>NW_022680364.1:3177290-3777290 GCF_004115265.2 Rhinolophus ferrumequinum
AATTGATGTCCCTCACTCATCAAAAGATTAGCCATGTCCTAACAGAGACACAGTGTGGTACATGGCAACGTGAGATGAGCCTGCATGTTAGTATAAAGCGACCGTAATGCGTTTCCTTCTAACCAGTATTTACTCTGGGTTCTTAGTGCGTCAGGCATTAAGGAAACAAGTGTGAAGGAGCCCTGTTCAGTCCCCCAGGAGCTCTCAGGCCAGTTAAATATGTCTATCCCAACAATGAGAGAATTCTTTTTTTAGAAATGCCCTAACTGGCTGGTTTGTGACCCGCCTTTCAACTCAAAACAATGACACACATTGTGCATTAAATATACAAAAACATACACACTAAATAAAAATCTATTTGAAGACACTGTAGATCTACTGAGGTTGGATCACATGATCTCACAAATGAAAATACAGGACATCCAGTAAACTTGCATTTCAGATAAACAACAAACAATTTTTTATATAAGTATGTCCCATGCAATATGGGGGGGAAAGACTTATACTAAAACTTGGGTATGGTTTATCTGGCCTTCCAAAGTGACTAGGCATCTATCATGTTACACATCTGCATTTCAACCAGAATGTCTTCCATTAAAGGTGCTGACAACAACAGGTGCTGGGCAGGGCGTGTAGCAGCTGCGACCCTGCCTTGTGGAGTGTAACTTGGTACAAGTCCTGTGGGAAACTCACTGGCACTGTCTACGAAGTCCTGACATACTTGCGTCCCATGACTCAGCAATCCCGCACCTGGGAATGTGCCCAGCAGAAATGTGCACAGACGCCACCGGAAGGCAGGCCCCAGAATGTGCACAGCAACACTTCTCATACTAGCTCCGAAATGGACACAACACACACGTCCCTCAAGCACAGATGTGTAGGACTATAAGTACACACACAACAGGTGGACACACTAGAAATGCACACGGCAACATGCGTGACTCAGAAGCATGACGTTGGGTTCAAGAAACCAGAAAGAATGGTGTACACACCATGTGGTTCAAGGTGATAGAAATGAGTCAGAGGGTTATAGAAATGTTTTTGGGAACAAGGTGAGCCTAATGACAAGAAGGGGTCATTTCTCACTATGGCTTTGTCCTGTCTCCATCAGGAAGTGAGTTCTACTGGTGTATCCACATTGCGATAATTCATCAAGCTGCACACTTAGGACTGGGGCCTTTTTTCTGTATGTTTTGACATCTACGATTTTAAAAAGTATTTTTAAACTGCTTAAAAGAATAAGCTTTACTTATCTTTAAAAACAAATCCACTTCTTACACATGCAGGAATTATGAGGAGTTATAGCTGTATTAGCTAGGGTTCTCCAGAGAAACAGAACCAATAGAATCAGGAGGAGAGATATACATATACATATACATATACATATACATATACATATACATATACATATACGTATACGTATACATATACGTATACGTATATATATGTGTGTGTGCGTGTATATATATATATATATATATATATGATTGATTATAAGAAATTGGCCCATGGAATTGTGGAGGCTGGAAAGTTCAAATCTGTAGCATGGGCCGGCAGGCAGAGACCCAGAAGAGTCGATGGTGCAGACACAGTATGAAGGTTGCCTGGGGGCGGAGCTCCCTCTTGCTCAAGGAAGCAGGTCTTTTCAGTCTGTACAGGGCTTCAACTGATTGGGTAAGGCCCACCCCACGTTAGGGAAGGCAATCTGCTCTACTCAGATTCTGCCCATTTAAACACTAATCTCATCCATGAACACCCTCCTAGTTGACACATAAACATAACCATCACAGCAGCACCGAGGTAATAAATAAAACAACTTGACGACATGGTGCACTGTGGGGCATTGATTCCTATGGTCCTTAAGACGGGCTTTAGAAATCATGCTTCCAAACCAAGTCGTCCTCAGAGGTGAAAAGCTTTTAGGCAGCAATTCAAAAGTTACATGTGTTACTAAAGCTAATGTAGTTATTAACCCTCATTTATCTGTACACCATACAGTATAGAAAGGAAACTTTCATCTATTTTTAAAAGTATATACACAGCTTTGCATCTCTGTGTGTATGCTCCCTTACTAATGCCTGTTTTGGTCTTTTTGACATCAGTCTACTTCATACATTGTAATCAGGACAGTATTTTCAAGTCCAAGTCCACCTTTGTTCGCAGTATTCCCTCTTCAGTTCTCCACTGCCCACGTAAAGCAGCCCAAACTCTTTAGAAGAATCTTTGAGGCCCTCCTTTTCCTTTGCACCATCCCTCCCCTCCATTGCCGTGACTGCATTCTGGGCTCACCTCTCTAGTTTCATTTCTTTTACACATTATGCTACCTGCTTCATCCACCCACTGGTGCATGGACATACTCTGTGTTTTCTCATGTCCATGTTTTTGGTCATGGGTTTATGCCAATTTCTGAATCCTGGAATTAGCCATTCCTACTCGGCCTCAGTGTCTACCTCGATGCGACATGAGAAGAGGCCTGGAATTCAGCATTAAAATGCCCACTTGAGATGCACTATTCAGCTGCCTGACCCTGAGCAAACCACATTGGCTCCCAAACTCTTAATATCGGGGCTCACAATAGGGAACGGGCCAGAGATGTGGCTGTCAGATACTCGACTGAGTCTGCCTTATGAGGCTCTTTTGTCTTTTTAAAAATACAAATGAGTGTAAGGATACACAGAAAAGACTTCCTTTCCCCACCTCATTCTCCTCTCCAGAGGCAACCAATGTCATCAGATACATTTAATGTTTCCAGACTAGCTTATTCTGTATACAAGACACATTGTTTTCCCCTCACTTGCACAAATGGACATACTATCTTTGCTGTTTTGCCTATTTTTTTTTACCCTTAACAGCATAAAAGAAGAGATAAGTCCATATTTCAACCAAAAGAATATAACCATTCTTTATAGCTACATAGTATTCCACTGTATGGATTTTCATAATGTATTTCAGTATGGACCTATTGATGGACATTTAGATTATTTCCAGCCTTTTGCTATCGCTTGCAATGCTATAATAAATAATTCATTAGATAATCTGTTTCGCAGGTGTGTGGATTATATCTAGTGGATAAATTCTTCAAAGTGGACATGCTAGGTAAAATGGTATACATATAGGTAACTAATGCTGTTGCTGAATTTCATTTGATAGAGGAGTATCCATTTATACTCTGCCAGTGACATCCCAGAGTTTCTATTGCCTTCACACAATTGCCAACAGAACGTGCCACTTATTCTCTGATACTGTGATTGGTGGGAAATATCTCCATGCATTTTAAATTGTAGTTCTATTATCAAAAATGAGCTTGAGTATGTTTTCACTTATTTAAGATCCATTTGTATTTTCTGCTTTTAAACTACGTTGATCACAAAAGCTGTCCTTTTATCTATCGAATTGTTGGCAATGTTTTACTGATTTTAGGTATTCTTTATATATTTATGAAAAGAGCTCTTTGTCATATGAGTCACAAATATTTCTTCATCTGTGTTTTGACTATGGTGGTTTTTAACATATTCATAGTTTTTGTTTTATGCAGCACAATTCAATCTTTTTTCCATAGTTTTTGAGTTTTATGCCACATTAAAATCTTCCTCATTCCATGATTATTTAAAAAATATCTTCCCATAATTTCTTCTTATAGATTTATTTACATTTTACATTTATGTTTGGATTCATCTGAAATTTATTCTGCTCTAAGGCATGATGTGTAAATTCAAATGTTATCTGTGGAGGACATTAAAAAAAATCTCACGAACTAACTCATGAGAGCGGTTACAGTTTTTTGCAGTTATTGATAAATGTCATTTGAAAAATGACATAATTGCCCACTTCCGCTATTAACTCAGCACTGTTAAGTGTAAAGGAGCAGAAGAATGGACCTGTGTGAGGTACCTGACCTCACGTACCTACGTGTGGGCGCCCGCTGATGACACAAGGCACCGCTCGCCCACACACCGTCCCTGAGAGCCACCATTGGGAGCCCAGAGGCTGGCAAGCACCGTCACAGCCTCTTCCACGCCCAGGTGTGCACGATTTACAGCTCTCCCTGCCCTGCCACTGTCCTATCAGCCTTAGAATATGATTAATGGCGCCATAAAAGGTAACCCTCATTGTTATTTTATCTGGCATTTAGAATGAGGGGGGAAAGGTATTTGAAGCCAGATTATTAAAGGAAAGCATTGACCCAGTGACGTCATCAAACCTCCAGGAAGAGACTTAATTACATCCCATTGAAAAGCTCAACAGTCTCTTATGGTTTGAGCATATTAACACAATTCAAGGTTCAGCTCAAGGTTCTTTTCTTTATGCAAAACTCACCTCTGGAACCTAAATGGCACTCGTGGCTAGGTTTCTCCCCTTGGAATGCCCAACTGGCTCAGGGAACCGCTTCTGTTATTTTTGCAGCTACCACCGCCAAGTATTTTACTCTCTTAATTTGATACAAATTTTCAACAATATAACTGTCCACTTCAACCACCAGGTATGATGGCCTTGTGAGTTTTCATATAATTCTACCTCAGATCGATATAATTTTTTTCTATACATTTCTCACACTTTTATTATATATAATCTTATTTTCATTTTCCTCTTAAAAATATGTATGTGATGGTTGAAAGAGAATGTGAAATTGGGAAGGATACTGTTTTATATCACAGATAATGAAAATAGAGAACACCGGGGCGATGGTTTGGGGGCAGGGGGATAGAAACTAAGAGCCCTGTTTTGGAATATCATTTCTGCAATGCCTATTAATCACAAAGAAGGCTTAGTCAGGAAGGAAGTGGGGTGTCCAGGATGAGATACACATGGAGAGACCATGAGCAGAGAGACCATAGGGTGAAATCGCTTAGGAAACAGTGAAGCTGGGAAGGAGTCGAGGGCCGAGGCCCAGGCTCAGGGGCTGGCAGGACAGAGTGACAAATCCGCCAGCTAATCTGGCAGGGAACCAGCAGAGCGGGGCGTCAGGGGGCTCCAGACAGGGAGTGGGTGCTGCAGTAAGAGAGCAGGACGGGGATGATCCACGGGCGTGGGGAGGTCTCAGTGATAGTGGTTACACAGGTCAGAATGAACTGCACAATGATTTGCGGGTGGCAATGAGAAACTGGAGACGGCAAGACAAGAAAACTCATTCCAACATTATGGAGTGGTGGGTGGCCAGAGGGGCTGGGCTGAAGGGGAAGGACAACCAAAGGAGGGATGCGTGGTTAGTAAGATCTTACAGATGATGGAGACTGACAGGAGGAAGGCACAGCAGGGCTGCTGGGTGGTGGGACATGCCCATTTGCCACCTGTGGGGGGTATAAATTTACACGCAAGTCTCAGGTGACTTTGTCCATCAGCAATCAGCTGGCTGGGACAGCTAAGCAGAAAGGAGATGGCTGGGCTTAACCAGAAACAGGGCTTCCCAGGTGAGGAGCCAGTCTTCAGTGAGAGAGATGCCCGGGTGTGTGGGAAATGGGACCATGTACCTCAAAGCAGCAGATTCTAAGTGAGAAAGGAAGAGAAATGGTTTAGGAATACAGTCTCATGCCTTCCTCTTTCTTGTAAACAGGACCAGGTCTGAGTGAGCCTGTGGTAGCTAACAGAGGGGCTGGGTCGACATGACTCCCAGGAGTTGTTGGCTGGGCTTCTATGCCCGCCTCACTCACAGTGTCACTCCTCCTGTTCTGCCAGCCTCTCAAACATGAGTAGTCCAAAGGGAGACTTGATTGCTAGATGAAGGTGAAATGACAAATTCTGTGACCCAACTGACAGTAAAAATGTCCCTCCTGAGTTTTCTAGACAGTATTCTAAGTAAATTCTAATTTGGGAAATAGAATGAGATCACCTGACATAAATTTCCCATGCATTCCATGTAACGTTTTCATGTTTGAACTGTGATAAAAATACTATTCAAATAAGTCAGGCATGGGTGGGCGTAGGTGGGAGTCCTTTCTGAGATTTTGACATATGAGGTAACTGAGTTACCTGATAACCTACACACTTTATAAATGAGTGGTTCAACTCTGCCAGATTTCAGTCTTAAATCATGACCCAATGATTCAACGGCACATTTATAAAAGTGAAGGGAGAAACTGATACACTGGCGCTAGGTGCCCGCTTACTGAAGTGGGCATTAGAAGGTGGGAGGGCACAGAAGAGAGCAAGGGGAAGCCGGCAAGACACTGGGACATTCCAACTACAGGTGTCATTTTGAGTAAGCTTGCTGTAAAGAAAACATGTTACAGTCATTGAAAGGAAGGAAGGAAAGAAGGAAGGAAGGAAGGAAGGAAGGAAGGAAGGAAGGAAGGAAGGAAGGAAGGAAGGAAGGAAGGAAGGAAGGAGGGAAGGAGGGAAAGAAGGAAAGAAGGAAAGAAGGAAGGAAGGAAAGAAGGAAGGAAAGAAGGAAGGCCAGAAAAGGAAACAACCTAATCATAGGTCATCTAAATCACACCTTATCTGTTCAACTGTCCTTTTCTCCACTTTTACCAAAGAACCTTGCATCCTGAATTCTGACCCCATACTCTAAGCCTTGAACAGGACATTCTCAAAAGTTTCTGCCAGTGTTTCCCACATCCGGGTCCAAGGAATCACGTCACATTGGCCGCCTCAAGGTATCCTGAGAAGCTCTGGGAAAATGGAGATTTTGGGGGCCTGTCAAACAAACCCTCACTCAGTAGATGGGGCCTAAGAGTCTATGATTAAAAACTGATTTTCCCAACTGACTCTGATAGCCAAGCAGAGTGGACAATCACCACTCTAGACTACGTAATAGATGGTATCAATGGAGCATTTCCAATTATTTTATAATAAAGTATACCAAATATAATAAAATTGGAGATTTTAACTCTAAGTGCCAATGCCGTCAGGGCTGTAATATTTCAAGAACGACTCCATCAAGAGCAATCGCCATGACAAGCGCCACCGTCCCTCTGACACCACCCTGAAGGGCAGAACACACGGTCTCAAGGGGCCTTTCCTTACACAGCAGGATGGAACAGACCACACCAGAAACACTCTTTGTCCCAGAGCGATGATGGTCCGTGGCCACTCGAAAAAACGGATATTTCAACCTTCACTGACTCTTGATTCACATAGCAAGATCAAGAACCCGTGTGTCAGCTCATCATCCAAACCACACAGAACGTAAATACGTATAATCACACTGCCAATTGTGATAGCTGATTGAGGCGACGATTCAAATAACAGTCAACAATGGCAATTCCATTGATATCTCAAAAGTTATCTTCATAGCTACTGTTAGACACCCAAACTCACGATAGGTAGATGTCAAGTATACGTATGAAACTTGAGTATTAATCATTGTTTTATAAAATGAAAGTGGAAAATAATATTTCTTAAATTAATAAATTATCTTACATAGTGATTTTAAATATAAATTAGTAACCCAACTCATCAATCAAGGATTACAAGTATGCATTTGAGTGCATTATCTAAAGCTCTAAAGTTTATATTTTTCATCTCTTAGGGAAAAGGAATGAGTCGCTGTGTTATTAGGTCAGTGCAAAAGTAATTGTGGTTTTTGCAATTATTTTTAACCTTTTAAACTGCAATTACCTTTACACCAATCTAATATATCCGGGCCGCTCTATACTCGATGAGTCATCATCACAGGAGCTCAGTTAGCTGTAGACCTAACTCAATAGGCATGCAGACAGCTGAGCTGGGGAAGTCTGGGGGTTCTGCTGAAGACAGAGGTAGCTGCTGCTTCATATCTGTGCTCCTTTTTTAGTAATAGAGCTTCCGACTTTCAGGAAGCTATGTAGCTACTCAGAAGCATCCTCCTCCTAGCCAGGTGTAGCCAGATGACCATGTTCCAGCCGTGAGATGAGTGGGAGATTGGGTGCAGCCTCTGACAAACTCCCTAAATGGACGGGGTGGCCCAGTGAGGAGTGTGGATGTACGGGCTGCAGGGGAACTGGAGCCACGTGACGTCTGCAACACAGGAGAGTCGTGGAGGCCTCATGTCCAGCCTGGAATGACCACCTCTACTTCACCTCTCATAGACAAAAAGAAACCTCACCTCACTGAAGTCACTGCTAGTTGGGGTTTTGGTTATTTGCCATCAAACCGATTCTTAACTGACTCTGGTCTCATAAACTGACTCTACAGGCACTTGGTACTTAACCTGACACCTTTCATTTTATTTTCCCTCAATGCCAGCCAGATCAAAAACAGAAAAAGAGAAAACTAAGGCCAGATTGCCACCAGTAACTGTTTCTCCCTCCATCGCTACTCAAGGTCAGGAAGAGAGTAAGGGTAGCAAGGCAGGTGTCCACCTAGCGAGGTGGCAGGAAGGGGGGACTGGCGTCCTATTGTCCAGCTGCAGATCGTTAACAGTTGGCTGGAACAGCTGCTTTTGATAAGGTCAAAGGTGAGTTGCTTCCATGGCGAACGTCTGCTGAAGAGGAAGACAGAGTGTGGGAACCCGGATGTCTTCGATGAAAGTCAGTCCCTGAGTGTAAAATATGAGTGTACATCATTATTCGTGGAAATTGTTTGTGGCAAAGACAGATTCTTGGAGGCAACTGCTATAGACTCTCTTGTTTTTTAATAACATAGTCATCAGCCAAACAGACATATGCCAGAACAGCTTTTAATTATTTCGACTGTTCGCTTACTTCTTTGCATTAAACATGACTTTAATCGTATGCATATTCATCTGAAATCTCTATTCTCTTACCCTCGGTAATCACTTCTTAAATAAATGCTGCCAGGTCTGTGGGGATTTTAGTAAAAACAATCAGCCTTTCTTCAAGGCAAAACGTTCCATTTACCTTGAAGTTCTATTTTTTTTTTTTTTTATCATGGTTTCTGCTGATCTTTCCTGGCAGGAGGGAAGTTTCGATTGTGCCTGCAGTAACTTGCTCTCTTTCCTGCCGTTCCAGTCTTACCCTGTTTTACAGCCATCCTGGCAGGTCCAAGGTGTGAGCTGTGTCACTGGGCGGAGGAAGCCGTCGCAGTACTTCAGCACTCACTCCGTTCATTTCACAGGGGATTTTGAAAAGGGTTCGGGGCACATTACTATGACTATGCTGGTTTGAATTTAATGGAAAGTGTGTGTCACAGGGGAAGAACAAAGAGGTTTTTATGTTGAGCTATATCAGGGTAACCCGAAAGACCAATCCTGAAGGCACTTCACAGCGGCGACAGCCTCTGCCGGTGTTCCCCATCGCATAAGTACCAGTTTGAACAGCGAAGGGAAAATTTGGCCTCGCCACTTCATCTGTGAAACACCGTGTACACCACCGATGACCCTCTCCGTGAATAATCTAGACTAAAGATGAGACATATAATGCACAGGCTTGATAAGATTGGGCCCCAGCGTGAAAGGAAAGCCAGCCGAGGTGACGGCTGAGGTGAGTTCCTTTGAGAGCTACATCTTTCACGACACCTGAGAGAAACACAGGCGGGCTGCCACCTGGACAGGACTTACCAATGGAAGTGTGTCAAATACTCTTGCTATGCAGGCCGTCTCTCCCATCTGATGGAGGTGTGTCATATTTCCACAGTTTCACTTAGCAACCAGCCCTCCTGTGAGCCTGGGGACAGGAGGCTTGACAGATAGATGTGTAGTATAGACATCTGGGTCCCCTCTCGCCTCTCCCAGCTCTGACTTCTCACCACCTTCCTCCTGCAGACGACATGATCAGCTGGAGACAGGCCTACCCCAAGACACAGAATCTTTGTCCAAATTATCACTGTCAGATAAAAGACAGGCTGTCCAGTGAAAGCTGAATTCCAGACAGGTAATAGTTTTCTGTTTAGTGTTATGTCCCAAATATCGATTATTTATTGTTTATCTGAAGTTTCACTTTAACTAGGCATCCTATACATGTAGTCACTAAATCTGGCAATCTTACTCCAAATTCAATTTCTGCCACTCACTGAAGCACACCATGTAACAGCACAGGTTCTCAGCTCCTTCATGGCCAAACAGAAGAAGGGGAGGCTGCAGGGAGAAGGGAAAGACATGGGTGCTGGTACTCACCTCCCCACACCTGGCTCTGCGCTGACCGGAGAGCTGGGCACTGCTACCGCGTTTCCCCGAAAACAAGACCTAGCCGGACCATCAGCGCTAATGCGTCTTTCGGAGCAAAAATTAGTATAACACTGGGTCTTATATTAGTCTTATATTAATTTTTGCTCCAAAAGATGCATTAGAGTTGATGATCCGGTTAGGTCTTACTTTCAGGGAAACACGGTATTCACCTCCCCACACCTGGCTCTGCGCTGACGGAAGAGATGGTGTCAATGCAGGGACTCACGCGTGCAAAGGTGGCGTCACCTTATTTAACTCCCTATGGTCCACAGTCATTCACCAGGTCCCATCTGGCTTCTTGACAGGCCATACTGGGGAGTTAAAGGGACTGTGCGTCGGCCTCACAATATGTGCCTTCTCCAATTCCAATATTGTACAACCAGTCTTCTCCTGCCCTCCTGGCAGGCGGTACTGTCGCACTGTAACCACGCGCCGGGGCTGTGGCAACACTTGAGGAGGGTGGTGAGCATGCCCGCGTGTCACCGCTTTCACCACCTGGATCTGGAGACGGAACTCTCCTACCGACGTCTGTAAGCTGAGGCCATGTAGCACATCCACCCCTAGAATATACTCCGGAACGGGGGAGACATACACCGTGTAGGTACGAGGGGGAAGCCTTCCTATACCCAGTGGTAAGGAAATGGCTTTTACAGTCACAGTCTTTCCCCCGTAGCCATCAATGCAGATTGCTGGTCCGGGGAACAGTTCTGGGTTCCCATAAACAAGACTGCAGTCTGCGCCAGTGTCAACTAGGGCCAAAACCCTCTGCACATTAGAAGGGGACCAATGTATGGATAGTTCCACATGGGGCCTCCGGTCCCTGCTCGTCCCCTCTGACCGGCTACCTTGGCCCCACCACTAATCAAGCTGAAAGGAGTCGGCCTCAAGTGGCTGCATGAAGTCCTGGAGGGACACGGGTCGCGCTTTCCCAGACTTCTCCTTTAGGCTTCTCTGGAATTGCTGTTCCGGACGTAACTGTTTCCAGAGTTCCAACAAGAGTGCATTGGGTTGTCGGTCTATTTTTTCCTGATCAACCCCTGCTGCCATGAGATCACACCACATCTGTGTGCGTGTTACTCTCTGAGGTCCTTAACCTCACCCCCTTACTTTTGATTTGGGCCTCCAGGTCTTAAATTCTCGGACCTCCTGTCTTAACTTTCTTTGCCGCCAGCTTTCAACATCCCCTACGGTGGCCATGGCAATTGTAACTTCATGGATCCGCCATCCCACATAGGGCATAAGAATGGCAACCAAGGATCCAAAAGCACTCGCAGGGGCAGTATCCAAAACCAGATCTCTCATGCTGGTTGTAAAATGTTTGTCATCCGGCCCCCACATATTAGGGTTGAACATAGCATGTCTCATATCTGTTTCATGGATGATTTGAGTAAGTTCCATGTACGTTTGCCATTTATTCACAGTGTCTGGAAGCTCACCAGCCTCTCCCCATACTGTGCGTACCGCAGCAGTGAGCCAATCCATTAGAGTGTGGTTGCCCTGGTCTTGGGCCAACCTACGGCAATTCTGTAACCTTTATTGCCGAGACAGATGCCCTGTCACAGAGGCTAGCTTTTCCATCTCGCCTGGGGAGCAGAGAATGCTGTCTGCCCCCTCATCCCATAAACGTAATAGCCAAGCCGAGACTGCCTCTTCAGGGCACTGTTGGCACAGCCTCCCCAGCTCCTGCAGCTCAGTGGGAGTGTAAGGGGTGTAGGTTGAGAACTCAGTCACAGCCGGGTTACCTGCAGCAATGTCCCCGGGGCCCAAAGTTTGCTCACATTTTACCTTTTGCTTCAAGATGGGCTGGGCTTGGGGGTTGGGAGCTACATTGTCTCCACTCATATTGTCCGCCTCTGCCTCAGCGTCTCCACTGTGGGTTTCTTCCTCTAACAGGCGGACCCGAGCTTCCAATGCCTCCCACCGGGACACCTGGTTCAGCACCTGGGCTGTTCGAGCAAGCGCTTCCTCTGAGTTATGATGCACCGCAGTGAGAACCTCCTTCCATCGGCGGTCCCGAGCTTCCAGCGCCTCCCCCTGGGGGTGCTGGTCCTGCACCTGGGCTATTTCATTAAGCGCGTCCTCCGTGTTATGATGCAAGGCAGTGAGGAACATCCAGCCCACACGGCCGGCTGTACCCTTAGCCTCCTCCGGCAACCGCTCAGCCAGAACATGCAGGGCCCTCTCCACGCTGGCCAAAGAGCCATCCATGTCCTCCCACCCCTCCTCAGGGGTCCAACTTCTGAGAACAGTGGCCACCGGACACCACACACTGTGTGGGGGCCACACGTCCTCCTGCCCAGAGTCAGACTCCCTTCCTACCTGGCCGGAATCCTGCTCACCGTGCCAGGTGTCTGAGTGGGTGGAGGCCTTGGTGCACGATGTCCGCAACCCTCGGAGCCTACAGCAGCAGCACATTACCAAAAAGAGGGCGACGCCTTCTATGGTCAAGAGGGTGGTGTGCCATCTGGAGGCTGGAGTCTCCCAGGCAGACCGCATCTCCCCTTCCTGGTGCAGCTCCTCACGGGCCTTCTGAAACTGAGCTTTCATACTTAGAACATGCTCCATTAACTTTCGGAGAGTTTTGGCCAACACTAAACCCTGCTCGCTGCTCCATGTGTCACACAGGGTGTCATGCAGGGTCTCAGCTTCTGTTCCCCACATAAGAACGCACGATATGGTGAGGCCAAAAAGGAACACCCACGGAGACATAGATAGGGGAGTCATACCACTATATTCTCGCTGGCGGCCAGGCGAGACACATGAAATAGGATCTACACGATCCGTAATCCACCATCCACTTTTTCCTGCCAACCAACCAACCAACCAACCAATGCAGCCATGGCAATTACATCAGCAGCCAATTGGCCAACGGGCTACAGCCAACGGCCAACCACCACCCGAGCCAGCACCACTTCCCCGCCTCCCCCCACGTGAGGCCGAGAGCCTGGAAACTGCTCTCTGGGACTCTGTCCCCACAGATAGGTACTGGTACTCATCTCCCCACACCTGGCTCTGCGCTGACCAACTCAGTGTAGTACTTCATTCGTTTGGTGGATTCTCAATGAGAATCTCCTGGGGACCCAACAATCAAAGATGAGTAAGGTCTGGGCCTCGTGGATTAAAGCCCGTGGTTCTCTCTCTTTGTGACAGCAATCCTATGATGAGGCGGCTCTTTAGATTTTGTACATAAGAAAAATGAGCCAGAGAGAATTTGTCACAGAACCAGACAGTAAGGGAATTGGATATGGAGGTAACCCCAAAGAGGAAGTTCCCTTCTACCTTCTGCCTCAATGTCAGGGCAGAGAGGAGTCTGGGCACCAAAAGCAGTACACATGTGTGACTGGTAGACTTCCCCGTTTATTTTCCCCCCTTGGACATGCTCCTGATATTCCATATAACCAATGCTGTTGTTCGTCAGGAGGTTCTTGTCCAACCGTCGGTTGGAAATCGCTATTTCCAGGTGGGGCCATTTTGAGAGAGCTCTTTGTAACAATCTCTGTCCGAATGCTATATTACAAGTGTCAATGCAGAGTGTGTTACTGATGAGACAACTGGATTTCCTTCCTCTCACTGACCTTCCCCCTGCATGCCTCCTTAGATGGGACTCTGGAAGCTTCAGGAAGTGCTGAGGCTGTGGGGAGAGGGGAGGACCCTTGCTGATGTCTTAGGTCATGTCAACACGTCCCTGGGGTCAAAATAGTGGACGCAAAAGAGCGGCATGAAAACAGCTTGCTCGCTCAGCTCTAGTCATCCATGTACCAGCTTCTGAGGACAGGCTGTTCCCTTTCAGAAGGTATGACCAGGAGCAGCCAGAGGGATGAGGCTCCCCTCACCCCAAAACGGACTGACCTGTAGCTCCTGGAAGGGGCTTCTATGATTGTGTGCCGTCTTAAAAGTTGTCCATATGATGCAAAGGTTTTCTTGGTCTGCTGGTTTATATATATATTAGAAAATACCTGCTCATGGTTCAAAATGTGAAGACTTCCACAAAGAGTATTAGGCAAATAGCAGGACCCCAACCCTCTCCCCTATTTCTCAGAGCAACCAATTTTAATTTTTTTGGCTGATTTTTTGGTGTATTTTCTTCTATTTTTAAAAATAAAATGGTTATGTAGCTACCTTTTGCTATTTCAGATTCAGGCAGAATGGAGGAACGGCTCCTCCATTCTCCTCTAGAAAACAGGATTAGCTCTTTCTCACCCCAGTGCTCAGCTATCTAACAGCATCCTGCCTGTCCTCCTTCCTCCTAATACAGTTCTCGGTTTGGTCAATATTCTTTGTTTCTGCTGTTATGACCATGCAAACACTACCCACAGGTGAGGTAAGTAATATGATATCGTGACTTTTCCTTTCCTGTACATTTTATTATCCCTGTTTTTAATAATTACCTTCTTTTTGGTTTCCATCAATGCAACCCCAAGCACTCTGACCACTGTCTAAATGTCCTCTCCATCATTTCAGAGATATCAGGTATCTTGTTAGTTTCATCTTTTGGAAGGATGCCTCTGGAAGCTCTCTGTCCAGTGCACAGTGGCCGTGCTCTATGGTGGTCAACCTTGGCTCCCTCACGGGCCCCTGGAGATCCCCACCTTTCTGATGCACTGGAACCCCTGATTTTGATCTTGGCATTCTTCCTTTTTGGAGGAGTCTATTCTTCAGTACTTCCTGATCCAGGATTCTTAAAGGTATATACAGTAGTACCTCGGTTTTCAAACATCTCCGTTGACAAACATTTTGGTTTATGAACACCTTAAACCCGGAAGTAAATGCTTTGGTTTTCGAACACGCCTCGGAAGTTGAACATGTCCAGCAGCTTCCGCTGAGTGCAAGATGCTGAGACCTAGCTATTGGCTGTTTTTGAACGTTTCAGAACTCGAACGGTCTTCTGGAACGGCTTACGTTTAAAAACCGAGGTACCACTGTACTGACAACTTGTATGTCTGAGCACATAATCATTATAATCTCATTCTTAATGAGCAGTTGGCCTGGGCATAGAATTCCAGGTTCAAGGTCCTTTTCCTTCAGGGTTTTGAAGGTCTTTTTCTACAGTCTTCCAGCTTCCACCGTTTTGGTTGAGAACTTTGAACATCTCCCTCCTTTGTTGCTTTATGTTGACCTGCTTCTTTTCTCTCTGGAGCTAGTAGGGCTTTCTCTTTGCTCCCAGTGTGATGTTCATGTTAATATTATAAACATATTTAAGACTTAATAAATATGCAGTTATATCAACTACTTGCTGGACACTATGCTGGATGCTGAGTTCCCGGGAAATAGGACAGACTCTGGGCAGCGCTCAGACCTCACAGAGGCACAGAGATGCTGCATTCTGACTCAGGCAGTTTCTGTAGATTTAGATAAATACCCTAGAGGACCAACAAGAAATCTAAAGAGATCTTATCTTTGGCTTTTGTAGCTGCATGCTTTGAATTTGCAAAGACCATTTCCTGCTCAACACATAGATTTGAATAAAAAAACAAAAATCTGAAATCGGGAAATATAGATTAATTTTGCCAGCTATGAAGCATGTCTGGTCAAGCAGATTATACCAAGAGGGTTCCCCAGTATCAACGCAGGGAATGATACAAAAATCCTTTGCCCTTATCTTACGACCACAAACTGAGACATACATTTGATGCTGATGAGATCAAATGTATGGTAGGATCTAGTTCTGGACAGTTGCTCCTTTTTGTCGGTTGTTTACGGATACTTTCCTCTAGAGTGAAATATGTTCTCAGTGATGACTAGGAAGGCTGCTTCTTCATTTCTACAGGATCATGGGAAGCACGTGCAGCTGCCAACAGGAAGTCACACACATAGGACAGACTCTCTAGGACTCTTTGTGTCTACTGCCAGACTTCCAGAGACATCAATGAGCCCGATGAGGGAAGGGATGTCAGGACACGTAGCCCACCCGTGGCTCAGCGGCTCGTCCACCAGTAGTCAGTCATGTTCTTGTAAGTTAAAAATAGGAGACCAGGCTGGGGAAAAATGAAACTCAAAATCAATGTGATGAAGGATGAGCTGGCCATGGGAATAGAAGTGTAGAAAGAAAGAAGTCTGGGATTCACCTGAGACGTTTCACCTTTGCTTAGGAACAGGGGCTGTGCAGTGTGGCATCAGAAGAGGGCTGGGAACCCCGGCAATCACTGTGGTCCCAGGTTTTGAAGGCTATTCAGAAGGTCACAGCACCTGAATCTCCAGAAGGGCTTGTTCAGGAAGGCAAATGCCCAGGCCATCCTAGGCACACCCTATCAGAAGTCTGCCTCAGCTGACCCAGGTGTGCACAGAAGTTTGGGAAGCACTGATTGATCTTGACTTTGGAGTGAGAAGGAACACAGACAACAACACACCACCTGATTAGAGGGGACAGCAGAGGAAGGACCTTCCATATGGGTCTGTGGCTCATATTCAAACAAGGTCACGGCCAGCATCTATGTTTTCCTCCCTGACTCTCAGGTGGGCTGCAAGATGCCATGCTGTCAGTTCTCCTTCCTGAGTCAGGGCTGCTCTCGAAATCCATTTTAATCCGCTGCTTCAGTGTGTATGCACGTGTGTCTCTGAACGTGCCTGCGTGTGACCACGCGAGTGTATGTGTGGTGAGAGAGCTTACAAACTGGAAGAAAAATCTTCTTAGTTTTCTGTGAAGAAGATAAGGACTTTTAATTAATGACAGGAGGTCCATTTATAGCTTTCTATCCATTTTTGTAAGTAATTAGAACACTTGGAAGATCTGAGCTGGGGCTGCGATGTGGCACAGGATTGGCCTATACCATTCCCTAAGTTTCACAAGTTTATAAACTGTGCAGTGTGTGAGCATAAGTAAACCCACTCTTATGTATATGAACAAACCCCAGGAAGTCTAGTTCAATCACTTATGAGATGTGCTGGAGACAAAACGAACACCTGCCCTCTAAGCTGAACTGCAAGTGAATCAGGCAAACCGGCCTGTTGTCCAATAGGAGGGTTACATACCACAGGTGAAATGCAGATTTTAGAAAATGAAACCTGGAGAAGGCTCCTGGCCCTAATCTGCTCTAACCGTCCTGGGGTACAGGGAGATGGAGGCTGGGGTCCAGGGGCCCAGACTTTTGTTAGAGGCCAGTGGAGCCCTAGAATGAGGCTTCACCCTCAGGAAGGATTGCTGGCCCACGACCGCTCCCACCAAGCTTCTGAGCTGCTCGGCCAGGCCAGGACAGGACAGCAGACACGAGCTCCTGGGGCTGCCACTCAGGCCATTTCACAGAAGCCGCCTCATCCAGACACTGACCGTGAAGGTCAGCCAGAGGGGACACATGTGCAGGTTCCAGCAGGTGCGCAGGTACAGGCCTCCGGCAGCCGTCCACCACACTCTCCAGGCAGCAGGCCCCGTATGGGACAAGGAGCAGCTGCCCAGGGCTGAGTGTCTCCTTGTGCATTGTGTCCCTGCCCCTCCCACGAGGGTCCACCATGTAGGGCCAACCCCACGGCGCCCCTGGCTCCCTCATCGCTCCCGAGGCCCGGGCTGCTGCCCGCCTCCCACCAGCTGCCTGCCTTTCCCTGAGGGACAGCACCGTTCCCTCAATGTACTGCCCCCGCCTGGTTTATTCCTACTAACTTCTTCCTCCCATAAAATAGAGCCCCCTCTGAATTCCCGCTCGGATCAATGCAACACACACAACAAAAACACATTTATCGTGCGTGCGCAGTGCAGCAAAGGACCCCGTGTGAGAGCCTGGCCACAGACAAGGAGATTGATTTGGGTTAAGAGACTCTACAAATCTGTTACAGGCACAGCGCCCTCCAGAAAAAGACGGACCTTCTCCTGCTTGTTGGTACTTCTGATCATGTCGGGCCTTCCTGCCCGCAGTTGGTGATGGCACAGAGCGCTGGGCTTTTCTCAGGCCATTAGCTCCCAATAACAGAATCACCTGGGAGAAATCCACTTTGAACACCCCCAATGCCAGGGGACTGTTTATGGGTGGGCTGTGTAGACGTTTGCGTGGAGGTCAGAGGACATCAGACCCCAAGGGAAGCATGAAGTCCTGGAAGAAGTTTCGGGATGAGGACACAAAGGAAGGAGAGCCGAACTGTGCGGGAAGCAGGTGGGGATCGTGTGAGGAAAAGCCGCCGTCACGGCTGCTGAGGCTGCCCTCGTGTCTGGGCTCACAGACGCCTTCTGGGGCGGCCATGGGGATGAGAGAAAATAGGAAGGAGCAACTCTCCCACCAATCTGTTCATCCGGGCTGCTGGCCAAACACTCTCCGAACTACCTCTGCTCTTTTCATCTTGTTGGAGAAGCGATCAGCCCATTGTTATAAAAAGTTTCTGTTTTGTGCTGACAAGTACTCTATGTTCAGGCACTTACAATATTGATGGGGAGACAGGACATATGATAATTGAGCAAAGTTATGATACTTATGTTTCTACGTATGGAAGGTGCTAAGTTATGATATTATAAATTGGCTGTTCTTCAGGAAAGAGCAAAGTCATAAAATAATTTGCTGTGTAAAAGAAAATTTATTTTCTAGAATGAATACTGATTTGAGACTCCCAAAAATTTCAATGATAAGGCTGGTAATGGAAAGAATTCCAAGACACAGGTTTGCTGATATATATGCTTTTTTGGCGTAAGTTATACTGTATCTCAATAAAAAGTTTACATAAAAATTATTTAGATATCACATTACTCTGGATATGAACTACTAGCACTTTCTGTTACAGGACAAGAAAATTATCGCTGAAACACAGCAGCTCACAGACTTAACTATTTTAGGGAACCCCCGATTCAGACACGAATCTGAGGCATGGATATAAATAACCTTGGCAGATATGATTCTCCCGAATGGTTTCTGTGCTAGGTTTCCCTGTTCCTTCAAGTTGCCCGTCCACAAGAAAGCATCTAAGTGCATCTCAGGATGCCCTCGGAACAGCACATCGGGGAGGGCAGTTATCTGTGAGGCCGGGGAGCACACTCTCCCAGCCTGAGGCCCCGGCCTGAGGCCCATGTCCTATTTAATCCCTCTGTTTCAGATGTGATTGAAAAGAAATCCAGGTTTACTCGCTGCTACGCTGAGCCAAGAAGAAAGTCTCGAGAAAGTGCCGAAAAGGTCTTAAAAAACATACTTACGTAATCCTTTGCCTGAACACTCAAAGCCAAGAGGCGGTTCCAGTTTCGGTTGTAATTCAGAGAAGTCAATCTCTGAGATTAAGGCTTGCTTGTGGAACTAGCCTCAGCGTGTGTGCACCACATACACACACACGCGCACTCACACACATGTGTACACATGTGTGCACGCAAACACACACACATGCATACACACTCACGCACGCACACACACAGGCACACACACAGGCACTGAGTACCCACCGAGAAAACCCCATGATGCTAGGTCTGGAAAGGGACTTGCTGCACACTGCCAATATCAGAATTGTGATTCTCAGGTGACAGACACTAGGTCAGCCATGGTTCTTATGGGATTCACACGGGATCTTTATAAAAATGTCTCCAGAATTAAGACACAGCATTACAGCCATAATCTTTCTTCTTTGGTTATTTTATTTGCTCCAATTTACCACTTTATGTGGATAATTTGTGTATTTCTATATATAACTTTTGATTTTGCATAAGGCAAATTTTATTATGCATCATACATTTAACTGTTATAGAACCCAAAATGAATGGACTTAAATTCCACATAGTAGAGTAGGTGAAATAAAAGAGCAGTTTGTCAATAGGGTCCTTTTCAGACGTTCTGCTTACCTTTCCACTAAAATTTCCAAATTAGCCTTTCCCTATTTTCTGTTGTATTCAAATCTACCTTACCCCCAGGTGATGCCTTTACTGAACAACGCTCTCTCTCTCTCTCTCTCTCTCTCTCTCTCTCTACCCCCCCCTTCCCAAAATTAACTACTGACTATGACAGATAAATACGTATTTGGTCTTTGTCCCAGTTCCTGGCACACAGCAATCTCTGGGTGATGAGTGTCGTTTGTGTGCTGATGAGATGACTGGGGGTGGTGCCCCTGGATACAGGAGGGAGTGGTGGCCAGAAAGACCAGGGCCTGATCAAAGGGCTGCAACTTTCAGCACCAGCCCCGACCTCTGACTAGGTTGGGGGGTGGCTGGAAATTGAGTTCTATTACTAATAGCCAATGATTTAATTAGTCGTGCCTACAGAATCCAATCTCCGTAGAAACCCCTCCACCCCTCCACAAGGCGGTTCAGAGAGCTTCTGGGTTGGAGGAAGCACTGTGGTCCTGCGAGGGTGGAGGGAGGAAGGGCATGGCACCCTACGCCCCCTTCCCCACATCTTGCTTTATGCTTCTCTCCCATTTGGCTATGCCCGAGTTGTATCCTTTATAATAAACCAGCAATAGTATGAATAGAGCATTCCTGAGTTCTAAGAGCCATCCTAGCAAATTACCAGACCCGAAAGAGCCCAATCTAAGCAAAGACAGAGGGAAGAGTGGGTACGCCTGGACCCAATATGTGTGGGGCTGGTGTCAGAGTGAGGGCAGCCTTGTGGGACTCAGCCCTTCCCCGTGACGTCTGACACTAACTCTGGGTGATTCATGTCAAAATTGAATGGAATTGCAGACATTTGGTGTCAGAAGAGGTGAGAGCTACAAAAACAGTCCAGGGCCTGGGACTTTCCAGCCCTTCTTCCCAGGCCTGCACCCTTGTCAGCCCCAGCCTGCACCCTGTCAGCCCCAGCCTGCACCCTGTCAGCCCCAGCTCCTCGGCACCGCCCTTCTCCCCTTTGCTCACGAAGCTGCCCTTTGAGACAGCGTCGTCATTTTCCTTACCGCTGATTTCACTAATAACTTAATAATAGAAGAGAACAGAAAGTGAATGGAAATCTGTAACTTACTAGATACCAAGCACTACATGATGTTTTGTAAAAACTATCTTTAGTTAAGCTTCACAAAGGTCCTTCGAGGTGGGTCTAATTACCCCCGATTTACAAATGAAAAATTGCTGTTTTATTATCAGTCTACTGCCCAGACTATTCCTTCCCACAAACTGTCTTAAAGAGTAGAACTCTACTTGGCCTCTTTCCTCACCCCCCACTCAGTCCTAAGCCCCCACCATCCACAGTCTACTTTCACAGCAGACAGCCATCCATCCCCTAACGTCCAGGCCCAAGCCTTGCCTCTGGGTCTCAGGTGCTAGGCTGAGTTTAAGCCCCCTCCTGAAACCCTTTCACTCCCTGCCTTTGGTCCTCCACTTTCTCCTGCTTCCCTTCCTGGCCTTTCTGATCTTCCCTCCATCACGCAAGTGGTCTTCTTTGATCTGCCCCTTAAAGATATACATTCCCCAAGGTTCTTCCTTTCTCTTCTCTTTTTCAATCTTTCATCAACAACCTCCAAGGCATCAACAACCTCCAAGGCTCTGAGAATCCTCTCCATCGCTAGCCCTAAGAGCTCTTCTGAAATCCAGACGATGTTTTTATCGGCCTGCAACGCACAACCCAGTGGGTATCCCGCAGACACGTCAGAGTTCACGTGTGCAAAATTTGCCTTCCAGTCTATTTCACCAGGGCACTTCTGATGTGGCTAATAACAGCATGTATATGTGCATATGTGTATATATACATATATGTGTGTATATATGTATGCACACATATGTATATGTTATAGACGGATAGCTAGATATGTAGAGACATCTATCTCATACTGATTCTGTTTCCCTGGAGAGCCCTAATGTACCTCCCCTACTCCATTTTTGTTTGCTTTTTCACAGGGAAACTCAGTCCTTTGGTGGGGGTGGTGAGTGGCAATCATCCTAACCATATAGTATGATTGGCATCAAGCATTTTCTTCTATTACAATGTTAACGTATATACATAACGGCCGTTAAGGTCGTAACACGCGTTCCGTCCTCAGTAATCCATCCTAATGCCACCATTCACCACCTAGGGGACGGCTGTAAGAACCACGGACCTCTTGTCCCATACAAGCAAGTGACCGGAAGCTCAAGGAAGACTGGGTCTCTCATAGGACACTTTCTTGCCTAGAATCCACTCAGCTGACTGTGGACAGGTTTCTGAGACAAGAATCCCTCAAAATAATAATTTAACTCCAGAGCTAGTTAATGACTTGTGGGTACTAGTGCCATCTTATTTCTTACTACAGCCTGGAAGAAGCTAAAGTTTTTAAAAATGTGCAGGTGCTTTCTATCTAGGTGATCCACCTACACTTGTTATCATATGTTGTTTTTGTTTGGATAAATTTATACCCCTGAGGGAATATCTGTGTTAGATTTGTTGTGATAAACTGCACTCCAGACACTGTTTGGAGCGATTACATGACCCCTTTCCCAAGGTCCAAGTCCTGCTGGGAGCTGCAGAACGAGCCACGTTTTCCTCTGAAATTTGACTTCATTACAATGATGTTTGAGGGGAGATGTGCAAAATATCTCTACCTTTTATTTTCCACCTAGAATTTTATTCTAATTCTCACTTCCAAGTTTCCAAGTGAAGCATTTGTTAAGAATCAGTATTTTGCCTAAAGAGTAACCCTTGAATTATAAGGGAAATTTAAGGAAGTAGAACTTTTTTTTATTTCACCTGTTATTAATTTTTCTTATTCATCTAGCACTTCTCTCTGATATAAAAGAAGTGGCGTTTGTATCGTGGTATAAGGATGCTGCTGTGAGAGCCCCAAATCTAATCGTGATGTGACAGTTTTTTTATGACTAGTAATCATTATTTGTCCATGTTTTCTGCTGACCATGTCATGGTGAAATAATCCACTGTACAACTCTCTCCCCTGTACCTGTGCAACGCATACTATGAGTGCATGATTTTCCTTTGCTGCTAATGTTGCCAGATTCTCAGAGAGCATACACATGTTTTAGCAATGGAAGAAGAGGTGGAAACTGCCATTGTTTTTGCCCTCACTGGCCTGAGTCAGCCAATGGGAATTCTGATTATATGCTCTTAGGCCAGGATGTGAAGCTGGTTTGGAAAAGTGTTGGAAATAGCAATCGAAGAACATTTCTTTCCTACTTATATATGTCAACCATTTTATTTCTTCCTGAGAATTATTTATATCATTTAGAGTTTCCAAGTACAGGACATGACTTTGAAATCCCATGGTTTCTGGAAATCATTCATAACGGAAAAGGAGATGAAATGAACCAGTAATCAGGCAGACAAGTTTCATTCTTCGCTTTTTGAAAAGCATGTAGTTTCTGTCCTTTTTATTCCTCTGAAAACCCTCCTTTCTTTCTCTAACTTGTTATTTCTTATAATACGATTCCTTTCTCACAAATTTACTCACGATCAGGACACTGGTTGAAAGAGCATGGTCTTAACATACCATGCCCTCAATACAGCACAGAAAGTTATCAAAAATACATACACATATGCATATATGCGTATTTGTGTATATATAAAGAGAGAGAGGGAGAGAAGCATGAAAAATTCGGTTAAGCTGGGATTCGAATATCCCTCATAGAGAAGCAGGCTGTTAGTGGAGATCATCCGTCTCTCCTGTGTTTATCCAACTCTGAAGAAATAATCTTTAATTAATCTACTCATTCTGGACTCACTAGTTGAGCCCCTAGTAAGTATGGGGCACTGTTTAGACACCTTGGCTGCCGTGATGAACAGGCAGACAAGTCTCTAATCTCATGGAGCTCCCATTAGAAGGGAGAGATGACAGTGCCCAAATGAAACCTGAATATCAGAAGGACAGAGGTTAAAACAAACCAGGGCGAGGTGATGACGATGCTGCCGCAGGCTACATCAGACTGTAGTCAGGAAGCGCCTCTCTGAAAGGTGGCATATAAACTGAGAACCAAATGACAAGAGTCAGCCATGTGAAGATATGTAATGGGGTCACTGGAGGAAGAGGGGATGACTCATTTAAAGGCCCTACACTCGAACAAGCTTGAGTTGTTTGTGAAACATCAAGAAGTCTAGTGCCAATGGGGAGGAGTGGACACAAAGGTAACAGGGAGTGGTGGAAGAGCACAGATTGGCGACACTGGGCGTGGGGGAGCCTTCCTTTGGGGCCTCTTAGGACAGGGTAAGTGGAAGCCATTCCGGACATGAGAAGAGAGCGATACCATCACTGTAATGTTCCATGGCGCACCATCGCTGCCACGTGGAGGGCAACAGAGGGGAATAAGAATGGAGAAGGAAGACCATCCAGGAAGCTGACAAGGGGTTCAGACAAAGCTGATGGTGTGACAGCAGGGAAGATGGAAGGAAGTAGACTTTGAGACATGTTTTGGAAGCAGGTTTCTTCCAACGCAGGGCTTTTAGCTTCAGTAACTATAGATACTGATGCATTTTCTGAGACGGGAAGGTTGGGAGAGGAAATCACATTCTGCTAAGTTTAAGATGTTGGTAGAAATCTAACTGCATGTGCCAAATTGGCAACTGGATAAAAGTGTTTGGAGAGGGGTAAGGACTAGAGATAGAAATTTGACAGTCAACAAACTTCTGGAGTATTTAAAGCTGTAAAATTAGATGAGATTATAAATGGTAAATGGAGATAAACAGGGATTCTAGATCAAAGACCCAAGGGGGCATGGGGACAATAGAGATGGAGAAGTGGAGGCCAGAGAGCTGGGACGCAACTCGGGAAGCTTCAAGAATCCAGTCTCAAGGAGGAAGTGGGCAGCCATGTTGACTGTTTCAGAGGTTAAGAAAACGAAGGCTGGCAAAGTCACCGCTGGCTACCAGCTGGTGCTTGCTGGGCTTGCCACAGAAGGCAGGTGTTCAGCGTCCTCACAGGAAGGGGACCGTGAGGTGGGGGGTGGGGGGTGTAGCCGGAGGCTGGCAAGACATCCCAGAGGTGTGTTTCATTTCGTTTTATACATTGTGTGATATTAAAGTATGTTTCTCCATGGGCCTCACCAGTCCACATTTTTCATATCATGTTTGAGTCTCTTTTTGTAAATTCTAATAACCATAAGATAAAGTGGCGATGATACATATGGGTGTTTCATATACTGCAGGGTATACTGCAAACACAAAGCATAGATTGATTGCAGCCCAACCAAGAAAGAGACAGTAGGTATCAAACATATTATCATATCGTAGTACTCTCTAAGCCCTTCCAAGTGATTGAAACTAATCCCCTGCCCTGCTTCCTACCCCCCCCCACCTTTTTTGTCCTGGGGGAAGATCATAGTTTTGTTTGTTTGTTTTGTTTTTCAGGAAGGTATTATAGGCAGAAAACCTCATCGATTAAGACAGTAGAGTAATAGTTTTAGAAGTATTGCTGGCATTGTTTTTACCTGCTTTATAGTGAACTAACACTTCTTCCTGCACTTAGGTTTGAAAACACCTTGCTAGCAATACAACAGCAGTCAACCTTGCAACCTGAGGGTGAAGGGTGGGGCTGTGGGCAGGAGGCCTAGGCCCGTCAGCACTGTCATTCTGGAGGTGCCCACTGTACAGATGCGTGCTGGATTTAGCCCTCTCTCATATCCTACCGTGTTTCCCCCAAAATAAGACCTAGCCGGACCATCAGCTCTAATGCGTCTTTTGGAGCAAAAATTAATATAAGGCCCGGTATATTATATTATATTGTATTATATTATATTTATTACATTATTTTATATTATACCCGGTCTTATAGTAAAATAAGACCTCATATTACTATATTAATTTTTATATTAATTAATTCTTATATTAATTTTTGTTCCAAAAGATGCATTAGAACTGATGGTCGGGCTAGGTCTTATTTTCAGGGAAACACATAATCAAAATCCTGCAGCAAATGAAAAACACAGTAGAAATTTAAAGATGAGAGAGGAGGAAACTTTGACTTCTATAGTCATCAATGAGAATATGTCTCCTTTCCTAAGATACAATCAGCCTCAGAGCCAATAAGCTAGGATTTAAACAGAGTCCCTAAGGGCATAGGTGCTTCCAGGTAAAGCCACCTGTTAATTTAATTGCAGGGAAAATATTTGGTTAAAAAAATCTGTAAGAATCATTTTTTTTTTAACATACTTGGCGTCCTGACTTCCCTAGTCCAGAAGGTCAAGCTGATTGAGGAGGTAAACCAGCTGTGGGAAGACACTGAGCCACGAACTCTCAAGACCTGGCCACATGTGGGTTTGCGGTTTCTGTGTCAAGGACATTCTTTGATTTCTGGATTAGCTTCCTGGTCTTTTCATGGGGGTCCATGTTTAACAACCAGCTCTGGTGGGGTGGAGAGGTCCCTGACCTGAAGTTGGCCGATTTTCACAACATATAAGTCCCACCAAGGCCAATTTAAGGTTCCCAATTTTCATACAATGCACATGAAGGCAGATTTGGTCATAAATGTTCACAGTCCATTCTCCAAAGTCCATTGAGTGGGATCGGATGCTGGGTGGATGGGAGTGGCCGCCAAAGAAATGGTACCCAACACAGGATGCGGCCAACTGGAGAATGTCTCCCTGAGCAAGAGCCTTTGAAAAGCAGGGTTTTCACGATGACTGGTGCGCTCACAGAAGAGAAGGAGGGAAAATAGGAGCCCACAATGGAAAGCATTTTAGATATGAAAGAAAGCCTAGTTTGGGTTCTTCTTCTTTTTAGGCAAATTTAGCATAAAAGCATTTGATAGTTTCAGGATACTTATTTTTAGTTGTTCCATTAGACATGAGCCTGCTGTGCGTCCTTTTCTTTGGCGGTAGAAGAGCTCACTGCTCCTCTCTTCAGAAAATGATTGTAATAACACCACAAACCTGGAGCCCCTTGGCCTATAAAGGGTTCTTAAGAGATTTTTTTCTAACCTGTGCCTCCAGGGCACAAGTCTTCAAGGCCAGGCAAATATAAATAGAACTCATTCGCAAAGACTTTCTCGGATCATGACCCTCCCTCTGTGCAGGTTTCAGTGTAAACCCTCATCCACAGACAGGAAATCCTCATTTATATCTAACCTCTGTGTCTCCTTTTTTCCTGTTTAATTAACTACCTTTGTCTCGCCCTAAATGAGGGAATTATCCTGCCACCCTTCCACATAATTATAGATACTGGAAAATGTTATTACTTCAGAGCCCACTGATTCACAAATTGTGGTCATTCCAACAAGGCCTGGACTGCAAAAATAATTAGATAAGCACATGATTAGGGAAAACAGAAGTACAGGTGTAGTACTTCAACTGCTTAGGAAAATTAATTGTTTTTAGACACTTTATTGGCCTTCCTTATAAGCCTGGCCGAAGTGAAGTGCTCACTTCAGAAGAAGAAGCCCCACCGTAGGCGCTGTGGGTAAGGACTGACCTAACCTCACAGACAGAGGCTCTTTGAGAAGCTTGGGAGAACGTTTCTCAGGAATCTGGGGGAGGCTTGGGGGTTGGGGACTAGGCAGGGCCGAAGGTATCCAAGGGCAGTTACTGCAACATGTTTGATAAAGCCTTTTGTGACTCATGCAATGACTCTCTTTCTTGTTATTTTCATCTGTACTTTGTCAGCTTCCTTCATCCCGTTAGCAGTTACTCACCGATTGCCCACTCCGGGCTCGGCTGAGGACAGGGTACACAGAGATGAACTCTGCACAGTTCTTTGCATTTAATTTTTAAACAGTGAAGTCATGCTTACCACTTGCAGGCATGATTCTAAGCACGTTCCAAGTAATGGCTTCTAATTTAGGTGCCTTAGTGAACTCAAAGCATGGTACAGGGGGCAGCCGATAAGAGCTCCATGGCAACACCTGTGGGGGAGCTAATGCAGCTTGGAGAGGCTGGGGTACCACCTTGATTCATCCTAAATGATAGGAGGACTTCCTCAGGTGTGTCACGGAGGACATTCGCCAAGCTGATGGACAGAACTGAAGGCTGCTTTCTCCTCGTGTCTTCACGCCTTCTTCCTTCTCTGTGTGCGTCCTGATCTTAGAAACACACCAGTCCCGTGGGACTAAGGCTTACCCAGATGACTTTATTTTAACTTAACCTCCTTTTCAAAGACCTGTCTCTAAATATAGGCACACACTGAAGTCCTGTGGGTTAGGAGTTCAGCATATGAATTTAAGGGGATGCGATTCAGCCCGGAACAGCCACCAAGAACCCCGCGGAGGTCCCTGCCACTAGCCCCCAGCAGCTGCTGCAGACCATGAGGACAAGATGCCTCCAGACCTGTACCCTGAGGACAGAGACGAGCTGGTCACTCTGTCCCTGTCAGCTCCTGACCCACAGAATCCCTGCTCACAGACCTGTTTTATCCACTGAGTTCTGGATTCCTGGCCTGGTGGCTTCTCGCTCTGCAGCACTAACTGAAATATACTTGGAGGGGATCACATACCGTCTCGCTTACTCTTTACATCTATCGGATGCACATTCTCTGCTGAGGAAACTGAGGCACACAAGATTCCCAGTTGCTAAGTGGTGACGGTGGATTTGATGCTCCCAGACTGGGTCTAAGACGATTTCGGGAAGAAGCTCTATACCCACGACTGAGCTATCTGTCCAGGCCAGTCCTGGCTGTCCCTGGATTTGCCCACACACTCGGACTGCTCAGAGGACAGCACACGTCAGCAGCAGCAGAGTCCCCAGGCCAGCAAGGTTTCCACATAGACTGGCTGGCTCTCCAGAGCCGCACGTGCAGGTGGAGGGGCCTTGGGAGCCCTGAGGACACACAGGGCCGTGGGTGCAGGAGGCCGCCCTCTCAGCACGTCTCCCAAAGGGCCTGGGTGTGTCCCCTGACTTTGTTGTCCAGCAAGATGGGCCATTGTCAAAGGGAGCTGCTTCTCAGCTCTTCATTGCGGGGCTGGTTTCTAAGGACGTGAGTGGGCAGCAGGGAGATCCAGCTGAGGTTTATTTTTAACCTCACCAGCCCGATGGCTTATTTTTTAAGAGAATGGATCAAGCATTCTTCCACTTCCTTTCTTCATCCCAAAAGCATCTGGAAGACACACTACTTCTACTCTGGTGCTCCCTTTTGGGGGGGGAAGTCTTAATTTTCAGCCACTGCAGTGGGAGAAGTGAGCCGGACCCCCATTGTCCCTGTGCATGTTCCCACGGCTGGCACAGCGGCAGCGGGGGCAGTTGTAGTGAATGTTAAGTGCCTCCTGAGGGGCACCCCCTACACTCCACAGTGGTGACGTCCCTTAAGTGGGAGGGACTGTGCAATGGTTCCTCCTTGGGGGGCCGCCCCCACTGCCACTGCTTCCCGGGGTTCCCGGGGTTCTCTTGATTCTGCACGTGCAGGAGAAATTCGCCTGTGAAATCCTATCACACAGTCAAATATTCCATCCTATGTTTGTGTTTTCAGGGCATCTGATCCAAGTGTGACCTACAGGATGGAGCAAGGCGGCCACCGGCACACACGGGACTGAGACAAATTGATTTTTCTGGCTTTGTTGGTATTGGGGGAGATAATCTGCAATGATTGCTCATTTACGTGATAGATAAAAGCTTTGATCGTTGTCTTTGATACACTGGAGACTTCAAGATTTTATTGTGCCACGTCTGAGCATTAATTGGGGAGCAGTTCACACTGAGGACTTGGACAAACTCACAATAAAAGATTCATGGTCTACGTGTCCCCAAAACGAGCAGTCGGGGCAGTGCCTGAGGCGTACAACAAGTCACGTCAGGGGAGCTCGACCGCTCTGCTCTCAGAATTCCGGTTCTGCCCACACAAAGGGTGGCTTTGGGCACAAGGACAACACGGCTGGGAAAGCCTGTTTTGTTTCACTCCATTGAGTGGGTATTTTGAACTATTTTTCTCTTTTCCTTTTCTTATCCATTTCCCGCTCCCCCACACCATTTTACTACCTCTGTCAGCTCTCCCACTCCAGTTTCCACGAAACGATCAGGCAAATTAGATCTCGAGCTGTTTTTCTGGAATGTGGGGAGTTGGAAAATCAGATAAAAGCATACATATTGCTCTCATCACCAGCTTCCAGATCAGAGGGCTGGAATTTAGCTGTTGTGCTGCAATTCTGTTCCCCAGTCTCAGACTGGCAGATAGATAAATCTGAAGTACACGAGCGTGCCCATCATCCACTCCAAGAGAAATTCCAGAACAGATCAAGAAAACCGGCACAGAAAGGCTACTTCTGCATGGTACTGCTGTATTTGTATTTGGGGCTTGTCAGACGCGGGTTTCTCGGTAAGTTGCACATCACGTGCAGACAGGCACTGTTCAGCATTTAGATAAGGGGTGCACAGGGGCGTGCACGCCTTGTACCCCTGTGTGTGTTCTGCGTTCTGGAGACAGCACCAGGGCAGGTTTTCTGAACGGGCAGACAGTGAGGAAGTGACATGCTCCATGCGGCTGTCCGCAGCATGCTCAGGGGCTCAGCGCAAGCCACGGGGACACAAGGATTGATTCCAGGTAATCTGATTCTCAGGTCACAGGCCACTGCCCAGCTACAACAGGGAAGAAGAGCATATCGATTCTTCTCCATCAAATAAAGTGATGGGAACACAGAATTAAACAAATAAGCACATACTTGTAACATCTCCGGCGATAGAAATTTTACCACATTTAAGGGTGGTCTCTTTTTCATCTGCTCCTTCCCATTCTCACCACTACCAGAGAGACACATCTAACGTTGCTAAATCAAAATCATAGCTTGAGAAACTACGGTGTTCTGTAAATAACTCAAATGTGTATCAACACATACAGCCATACTCCCTTATCCACAGCGGACACGTTCCCAGACCCCCAGGGGATGCCTGGAACCACACACAGATGCCTGAACCCTATATATGTGCATATATACACTGGGGGTGCCAAACAAAGTGTACAAGTGGACAGTTTGGTCAACGTTATTCAAGTAGTCGTTTGCCGTCATCAGAAGTGTCTGGACGCTGATGGGAACCACTTTGAGCACCTCTTATAATTGCAGAAGTGAAACGTGACTTGTATTCATCTTTTGTTATGGCTATATATTAAGTACTACAATTTTAATAGATTTTCCCTTCTCAAAGTGTGTACACATATTTTTGGCACCATATATATATATATATATATATATATATATATATGCACACATACATATATATATTTTTTTCTATACATACTTACCTATGATAAAGTTTAATTTATAAATTAGACACAGTAAGAGACTAACAACATAACTAATAATAAAATAGAACAATTATAGCAATGGATTGTAACAACAGTTATGGGAATGTGGTCTCTCCTTCTCAAAATACATGACTGTACTGCAGTCACCCTTCTTCTGATGATATGAGATAATACGATGCCTACGTGCTGAGATGACATGAGGTAAGTGAGACATTATTAAGTAAAATAAAGGTGACTTGAACACAAGCACTGTCAATCTGGTCACCGAGACGGCTACTAAGTGACTAACGGGAGGGGAGCCTGTACAGTGTGGAGACACCGGACAAAGGGATGAGTCACATCCCAAGTAATGGAGCGGGACTGAGTGGGTCAGCGTGAGATTCCATCACACTATTCAGAACGGTGCGAAATTTAAAACATGAATTGTTTATTTCTGGAATTTTCCATTTAATATTGTCAGACCACATTTGACTGTGGGTCACTGAACCATTGGAAAGCGAACCTGTGGATAAGGGGGACTCGTTACTGCATTGTCAAACCCTAACATCATTTTGTCCTCTACTGGCTGTTCACAAATTTGTGAGATAGCGTTCAAACTCTGTCTTGATCACACCCTAATAATGTGACCTTGGGCAAGTTACTTTATCTGTCTATGCTCTATGATCCAGTTTCTTCATCTCTAAGTTGGAAAAATAATATGATGTGCCTCAAAAAAAACAAAACAAAACAAAAAACAAAGTGAGGAACAAACCACGCACCACGTAGAGTACTGAGAACTACATTCATCACACAGTAGGACTACGTATCTGCTCACTGTCACCACTGTGGTTCAGCAGGGGAAGGCTCAGAGTCGCTCCAAAGTCTGTCTCAATTATTAAATGTTTACCTCTGTCACAGAGAGGTTGTGTGGTCTGGCTGTGGTCACACGGCCAGTTAGTGACAGAGACTGTTCTAGAGCACAGCACTCTTATTCCCAGTCCTGCCTCCTGTCCATCGTGGTCACCCTGTCTGTCAGCAAATGAGCCGCATCTACATTCAAAGGAGGTGTGGAATCTGATGACCTGGCACAGCTTCACGGCTGCCACCAGGGATGAGCCACGGTGGCCAGTCACCTGGAGCCCTGCAATGACCTCCTCATTCTCCTGTGCGTCTACAAGCCACCACGCCCAGCCCCAGACCCTTACCCTACAACCTTTGGAGGGTTCTGCCTGCCTGCAGCCTTCCTCAGTAAACCTGCAGGCCCCTCCTCCCTCACCCTCACTTCCGGCTCCCTACCTTCCCCCCCTTTGTCTTCCTCCACAGTGCCCACCACCTCAAACGGGTACAGACTCACTGGCTTGTTTTTGTTACTCTCCCCAAACAAGACAGAACCTCCTCCAGATATTGGTGTTTGTTTTGTTCTCACCAGATCTCTGATACCTCGGAACAATACGGGACAGCCTTCAATAAGGGTTTGTTGAATGAAAAAATAAATGAAGGAAGGAAGGAATGAACAAGTGAAATTTGTCAAGGTCATCAAGATATTGGGAAAGAGAACAGGACCTTGGCACCGTGGCTCATCCCTGGTGGCAGAAAGAAAATAGATGCTAAGAGGGAGGTGAAGGGTCTCTCTCCTCTTCCTACTTACGGGAAGGCACGTTTACAATGAACTAATGGTGTCAGAATAATCATCAGGTGCTAAAATTTGCCCAAGGTGAGGGACCTGCCTGTACCTCTGAGAAAGAGGAAAAGTAAGACTGACTTGACACTCAGAGGCGGCAGGAATTCACACCTCCAATGGGGGAATCGCAAAGAACAAACAAAAACCCTCCAAAAGAAGGTAAATGAAACCATGGAGATATAACTTCAACAAGAATAAAGTCTACTTATCTGAGATGCAGAGGCCGGAAGTAGAAAATGGAAATGTATTAGGATGCAGAAGTGTGTGTCCCTCTACAGCCTGTGTTCATCCTTCTCCTGCTGGCCTGACTTCCACGTTACAAATAAAAGTGTCCATCACCCAACTCCCAGTCTGACAAAGTAAGGCCTAGAAAAATGTATCGCAAGGGGTTGGTTCACTCAATCCAAACTCCAGATGTCTAGGAAGATAACCTGATTGGCCCACGTTGGGTCTGGAAGGCAGAAGCCCACACAGGGGCCATCTTCCAGGGTTCATCTCGGCAGAATGGGTGGTGTAAAGGCCGGGCAGGCTCCCCCAAAACATGCACATCAAAAGGCCTGGACAGGAAAGTCCCTAACATCGCCATGGCCGCAGTGAGCGAAGTGATGGCCTTGTAAGGTAGAAAGTGACGCATCCCACGCCACGGGCCTCTGGCCCGGGAGGATGGAGATGGCGCAGTGCTGGCAGAGAAGTCAGACTCAAACTGCAGCTTTGGACAAGGAGGTGATTATATATAATTTGTTTACTTAACACAATTCTGTGCCAAGAAGTCTTGAAAGAGAAAAGAAGGGAGCCAGTTGTTATATTAGAGGCTCCCAGGTGTGCCGTTGACAGAGCAAAGGGCAATATTTACTCTCTGGGTCATTAGGGCAGTGATTACTAGCACGAAGGAGGTTACAATAGGCACTACAGGAAGAGAATCGAGACCAGTCCGTAATTTATTTCCCTAATGAAAACCTGAACATGTCAGACAAGCTCTGTAAACAGAGAGCTTTGTAAAGTGTAGTCTCAGTAGAGGGCGATCCTAGCTGAGGAAGGCAGAGGGACCAGGAGGGTTGGTGTTTGATGGACTGCTCTCAAGGAAGCCCCACTGTGAAGAGCACTGAAGCATAAGGGAGCCTGGAAGCCTGGGGCACACAGCCAGTTCTGCCACTTCCCACCCAGGGAACTCTGCACAGTTACCAGCCTCTGCTCCCTAGCTCCCTCATCTGTGAAAGGACAACAGTAGTTGACCACATGGGATGGCAGTGTGGGTGTGGGTTAATCTACACACAGGAACTAGGAAAGCCTCCATTGTGGAGCGGGTGTGGCAACATCAGCTACCCCATCACGGACGTCTCTGCAAAATGGTCCAGTGGAGCCCTGAGGTGCCATCTCCTCATTACCTACCTCATGATTTTATTCATTTATTTGCCATTTCTGTGCATTGCTAGTACAATAATTTCTTCCATTCTTTAAATGACATGGTTGGTATGTTAGTTATATGTTTGCCCCATCCATTAAAGTGAACGCAACTGTTAAAATAAAGATATGCATTTGTATTCCATTAAATTTGCCTCTTCTACATTTGGGGTGTATCTGGAACAAATGATTGCTCTCCTGAAGCACCAGCAATCTTCAGGGGTCCGCATTATCCTGAATTTACTCTTCATGCCTAGAAATTGCCGTTTTTAATGTCTGATTCAGATCTACCTTTTCCACATTATCTCACATTAATCCGGTAGCAAATTTCTAGAAATCCATTAAATTGGGAAATAGGCCACACTAGCTTTGGGGTCTTGTGATGTTGTTCCCTCTGCTCCAGGGCCCTCCCCCAAAGTCTGGTTGCACTCATAAATTCTTGCACATTGAACCCTATTTATCTAACTGATTTTCATAAAAATGATCAGAAACAAAAATTTCTAATTGACTTTTAACTGGTAATTTCTTTTAAGTCTAAATCTAGGTTTATTTATTATTTTTCTTTGTCAAGGAATTAATTAGCTGTTGCAAATTACAGCAATATAACTACTTAAATATAGAATAAAGACAAAGGTATATTATGAAAAACTTTATGCTGATAAACTCAAAACTTAGATGAAATGGACAAATGTTGAATGACACAAGTTATTTTAAAAAAATGACTCAAGAATGGAAATATCATTAGTTGTTTATCTATTTAAAAGTTGGATTTGTAATTAAAAACTTTTCACAAAGAAGATTCCAATCTCAGATGGATTTACTTACTGTTGACTTTCATGAAAATCTTGAGAAGAAATAATACCAATTCTATGCAAACTTTTTCAAAAAATTATGTAAAGTAGTGTAAAGGGGATTACTTCCCAAGCCATCTATGAACCCAGTCTATGAACCTTGATGCAAAGGCCAGATAAAAACAATAAAAGGTAAGAAAACCACAGATTCCTTACGAACATATTTGCAAATATCTTCATAAAGCATTTGCATTTCAAAGCCATCAATATGTAAAAAGGGCAATACTTCATAACCAAGTGGTATTAATCCCAAGAATGTAAGGCTGATTCATCAATCAAAAATTATTCAATATAATTCACCATATCGAAAGAATAAAATATAAACATCATACCATCAGCTCAGTAGATGCAGAAAAAGCACTGGACAAAATTTAACACCCATTTATGACAAATACAATGAACAAACTAGGAATAAAATGGAACTTCCTCAATATAAGGAACAACATCTATGGAAAACCTATAGCTAATATTATATTTACTGTCTAATATGGAATTATTCTCCCATGTGCTCAAGAACAAGGCAAAGAAAACTGCTCTCAGCCCCCTACTGAGCATTTTCGGAGGTCTCAGATTGTGCCAAGAGACAAGTTAAAGAAACCAAAGGCAAACAGGGTGGGAAGGAAGAAGTACAGTTCTATTTAATCACAGATGATATAACTGCTTACAGAGCCAATTCTAAGAATTCCTTTTAAAAAAGTTCTCAAACTAATAAATAATTTTACAAGGTGACAGGATAGAAGATTAATGTTCAAAAATTACTAGCATTTCAATATACTAGCAATCAACAATTGGAATAAAGTTATTTTAATGCCATTAATAATATCAAAAAGTGAAATATTTAAAGATATACTTAAAAAAATGCACAAGAACTGAAAACAATAAGACATTGCTTAGAAAAACTGAAGGTGACTTAAATGAAGTCAAAGATGTCCATTCTCCCCCCAAATTCATAACAAATTCAGAGCCATTCCCTTCAACTGCCACTGAGAATTTTTCTAGATATGGACAGGCTACATCTAAATTTTATATGGAAACAAAAAGGTTCTGAAATAGCCAGAACAATTTTGAAAAAGAAAAACAAAGTTAGAGAACTTACTCTGATTGATTTTAAGACTTATTATAAAGCTACAATAACCAGGGTAGTGTGATACTGATGTAAAGATCGAAATTTGGATAATAAAATACAATGGCTCCATACACACACACACAAACACTCACACGCGCGCACGCGCCCGAGCTGTGCAGTCTGACAATTAAGTTCGTGAACTCATGCTAGAAAAAGTGCTACATACCTCACTGCTGAATATCACTACGGTCACCTTCGAAGTACTCCCCTTGGGAAGCTATGCACTGATGCCAGCGCCTAGTCCACCCTTCAAAGCAACTTTGGAACTCTTTTTATGGAATGGCCATCAGAGCTGTCATCATATTACCCTTGATGACCTGAATGTCATCAAAATGTCTTCCTTTTAATATTTCCTTTATCTTTGGGGAAAGAAAGAAGTCATTGGGGGCCAGATCAGGTGAGTGGGGAGGGTGTTCCAATACAGTTATTTGTTTACTGGCTAAAAACTCCCTCACAGACAGTGCTTTGTGAGCTGGTGCATTGTCGTGATGCAAGAGCCATGAATTGGCGAAAAGTTCAGGTCGTGTAACTTTTTCACAGAGCCTTTTCAGCACTTCCAAATAGTAAACTTGGTCAACTCTTTGTCCAGTTGGTATAAATTCATAATAAATAATCCCTCTGATATAAAAAACAGCAACATTGTTGCAACAAGTTCACAAACTTGATTGTCAGACCTCATATACTGGGGGGTGACAAAAAAATGTATACACATGACTTGTATTTATCTTTTGTTATCAGTATATATTGAGTATTACAATTTTAATACAGTTTCCTTTCTTAAAATGTGTATACATTTTTTGGCACCCTCTGTGTGTGTGTGTACAGATATATATGTATATATGTACCATGTTTCCCCGAAAAAAAGCCCTAGCTGGACCATGAGCTTTAATGTGTCTTTTGGAGCAAAAATTAGTATAAGATCCAGTATTATATTATATTATATCATATCATATTGTATTATAAAGACCCGGTCTTATAGTAAAATAAGACCGGGTCTTATATTAATTTTGTGCTCCAAAGACGCATTAGAGCTGACAGTCTGGATAGGTCTTATTTTTGGGGAAACACGGTACATATATACATATATATATATATATATATACATACATACATACATATGTATGTATGTATGTATATATATATATGTCGTGCAGGGTGTCGTGTGCGGCAGCCTGCGGGGTCTCTGCTCCTGCTCCCCACACAAGAACGCAGGATATGGCGAGGCCAAACAGGAACACCCACGGAGCCATAAGTAGGGGAGTCATATCTCTATACTCTCGTTGGCGGCTGGGTTGGAGACACAGGAACCAGGAGCCACACAATTCTCAACCCTCACTGCGCCGCTCACAGGCTCAGCCACCATCTTCTTGCTAGGCCCCATTTTTCTGCTAGCCACGGCGGTTATATTAGTGGCCAATGGCTCACTGGTTACAGCTGACGGCCATTACACATCTCTTAAAAAGATGACTTTTTAATATAAACACAATGCTATTTTTATACCTAACAAAATTAACAATAATTCCATGGTAAGATCTAATGCAGAATCCATATTCCAATTTCAAGGATGGTGTCAAAAATATTTTTTCAGCCCTTGCCTGCTTGGGGAAGGGGAGCTGTTTGAAGAAGGGAACCTGTTTGAAGAAGGGAACTGGCGCCTTCTAATGAAATTCGTCTACCAGGGCCCAGTTTAAGAGGCACAAAATTCAACATATACAGAGGCCAACTCCAGACCAAACCAGAATACTACTGGCTTTGACCTACAAGTCACACACCCAGAGGGAATTCTCTGCAGGCACTAGAGCCCATAGAGGCCAAACCACATTTAAGTGGTCAACCCTCACGCAGCAGAACGCCCTGGGGTGGGCAGAGCCAAGTCTCACAACAAGTCAGCCTAAGAGTTAACTCACCTACTCACAAGCAAAAAGCAATTAAAGATCTTCTTGAACAGGACAATATACACAACACGAGAGTCACCTTTGGAGCACACGCAGAGGAGAAGAACGAAGTAGTGCAAGTAAAATATAAAGGACACATACTACATAAGATAACCCAGCAAGAACTAAGAACTCTAGGGGATCTACCGAATACATCGAAGCAAACACAGAGAGTCAGCCAGAATGGGGAAACAAAGATACACGTCCCAAATAAAAGAACAGAAGAAACCTCCACAACTGGACCCAAACGAAGCAGAGGTAACCAACCTTTCAGAGGCAGAGTTCAGAACACTGGTGATAAGAATGTTTAGAGAAGGAGCTTAGAGAAGACATAAAGAAGGATGTAGAAATCATAACGAACAACCAGTTAGAACTAAAGAACACAATTACCGAAATTAAGAACTCACTTGAAGGAATTACCAGCAGGTTAGATGAAGCAGAGGATCGAATCAGCGACTTAGAAGACAAGGTAGCAGAGATCACCCAAACGGAACAACAGAAAGAAAAAAGAATAAAAAACAATGAGGATGGCTTAAGAGACCTCTGGGATAACATCAAGCGCAACAACATGCGCATCATAGGAATACCAGAAGGTGAAGAGAGGAAGCAAGGGATTGAGAACATATTTGAAGTAATAATGTCCAAAAACTTCCCCAACCTGATGAAGGAAACCAACATACAAGCCCAGGAAGTGCAGAGAGTTCCAACCAAAATAAACCCAAACAGGTCCACACCAAGACACGTTATAGTTAAAATGGCAAAGCTTAAAGACAAAGAGAGAATCCTAAACGCAGCAAGAGAAAGACGGAGGGTTACATACAAGGGAACTCCCATAAGACTATCAAATGACTTTTCTACAGAAACATTGAAGGCCAGGAGGGAGTGGCAGGAGATACTCAAAGTGATGGAAAACAAAGGCCTACAACCTAGATTGCTTTATCCAGCAAGGCTATCATTTAAAGTTGATGGAGAGATAAAGAGCTTTCCAGAAAAAAATAAGCTAAAGGAATTTATTACCACCAAGCCAGCAGTGCAAGAAATACTAAAAGGACTTCTGTAAATAGAAGAAAGATCAACACAACCTAACTACAAATTTAAAAATGGCAATAACTATGTACCTATCAATAATCACTTTAAATGTAAATGGATTAAATGCTCCAATCAAGAGACATAGGGTGGCTGACTGGATAAGACAGCAAGACCCTTGTATATGCTGTATACAAGAGACTCACCTCAGATCAAAAGACACACACAGGCTGAAAGTGAAGGGTTGGAGTAAGATATTTCATGCAAATGGAATGAGAAAAAAGCTGGAGTTGCAATACTTATATATGACAAAGTAGACTGTAAAATGAAGAACATATTAAAAGATAAAGATGGGCACTATATAACATTAAAGGGATCGATCCGACAAGAGGACATAACCCTAGCAAACATCTATGCACCCAACATAGGAGCACCTAAATCTATAAAACAGGTACTGACTGACATAAAGACAGAGATCAACAGTAACACTATCATAGTAGGGGACTTCAACATACCTTTGACAACAAGGGACAGGTCTTCCAGACAGAAAATCAATATGGAAACAACAGCCTTAAATGATACATTGGACCACTTGGATTTCATCGACATTTTCAGAACATTTCACCCCAATGCTGCAAAATACACGTTTTTTTCAAGCGCACATGGAACGTTTTCTAAGATAGACCATATGTTAGGCCATAAAACAAGTCTTGATAAATTTAAGAAAATTGAAATCATACCAATTGTCTTCTCTGATCACAATGCTATGAAATTAGAAATGAACTACAGGAAAAAAAACTGGAAGACACACCAATTCATGGAGGCTGAATAACTTATTACTAAATAATGAATGGGTCAAGCAGGAGATCAAGGAAGAAATCAAAGGATATCTCGAGACAAATGAAAATGAAAACATGACGACCCAAAATCTATGGGATGCCATGAAAGCAGTCCTAAGAGGGAAATTCATAGCTTTGCAGGCCTACCTAAAGAAACAAGAAACAGCACTAATCAACAGTTTATCTTCACACTTAAGGGATCTGGAAAAAGAACAGCAAAATAAGCCCAAAGGGAGCACAAGGAAGGAGATAATAAAGATCAGAGCAGAAATAAATGAAATAGAAACCAGAAAAACAATACAAAAGATCAATGAATCCAAGAGTTGGTTCTTAGAGAAGATAAACAAAATTGACAAAGCTTTATCCAGACTCATTAAAAAAAAGAGAGAGAGGACCCAAATAAATAAAATCAGAAATGAAAGAGGAGAAGTGACAACAGACACCGCAGAAATACAAAAAGTTTTAAGAAATTACTATGAGCAACTATATGCCAACAAATTTGACAATCTGGAAGAAATGGACAATTTTCTAGAGGCGTACAACCTTCCAAGGCTAACTCAAGAAGAAACAGAAAACCTGAATAGACTGATTACCACCACGGAAATTGAATCAGTAATCAACAATCTCCCAACAAACAAAAGCCCTGGACCAGATGGCTTTACAGGTGAATTTTACAAAACGTTCAAAAAAGAATTATCACCTATTCTCCTCAAGCTCTTCCAAAAAATCCAGAAGGAGGGAAGACTCCCAAACACTTTTTACGAAGCCACTATCAACCTGATCCCAAAATCAGACAAAGACACCACAAAAAAAGAAAACTACATGCCAATATCTCTAATGAACATAGATGCAAAAATCCTCAACAAAATATTAGCGAACAGAATTCAGCAATACATTAAAAAGATCATACACCATGATCAAGTGGGACTCATCCCTGGTATGCAAGGGTGGTTCAACATCCGCAAATCAATTAATGTGATACACCACATTAACAAAATGAAAAATAAAAATCACATGATCATATCAATAGATGCAGAAAAAGCATTTGATAAAATCCAACAGCCATTTATGATAAAAACCCTTAAGAAAGTGGGAATAGAGGGATCATATCTCAACATAATAAAGGCCATATATGATAAACCCACAGCTAACATCATACTCAATGGGGAAAAGCTAAAGCCATTCCCCCTAAGATCAGGAACAAGGCAAGGTTGCCCACTATCTCCGCTTCTATTCAACATAGTGCTGGAAGTTCTAGCCACAGCAATCAGACAAGAAAAAGAAATAAAAGGCATCCAAATTGGTAAGGAGGAAGTAAAATTATCATTATATGCAGATGATATGATACTATATATAGAGAAACCTAAAGACTCCACGAAGAAGCTATTAGAGCTGATAGATGAATTTAGTAAAGTAGCAGGATACAAAATTAATATTCAGAAATCAGTTGCATTTGTATATACCAATAATAAAACATCAGAAGGAGAAATTAAAAAAAAAAAACAATCCCATTTACAATTGCTCCAAAGACTATAAAATACCTGGGAATAAATTTAACCAAAGAAGTAAAAGATCTGTACTCAGAAAATTATAAGACACTGAAGAAAGGAATGAAAGAAGATATAAATAGATGGAAACACATATCATGTTCATGGATAGGAAGAATTAATATAGTTAAAATGTCCATACTGCCTAAGGCAATATACAGTATTCAACACAATTCCTATCAAACTACCAATGACGTTTTTCACAGAAATAGAACATACAATCCTAAAATTTATATGGGACCATAAAAGACCCCGTATAGCCTCAGCAATCTTGAGAAATAAGAACAAAGTTGGAGGTATAACAATACCTGACATCAAATTATACTACAAGTCTACAGTAATCAAAACAGCATGGTACTGGCATAAAAACAGACACATAGATCAATGGAACAGAATAGAGAGTCCAGAAATAAATCCATGCCTATATGACCATTTAATCTACGACAATGGAAGCAAGAATGTACGATGGGGTAAAGACAGTCTATTCAATAAATGGTGCTGGTAAATCTGGACAGACACATGCAAAAAAATGAAGCTGGACCACCTCCTTACACCATATACAAAAATAAATTAAAAATGGATTAAAGACTTAAATGTAAGATCTGAAACCATAAAATACCTAGAAGAAAATATAGGAAGAAACTTCACAGACATTACCCGGAGTAAGATTTTTACTGATATATCCCTTCGCACGAGGGAAGTAAGAGAAAAAATAAACATGTGAGATTATATCAAACTAAAAAGTTTTTTCACAGCAAAGGAAACCATCAATAAAACAAAAAGGGATCCTACTGAATGGGAAAAGATATTTGCCAATGATATATCTGATAAGGGATTAATATCACAAATCTATAAAAAACTCACTCAACTCAACTCCAAAAAAACAAACGATCCAATTAAAAAATGGGCAGAGGACTTGAAGAGACATTTTTCTAAAAAGGACATACAGATGGCAAACAGACATATGAAGAGATGCTCAACCTCACAAACCATCAGAGAAATGCAAATAAAAACCACAATGAGACACCACCTCACCCCAGTCAACATGGCTATCATCAATAAATCAAGAAACAACAAGTGCTGGCGCGGATGTGGAGAAAAGGGAACGCTTGTGCACTGTTGGTGGGATTGCAGATTGGTGCAGCCACTATGGAAAACAGTATGGAGGTATCTCAAAAATCTGAAAATGGAACTACCTTATGATCCAGTAATTCCACTCCTAGGTATCTATCCGGAGAAATCCAAAACTCCAATTCAAAAATCTTTATGCACTCCTATGTTTATTGCAGCACTATACACAATAGCCAAGACATGGAAACAACCGAAATGCCCATCGGTAGATGACTGGATTAAGAAAATGTGGTACATTTATACAATGGAGTATTACGCAGCCATAAAGAAGAAAGAAATCTTACCATTTGCAACAACATGGATGGACCTAGAGAACATTATATTAAGTGAAATAAGTCAGACAGAGAAAGACAAATACCATATGATCTCACTTATATGTGGAATCTAGAGAATAGAATAAGTGAATGAACTAATCAGAAACGGTTTTGGAGACAAAGAGGAAAAACTGAGGGTTGCTAGATGGGTGGGGGGGAGTGGGGGTAAAGGGGAAGGTGAGGGGATTAGAAAACAATCAGTAACCACAAGATGGCCACGGGGTTTGAAAATTAATCTGGGGAACGTAATCAATAATGTTGTAAAGATTTTGTAGGGTATCCGATAGACACGTGTCTCATTTGGGAGACCATCTCAGGGAAGATGTAGATGCCTGATCACTGCACTGTACACCTGAAGCTGAACAATAATGAATGCCAACTGTAATATTTTATATATATATATATATATGTGTGTGTGTGTGTGTGTGTGTGTGTGTGTGTGTGTATAGGTCTGTATACATTTACAAGAGGCAGAGTACAGCATTGGGAGTGGAGACAGTGGAAATGGGATGGCTCGGTGCGATGTCAGAGAGATAGTGGATGGGGGGCAGGGGGTCCACAGTGTGAGGGATAGAAATGATAAACGTCTAAGGAAAAAAAAAAATCATAGACACAGACAATAGTTCAGGGGGGTGGGGGGTGGGAGATGAGGGTAAGGGGGATCAAATATATGGTGATGGAAGGAGAACTGACTCCTGGTGGTGAACACACAATGGGATTTATAGATGATGTAATACAGAATTGTACACCTGAAATCTGTGTAATTTTGCTGACAATTGTCACCCCAATAAATTTAAAAATAAAATAAATAAATAAATAAATAAATAAATAAAAATTTTTTTCAGTTTTTTTCATACTACGGTCCAATAAAGCCTCCATGTTAACTGGTTCATGTGGTTCTCCGTTTCCTTTCACTTGGACCAGTGCCCTTCTTCTCTCGTCTTCTTCTCATGGCTCTAACATGTTGAAGAAACCAGTAAATTGTCCTGGAAAAGCCCCACTCTCTAGATTTGCCTGTGTGTGTATTCATGGTGGACGGCAATTGTCCCTTTTCCCCCAGTCCCATAAGTTGGAAGTCACTCTAAGGGCTCAGTCAGCTTCAGGTTCACTGTCTTGTCCAGAGTATTTTATTCTGGGTGCTGGGTGCTTTGTATGGACCTCGCCAGGAGCTGTATGGTCTGACTGTCCCCAATCTGTCATTTCTATACTGACCTGGTGAGAAAAACGCTTCTACTCAGTGAGTAGCCAGACTACCGAGAGTTCAGGTCCTACAGGGCCTTCTCTGAGCTCTCAGCAGGGCTGCCAGGCCTGGGGGCCGAGACTCCCCACCACCCCGACACACGGGTCCTCAACTTAGCCAAGATGCACAGTGTATGATGATTTTCGTGTTCGTTACACCGAGCTGTCCACTCGGGAGGGTGTCCCCTGCCCCTAAGGAGCAGGCAAAAAGACAAGGTGGATAATCATCATTTCTAATTGGATGCAGACACAGCAGGTTGATTAATTATTTCCAAGTATGTTTGTCAATGTCCTGCATGGCGCTCCCCTTAAACCAACATCCGAAATGTCTGTACCACTGTCTCACTCAGGTTAACTCACCCCCAGGCTGGCAGCCTCCACTGCTTCCCCAGAATAGCTGCAAGGTGTGTAACCTCGTGTGTACACAACTCTGCCCACCCTCCCTTCCATCAGGACGTCCCTTGCCAAGGCCTCATTGTCCCCACACCAAGCGTGCAGCAGGGGACATTCCCACGGCTCTCGGATCCCTGTAAATCCCATGCTTTCAGGGTGGGCTCATCCCTGCTACCAGACAATGCCCTGCCTTCATCATTCAGACTGAAGTGTCAAGGACCAACTGTGCTGTTTCCTTAACAGGAAAATCGAGACGGTACGAATTAAAGATATAAGGAGCTGATTTTAGTTCCCCTCCTTTTTCACTCATAAGGCACATGGCTCATTTGGGTTGGCAAAGCACTCAGCTCTAGACTGAATTTCCCACCTTCCTAGGGGCAGTGTTAGCCGTAGTTTCTGGCCTGCCTGTGATACTGTCTTCTTCAGCCTGATGTGTTGTCATATTTATTAATAATGCCCTCTTTCTTTTTCAAAAGTACCCCAGTTCAGACAAAGTGTATGGTCACCCTGAGTAGCAGTGACCCAAGAGATGTAAGAACTCATGTGGGATGAGCTTTGGAAAACTTGCTAAAGATGCCCCATTCAACTGGGATGTGCACCTTTGTGCTCACCCTGCCCGCTCCCTCCTACATCCTACAGGACTGTAGGAATGAGGGCAGGTGCTCCGGCAGCCTTTTTAGGCCATGGAGAGGACTTGAGGATTATTAACTTCATGTACTAAGTAGGGTAGAACAGCTCCAGGCTGGTTATCCCTCAACTGTTGTCCATCCACACTCCCCTTCTACCTTCGTGAGTAGACCAGAGTCAGCTCTGCTGGCTTTCTAAAGTGTCCCAGAGTCCAGGCGCAGCTACAAGCCTTAGATTTCACTTCCGCATCTGTTTCTGGTTAGAGTGGGCCACTGGGGAGATTCCTGAGTGGGGTGAGGGTGCAGCCCCCACACGTCGCCACCACTGACCTGCAGGCTCCCCTCCCTGGCTCCTCCCCTGCTCCTCCCCCTGCCAGGCCACAACAGGCCCGCTTCCCAGGAGGCCACAACTGCCCCCATCAGACACACGAACGGACACGAGTGCCAGTCGTCCTCTTGGTTCGCGCTCATGCTTGCGTGTCTAACTTGATCTTTCCCTCGTCTCCACTTACCTCTGACTTCTCCACGTCCCCCATCTCCTCCACCACCTTCGTCTTCTTCACTTTGCCTCTGCCTTTCCTTCCTGATGCCTGAGCTGTGACCTTTAAGCTCCACTATCAGACGTGAACTCAACCGCCTTACAGAGATGTTTCACTGGCGCCCACAGTTTGACAGGGTGACACCTTATAACAACATAAATAAGTGAATACTCGTGTACAGATCCTACTGGTTCTCCTTGTCTGGTTGAACCCCACCCGAACCCTCCCTGCTAGGCACCCTCAGACCTCTCCTCCTCAGGCACCTGTTTCTGTACCTTGCACAAGGGCAGGGGCAAGCGTGGCAGACAACGTTCCTCCAGCCCTTCCTACGGCCTGTTTTGCTCAACAGTCAAGGCTGGGAGGAAAAGGACCGTGCTTCACAAACGCCATTTAGAGGTGCAAAGCGGCCTCGCCTCACCCAGTAGGTGTGTCCACGGACACCCGGAAGGCGGGAGAGAGGCTGTGACGTCTGGCTGTGACCATGCTTGTGCTGCTTCTGCTGTTCCTGCAGCAAGCATGTGAAGCAGGTGACATGCTCCAGCTGAGTGGTAGGTGAGGGCACCTGCTGGCAAGTGTGGATTTCAGCAGAGACCACGGGCCCCTGGATGGGTCCCTCGTCCTCCTGATTACGGCCGAGATGGCAGCACCCCTGGCAGGCAGTTCTGTGTGCGACACTCCAGCGATGGTTCCCAGCACAGCAACCTAAAGCCTCTCCTTCCGGCTCCTTACTGCTCACCTCCCTTTGCTTAAACATGACGGGGTGGTGTCTGCCGCTGAGCCCTAACTAACAGGTCTGCTTGCATCAAAGACGGTGGTTTTTGAGTCAGGAGAACCACATTTCAACCTGCAAAGTGCTATTATTAGATCTCAGAATGGGCTGTATAGTACGTGATTTTTGAGCCTCTATTTCCTCATATGTAAAGTGAGAATAAAAATACCCTGAAAATGTGTTAGAAGGGTTTAATAAGGTAGCTTATTAAAAACAACAACAACAACAACAAAATGCAGCACTTAGCAAAAAGTAGGTCTATGAATATGAACTCGGGATGCCTCTTTCTCCTTTCCTCAGAGAAAATGCTTTCTTTCCCTCTTTCCAGGTTTCTTTTTATTTTTCTCAACTTTTTATTTTGAAATGTTCAAACCTGCACATGAATGGAAGGAATCGTTTAATGAAAAGCCATTCATTAAATTCGCCAACAGCTAACATTCCCCACACTTGCCTTCTCCCCACATACAGATCAAATGCATTTTCCCCTGCTGAGCTGTCATCCCAGCCTGTACTAGAATGCTCTTAGCTAGCCACAGCTGTCCCCACGCTCATCCCATTTAACACTGATATAGTACCGGTACCTCGTGTGTGGCCCATGTTCCAGGTCCCCAGTGACTCTCATGGCCTTCAGAGCTGTCTTCCCCTCCGGCCAGCATCCACTCAGGACCACGCGCACATCTGTCCATCGTGTCTCTTTAGTCTCTTTTAACGTAGAACAGACCCTGACTTGTTTTCTTCCTTCCGTCTTTCACGTCATTGACGTTTTCCAAGAGTACAAGCCAGGTGTTTTGTAGGATGTCACAAGTATGAACTTTTCCATCTTCTCATGATGAGATTCAGGTTAAGCGCTTTCAGGAAGAATATCCTATTGTAGTGTTTTCTTCTCACTTCCTCTCCTCTAAGGCACATGCCAGGTTGTCACTCTTGGTAACATTAGCGTAAGATAACCGATGGTCACGGAGGTGGCTGTCGGTTCCTGTATCCCAAGGGATCTTTGCTCTGCCATCTTCACCCAAGGAGGGTGGCGAAAGCTAGAGACCACACAGATCTTTTGTTTCACAGTCGTCCTTTCACCAATGGTTTTAGCCTCCTTGATGATCACTGCTTGAATCATTACGACATCAGTGGCTGCAAAATACTTTCCCAAGTTTCTCAGTTCTCCTTCAACTCAAACATCATATTGGGGGCAGGAAAAAAAAATGTTCTTAAAAGCCACAGTTACATTTCCGGACTTTAATTAAGGAAAAGAAAGGAAAAGTAAGGTAAGGAAAGGAAAGGAAAGGAAAGGAAAGGAAAGGAAAGGAAAGGGAAGGAAGCACAGTGCCATCCCCAAACTTTTCTGAAATAAACACGACAGACTCAGCAAGCACAGCAGGCTGGGGGTGCTTTTGCCTGGGCCCCGGATGAACCCTCGGGCACCAACGCTCCCCAAGGTCATCATGATTAAGGGCCAGACTGTGGTGGAGGACAGGCTGGATGCCACGGGCCTCCACTAACTGCTGTCGCCTTGATTTTATTTCCTCTAAACATGAAATCAGGATGGTAACTCACAGAAGGAAAATCGCAAGGTGGTTTCCATGTGCAACCTTTTCATAAGAAGGATTTTGATATGCGGGAAGTTTTAGGAAAACTGTAATTAAGGAGGCTTGGCCTCACAGAGAAAGAGAAATAAAGCCCGCCCTGTTGGTGGTAAAACGTCAAGCACACTGGCTCTGCAATGAAATGAAACAGGCTTTTGTCTCTGAAAGGCTGGGGTACAATTACGAGACTGGGGTGCCAGCCGAGGCCTGTGCACTGAACAAGCTGTGTCCCCATGGCTGTTACCCAGAAGGCCTAAAGGGTGTGTGGAGGGCTACTCACATTAGAATAATAATAGTGACTGAGTTCAGGAGAGAACCTCCAAGACACAGATCCAGATAAATTGTGCCCTCCCCCCTCTTCATGGAGTCTCTTTCTTTATTCTTCTCTTGGGCTCCGGGTTGGAACTTGGGACTCGACCCCATTTTTATGGGGCGTCGACAAAGCTACTAACAGGCAGGGACCTGAGCCCCTATGCTCTGTTTTCTGGCTACACCAGCAGCTCTGCAGGTGGTAACATCCAGCAACCATGCATGTGGACCTTTTCCACTTTTTTTCTTTTGCAAAAGGGGCGTGGAGACACAAAAGGAGAGGTACCTTGCAGCCTGAGGCCCTGTCACGGGGCCTGGCTAAGCACCTGCCAGGTCACACAGCAAGGGGGGCGCAGACTTCCTTCCTCGGGCCTGAGGGCTGACATGCAGCGACATATTGATCCTCGCAGGCCTGTCTCAGGGTGAAGTGGTGGTGGTCTGCATATTAACACGCAGCCCGAGACGCTGCCGCAGACAGAGTGGACAGCAGCATCTGGGTCGGAGAACCCTGAAAGCAAGTGCTCGTTTCAGGTTCAGATGAAGAAAGCCACACGGAACGCAAAACGGTGCAGCGACTGTGGAAGACAGCTCAGTGGTTTAACACTGAACTCAACGTCATCTCGCCGTACGACCCAGCATTTTCACTCCTTGGTATTTACTCAAAGGAGCTGAAAACTTGTGTCCACACAAGACGTGCACACAGATGTTATAGCAGCTCTATTCATAATCGCCAAAACCTAGAAGCAACTAAGCCACCCATCAGCAGGTGATGGATAAATAAACTGTGTCCATCCAGGCAGGGGGATATTACTCAGTCCTAGATAGAAATGAGCCATCAAGCCATGAAAAGACAGGGGGAACCTTAAATGCATATGACTGAGTGACAGAAGCCAACCTGAAAAGGCTGCATGCTGTGTGATTCCAGCTCGATGACACTCTGCAAAAGGCACAACTATGGGGACAGGAAAAGATCAGAGGTTGTCAGGAGTTGGGGGGAGGGATGAACAGGGGGAGCACCGTGGGTTTCAGGGCAGTGGTCCTGCTCTGAGTAACACTAGAATGGGGGTACGTGTCATTCTACATTTATCCACACCACAGAATGGACACCAAGAGTGACCCTAATGTCAGCTGTGGACTCTGGGTGATGGTGACGTGTCAGTATGGGTTCATCAGATGTCACAAATGTACCTTCTGGTGGGGACACTGGTAGTGGGGGAGGCTGTGCATGTCGGGGGGGCAGGGAGGTACAGGAAATCTCTGCAGCTTCCCTTCAATGTTGCTGTGAATGTAAAACTGCTCTAAAAAATGAAGTCTTTAAGAAAAAAAGAAGCTACATTGGACCGAATCGTAACAGGCAAAGACTAGGGGCCCAGTTTCTGACACTTAATTCCACCTATTCACAAGAAACTGAAATACATACAGTTTAAACCAAAATCTGTAAACAAACTGTTTTTTACCAGTTAACAAGAATGTTTCAATATGTCAGACATTTTTTAAAAAAAGCTCTTTTTGCATTTCTTTCTGAGAAAAACACATTACTGTATTAAAGTCATATCTTGATTCATCTTAATATATTTTAAATACCAAAGACAAAAGAGAGAAAATCTGCTGCATCTTTCTAATTTATTGAGATTTTCCCTCAGAGCTCACGCAGTTATGTTTTCCTGGACAACGTGATTTGTATGCAGTCATTTCTAGCGTGAACAGTAACTGGTAGTGTGGACACCACAATTATGTGTTTCCACAGGACTTCAACAACTCAGAATAGCTCACTAGGCCTGTCCCAAATTCTGCCTTGCAGACCCGAATCGTCTGCCATCGGCATTGATTTGTATTCCTTTGGTCTGCGAGGTGTAGTCAGATATACGTTCGGGAACAATGACTTCCCCTGTAGAAACTTGAGGTATTCTTAGCCTGGAATCATCTGATGCCAGCAAGCTGGCATGATTTTAACCAGTTTTTCTCTGGACAAGTGTTGGATTGGCATTTCATATTTGTTTGCCAATGATAATAGAAGCAAATTGCTTGAGAAACATTTGTGTTAAGCTCAAACCTGCTAGGTTATAGGAAAGAATGCTGCACCATCCCCTACGTAATTGGCAATTAGGGGTGACGACATCTTAGCAGGGTGAGGATGGTGGCGTGGAATACCCTCATGTGTTAGATTTTTCACTTGTATGTCGTTCGCCGCGTTTCGCTGCAGACTGGAACTCTGCATGTACACTGCACCTCCTCCGTGGTGGCGTGTCACTGCGTGTGTGTGTGTGTCTCTGTGTGTATTTGCACACCGAGGTGAGTGGGCACTCAGGAACAAACACCACTAAGCAAAGGTCTAGAAAGGAAAAGAAAATATCAGGAACTAGAGACTCTATCTTTAATAGAAGTCATTCCAAAGGACCAGTTAAGGAGAAACGTAGGGCCAGCACTTGTCTTAGAATGTGGGAAGTGTCAGACCTGGCTAGTGTCATTCTACGTCCTTGGTACAGTGCAGCTTCAAGACTCTAGGACCGTAGTCTGAGGAATTGGCCTGAAGGCACATTGTTCGCTAGAAGCCATAGCGAGAATTTCATGGTTGGCCAGGTTAAGAATCTCTGAGTTAGTCTGTCCCGTGAATGACGTGAGGGAAAAGCTTGGGCTCCGGTGACACTTCCTGATTTCATCGTACTTACCCTCCAACCACAGAAGTAATTTACGAACTGCTTTCCAGGGCCCTCTGGTGTTCCAAGGTGGTCCCTGGGGGATTATTTGGGGCCCTGCATGGACAAAGGTGGGAGATGGGTCACGAGGAAGGGCTGGTGGTCCTGGGCCACCCACGCTAATCAGCATAAGTCCCCTTCAGTGTCGTTTCTATATTATGTTTCTGGCTAAGATTTCTTCAAAAGAAAGAGTTCTATAGCTTTGAGAACATCGAGAAACCATGCTAACCTTTAGCAGTTGTTTTCTCCATTAGGGTCACGCGATAGGACTGGAGTCTATCTCCACTTTAGAGGACATTTTAATAAGCTGATAAGTTGCTGTCACGCGGGGCGGCCTGCGGGGTCTCAGCTCCCGCTCCCCACACAAGAACACAGGACATGGTGAGGCCAAAAAGGAACACCCACGGAGCCATAGGTAGGGGAGTCACACCACTGTAGTCTCACTGGAGGCGGGATTCACACGACGTGCGACCTGCTGTCCGCTTTGCTGCCAACCGACCGACTTGACTCTCCTCTACACTACAGCCGCGGCAGTTATATTAGTGGCCAATGGCTCACTGGTTACAGCTGACGGCCAACTAGCCACAGCTGATGGCCATCCAATCACAGTTGATGGCCATTTACTACCTGAGCAAGCACCTTTCCACGTGAGGCCTAGAGCTTGGAAACTGCACTCCTGGCTCTGTCCACACAGTTGCATTGTGCCTCTTCCGTGAAATTGGTTACCCCACTGGAGGTAAATATGGAAGAAGGCCACCCTGAGTTTATTTGAGGCATGAATGATAAGTTATTTAAATGAAATTCATGTTACTATTTTCAGACAGATACAGTCAGTGGAACCAGTCTAAGCAGGGCATGCTGGTGATCCCCAGGAACTTACTCATCCCGAAAAACCCTGACCCACAGGAGAAAAACTAGCAAAGATACAAGCACATACATGTTTTCTTAACTGTACTTAAATATTAAATACACTGAAATTTTAAACAAAAGCAGATAATGTAAAATGCACTCAATGTGTGTAATGCATATTATATTCACTTCTGCTCCGTGTTTTTCTGCTTAAAAACCATTAAGGAGGAAATTATAGAAGAAATAAATTTAGGACACTAACAGGTAAGAAGCAGGAGAGATAAAAAAAGAGGAGGGTTGGAAAATAGAGGCTCTGGAAGTTCGGAGAAGAATGTTGTTTTCAGTACCCTGCCTCCTTGGGCTTGGGTGTCAGAGAGACTTATCAGTGACACCTGGACTTTTAACAGGTCCACTAATCACATCTTACAACCCCCTGAATTCCTGTACAAGCTCTGGGAAGTTCTGCTCTGAGCGGTGTGCCTGGCAGAGCCCCGTAAGTCACTGAAGTTGCTTGGACGCAGAACTTTGTCTCCTCCTGTACCAGGTAAGAATGGACTGAGGATAAATCCTGAGAGCTGGGGAGACAGAGAATCTTTACTCATGTTTTGAGAAAAGACAGAGCTTATTTCATCATTGTCTTTCAATTGTTTCTAAATGGATCATCTACAGCATTTTATACTAGAAAAAAAGTTGGTTCTCTCAATAGTTGAAATAATTTAACTGGTTTTGATATTTTTTAACCTATTTAGCAAATCCTTTGATTGTAGGTAATAGACAGGTAAACTCAATTTAGCCTCAAACTCTGTTACTACAAATTCTGAATAAATGTACTGAGAATCTTTCAACTTTTAAAATATGGGGAATGGCCCACTGTGGTTCAGATCTGCTAATTTGCCAGCCGCGGACTTTCCCCCTGGTCACCAGTGGTTGACATTTGGGTATATTTCTTTTTCCTTTTGTGTTCATGGTCACTCTATCTGGAAATAAAACCAAGAATCATACACGTAGGCTGAAACTTAATTTTTCCATAATACCTTGCATGGATAAGACCATTGGAAACAATCACGTCCTCCAAAGTGAAAGGGGAAAAAAAAAATGTTGAAGAACACAGCACCCAGGAAAGAAGGGAAACATTTACAACTAAACAAGTAGATAAAATCTGGTTAAATATGATTGACTTTAGTTAAACCTGGAAGACAAAGTCAGGACGGTGATTTCAAGTATCTAAATAAAATGTGGTTAAAGATAGGAAGAAATTGTTCAGAGCCAGGAACAACAGAAAAAGCAACAAAACTCATCCTTTCAAAGCCTTTAAGTCAGGATTAAAACTATCACACAGGGACCTACACGATAGCAGCTTCTTCGTGTCCCTTCCATTTCTGAGATTTTTATAATTCATCAGTTGGGTACAATTCTTTCCAAAGGGACATGCGAGGCTAGTCGTTGGCCACGCTAGTGGTTTTGATGACTACAGGGTAATTGGGATTAGTGGGATTCACATTCTGAGATTGCAGCACCATCGTGGCCAGGGTGGGCACGCAGAGGAGAGTGGGGTTCGCGGTGCTGTGTTTGGTGGACGTCTGCTGCTTTGGTCTTGTTAGCATTCATCCTCCCCCCTCTGGCTCTCAGCTCTGCTCCTTCTTAACTCTTGCTCCATGTGCGTTGGATGGAATTCATTCCAACTCATTTCCAAGAGTAGGCATTAGACCAAGGCCTCATTCTCTTGGGCAAACATCCCAATCCGCTGCAGTTCAACTCAATCCCAGGGCCTGTGCTGGAACTCTCGGGGGCAGGCTCTCTCTCCTGGGGCTGGCAAATGCCAGCTTTCTATTACTCGGGGATTGCCTGCATGAGACGCACTGTACTCAGAAGAAAGAAACACAAAGGTTTATCAATTCCTGTTGGATTTATACTCTTGAACTCGAGCTTCATGCATCAGTGCATCTCCCAACCTGGCTTTTGTTTGGCTTTTCTTCACCCAGTTTGAATTGGGTTTCTATCATTTACTTCCGATATTCTTAATGAACAGACTACATTTAAGAGAAAGATTAGTAATGTAAAAGAATACACAAAAAATACTAGGATGCCTAAAGGGACCTGCAAATCAAGTCACTACACAAATTGTTGGAGAAACTGGGGATCCTTGGTTTGGGGCAGAAAAAGTCAGGTGATATACTGCTGTCAGTATTTCTTTTTTTTTAATTGGGGAAGGGGAACAGGACTTTATTGGGGAACAGTGTGTACTTCCAGGACGTTTTTCCAAGTCAAGTTGTTGTCGTTTCAATCTTAGTTGTGGAAGGTGCCGTTCAGCTTCAAGTTGTTGTCCTTTAAGTTTTAGCTCTGGAGGGTGCAGCTCAGCTCCAGGTCCAGTTGCTGTTGCTAGTTGCAGGGGGTGCAGCCCACCATCCCTTGCGGGAGTCGAACCGGCAACCTTGTGGTTGAGAGGATGTGCTCCAATCAACTGAGCCATCTGGGAGCTCAGCGGCAGCCCAGCTCAAGGTGCCGTGTTCAATCTTAGTTGCAGGGGGTGCTGCCCACCATCCCTTGCGGGACTTGAGGAGTTGAACTGGCAACCTTGTGGTTGAGAGCCCACTGGCCCATGTGGGAATAGAACCGGCAGCCTTTGGAGTTAAGAGTATGAAGCTCTAACCACCTGAGCCACCAGGCCGGCCCCACTGCTGTCAGTATTTTGAGGGGATTTACTGAGAGGGAGCGGATGCTCTGTGGGCCTGTGAGGTATGTGCTGTCACCACCAGTTATTCAGGAAGAGCTTGGTGACCAGCTGTGTTGCCACAAAAGCGATTCCTCCTTAAGGAGGTGTCGCCTAAGTGGTTCTAAGCTATTCTGAACTCATAGAGTCTATGACTCAGTCACTGGAAATGGGGGTTTCTTTGTTATTCTACAATGCACCGCACAATCAATGAGGCTGGAATGCCAAGAAAACTCAGACTCACTCAACAGAGGTCCAGAGAAAGGGGCAAGTGAGAACACACTGTATTTTGAACGGTTTTCTGCAACACTGACATAGAGCTCTAAGATACATCTGGGAGCCATACCCATTCGATCCAACTGCCACCTGCCTTAAAAATCAAGCAGGTCCACCTCCCGTCGTACAAGCAGTTGCACGCTAAAATCACAGAGGATGCTTGCTGAGAGTCCCACAAAAAAACACGAGCAGCTATGTAAAATGAGGCAATACTATTGTCAGCGCCCATTGGACAGTTTACTTTTTTAAGAAGACAGAATTCGGGATGGATAGACTTTTACCCAGATTGGAATAAAAGCCCCAAGAATTTGAGGCAGTTATTGGCTATCAGCTCACAGCGGGTGCTAAAAAGTGTTGGCTGAGAGACTGACCAGTTGTGTCTGCAATAGTCTCAAAATATTTTAGCTATGAAAATAGGATGGATTTTATTATGTAAGTGGGTGTTAAGACATCTGGAATCATTTCCATAAAAAGTAAGGATCATGCAGTAAAACATTTATTTAATCGTTCTAGCTTCTGGTATTTACTACTTAATTGGCTAGTGGCTAAGATTTGCAACAGATATGACAAACACCGATTACTTTTATTAGCACAAAAGATTTAACGGATGAGTTCTGTAAATAATCTGTAAGTGAGTATAGATATATAGAACCTGGTTATTAGACGGAAGCTTAAGGATCACTGATTAAGGCACAACTGATATTCCCAAGGTGATATGACTAATAGATTGGTTATTTTCCAACAAGATTTGTCTTTTTTTTTTCATTTATGTAAAAATGTTTGAGTTTTTGAGGGTGATTTCAGCCCATCTTCTCCATTTCTGTTTTGACTGCCTTAGTAATAATAAGAGGTGTGACGTATGTACCTCTGTGTTAGTGTGCTTGGGCTGCTGTAACAAAAATGCCACCGGCGAGGTGGCTTAAACAACAGACATTTATTTCTCACAGTCTGGAGGATGGAAGTCCAAGATCAAGGTGCAGGCGGGTTTGGTTTCTGGTGAGGTGCCCCCGACACCTTCCTGGCTTACAGATGGTGTGGTCTCACTGCGTCCTCACCTGGTCTTTCCCATATGCACACATGGAAAGAGAGAGGTCTCTGGTGTGTCTTCTTCCTGTAAGGACACGAGTCCCATCAGATCAGGGCCCCCTTATGACGTCATTTAACCTAATCAACTCCTTAGGGGCCCTGCTTCCACATACAGTCACACTGGGGGTTAGGCAGGCTTCAACTTGTGGATTTTGGGAGGCCTTAACAGGCACTTATGTGTTCCAGCCACTGCCTTTGGTATTTTTTATTTACTTATTTACACTATTTAGGAAATTTGTGTATTTACTGATTGTATTATCCCAATATCTATCATGGCCATATTACAGGTGGGAAACTAAGGTATGGTGCGTTTGAACAAGTTGCTCACGACCACGTGCGGTAACTGCGGTGGGCTTTGAGTGGGGACAGCCTGGCTCCAGATCCTGTGTGTACTCCTCCATGGCCACGCAGTCCCCTCTTCAACCTCTTTACTGACACAATTTTGTCGGGGGCTCGAACAACAGATCCTGGTGCCACTCATTTGTCACTTCAGCCTATTTGTTGGACTACAGTGGAAGTTAGTTTCCTACAACAGGATCTCATTGGGTTGAAATCCCTCCACTGGTGGCCGCATTTCCCCTACAGTGTAGGGTGCCCTGGGGGACAACGACCCCAGTCCTTAGGTGGCATCCAAAGCCTCACCCGGGACACTGCCCTTGCTGCCCACCCCAGGCCCCTCACAGCCCCACGGGGTCTTCCAAATTTGTATCACTCTCTGAACACACCCCCACCCCCCCTTCACCCCCGCCCCACTGCTCCCTGAGTCTACAGTGACCTGCTCGTCCAGGTAAGGTGATGTGTCTTCCCAGACAAATTTCATCAGGACTTGGGGACACTGTCCTCCCTGTTCCCACACACCCTTGTCTCCTCCATACCTGAACGTGACGTCCGCTGCACCCTGTCGTTCTTATTTGTTTACGTGTCATCCATCCAATCCCCCCATACACAGAGTTTTCCTGGGGGGCAAAGGCTACGCATATGTTATTTGTGAATGCCCAGTTTTTCAATCTAGTATGTACTTGACAACTGATATTTGTTGAACGAATGGTCACTCAAGTATTATGGTCTGGGTTGAATGCTTTTTTGGTAGCTAATCGGACCCATTGGAATTCAATTTTGTTGACATCTTCCTATTAGCCAAAAGTGGGAAAAGATTCTGCCTGCGTTGAGGACCGCCCCTGGAATGCAGATCACTCCTGCTTGGCGTGTCGTTAGCAGGTTACTAGATGGACTGAAACAGAACTCTAGTAAAGAATGTACACGTTTTTTTAAAAATAAGAATAGCTGCTCAGTTGTTCTAAAACTATTCTGTCCCCTTTATTAATTAATGTTCCTTTTGAAATATATTTGTTCTATCAGTTATCTCATAATTAATTCAATTTCTGGAATAAATATACTACAGGTTTATAACAGTTTCATAACATAAATAATAATATTCAATAGCAGGATCACATTCAGTATAAAATGGCATACAACTGGTGAATCTCCCGTGCACAGTGAATTTTTTTGCAAATGGTAATTTATAGCTAGGCAGTTCTTCATCATTTTCAAAGTATTTGCACATATATAAATTATATATATAATATACTATATATACACACATATATATTATTACATGTATATAATAATAATATATATATATATTATATATATATATATATATGACTCTCATATATACATATATATATATGAGAGGTTATATGAACCTCAGTGAGGTTACTGCACAGGAGGAGAGTTTTTCTTCTATTTTACCTCTAGAGAAGCTAAGACTTACAGGGGTTTATAGGTGATGGAGGTAGAGCTAAAATCCAACTTTCCGGCCCCAGTGCATTTTCATTTCCTCTACCCAATTCTGCTCTTAATTGTGTACAAGAATTGTAAAGCAGATAACAAAATTATCTTTGCTCTAGAGATATGTTAAACTCGTAAAGATAAAATTTATATACAGAAAATACATATGTTTAGGATGACCAAAAACTAAATGGCTACATTATAAAAGATACGAAACTAAGTAACTCCCTTGATCAGAAAATAGACACCTAAAAATCAGTTTTAAATAAATAAAGTTGTCAGTGGAAATTAGAATTCCAATCTGTTTTGTCATCATTTAAAGAGGAACTAAAATGTTGGTCAATGATGCCTTCATCCACCCATCCATCTGTCCATCCATCCATCTCTCCATCAAACCTCGGTGTGCAATGAACAATGTCATGTCACACAGAAGATGCCCATTTCAAATATTTCAATATCTGCCTCATACCAAAGTCTAGCAACATGACGTGAGCAGTCTATGAGGCAGAATGAAGATGAGTGGGCCATCGAATCTGCAAACAAGGCCAGGCTTGGTTCAGGTGCCTGGGTAAATGAATTCTGAGGAAAGATAGTAGCTCTTAGGTAGAAGATAAAGCAGGGTGCACGATCAAGTGAAATGCTGGCGACAGTTCCCTTCTTTGCCTGTCTGCATCACCGTCTGCCTATTGTATCTCTCCCACGACTGAACCCTGAACTGTTGAAGCACAGCCGATGCACCTGCGTGCAGAAAGGCACGGCTACATCATGTGCCTTATGACTGACATGAAGAGGGACAGAGAAATCCTAAACCTGCGTCTTAGGCGGGAGAGAAAATAACCGGTGTGGAGGGCTAGCCGCACAGTAAGTTTAGAGCCACCCAAAGTGCTTTATATGCACGTTCCTTTCCAAATGACTCCGTGAGGATGGGGGACGGCCAAGTACAGGCGGAGGCCACAGCTCACCTCCCGCATCACCCTAGTCTAAGGCGATTCGCTTAAAGCACAGAGCAGAGCGTGGCAGCAGAGTCAGTCTTAGAACACAAAACACCTGACTCCGGGGTCAGGCTGCTTCCGCGTGGTTCCACGTGGGTCTGGGGGGAAGGGTGGGGGACCACAGAGATGTGTGTTCATACGCAGAGAAGAATGGTGCGGCTGCAGTGAGGCCCTCTGCAGAAAGCTGGTGTATGTTATTTCACTACAGCAGAAAGAAGTGGTGGCAAAACACTAGGGTCAGCTAGGTATCTCACCATCTGGTCACCAAAGATGAAAATGCAGTCCCGTACAGGGGAAATCAGCAATACTTTACTTTGCTTCCAAATGCAAGTATTTTGACAATCATGAAAAAACAAAGAGTTAGGTGATTTTCTGGGATTGTTGCCTACACAGCCAGAACAGCAGCCCCAAACTCTCATTCCTCAATCCCAAATTACTCGGAGAAATAAATGCTTTGACATTTCACTGCTGTGGGTAGACCCAGCCTAATGGACGCTTACAGCCAACTCGCTCTATCAACACCCACACTCCTTTTGCTCAAAGTCAGATTTTTGGTCCAAGTAGCCTGTGTATTTATGGTGGGGGCTAATGTTCCACCTAATTAATAAGGCTTATTTTCAATTGAGAAGACGGGTAATAAACGAGGGGCATGAAAATGAAAGGTAGCTCACTCTTAGTCATGTAGCCTGCTGTCTGCAGGGAGATTAAAGCCACTTCAGAAGCCTTGATGAGGCCAGAATATTCTGTACAGGGGTCTCAGTGTTTTCTTAAAACTGAAGATGAATATTCACAAGGGGCAAGGGTGATGAGAAATGGCAAAGTAGCTTGTGTCTTCAAAGGAGCTGCAAAACAAGCCAAAGACCAATAATTCTTTCAAATCATGGCGAAAAAGGCTTCATCCCACTTAAAAAGCAGCTTTCAGAACAACAGAAATTGCAGCTCCAGAGAGGCCCTGAGATGTCAGAGTGCTTTTCGGTCTCCAGAGGTGATGGAACCTGTAGAGTGTGACTGAGACAAGCTTATGGAAATAAATATCTCTTGAGATGTCATTGTTGTCTCAAACCACTGGATTTACTTCTTACAATTTCCATTCTTAAAATAATCAAATAAAGGCAAATTTGAATGACTAGAACTCTGATGCTCTTGGTGACCTCCAGCACATATTTAAGAAATTGATCACATTTCTCAGGTACTTATTGTATTATTGAAATCATAATGTCTACAGCAACGTTTCTGTCATTCTAGTTGGATGGATCAGGAGTCAAATCCTTCCCTTTAATATGTTCCAATGTAACAACAGGCTTATTGGAAAATGAAACACATTAAATTGAAGCACGGGGGCTTTACATGCTCTCTCGTTGAATCAATTCACACTTAACATTCTACGTGTGTCCCTTATCCAGTTGTAATGATCTTGACAATTTCCAGCAGAGAGTGACATATGGGGACTACATAAACTCAGAGGCCTAAATCCCCAGACGCTGTTGCTCAGAAGGCTGTCCCCAGCTCTCTGGGCTCTGATACCCCTATGTCTAGCAGTTAGCACTTTGTTCCCACAGGACAGGTGGCTGCACCTGCTCCATGCTTGGGGCTGTGCTGTCGTACACCTGCACGCAAACTCCACCTACACGCGCTGTCCAGAGCTGTGTCTGGCTGTCGTGCCTGCTTTGTCCATCCTGCCTGACCAACACAGTCGCTCAGAGGACAGCTGAGAATGGTCACGCGTCCCCTTGCCTGCTTATTGCAATGATTCTGGACCGTTTGATGACAAGCAGTCTCTTCCTTCATCCCATGAAATAGACACACTCTGTGTGCAGAAGAGACTTGCAGACTGATTCCTAACAATGGACATGTAGGCTTTGAGTCAGGTATGACCACCTAAACTCATTTAGGGTTTTTCCCAGTGGTCACCGAAGCCTCGTACAGCAGGAAACTCAATCGGGAAACATCACGTGAGAGGTTTCTTAGTGCAGAAGCATCCTTTCCTGCCTATACATACAGCACAGAGAATAAAGAAGAGGCAGCCTCCAGGATACAGGCCCAAACTGACACGTCTGAGCAGGACAGATGGGCATCATAACACTTTGAATTCATTCTTAGTTCACTCTTCCTTTTCCTTTTGTCTTCATTTTCGCAGATGGATATATGGGAAAGACCTGCCTGATTTCGTAGAAGTTTCTTAGAAACTTGGACGAGCTTGCCGTCCACGGCCAGCCCGTGTACTCCATCACCTCAGAAGTCTGCCTTGAAACTTCCTGCAGAAGTGCCGGTGCTTCTGACTTTACATGGCTGATGCCCAAACTTGATTGCTAATCACAATTTCTGGAAAACTTTTAAAAACAGAGATTGGCGGGTGTCACTGCCAGACATTCCAACTCAGTAGAGAACCTGTGTGTTTACTATTGCTCAGAGAGGGCTTATCTCTACAAAGCTGTCCACTTGGCAAGTCCTGCCCAGAAAGGCTGCAATTTACTTTCTTTGAGGCAAACATTTTCCTTGCTTCCTTTTCTCTATCTTTTCTTTTTAAATATAGGTTTATAAAACACAAGTGATATAATAGGAAGAAAACAGAAGTAACTACAGGCGTTTCACATACATCCACCCAAGAGCCTTTCGAGATAATGAAGATAAAGACAAGGGGACAGATAAGGAAACAGGGTCAGAGGAGTAATAATTTCCAAAATCACGCAGCCAACAGCTGGCTCAGCCAAGAGTCAAGCCCAAGCCTGTGTAACTTCAAAGCCATTGCTCTTTCTGCGCCATAAGTTGCCTCAAATATGAAGAAATTGTGAAATTTTTGTTTGTTGTATAAAAATGCTATGGTTATTAGCATTTTTTTGCTTTATTTTTTTCCTCTCCAAATTTTCTAGTGTGTGTGGCCTTCTAGGTGTTACATCTACAGTTTACAACCTGTTCCACTTAATGGCCAATGTTTCATCAAATCCTATGTTCTTATAGAGTCATTGTAACCATCCTTTCACCAAGAGTCAGCCATCTGTGGCTATTGTACATATGTTACTAGGTTACTTAAATACTCCCAAATTGTTGGAATATAGGTAACTTTCAGTCACCCACTTTAAAAGACAGTATGTCCGATGGACTTTGCTGCAATGAGCTGGATGCGTCCCCAGGCTGCAGGGGGGTTTGGAGTCGGTCCTCCTGCAGATCTCTCATAGTTTGTGCAGTCTCCTGGGAGGCCCAGCAAGGATACGTGGTCCTGCTGCTGAAGAGAATGGTGCTCGGAACATGAACCGCGTACCACTCATGCTCAGAGCAGAGCTGATCGGGGCACCCTGGGCAGGTAGTGGCACTGAGAGCAGAGTCGATGCAGATGCAGGGTTATGTCAGCATTAGTGCTGCGGGCCGAATCTCTGCGGCCCCAAAACCCGTATGTTGAAGCCGAAGCCCAATGTGATGGTACTGGAGGTGGGATGCTTGAGGGATAGTTTAAACGACGTCATGAAGGTGGATGTTGCCCATGACATGGATGGTGCCCTGGTAAGAAGAGGAGGCGACCCCGGAGCTCACTGTCTCTCTGCTGTATGAGGACACAGCGAGAAGGTGGCCGTGTCCGAGCCAGGAAGAAGGGTCTCACCAGGAACGGAGCCTGCTGGCACCTCGATGCTAGACTCCCAGCCTCCACAACTGTGAGGAATAATTGTCTGGTTGAAGCCCCCCAGTGTGTGGTGTAGTTCTGCTTTGGCGGCCTGAGTTCACTGATATAAGGAGAGACTGAGGAAAGCAGGCAGCTATTTATGAAGTGTACCAGTCAGTGCGCTGGTGGGAAGCAGGTGATACAGATGGGACAATGACAAGGGGTAACTGACGAGGTTAATGGAAGGACTATTTGCAACACTGTAGAAAGTGTTACGAAAACCAACAACAGTCGTCATGACCCATTGGCCTGAAGTGGGTTTTGCCAGAAGCAAATCCATGGAGGAGGGTCTGCTCTCGAGGGCCCGGCTAACAGTCCATGGCCCAGCAGAGAGGGACTGGGCGGATAAGGACCACTCGCCTCCCTTCTATGCTCTGTGGGCTGCATTCAGTCTATAGGCCACGGAGAGCAGACAGCTCCGTCTGTGGAGGTGAGCGTCTCAGGCAGAGGGCATCGAGTGGACGTGGAGGCACATGGGAACCATCGCCGGCATGCCTGCCCTTTCTACCAGTTAGCAAACTTGTCCTCTTTTAGGTAGAAAAACGTGTATACACCACACAGGGACACTCACTGCCCACCAGGCACTGTTTCTTCATAAAATGACGTCAATGTAATCATACTTCCATCAAGAACCAAATGGTGTGTTATCAATCTCCAGAGCCCTTGGTGTAAAGCAGCAGGAAAAGGCATGGGGACCGAAGAAAGATAACCAGACAACATAGGTCCTATAGACCCTTCTTTACGAGACCTAAATTCACCAGCCCACCTTCCCTCTGTCACCAAACGTGCACTCAGCTAGTTATCAAGTTGGCTCACAAAAGGTTTTGTTTGCTTGTTTTGTTGGTTTTGCCTCAATCTCACCAATGAAGGGTGCAAACACTACATGGTCCTTCATTTGCTGAGTTGCTGTTGTTTCCCAATTGGCCATTATGATGGGACACGGAGTAGTAGGTGGCAGCTCAGTGGATTCCCAGGTTTCAGAGACAATCTTCCAGCCCTCACTGTGTGAAATCCCAATTCTCCCTTAGTAACTGAGATAAATCATACTGAATCGGACAGGGACCTCCTTCTGTGCCCTCGGTCCAGTCACCCACTGGAGGTGAGGAGTCCACGATGGTCAGGAGCAGCCTTAGCTTCTAACTCAGCAAAAGCAGGCAATGCCCCCAGAAGCGTTCCTCCATTGGACACCAGGTCTCCAGACCCTGCAAGCCCAAGATCCAGAGATGAGAAGCAAAACTCTTGAAAGTGGGTTAGTAGGTATGATAGTGAACTGGCATTCCTGTATCCACCCCTTGGCTCCTGGATCCATAGGGTTTAGCTGTTGGGGAAAGAATATCATATTATACATTGGCCACTGGTTTAAGGCATGTATAATGTCCTATAGGACAGCGACCTAACCTTGCAGGGTGTTGTCCCCAACTGGTGGCATGACCGAGCCTTCATCCTGTTACCAAAATATCATGCCAGGTGCTTTTGAGTGATGAGGAGATCAGTAAACCCATTGCCAAAGTCTCTTTGTCAAAAAGTAAGTTCCCTGGTCTGAGGCACTGGTCTCTATGGTAATCTGTTAATGGGTTAGGCCTTCTGTAAACCCACAGATGAAGATGCAGGCACAAATTATGGGTAGGGTTGGCAGGAAAGTCCTGGGAATATCTGTGAGGACAAACCATTGCCCCTGCATGACGAAACGGTTCTCAGACAGCCAATCTGCCCTCTGAGAAACAGTGCCATGTCACGGGTTCAACATGGGCTTCCTGTGTGGGCAGGATGGGCACTCAGGAGTGGCCGAAGCCAGCTCAGCCCTGGTGCAAAGGAGCCCGTGGTGGCCGCACACTTGATCCCATTGCTGCCGTCAGGCCCACTTGTGCAAGGAGCCGTGGGCAAGCGTGGAGCCCCGTGCGGAAGAGCTGACATCTTCCGTTACACTACAGGTCATTGTGTCTACCAGCTGTTGAGAGCCTCCTCTGAAGCTCATGCCCTTTGGTTCACATATGTGACATAGCTTCCTCTCTGTCACCATTCTGAAAGGTGACCCCCAGGCCTCCTACTCACCAATCTTCCAAGTAGCCACTGTCCAAAAATCAGATGTGAACATCAGGCCATGAACCAGACAACCAGGCAGACTCTTAGAGTCGCGTGCACGAACCTCCTCGGCCATTCTGAGTGCGGCTGGGGTCCAGCAGCTGGCAACTCTTGCCCCACGTACGTGTACTGTGACAAGTGACCTGTGAGCCAGGCCCATACTTGCTCCTCCTCTGTAACTTACTATTAGGACCTCCCTGTGTGGCTTTTGAATCTGTGCTGAGAGAGGGAGGAAAGCCACAGGAGCAGATGCCATGGGCCTGGGTCCGGAACCATGTACTGTGCCCAGAGCACCGGACTGCGGCCACTCGTGTGTGTACAATTTCCATGTTACAATGAAATGATACTGCTGTGCATATCCAAAACCAACCGTATGACCCAATTCTTTGCATATACCCCAGTTCCAACAGGTTGCAGCTCAAATTGCTGACGTCCCACGGTCAGAGGTCAGTCTGTACCAGGGTCTAGGAGCATATAAGAGGGCTTTACAAATGCAGACTCTTGTTGTCAGGAGCAGCGGGATCTTCTCAAGACCACTGCTCTGTATGTGTGTGGCTCTCTTACTGGAGTCTGCCAGGGTCTGGGAAAGCCCGTCCCTCTGTCGCAGGCCCTTCTGGACACCATCGAATACATTGGGGAGTAGGTCCACGTGGGCAGACCATCTCCATCGTACTGCCCGTGAGTCTGGCACAGGCTTCTCTTGCCCAGATGCTTCTCAAAGCTGGGGGAGTGAGGGTTACCTGGGATCAGGACAGCAAAACCAACATGCCTCATGTTGCACTAAACCCAGAGAGACCAGTGAGGGCTCTTACTCAGCTGGCCTCTTACTTTAGGGGAGACGACCCCATATTTGGGACAAGTCGACCCCGAGGGGGTCCCCAACCCTGTATACATCTGGATACGCATAGCAGTGACCCCTGTGCTGACAATCAGGTTACTCGTAAACACCACCTCCCAGGTTCTCTCAGCATGAAGTCACTGGTGTGACAGCCCAGCATGATGTCCTAAGGGACAGTCACTGCTCCTCCCTTCAGACTTGTGTCAAAGGTTGGGCAAAGCAGAGGTTGGGCATAGCCCTGCGTCCTGGCAATAAAGGTGTATGGCCCCTCTCAGATGAAGGTAAGTTTTGTCGGACCATCTTTATTGATGGGCACTGCAAAGAAAGCGTTCGCTCAATCCACAGTGCAGGGTGCATATAAGCGGCCCAGGGCTCTGCTGATTTATTCCAAGGAAGATCCCACATCTGGTACGGCAACTATGATTGTCATCACTGCTGATCACGTGTGTGTGACATAATCCAAGTCATTTTGCAAGACCCATCTGGCTTTTTGAGCAGGAAGACAGACAAGTTAGCTGTGACAGGAATCCCCACCTCTCCATCGTGCCGTCTCCTCAGAACCACGTCTCAGTTACTCCCCCAGGTCATTTGAGCACTATTTTGAGGAACAGGGAACTTCCAGGAACTTCCATGTGGGTAAGAAGACCCCTGTGGGGACTCTGCCAGGTATTAAACATATCTGTAGCCTCAGGCCTTTGGAGACGGCCATAAGGTAAGCCCCTGGCCCACTTGGGCCCTCTGTGAAACAGACCGTGCTGCAAGTGTCTCTCTCACCTGCTGCCTTGAGCCCGTTTGGCCAGCAAACCACATGATCCTTTGTGTCTCTAGGGATTAATACCCTAGCAGAGATATCATCCAACCATCCCTAGAAAACCACACGTTCCCATTCCCCAGTTCACAGCTGTCCTGCTGACAGATTACAGAGCTTTCTTGGGTGGGATTGGAGGGACAGCTTGGGTCTGCTTGCTGATGAATGCCAAAGTTTTCCCAAACGTCTGGTGAAGATAACTGGATGCAGGAGAGCTCACAGATCTGAGAAACTTGAAAGCGCACAGTGGGGGGTGCAGGGGAGAGGGGGCAGGGAATCCAGAGTCCTCTCTGCTACATGTGAGATTTTGCAAGGTGCTTTGAAACATCCAAGTGGAAATGTCTAATAAATACTTGAATCCTTGGGTCTGAGCCAGAAATCAAAATGGGAAGACATTAGCTACTCGACAGTAATTGAAGCTGTCAACCTGGATGTGAATTTAGTGGAAAGGCAACGTTTAAGATTTATGTAGAAAAGAGGACCCTGCAAAGAGATCACTCAGAGTGGTTTGGGGGGGGGGAGAAACAAAACAGAAGAAGGGGACAGTGTAGAGACCACAGGAAGGTGTTTCAGGAAGGAGGAAGTTGTCTATTGCATCAACCGCTGCTGGAAATTCAAAAAAGAATGAGGATGAAAAAATGCCTCTTAGATTTGGTGACGTGGAGATAACCAGTGACCTTTGGACGGGCTGTTTCTGTGGGGCTCTGAGGGCAGCAGGAAGACTGGGTGTGTACCCTGTGCGACAGGACAGTGCTTATGCCACATAATTCTGTCCTTTACAACCCAAAGGCTTAACATGTTCTGAGCTTATTTCATGTGTTGATTGGATTCCTTCGCTATCACATTTCTGTGAGCGACATTTCAACGGCCGTTAGCCCTTTTGTTTAGTTTGCTCCGACATAAATTTGGCTCAAGCCTCACAGTACAGCTGAGAGGCCGGTTCCAAAGGGTTAAGCTTCCTGAGGAATTTATTTGTCTCCTATGCTTCTGCAATGGTACAACAGAAGTAGCAGGGAGTCAGCTGTGAGGCTCACGGCATGCTGAAAAGGACTTAGTTGTTAGCGTCCGTCATCCATCACGAAGAAAAACCAGCCTGGAATTCCTCATACCAAATCCCACTAACTATAGGCAGAAATTAAGAAAATTGCACATTGAGCTTTCCTGGGCCTTTGTTTACATCTGGAATAGTCACCCATGTGAGCATTTCTCTCTTCCCTTCTCTGAATTGGTACAGTCATGAATCCCTCTACCTGCTGGCTTTTACATTGTGATCTACAGTTGGATTACATTTGGGCTTGAAAGCAATAAATAAAGTTCCTTTGGGAGTTTATTCCAAAAAGATAAGCAAATCAGAGAACACTTGGGTAGCACAAGGATTCCAGGGTGGCCAGGACTGGAGTATTTACTTGTAACGAACTTTAACGCTTACACAGGAAGAGTTTGGCTGACTGAGCCTTAAATGGGGGTCTAACTGCCCGTAACTCTGGGACCAAGGTGAACCTATGACAGCACCGGGCTAAGGAAACCAGATTGGCCAGCAGCATCCAGGGCCTTTAAAACTGTTTTCTACGTATTGACCTGAGGAAGCTTAATAAAGAAATTCATTTCCATGGCTTTAGTCATTTGTTTGGGTATAGCGCATTCTTCTGGGTTCTACATGGCACATTCACCACAGAAGTGGTTTGGTTTTCGGCAAACTTGAATTGTTTCATGATAAGAACTGATGCACGGTACAAACTCCCTTGACTGGGTCTCCGTTTTGACTCCTGCAATGCCGCTCAGTCAGTAGCCAGGCGACAAATTCATCCAACTGTTACTTGTGACAGCTCTCCAGCAGGACATGGAAGCACACTTTTCACGTGGGCGACAGGAGTCGGAAGCGGGCTCATCGCACACATTCAGAAATGGTAGTGAATCATGATGGGAGAGAGCGCCACGCGCTGGTCAGCAGACGGTGATTTGAGGTGATGGCTGCCCACGCAGGACACGCTTAAGGATGCAGGCGTGCTCGTCGGGCCATCACCTCCCCCGTGTCGGACACGGCACTCTGTGAGCAGTGAGTGCAAATAAAGAGCAGCTGTCACAGGATGAGGGGGACAGTGACACCGACGATAACTGCCCTGCGTGCAGGGCTCCCTCCATGCTCAGGCCAGCACTGCGAGGTGTGGAGCAGTGCCCCCTTCCAGGAATGAGCACCTGACGCTCAGAGGGGTGACGTGCCACGGCTACTAGGAGTGCAGCTGGCATCTGAGCTCCTGGGTCTGACCCCAGAGGCCTCTGGAACACATCCGATCTCCGCGACTCCTGCATTTCTCTGTAACATCCAAATGTTTTGTTTGTTTGTTTCAAAGCTTCCTCAGGTAATGGCTGAGCATGAAGGTAATGTGGAGGAATTAGAAGCAATCTTCTCATTAAAAATAATCTGCATTATGATTGTCATTCTGTGAAATTATATGCAAGATCTATAAAAGGAATTTTTATATTTAGTGAGGCCGAGATTGAGCACATATTTTTTCTCTTGTAATGGGAATGTTTTGATATTTCTAGAATGTTCATGTGTTTTTTTCTAAATTAAAAAGGCTGTACACTTTTACATAAAAAACAATCTTATCAAAGCAAAATGTCCCTCTGAGAACTTAACAACTAATTCCAATGGAGACAGACTTGAGTAGACTCAGAGAAGAGGCGCCTAAGTGTTCACACAGACCAGTGCTGTGGGACTTGGCCTGCTGCCCAAAACCCTTTCGCAAGGTGAGTGTGGACGTGTCAGGCTAAGAGCACTACACAGAGCGGAGCCCACCAAGAAGCTGGCTTGAGGGGAAAGAGCAAAACGACTTCTCACAGTAAAGGAGCTATAAGTAGGGGACAGAGAAGAATAGTGCCAGGAAATGTCTCATCATTAGAAAAGATACAGACAAGCAAGTGTGATGTGAGAGTGGATGGAATGTGCATTCCTCTCTTCTTCTTCTTCTTCTTTTTTTGTTGTTAATATTTCTGAAATGTGTTAAATACACATGGGTTTTTTAAGAACAAACATTTTAAAAATTAGTCATTCAATTTGCTCAATGTTAAAATGATTGTATAAAAAAGAATTGGAGTCTCGTTGACCTTTTAACTAGCAAACACCCAAAAACATATGACCTTACTCACTCAAAGTTCTTAACCATTATATTACATATGTCCTTCAAGCTAATAGAAAGTTTTCATCATTAGCCGATCAGTGAGAACAATCTTTAACAGTATTTTATGCAAAACACCTTGAAAAACAAGAGAAACTCACATGATTAGAACACACAGCAAAGCAGTTCTGTGTTACTGTTTTAGCAAATTCTGGATTAGAAGTGAAATGTGGATTTCTCTTTGCTGTTTTCATATGAAGTTCTGGCAGAGATGTTTAACAATTGTTGACTCCAGTTTTCAGAGTAATTCTGCCTAAACAGGACTACATACTTTTTCTTCCTTTTCCATATGTTGCCTTGTCTTAAATTGGCCTATTAAATACTTCAGTAATCTAACAATCTGAACTATAACGAAGATGGTCATAAAAGCAAGCTGTCTCAAATTGACCATGATAAAACACTGCTATATTATTTCTTCTGTTCTTCTTTTCTTTTTTTTTATTATGAATGATTTTCCAAATGCTTCATGTTCTGTTTTCTTAAGAGCATTAGACAAAGTCATTAAATAAATTAGCCATTGGCTAAAGTTTACTGTGAATATTCCAGGATTTGGTTGGGGAGATGCTTTGTGCAAATACAACCAATTAATAAGCATATATTAGGGCCTAGAAACAGGAGAGTGATGTATTTCTTTCTTCGGGAAGGATCTTACAAGACAGGAAGACAAGCACAGACAGCACTCAGGAAGAATTCTTGGTCTGGACCCAGTGCTTGGCTTGGCCAGGACGAGCTGTCTGACCTGTAAGATTTGGTGATGATAACAGTGACACTCTCATCAGAGGCTTGTTGTGAGGGAGAAATAAGAAAACACACTTATAGGGCATGTAGTGAGTGCTCGGTAAATGTCACTGTGGGAGCACCAAAGAGCTTGGAAAGAACGAGTGAGACCCATTTGAGTTCCAAAGGGTGTCATGGTCTGCAAGTAACAAATACCATAAATATTTTAAACAGATTATTGCATGCTAAACATCCAGTCTTGAAGAAACTACAAATGTTACAATGTTCATTGGAAGAACTATTTTACAGGATAATTATATGATTTCTGGGTAGTACTTAAAAGTGAATTACAGGATGCAGTTTTCATCTTCTCAGAGAACGAACGGGTTTCTTTCCCTGTCCTCTAAGTTCCACCCAGAAATCTCCTGGCACATCTTATCATTCAGAAGCAAATATGACTGCAGGAGGATAAAACTGTATTTTGCTCCCTGGTGACACATGATGATTAGTCATTGCCCGGTGAAACAGCACCTGACATTCAATCCCTCTGGTGGCTTTTCAATAAGCCCCCCGAGCAACACACCACTTTCCCTTCTAATGGAAGGTGCTTTGATTTTCGTCCTCCCCAAATAGATTTCCCCTGAAGGAACCAAGCTGCCACCCACTCCAAAACAGGACTGAAATCCTCTTTGCTTGGCTCTAGCTGATCAGAGACTTTCTCGGTGGTGTGCACACACCCAGGAAGCTCATCTAGCTTACCCTCTGCCACAGGAAATCCCTCTTCCACTGCTGCTTCCCTGATTAAAGATCTTAGTAAATTTCTGTCATGGCTGTTTCTTTCAGCCTATTGGGTTATTTCCATCATTTCCATTTTGTAAACTCCCAATAGCTCAAGAGACCCGATCAGGCCTGTGTATCCATCAGTGCTCCCCAAACGCGACCTCCACTGCACAGTGTGTTCCTTGTTCATAGTGTTTGAACATATTAAAGGCTGGGGAGGTGGGGGAGTGTATAATGACAAAAACATTCTGAATATTTCATGTTCTCACGACTTTTTTGATGTCATTAAACTTCCAAATTCTGGTTATGTCCTCCCCAGTCTTCCGAACTTGTAAGTATTTCTCGTGAGGGTTTATGAAGGATGCTAACATCACAGTCCTGTCTTCACACTTCCCAGACTGGGGTCTACAGAACTCGTGCTAAGGTATGCCTCCCCTACATGATTCCATGGCCATACAACTGTGTAAAAACCAGGAGCAAACAGAGATAAACAGTGCATCCCTACTGAAGACGTTCTCAGACTCTTGAACACATGTTAATATACATTATGAACACCCCAAAGGAAAGAGGGTGTGCAGCTATCCAAAACTCTTTCCTTTGTGTGTTGGAAAGGGAGGATGCGTGAAGATTTTGTAAAACTAGGGTTCTAAGGATTCTGTTTTGGAAAGCGCTGCCCTGAAATATGGAGTATTTTCTGAAACAGCTGCACTAAAGGATGGATTCAGGGATGGTCCTGCAGGGGAACTCCTTGGGGAGCCTGTACAAAGGGTGAGAAGCTCCAGGCAGGGGGTCCGTCAGGGGAATGCAATGAAAGAAAAATGTCCTGTCCACGGGAACCCCTCCGAAGAGAACATCCTGTTGTTACGGGAAGAATCTTCTGAGACACTCAAGGTGGGAAGTGAGACCTCCAAACAGCGGCCTGATCAATAACACAAGGTCTTTGGACTGGGGACAGACTGATTCATGCCACCACGATGTCCTTCTGCTTTACACAGATGTTGACCAGATGTTTGACAGGAGACCCAGGGACTGCAGTGCTGTGTTCCCACCACCCTCACCTAATGTCTCTCTATGTGAAGGTCTCTGAGTGGCTCTTCTGAGTGGCTCTTCTGGTATTTTCTACTTCTCTCTTTCCTATTTCTAGTGGCCAGTCTCTCAATCTCTTGAGGGCCGTATTTTACATGAAGAAAGTGAAGGAATTACGAATCTCTCTCAATAATGACTAGAAGTTTACTCTTTTCCTAAAGAGTCCCTGACAACATATGAACACACGGCCGGGGCTATAATCCACAGTCTTGTACTGGTTTTCAGATTTCTTCTCCTATGTACCTCAGAGGAAGAAAAGACTATGCTCACCAGGTTTTGTAACTTCACAATTACTTTAAATGTTAGTATTATTAAATATCTTATTTATAATCCCATTTATAGGAAAAAATTACGTAATATCTCTTGAGGCCTAACCGTACAAAAAATTTAATATGCTGGTGCAGCTATAAGCTAAGTATTAATCTTCTTCCATAACATTTTATATATCATGTATATCTAACCATCTTCCATTGCAAACTTGCTTTTTTAAAATTTTTTATTTATTTTATTTTTTTATTGGGGAAGGGGAACAGGACTTTATTGGGGAACAGTGTTACTTCCAGGACTTTTTTCCAAGTCAATTTGTTGTCCTTTCAGTCTTAGTTGTGGAGGGCGCAGCTCAGCTCCAGGTCCAGTTGCCATTTTCTCGTTGCAGGAGGCACAGCCCACCATCCCTTGCGGGAGTCGAACCGGCAACCTTGTGGTTGAGAGCCCACTGGCCCATGTGGGAATCGAACCAGCAGCTTTTGGAGTTAGGAGCATGGAGCTCTAACCGCCTGAGCCACGGGGCCAGGCCCGCAAACTTGCTTTTTTAATTAGATTTGAGTCCCCCCGAGCACAATGCCTTTTGTCTTATTTTTATTTTTTTAGTTGGTGCCAAGTTTATAATCTGCACTCTGTGATGATTTCTTGATAATGAAGATCGGCACGGTAGTGATTTAAAATTTGCAAAATCTATCTGAAATTCTAAGAAATGTTTCCATTTTCCAAAATGTTTTTCACTTCGGTTAGAGACTCAGAGGAAACATCAATAAAATGACGAATTTCCCCCCAATTTATACCATTCACAACACAGTGAAACACCTCTGCAGGTCATAGAAATTTTTGTTTGCGTCACAACTGGAAAATTATTTCTTGTTCTTGTCATGAATCTTACAGATGTCTTGTTTGGGGCTTCATTTCATTCTTGGGAAGCTCGCTGCTTTTTTTTTTTTCACTTCAATGTTTTAGAATTTGTTGACATAGTCTCTCATTTAAAATTGGCTGGGTTTTTTTCATAGTTTCTTTTACTTCTGCAGATAATGTGTGTGTAATTTTGTTTTCATGGAGACTATTTTTTACCAGTGAAGTATAATTCTCTATTTCCTCATCTTTAATTCGTTGATGATGAATTTATTAAGACAACAATAACTGACATAAAAACCACTGATAACAAATCTCTAAAGACAGGAGCCCAAGATGCTGTTTTATGAAATTACCCCCGAATTTTAAGCGTTCTTAAAAACTCATAGTTACTGTTATAGTCACTGTTTGACATTATAAAAGAGACAAAAGAACAGTTTCTTCACCCAAAGACTGTTAATGGGATTAACAAGCCACGGCATGTACAGTGGATAAAACAGCGTAGTGAGCAATAAATAGGATCTATTATTATTTTGGTTAAAGATATGCACAAATCCATGTGTGAAATTTTACTGTACTAGTGAACCACACGCATCTGTTTTTCTGGTTTACCTAAACCCTATAAAATGCAGCACAACAAAACAAAACAGAAAAATCAGTTAAATAAAATTACAGTTTAAATATTTCAAGATATATTAATTCTGACAGACTATTGGCCAGACTTTGGAATACCATTCCTGAAGCCCTATGCCTTAATTCTTATACAAAGGTGTACCTCACTTCCTGTTTACTGATTCCTCAAAGGTGTTTTATCAATCACCAACTTCCTGCATTCTGGAGTTTCTACATTCTTCATGTCATTATTCAAATTTTTCAAGATCCCTTTTTTTCCATTTCCACATTCAAATCCCATCAGAAACTCTATGAAGGGCTACCTGACTCACATGCTGTAACCAGCCCTCACGTAACCTAGATTGTGTATATTTCTCAGTGCCATGTTCCATGTTGTTGATATGCTGTTGTTTTGATGTGTTTAATTTCTTTCCTTTGTGATAGATCAGGGACCATGAAATCTCAGCTGTCCCTATAGATAACAGTACAGTGTTAGATGTGTGGGTGAGCCAATATATAAATTAGATTTATTAAGTATGAAACAGCTAACAGAGGGGAAATGCCCTCTTAGAAGTCATTTTCATTTTCAAGGTAATGGAGAATGTCCTCAGATTTTTGGCATCCTTTTGGGTTCGGAGCCCTTTAGTGCCCATGTTTGCAAATCACTCCTCTCCCGAAAATGGCTCTCGGTTGCACCATCTTTTCTTCCCTTTTCACATTGGGAAAGATCCCAGCATGACTTGCTGTTTCTCATATACCTTGGCTGGCTAGGTTTTTTGAACATAAAATAAAATGCAACCTTTGGAAGGCTATTTATCTGTCTTCAGAAAAGGTCATGGGAAGAATGCCATGGAATTTTCAAATGGTTCATCCATCAAAAATGCAGCTCCCCATTGATTCTTCTGAATTGTCAATTTCCAAAGAGCCTCAGGGACAAGCCTCATTCTGTGAGGAGAAATCCTTGGTGAGGGAAAGAATGAAGTGATAAATGATTTTTCTGCTGTTTTCCTTTGGGAAAAACAGTCAACTTGCTCTTAGCCTCAGGCAATAGTGTTTCATGAACAGCCCAGACAAAAGGAGTTTGTGGTGATAATGATAATATGAATTTGGCAATAATGGTATAAGAAAAGAAAAAAGTTGCTACCTGAATATGAGGCCCCTGTAAATGACCTCTGTTGGAGAAAACTAGCAAAGCCCAGAAATGAATTAACCACCCAAAGTGCGTTGTCAAATATAGTATCATACGTTGGTTAAAATAAATGTTTTTCAAAAGGACCTAGAACTATTATAGCAAAATAAACCTCCCTTTTGGGTCCATGAACCAATAAACTAAAATAATCCTCAACAAATCTCCTAGATTTAATCATTTCTGGCACTAGATAGAAGAGTATTTAATAAGAAAAGGTGATTAGGAAATAAAGTAGGAAGGGTCACCGTGCATAGAATTATTAAACACCACTTATAAGTGGTCTTTACACCACTTATCACACTGGAATGTGTTTTGGTAAATAGAGCTCTGCCTGTCCTCCTGTTTCACCCTCTGATTTTGACCTCACCATCCAAGTGAATGTTAACGCGAGTTATTTTCATGCTGTACTTTACCATTGTTATCCTTTAATGCCTGACATTAAATGATTAATGTTTAAGTTTTGAGAAGGAAGAGACTTTAGTAAAAGTTCAAAGGTTATATCTTGAAAGAAAATAATTTTTAGAGACCAACTTGAGCCAATTTGGTGGTTTTATCAATATCAGGATTTTTAGCCCTAATGTCATAAAGATGTAGACCTGCCACTTGGCGTGTCACCAAATGCAACCACCAGCTGTGATGAATTTTTAAAGCACGTGAGAATTTATGTGCAGAGTATAGCGCCCTTTCTCTTTTCTGCACCACCCCCACCCCCACCCCCAACACACACAAATGAAAGAGCAATTCCTCTAACAACCAGGAAAGGCAACTGGATTTTCCGTGAGCCAGCTACAGAATTCTGCACAACATACCAGGAACTCACAGTTCTTTCTCAGAAAACAAGGTTAACCTACGCAATGATTTTGCTACTCTGATGAAGTTGTTCTCAAAAATGAAAACTGGTGCTACCTGAAAAATAATCCACAAAACTTTCAGAACAAGTATGTCTGATAAAATTTTTGTGATGGTCAAATCTGCTGCTGAATGGAATGGATGGGTCGGTGGGTGGGTGGATGGGTGGCTGGGAGGGAGGCAGGGAGGGAGGGAGGCAGAGAGGGAGGGATATATGGATGGATGGATAGATGGGTAGGTAGGTGGAAGGGAAGAAAGGAGGGAGGAAGTCACCTTTGCTAAGGACAGACAGACAGCTGTCTTTCCATAAGTTCTGTGCGTCTGAATGACAATGTCTGGTTTATATTTGAGGGTTTTCCCTACAGCTACTTTCTTCAAGAAACAGAGAAACTGTGCATCCTACTTTTAGTCAAACCATATTTAGAAGAGTCTCACCAGGAGATTTCTGAGGATTAGGAAACAGAACTGGAAATGCCTCTTAGCAGAGTCTGAAGTGTGTGGGGACAGAGTGCATATATACCATGTCCCTTTTAAGAACAAGAATCTCCTGAGAGTGTCACTCTTTTCCTGATGTGCATTTTTTTAAATTGAACAGCTTAGAGCACACTTGGAATACATATTCAAGCCTACTCACAGGTAAAGAGGAAGCCAAATCGAAATAAAATGAGCTTCCAGAAGAGGGGGTAGATGTTTAGACTAAGGTTTAGTCAGTTTGTTTTATTTTAAGAATGCAGGGAATACATTTTATGTTTAAGATTTGCGCAAATGTTTCTTTTTTAATTAGAGCATTGCTAGTTTTAGAATGTATGTTTCTTTCACGTCAGACTATTAATAACACCCACTGAGACTGTGGATCTTGCTACAGTTAATAATAGTACCACTGGTTATATGGCACCAATAGCATTATATAACAGTAGGTATTAATTAGTAATTGATTAGCTAATGATATCCCCTGAGACTGCAGCTTCACTCCCCTCTCCCTTCCCTCTTCCGGGGGAAGAGACCTCTCTTGAGGTAAACGAGAGATCATGAAACCAACCTGCCAGTTAACCTACCAACTACCTAAAGGGCTGCAGATGATGCTGCCACTTTATGGTTTCTAACCAAACTTTTCAAGATTAATTAACAGCTTTTCTTTGTAGCGTCAGAAAGGAACCTACATCTCTTTTAGGGAACCAAACAATTGTTTTCATGCAGATAATGAAAATAATTACTATTATAAGCATGACTGTACCCTGACTAAAGTGCCAATGACACAAGAGATGACAGGACCCTTGCTGAGCAAGTATTTAGAACTGTGGGAATAGTCATCAGATAAGAGCATGATCGTGCAATGTTGACGATTTCTTTAACCTATATCCTTTTTCTAAAAGTTCTACAATGAGCACACATTCATGGTGTTGTGTTTTTAAAAGAAGATAACCATGCTTAGAATGGGAAAGTGGAAAACAAAAAACAGTCACATTTCACAAAAAGGACACATTTCAGAATGGACAATGAACACAATCTAAGAACAGCAGTGACCACGCTGTGTGATAGTCAGAAACCCACGGGCAGACCAGCCAGGCCTGTGAAGCTGGCTGTGACCTACGAGGGTACCTGGCGAACACTCTTCTTAAAATCCAAAAATTCATTCAACCTGCAAATGTGTCAAAGCAAAACAACATATCTTAGATTCTTACACAAACAGAGATTTGCACATTTATGATAAATGCGAGCCATGTTTTCAAATCACTTGTAAAATGGGGTCCAGGCTTACAGAGGAAACTCTTCTGCATGTTGGCTGTCGTGTGTGTGTGTGCCTGTGTGTGGTATGTGTGCATGTGTGTGCGTCCCTGTGTGTGCATGTGTGCCTGTGTGTGTGTGCGTCCCTGTGTGTGTGCGTGTGTGTGCGTCCCTGTGTGCGCCTGTGTGTGTCTGTATCACTATACGCCAGTCAGGTAAACACTTAGCTCAGTAAACTTAGTTATTGTCTAAGACAGACCTAGACAACGCCACCTCCCAAACGACACAGAACAAATAGCTCACGGCCTGCCTTAAAGAAGGGGTGCTAAAGCTTGAAGCCTTAAGAGCTGTTCTTCCCTCAGGGGGCGGATGGATGGATGAAAAAACTACAAGCCTGTCCTTCTCAACATGGAAACTGGATGGATTTCGAAGACTCATGGGAAAGCAGGATAGCAAAGATCTTCTTCAAAACTGAAAACTCAATCAAATTCCCAGTTCTCAGCACGATTTCTTTAAGCCCCAGAAATCCCTCTTTGGGTTCAAATTCACCTCTGAAAAGAGTCTGGTGTCAGGTAACAGTGCTCAAAAATGGAAGGAAGGGAACGATGGAGGGAGAAGGGAATCTTACCACTGGGAAATACATAGTCACCCAGACTCTCTGCTCTCCCGGATCTGTATTTCATCTGCCACAAACATGGGTTCTTGTCCTGTGTCCACCCTGTGGGTCCCACTCCACCCTCATAGGGCAGGGGGGACAAGCTCCCTCCCACTGACTCCCCGTTACTCCAGCGAACCTCGATACTAAAAGCATCAGTGCAGGGTTAGAACCAGGGCAGGAAAGATCAAACGTCAAGACTGTGAAGCTTGAGGATTTACCTGGGGTGTATTTCTTGCAAGGAAATGCCTACCCAAGTCCCAGATCCAGGACCAGGACCATGTTCAATAAACAATTATTACGACAAGAGGTCTTTGAAACAGTGTAGTGTTCTTCCATGCATGAAACCCTGGTCCACGCTAACTCGCCATTTACCAGGCTGCCCTCTTTTTCTCTCCTTCATTGCTTCATTGAACAAGAATTAACAGAATAGCTGCTGTGGGCCAGGCTCAGTGTCAGAGGTTAAGGGTAGGCCTTTCCTGGGGAGACGCAGAGCAGAGAGCCCACCCCAAGGCGACAGCCGTCACAACACCTCTGAGCACAGAATTACAAAGGATCGCCAGTGCCGGGAAGGAAGAGTACACAAGTGACAGGGACCTGAACAGCTTTGGCCACCAAGGGGGCAGCGCTTCCCCTGAGTCATTAACGATATGGGGGGAGTCTTGTCCAGAGAGAACGGGGTGAGAGGGGCTGGGCAGAAAGGAACATCCCCAGGAACAGAGGGACAGAGGTGACACAGGGTCTTAGCAGAGACGGGGTGAAGTGATGGAGGGCCTTATCAGCCAAGTCACAGATTTCAGTCTCACCCACAGAGACTTGAAAAGCACCTGAAGCATTTTAAATATGAGAGATCTGAGTGTTTAAAAGGCCACTCCAGGGGCAAGGGCAGAATTGCTCAATGGGACAAAAATAACTACAAAACAACAGAGGATGAGCGGTGGGTGACATGACCTAGAGTACGTGGTAATGGAGACAAAGGATGACGGGTGCGGTACAGCTTGGAGAAAGACCATGCAGGAGTAGCACTGGATTGCATGGGAGGAGGCACAGGGTCGTTAAGTGTTGGCGTGATGCCCAGATTTCTGCTTGTGCACTTAGAGGGGTATCAGCGTTCTCACTGAGATGGGGACTCCAAGAGGAAGAGGTTTAAGGGGGATGCAGCTAAGTTTGTTCCGGACACACTGAGGTGACATGACCTTGACATCCTAAATGGAACTGTCACCTTGATAGTTGGAGGTACTTTTCTGAAGCCCTGGGAAGGGGCTGGGGAGGAGGGATGTAAGTTTGTGAACTGTGTATACAGATGGCAACTGAAGATAGCGGCTGGATCGAATCCCAAGGTGAAAGGAGGCAGGCAGGTCCTTTCAGTGAAGGGACCGTCTGCTCAGGCTGAAACACCAGTGGAAGGCAGGCCCTTCAGAGAGAAAAGCTGGGAAAGGGGAGGTGGGGGGCACTGATGTGTGTTCCCAGAGCTCTAGTCAGGGGAGGGGGTTTCTGGAGCTGGGAGGGGAATGGCCCAGTCAGGGAACGTAGGGAGGAGGAAAGGGCCAGGCTGGCTCAGAGGCAGGTGCACACTCTCGAGCTCCCTGAGAACAGACCTGGACAGCCCAGGTGGCCCCTGTGTGCCTGCAGGGTCCAGCCCTGGACAGCCCCGCCTGCTGTCCCCCTGGATTGCAGTGGGCCCGCCAGCTCTAAGAAAGTCTGCAAAGGGACCTGGCCCTGGTGCACTGAATACCCACAGGAAAGTCACGCAGTGTGCGGCCACCACAAGTCACACCTCTGCTCCTCCAGTGCAATGGCAAACCCCCTCGGGTCTGCGCCTGTCCTTGGGGGCATCCCAAGATTTGTATGCTTGTGGCCATGCCACACACAGGCCAGGACTGGGGTGGAGAAGGTGTGTCAGTACCTCTCCAGTGGGGCCTGGCGTCCAGCAGGGGCAGGGTGATGACCTGGGGCCTGAGGAGAACCCTAACCCCCTGGACTCACCGCCCCCATGTGGCTGGCACCTCCCCAATAAGTTTTCTTGCTAGACTGCTTTTAATCATGCTCACAACCCAAGTGTCAGTATTTCCAATCATAGCAGGACATGCCTAGGGATCGAGGTGGGACATCCAAAATTAAAGACCACACACATTTGGCTGCAGAGATTTTTAAGAATGCAAGAGATGTTTACAGCAGCTTTGTTCATAATCTCCAAAGCTTGGAAGCAGTCAAGACATCCTTCAGTAGGTGAGCAGATCAACCCAGACAGTGGACTATGACCCAGTGAGACAACTGGGAGCCTGATGCTGGAGCACACAGGGAGGGCAGGGACCCCCGGAGGCAGAAAGAAGGAAAGTCAGCTGGTGCTCGCTGATGCTGGTCTAGGTGTCCTGTGCAACAGCTGCTCTCAGGACCTCCATCAGCCTTTACACAACCCGATTAAATGGTCACTGTTGGGTCCGATTTGCAGGTGAGGAGGTGGTGCTCAGAGAAAGTGGGGCTCAGTCACAGGAAATGGGGTTGGGGTCAGGACTCTGTCCACAGAGTGATGATGAGAGCAGGAGAAAGCAGCTGACCCTCAGGTCTGGACACCAGACTGACCACCAGACTGACCACCTTCCAGACTGGAAGGGCGAGGAGGCTGCAGGGAGGACAGGGCCGGCCTGGGGATACTGGGGTGGCTGGACTCTGCCGTGGGGCTCCCTGAGAAGCAACCTCAGCGAAAACATCAAAGAACCACTGACGGGAGGACATAAGATAAAGATGAAGGATAAGAAGGATGAGAGGTGAGCAGATCCAAAGCCACACAGACAGACATGTCCCGGTGGGGACAGACCTGCCCCAGCGGGGACAGTCTCACTGTCAGGATACCTGATAGTAGACCAGATTTTATAATCAGGAACAAAAGTCACTGACACACTTCATCTGGAGGGTTCCAAAGTGTTCATATAGTGAGTTTTAAGCAAAATCAAGAAAAAAGTACAATGATGATTAAAATAATTACTGATCCCTGAAACCAATTTATTGTTTAAAAAACAAAAAACTGGTGTGTGATGGTGTTGTGTGCTTGGCCCAGGCAGGGAGCAGGGGGTTCCCTTTGTGGGGTCTTTGGGGAAAGGTTAACTTCCAGTTGTAGCTGAACAGACCAACTGTCCTTTGCAGTCCAGTCAAAGCCCACTGGGAACTGTGTTTCCTCATTTCACATTACTCTGCCATTGTAGCCAACATTGTAGGGTGGAAGGGGTCCTTTGCTTGCTTCAGCCAAGAGATGGGGGTGCACGGATAGCAGTTATTAATACCATTTATCATCCCAACTTCCTAGCTTGCAAAATATGTGAATCATGTCACCACACAGTCACCAGGGCAGAGTTATGAAACGCCCCAGGCTGCCTCTCCGAATGCCAGTCACATATTCTGCAAGACGTTCTGGAACAGGCGTTCAGTTCTATTCCAGGAAGCAGAGGAAGTGTCACAAGACAGACACGCGCCAATCTGCACGGCCGGAGTGGATGTCTTTCCACTTCACATGCCCAGGCGTTTCTAAATCATGCACATGTTGGCTGCGCCGTCGCACGGATGCCATTACGGGATCTGACGGTCGCCCCCAATCCCATCACAAGCGCGGGTCCGCATCTCCCATAAAACTAAAGGTAGAGGTGAGAGGACCTGACTGGGGAAGGTGGCCAAGGGCAGACGCTGGGTTTCAGGTTGTGACTGAGCTGGAAAGTAGATGTGGGAACATCCAAAATCTGGGAGACTGGGGCATGCTGCGAGAACGACAGACATCACAGGGAAACTGACGGGACGCATGGTGCGGCGAGGCCGCCCTCCAGCTGGGAGGGAGCCGGGTGTGATATGGCTCGCCTAGGACGGCCGACTCCAGCCATGTAAATTGTTGGCGTAGATGTTTGTATGCTAAGAACAGGAGCTCTGTTGTCCCGGGAAAGAAAAAATACTGTCTGTCAGCTCAGGCAGGGCAAAAATAAACAAACTAAACTGAAGATGAGATTACTTCATGAGAGACTGTCCTGAGGTCCTAGAAAGCGCCTGCACTTTTCCTGGAGGACGAAGTCATCAGTCCATCCTGCCATCATTTCTGCTGCTTCCGTCCATCACACCACCTCCGTGTTCCAGAAATCTCCAATGTGGACATTCTGTACCCCAGAAATACTCACTCCCTCAGTGTTCAATGTGCCACATTGCATGAGTGACCACAGTCTGAACCTGCACCTATTCTAGCTCACACTTCCTAACCAACTAGCGGGTTTCGTATGTCTGTGTAGCAGTCCACACTAAATGATTGAAAGCAGTTGTCTCCACTTATTGTGAAGCAGGGAAAGGCTCAATGGCATGATGGTTTAACCGAATATATGGCCACAGTGGTTTGGAAGGTGTATGTATGGACTGAATGTTTGTGTCCCCCCAAATTCATGTCAAAACCACCAATGAGATAACTGGGATTACATGAGGTCATGAGAGTGGAGCCCTCAGGATGGAATCAGTGCCCTCATAAGAGTCCCCAGAGCTTGTTCCCCACTCTGGCATCCGCCCCGTGAGGACACAGCAAGAAGAAAGCCATCTACAACCAAAGAGAGCCCTCATCAGCACCCCACCATGCAGGCACCCTGATCCTGCACGTCCAGCCTCCAGAACCTCACAAAGAAAGGCCTGCTGTGCTCACCTGCTCATCTGTGGTGTTTGTGGCAGCAGCCAAGCTGTGGAACATAGGAGCCTAGGACCCAACAGGGCCATCACACTGAAGGCGTCGGTGACACGGTAACAGTGTGCATGTGGTGGAAGCCGGCAGGCTCAGCGCCAATAGGAAGAGCAGATTATAATCTTTAAATAACAAGTAACTCTAGAGGCTGCAGCCTGACATAGGAGCTGTTATGCCAGGAACACGTGACTAGACATGAACAACTGAAGAATTCCTCTTTTTCAGGTGATCATTCACTTGATTACAATTACACGGCAGAACCTTACATGGGGATGGGAAGGTAGAAAATAAAGTGAGTAAATTGGGAAGCACAGATTTTCAGCAGTCTACTTCCTCCCTTGACTCTTGGAGGGCTTAGCATTTGCTATTTGCGGACTTGTTGGAAAGTAATCATAGTAGCACTAAATTTGGACTATTTGACTAGTTAATAAAAGTGGACATTATATAACATTTCTAATATGTTAACGGTGTATTTTGCAAAACATTTATATATTACTTTAATAAAATATTTGATTAAATATAGATTTGTTTTAAAATCACACATTTTTAATCAAAAAAAGGAAACAGTAATTAGCCTTCATACTTAAATAAGGCACATATTTATAATTTTGCCAAATAAGGACTTTGTGCCAGGATGCAGGGAAGGGACTCAGTGACCTGTGCTTGTGTGAATAACTAAATGTTTGCTCTTACTGGGGATTCACTGGTAATTTAATTTCAGACCAATTAAGAGAAAATTTGACCGTCCCTGCTAACCTGATCCTCAGGAATCCCCATGCACCATAGATCTCATGTAAGAGTTTCCTACATGTGGACAGCCACTTCAAGCAACATCTTGAAAAGGTTTCCAGAAACCCAAGTCGATCAAATCAAGGCAGCCTTTCCCACTAGAAACATATACCATTTTCAAATCTTCCATACAAAGTATATGTGCAAGAAACCGTCTATTATTAAGGTATTTTATCAGTGTTCCTACAGACAGAAGGCATTTACTGAGCTCCTAAAGCACGTGTTGGGAGAGGTTCTTCACACATGTTAGTTTTCTGGTTTCATCCTCACACACTTTCCTTAAAGTGAGACGTTATTATCCCCACACCCAGTATGGAACCTGAAACCTAAGTGCTCAAGAGATTGACCAGAATTCAGGCCAGGATGCCCTCTGTCACCTAGAATCACAGACTGGCTTTTTCCACCTACCTGATCAAAGGGTCCTAAGCAAAAATTCACTTATTTACTTATTCACTCATTGAACCTCTGTTTTGTATGCCAAAGTTATTTTAACATAGTTCCAAATAGACTAACAGAGTTGACTTTTTAAACAATACTGAGTCAAACTATATTCACAGGTGCTGAAGGAATTCATGTTCCAAATTGGAACATATTCCAAGCTCTTGGTGTTCTCCCAAAGCTCCTTAGATTTAAAATGATATAGAATACTAAAATTGGCCAAACTGATGACACTGGTTGTTGAGTTGTGAAATACTCTTCCCTGGGTCTGCATAGTCATCACACAGGTAAGTGTCTGGAGTGTGCTGTGTGGACTTGCAACTCTGGAGGGACGGAAGGGGATGGAGCCGCTTTCACACCTCCACCTCCACAGGTGCTAGGCATAGACCAGAAGTGGTCTGCCCAACTCATCTCTAGCAGATGTCAACCCCGTAAGCAGAAACTGTAAATGAATAACTCATTCATTCAAAACTCTGCACCAGCTTGCTTCACACAGATCCCTGCAAGAGTGGGGTTTGGTTAAATTCAGATTAAATAAACAAGGGAAAGGAATTATACATATTTTTAAATTATTGAGATTTTTAAATTTATTTACTTAAGGTTAAAAGGCCATTTTGCTATACATGACATAAGCATTTAATTTTTGTCAAGTGCACAATGAACTACTCTGGGATACAGATTGTTTCCTGTGAGATACACTCTTGACTAAATATTTTCAATCCTTTGAACGAAAGTGTCCACATTTTACAGGTGTATGTCAAACACAAAAACCTCACCAGATTTCCTTTCAGGATCTCTGAGAATGCATTCTGAGTTGATGCCAACACTAACATTTCGCACAAATCTACTCATGCTTAAGTTGGGGTATTGGACATATGGTTTGTGGAAATATTTGATGCATTTGCATAAGACATACAAGTTTTGGAAGAATGGCCATTTTAATCAGGCTGACTAACTGAGACGAGAAGAGGGAGGTACAACCATCTGTTTAACTTCATCTTGAATTTATTTAGCACCTGCAAAAAAATTAGATTTGAGCCACTTCTGAACCAAGGAAGCATACAGAACCTATCTAGGAATGTCCCCTGCGTCCTTCTTCAAGGGAAGGAAAGGTCAAGTTGCAAACACAGTACACACGCACACACACACACACACACACACACACACACACACGCAGTTTACCCTTTGAAATCTAAAGCCTGTAGTTCTATAGTTCCTTTGATAACTTTGGATCTTGATTTTAGGATTCTAAGACAACATTCTCAGATATGCTATATTATAACCATTTATAACCAGACTCGGTATTATATTATTATGTTATATTATATTACATTACTTTACATTATATTATATTATATCATATTATATTAGAACCAGTCTTATATTGTAGTAAAATAAGACCGGGCCTTATATTAATTTTTGCTCCAAAAGACGCGTTAGAGCTGTTTGTCCAACTAGGTCTTATTTTCGGGGAAACACAGTATCTATAAAAGCAAGTAGAAAAAAAGTGGAGTTATCATGTGTAAGAAAGGTAGAGGCTTCTGCACTGAGAGAAGTAGTTATAAAATTTGTCAATTTATAAGCAGTGTACATAATGGTTATAAACGGGCACGCTGCTGTCCCTATGAAAGCATCTACCTCTGTACATGAATAACAACATGACAGGAAAACAGGGATTCGATTCCAAGTCACATGTCAGTGCATAAAGAATGCCTACAACTTAGCAGGTTCTCAATAAACATCAAATGGATGAACTGAGGACATCCCCCAGTGTTCTGAGGAGTTTTAAATGATAAACAGATTTGAAAATAAATATGTTTTCTTCACCTATGGAGATTTTCCTAAGGTTTTTGTCCTGTAGTTCTCGAGATAAATTATTTGATAGATTTTCTGAAGCTGAAATTTTTGAAATTTCCTTACATTCTTGACTAAATACCCTTTGTGACTGTAATTTTTCCTTTCTCATTCTGGGCTTTTATTTGCATTCCCTCTCTCTTTCATTAGTTTTGTTGAAGATTTAATTATTAATAATACTTTTAAAGACTTGGCTTTTGTTTTAGTTCCCTATTTTATTGATTTCTGTCCTTATAATTCCCTTCCTTCTTTTTTTTTATTTTACTCCAATGCCCATTTTCACCCTTGGCTTTTTGAGTTAAAAAGTCAGTCTTCTTCTCATTTACAGTTAAATTTATAACTTTCCATCTGAGTATTGCTTAAGCATTGCCCCTCATATTTGGATACAGAATGTTCTTTGTCATTCAATTTCCAGTAGTGATCTTAAGATTTCCTTTTTAATCCAACGGTTATTTTGATAATATCATTTTTGTTTCTTGTTAAAGAGAGTTTTTTTTTTAACCTTTATTTGTTAATTGGGTCAAACTTGATTGTATTTTTAGTAAACTTAGAATGTTCAGTTATTTTTCTCCTGTAAATGCATCTTAATACGCAGAGTAACCCACTACATATTTTTTGTAAATGTTTCATATGGGCTGCAGCAATATGAATTTCTATTTTTATAAAGTTATATACAGTGCATACATATACACGTGGATGTACCAATACATATATATATATGCACACATATGCACACATGAAACTGCTATATATTGGGTTAATTGTTATCTTTTGTCCATTTTTTGTATACTTGAGTTGAAATTTCCCAGCAAATGTGTTAGAATCTCTGAATAAAACCTGTTTCCCCTAAAATTTTCTCAATGTTTCTTTCTGACATTTTTAGGCTGTATCATTCATAAGTGTTACATCTTCTGATTCATTTTCCAGCATGTTACATTTTCTTGGTCTCTGATGATCATTTTGAACTAAATTGTGTTTCCCTTTAAAATTGCTGCTGTTTTGATCATTTGCTTCATTTTTGCATCATTTATCTGTAGCTGTTTCCTTACTGTAATTTTCAACCTTTCTGAAAGTTTGTAAATGTCAATTATAGATTATATATGGATCTTTTTCTCTTAGCCTATATTTTTATTAGATTTGACACCAATACACGAGGTCTGACGCTTAAGTTCGTGAACTTGCCACCATGCACTTACATTGGCAGCCTGTACAAACAGTTCAATAAGGTTTCATAACCTTGGTATGTCAGTGTCTCAGAGATGAGTTTGTGTCCACGTGTGGTGGTGTCTTGCTGAGTGGTGTTCATTATTGCTGTTGCGTGTTTTTGTGTGCTATTGTGACAATGTCTGAGCTTGAATTAGAGCAACGAACAAACATTAAATTTCTTGTTAAAACTTGGCAAGAGTGGAAATGAAATCAGGGACATGTTAGTTTAAGTTTATGGGGATACTGCCATGAAGAAAACGGCAGTGTACAAATGGATGAAACAGTTTTCTGAGGGGAGAGAACACGTCACTGATGAAGAGAGGTCAGGGTGGCTGGTAACGAGCAGAACTGACAGAAACATTGCAAAAATTCATCAAATTGTGTGTCACAATCGATGGCTGACTATAAGAAGCATAGCAGACCAAGTGAACATCGATAGAGAAACAGTTAGGAAAATCTTAACTGAAAATCTTGGCATGAGAAAGGTGTGTATAAAAATTGTCCCGAAGGAGCTCATCAATGAACAAAAGCAAAGGAGAGTTGAAATTGGCAAGACCTTTTCGAGAGGCAAGATGATATTTTTTTGGGCCATGTTATCACTGGTGATGAAACATGGGTGTACCAATAGGACCCTGAAACAAAGCGTCAAAGTGCACAATGGAAGTCAACCAATTCTCCATGACCTAAAATGTTCCGTCAGTCCAAATCAAGAGTCAAAATGATGTTGCTAACCTTTTTGGTATCAGAGGGATTATTCGTTATGAATTTGTACCAACTGGACAAACAGTTAACCAAGTTTTCTATTTGGAAGTGCTGGAAAGGCTGCGTGAAAAAGTTAGACGAAAGATGACCTGAACTTTTCGCTAACAATTCATGGCTCTTGCATCACAACAATGCACCAGCTCACACAGCACTGTCTGTGAGGGAGTTTTTAGCCAGTAAACAAATAACTGTATTGAAACACCCTCCCTACTCACCTGATCTGGCCCCCAGTGACTTCTTTCTTTACCCGAACATTTTGATGACTTTCAAGACATCAAGGGTAATATGACAACAGCTCTGATGTTCATTCCAGAAAAAGAGTTCCAAAATGGCTTTGAATAGTGGACTAGGTGCTGGCATAGATGCAAAGCTTCCCAAGGGGAGTACTTCAAAGGTGACTGTAGTGATATTCAGCAGTGAGGTATGTAGCACTTTTTCTAGGATTATTTCACAAACTTAGTTGTCATACCTTGTATTATAATCATAATTACATTAAAATTTATCTTTATCATTTTATTTATAGGAACATTGAACATAATGATTTTCTCATTTCTTTCTTTGTATTGGGTATAGTAAATTTTCTTATGCCACTTTAAAATTGATAAATTTTGGGGGGAGGGGGGTTATCACTTTGTGAGGGGTGTAAATGTCTATTACATTGCTTTGTACACCTGAAACTAATAAAAAATAAATAAACAGAAAAAAATTGATAAATTTTATGTCAATTATTCTGTGGTTAACATGATCTCATGTCTGTGTTTTTCCGTAAGCTAAATTGAAAAAAAAAAACAACCTATGACATACTTCATATACGTATGGTCCAGGTATGCTCCACTCACAGTTAACAAGAAAACCTTATCGATGAATTTTACCTGCTTCGCATTTCCAGTAGTAACCACCATCTTAAACTTGGTGTTTATCATTGTAGCATTTGTACCTAAAATTTTGCCACATTGGTGTCTACCCCTAAACAATATGTTGCTTCATTTAGATGTTATTGAAGTTTATATAAATGATGCACGATTCTATGTAATTTGCTTTTCTGCTTCATGTTATGTGTTTGAGAATCATTCGTGTTGCTACATATACAGGTATTTTATCAATTCCCATTCCTGTATGTATTTACAGTTTAAATAAACCACAGATTATTTTACAGTTGCTGAAAGGTGGACATTTGGACCCTCGTGTTTTTATCTTGTTACCACCGTGAGCAATGCAGCTGTCCATAGTTGTGCTCACCCCTCCGAGGGCAGTGGGTTTTCTAGGACACGTACTGTCAAACTTGTTGTCCTTGCCAATCTGGGCGGAGGAAAGCCCGCTGCCCCCTTTTAATTTGTATTTGTGCTTTGTTGGTTCCTAATGAGAGTGAACATGTTCTCATGTGTTATTTGTTGGCAGCTGCTAAAGTGTACATTTCACTGATGTGTAACAGCGATGTGTACCCGTGAAAGCACCACCGCATTAAGATACAGCACGTCTCCTCTCCCCCAAAACGCTTTCACATTCACAAACCATCTAATGTTCTTTCGACAATGGCCCAAGACAATAATCACTGTAAACTGGTTTGTGTTTTACAGAAATGGAATCAAACATGATGTACCTTTTGGCATCGGGCTTCTGTCACTCAGAATAATAACTTTTTTTCAGTATGTCACCCCTTTTTATTGCTGAGCAGTACAGGCATGCCTCGCCTTTTTGCAGTGGTCTGGAACCAAACCTGCAGTATCTCTGAGGTGCGCCTGCAGGCTTCTCACCTCTCCTACACCACGTTTTGTTCATAGAGTTGAAGAGAGTTGGATCCTTGCTCTGGCTTAGGCTTTAGCTGATGGAACGTTGTGGCCGGTTTGCTCTTCTATCCAGGCCACTAAAACATTCTCCAAAGCAGCATTAAGACTATTTCACTTTCCTATCTTCCATGGGTTCACTGGAGTAGCACTTTTAATTCCCTTCAAGAATTTTTTCCTTTGCACGCACAACGTGGCTGTTTGATGCAAGAGGCCTAGCTTTTGGCCTATCTCAGCCTTCAACATGCCCTCCACACTGAACTGAATCATTTCTAGCTTTCGATTTAATGTGGGAGATGTACAACTCTTTCTTTCACTTGAGAACTTAGAGGCCAATGTAGGGTTAGTAATTGGCCTGATTTCAATACAGTGTCTGAAGGAATAGGGAGGTCCAAAGAGAGGGAGAGAGGCAGGAATGGCTGGTTGGTGGAACAGTCAGAACACACACAGCATTTATCAATTAAGTTCACTGTCACATCTAGGAGTGTTTCGTGACACCCCAAAATAATTGTAATGGTAACATGCAAGGTCACTGATCACAGATAAACATAACAGATATAATTATCATGAAACGATTTGAAATGTTGCAAGAATTACCAAAATGTGACACAGAAATGAAGTCAGCAAATGCTGTTGGGAAAATGGCGCCGATAGACTTCACTCAGCGCAGAGGTTGCCACAAATCTTCAATTTGTAAAAAACACAATTATCTGTGAAGCACAATAAAGTGAAGAGCAATATCCCACGTATGGATACACCGCTTTTTGTTCATCCATGTGTTGATGAGCATTGGTAATTTCCAGTTTTTGGCTATTGTGAATAAAGACATTATGACGGTAGATATATAAGTTTTTGTGGCCCTTTGTTTTTCTCTCTCTTCAGCAAATACCTAAATGTGCAAAGCCTGGATTGTATGGTAGATGGACATATTCTTAATACAGCTGAAAGGAAAATCTCTGTTTCTCCATGCTCACAGAATACTTCTGTACTCCAAGTGTGTGGAGGTTTTTCTCACACCAAGCAATTCTGCAGTTCTCTGCTGGTACTGGCAGGGAGTCCTACAGTCTAACTATCCTGACACAATCAACCTGGAGATAGGGCAGAACCCCAGGGTAAGGGCTCAGTTTCACAAGACTGCTCCCCACTTCAGATGCCAATGAAAGTCCAGATTGTCACCTTTGCTTCTGACTGACCAACTGGAAGAGATTCAACTTTTAGAAATGGTTGGTGCATGGGTGAATGAGTGGATCGGTGAAAAAATATCTATATAATCTCTATTTCTCCACTTTAGGTCAATCAATAGTTACAGCCTACATTATCCAATGGCATATATTCCACATGTGAAATTGATCTTAGACTTATAACCCCCGTCTACAATGTTCTTAGTACTGCCATTGCCAAAGTGGCAGTACTTAGTACTGCAGTACTGCCAAAGCTTAAGTTCCCTTCAATGATAAAATACATGTGACTTAAATAGCTCCAGTTGGTAACCACTGTAATGAGCCAGACATTTCTTCTGCTTAAACCCCAGATTGGGGGTGCATTAAGCACATTTGGGTGTGATTTGAGATTGCCAAGTGGCTGATTAGTGAGTCACTGCCTCAGTGCCTATGTCTTTTTTATGTCAGCTGGGGCCCAAAAGAGCCTTATGTAATATTAAAATATAGTTCAATACATTCAATGCTGACTCCACTTTCCTTGAGTGTTTACTCAGGAGATTTTGGTCAAGAAACCTGTATCAAACACCCTCACATATCTATATAAGGAAATGCATGCCTACAGATAATTGCGTAGCACTTACAAGCTATTACTGCACTGTCTATGTATATGCAAACAATTTTGAGGAAACCAGAGAGTTTAAAGGCCAGAGTGATTACACAGGGTGCTCTTGGTTACAGCATATCCTCTGGAACTTGCTGTACGTTACAAAGTTAGTAACCCAGTTAACAAACTTAGTAGGACTGAACAGCTTACTCGTTGACTCACTGTATTTGGGGAAGATTTAGTAATTTTAAATACTTTGTTGCTAAGCTCATGTCCTCAAGAGTATTTACGCAATGCTAATTACTCATGCAACTTAAAACTGTACCTTCTTTTATACTAAATACCCTTGTGTGATTGAATCTGAATGTAGGCACTGGGACAGATTTAATCAAAGATTAAACCTATTCAAAGAAAATGTAGATTTGTACTTGTTATTAATTTTTTTAAAGGAAGAAGACAGTGTTTTACATGTACAATGGTCGACTTTTGGGTTATGCATTATAACATATTGCAATAATTATATGCATTACATTTTTGTCTAGTCTTTTGAGAGATCATTTTTTGTGTGTATGTGTGTATGATCTGGTAGGTTAAATTCCCTTCATGACACTTCTTTTTCAAAATTCAAAGATTCACTTAACTAGTCTTGCCCAGTTATTTTTAAGGTGTATTTAAAAAAAAATTTAAGAAATTCCAAAAGAAATTCATTGAGATTTTGTTTGGAAATACATCAGATTTATAAATTAATATTGAAGGAAATTATATTTTTGTAACATCCATCCTGAATTTTGTTTTATCTCTTATTTACTCAAAACAGCCTCTGTAAAATGTGAATTTTCTTCATCTAGTTTACTTATACTTCTTGTTAAATTATGCATAATATAGGAACGCTATGATCTCAAGGAAAGATGAAACAAGTGTTTTGTATTCTGTGTTACTTCTATATCACTACATAAGGAGATGGGCTTGGTCCATATAATCTTTCCAAATGTTGTAATGGTTATTTATAAAGAAACCTTCTAGGTATGCAGTACCAGTTCATCATCCAGCAGACGGTAGAGCAGAAGGTCTCATAAATTTCAGACTGGATATTATCACAACACAATTAATAAAAACAGCATGATCATCACTAGATAAGGTGGCTGTGCACTAAAATTTTGTTTGAAACTAAAATTCAATAATAAAATGAGCGAGGATTTTCTATAGACACTTTGTATCTTGTATTTCTGAAGAGCGAGTAAACAAAAAAGTGATATTGAAGCATTTCACTTTTTACAAAATAAAACACAATGAAAGAATCACTGACCTAGCACAATACAGATTTGTTTCTCTAATTTTTTGTGAACTAAAGATTCACTGTCATTCTTCTCCTACCATGCACTCAGGTTAAATGTGGAGGTTAACCTTTCAGAAAAATGACCATCCGGAAATTAACTTGGTGTTTCCTGGGAAAATATGGAGTTTTATTGAAATAATATTTTAAACTCCAGGAACTTTTAATGGCCAGTTTTGGACTCTCTAGCATTTCAGTCTTCATCATCTATATGCTAGGACCAGGTCATGACCAGCCACCTTGTTCCCCACTAAGTCTGACCAGCCATTCACCTTCCAGAGAGAAGAACGCTTAGAATGACAGTTTTGGGTTTTTTCTTTACTACTTTATAAAACTAGAAATAACACTTTTCCCTAGATTGTGCTACTAAGAGGTTCAGATAAGAGGATCTACAAAACATAGCAATTTTATGTTCTATGAAGTGAAAAATTATCTATCATTTTTCAGCTTTATGCACAAAGAAGTATCCCAGCCAACATGCTGAGGATTTTATGACACAGTTAAACACTTTAGAGTCGGATGATACGGAATCTCAAGGTAAATCATTTCACTCCAATGCATATTTGTCAAAGAAGCATACATGTCACTACTTTTGTTTACATCTCACTAGGGAAGAGAAATTGTACACCCACGCCAGGCCTGCTTGCTTCACCTAACTCCTGCTCTCAGAGCCTGGTGCTGGGTGGCTCTGCCCTGTGGGGGGAGGCAATGAGCAGAAGCAGAGCTGCGTCTTCTTTAATAAAAACCTACAAAATTCCTGGTCTTACTGAAACATCAGGGTAGCCGGCGTTTACTGGACGCTCGCAGTGGGCCAGATTCTATCCCAAGCACGTTTGTAAGATGACCCCAATGAATGCTCACAGTCACCTCATGTGCTAGCGACTGTTAATATATGTATTTTTCAGGGAAGGAAAGAAGGGTTTTCTGGAAGTTCATTGGTAGTACCCAGGTTATGCAGCTGTCATTACAAAGCCAGTATCACCCCGAGCGGCAGGACCCTGCCACACGGCAGCTCACAGGGGCAGTATAAAAGGTGACTCCAAAATTCTTTGTCACCTGGCCCATCATGAGGTGGGTTTCTGTCCCCTCACCTTGACTCCGGGCTTTGTGACTGACAAACAGGAGACAGCTGACGTGATGCAGGAAGAAGCTGGGGATTCACAGCTCAAAGTCAGCCTGGTCACTGTCAGGAGTTTGCCTTCATGGCCCCGTGGAGCTGTGCCGCAGACACTGGCATGTGGGGAAACACATGGCCCAGAACGTGCACGACGCAGATGGTCCACCCCAGCTTGGGCGTGACAGTGAAACCCACAACTGCCTTGATAGAGAACCACGGAGGATGCACGTGCCCCATAGGAGCCATCTCCTCTGTTGCCCCACACCCCAGCCTACACCTGCCTCGTGTGCCTTCTCTCACCCCAGTTCTCACCTCTACCTTTCAAAGATGTGCCTTCCTGTGGTCTCCACTCACTGGTGGGGGAGCCGCCCCAAGCTGTCCATTCTAGCAAGGGGGTTCCTACCCATCTTTCTGCCCCTCCCCCATTTAATGAGCTACTCTGACTCATTCACTCTTCTTTTTGGCTTCACTACCTCTTTGAGTATCTACCCTATGTGAGTGGAAGACCAAACTTAAACACAGTAAGGGACCAACTAGGTAACATTTATGGGAGAAGTAACTGGGCACCAGACAATAGGAAGTCATGGGGTCTTTGGTAGGTTTATTTGCAATCCAAAATATTTAGATTCAAATGTATTAAAACACAATCAAAACAAAACGAGCCTAGAGAAATGGAATTGAAGTAATGGGCCCCATTTTGACCCATTCATTGCCCTTACAACTCTGGCTCAAATCCATCCCTGGGACTACCAGTGAAGCAACCCTGGTTCTGAAGTCCTTATAATGAAAAAAGGAGAGGACCAAACCTGTATATCAACAAACACCTGCATATTCCTACCAACCAGAAGAATCCTTTCTGCCTCAAGGTACCTGATGACAGAATAATCTTTAAAATAATTTCATTCATAATACTGATATATTGACATGGAAATTATGATTAAAATCATTCAAAGAAACAGTCAGCTGACAGGCAGATGCAGAGGTGTTTATCTGATTTTATTTATTTAAAAATATTGCAGGAGCATTAAAAACTTTTTAAATAAATAAATAAAACAAAACAACTATAGCTAGGACATGCCACTTGCCAATGAGATTTGTTCTTTTTGTGAAAGATCAAAACCAAGTTGCCTTCTCAAGCTGATTTTGAAAGTTGACATCAGAAATAATAAGGGACACAAAAATTAAAATTTCCAGTACCTCAAGATCCCATAAACAATTTAAAAGGCAAATGAAAAGTTGGAGGAAATGTTCCCAACATATATGGCTGCAAGGAGCTAGTATTCTTAGAATATAAGTGACTGATATAATTTGAAAAGAAAAAAGTACACACCTCCATAGAATAATGGCAAAGGATAGAACAAGTAATTTCGAGGAAGAAAATACAACTGGCTTTCAAAGAACTATGAAATACCAGATACTGTATCCACCTATCAAATTGTCAAGTATTAAGAATAAGTTACAGTACCCAGTGTTGTCCCAGCCGTATACACTGTTGGTAGAAAACCAAATCAATACAACCTTTGCACAAACTAATTTGCTCATTTCTATAAAAAACCTGAAAAATTGTAAATCCTTTAGTCCAATAATTACACTTTGAGGGATTTATTGTAATAAAAATCAATATGGATATACTCAAAATTTAACTTTAAGTATCTTCATTGTGAATATATGATTAAATATTTGAAAAATCTGGTAACAGAAAAGTATATATCATAGTCCCATTTGTGTGAAAAAGATTATTTATATGTATATGGTAAAAAACAAAAACACCTGGAAGTATATAAAGCAAAGAAGCTATTCCAGAATGGTGGAAGTTTATATTATTTTATTCATTTTTTGTCTGATAGCCTAAGGGGCCTATTTTTTCTTTAATAATGTGTTATGCCGTTAGATGTTTTATTAAATGAAAAAAACTGTTTTCATTCCTTTGTTAGTAAAAATAAATACTTCTAGGAGAATGAAAGTGATATAATTATTTGGTATGGAAAATTATTCATGACATATTGACTTACACTAAAATGATGCCATTGAAGAACATAAATTCATATGAATGGAAAGAATACTAAAGTAATAAAAATAATAATAGTCCTCATGTCTAAGTGATGAGAAGTGGTTAGAAGTGTTTATTGCTTTCTTTGTTCTTTTCTTCACTGTCTCATTTCTCTATAAGAATGTTGATCACTTTCTAGGAAAACATATTTTAAATCCAGCTCCTGTGCATTTTAGAACTATACTGAATAGCTTTCTGAAAGTGCTAAAATGAAAGCAGACTATCCCATTATCTAATGTTAAGGAGAAAGAAAATCATCTAAATTTAATCCAAGTATAAGAGACATACAAAAGTAGGAAGAAACACAACAAAATATTAATAATGCCACCTGTGGATGGTGGTTCTGCAAGTAGTTTTGTTTTCTGTATTTATTTTTTCTTTCTGTGTTTCCCAAATTTACTATAATGAATACATTATATTTTATAATCAGCAAAAAATTTTAATGTACACCCATGTAACAAAAAAAGGAAGTTTTCAGTGAGTTGTTCTTATAGTTGGTATGTTTCATATAAACACTAAACAGTGCTATTTGTTGTTGCAGAAGTAATTGAAGTTTTAATAGAATTGTGTGTCAATTGACTTAATACACACTGTGCTTTGTAGTAATCCTACAGAAAACGGTATCGAATGCATTGGTTGACTTAGAGTAGGTATGTCAATATGTTTTTTCCCATTCAGATGTCTGACAAATGCTTTTAAGAGCTCCTCCCTAGATAAATATGAACACGCCAAAATCCATGATGAAATAAAGATGGCGGTGAATTTGCCTGCACAAAGGCAGGGCATTGGAAGATAATGTTTTCACTCTACCTGCACCAACCAGCCCTTTGGGAGAGAGAGCTCCCAGCAGAACAGGAAGTGCAGGAAAGACACGATATAAAAGTGCTGCGTTCCCACCTTACCGCCTTGGAATCCTCCAGGATCTCCTTTTCAGAGATGGCAGGTACACTAAAAAGTTATACACATCAGGAAAAGAGAAGGAGCCGTCACACATCACTTCCAATGGACTAAATGGAACGGGATGAATAAAACGGGAGTCACACTAAGGCTGCACCCCTGCAGGAGAGGATGGTGCCCAGGTTGAGCCAGGAAGCCTTGTCTCTCGACAGGCAGTGAGGCCTCTAGGTGAGGATTCACACCTGACATTCTCTCTCCCTAATTGGGGGATCTCTGGCAAGTTACCCAAGCCCTTGTTACCTGCTCGTTCATTCTCTTTAATGCAGGATAAGGAAAACCTCTATTTCATAGGGCAGTTGTGAAGACCACGCAGGGCGGATGTGTGTCAAATCCAGACTCTCCCCATTCTAAGCATCCCAATGAGCTAGTCACCAGTCTCACTGACAGGGTCCCTGCGGCACACACAGCTGCACATACAAAGGCAGCCCGTTCCACTGTCTGGACTCCTCCTGGTAAGTGGGTACCAGTAAGTGGGTACTGCTAGGGCAAATGTAGATAACAAATGAGCTTTGGAAACTGTCAACAGCTCCAGCAAAGATTTGTCAGAGGACCAAGTTCTATGCGAGACAGTTTTTACCTGAGAACACTATGATATTGTAATCATGTCCCAGCTTGGGTTGATAAGACTCTGGTCTTACGACGCTCGCTCCACCCAGCGTGGAGTGACGTCATGTGGCCGTGGTTCCACGTGAGGCTCCTCACACACGGGGCGCCCCTGCCGGGCCTGGGCTCCGCAGCTCCCTCCACTGATGAAGGCCTCTACATAGACCAGGACACACACCTGAGCCTCCAGGGCAGCGGCCAATGGTCATCCCCAAAGATCACTGGTGGTGAGGACCTGAGGGCTGGCGCTCCTGCCTGTCGCCACATGGATGGTTGGTGCTGCAAGAGTGGACCCAACTCCTGCGCAGCTGCTGGAGGGAGGGTGATGCCCAGGGACCGCGCGCTCCCCTCCCATCAGGGCACACCCCCGCAGCCCCTCAGGGAACCACCTCCTCAGAACACTGGTCAGGTGGCCCCTTGGCGTCCCACTCAGAGGCAGGTAGGAGACCTGGAGCCTCCCCGTCAACACACTGCACAGCCCAGATGGGAGGAGAGTCCCAACCTGTGGAGAAGGGGTGAGACCCCATACCTGCACCCGTTTTTAAGGCCTGCACCTGAGGGACGAGCAGCCGCAAACATCTAGCTTTGAAACACTGGGATGAGTGTCCCGGAGACCAACAGGCCCAAGCGGCTTGAGAGGCCTAGGACTCACTGTCTGGAGTGACTTCAGTTTCCCCTGTGGCTGGCCTAGGAGGGAGCCTCCTGCTGGTCGCAGCATTGCCTGAGGGGCAGTGTCTGGCCACAGGGGGTGGCTGGGTGCTCCAGGTGGGGCACTGGCAAAGGTCTTGGCTTCCAGAGCCAGTGCCTCTGGCAGGAGCTCCACCTGCATCTGAGGCCCTTACACTTGGCCGGGGTTTTGCCTGCACCAGTTTTGTGTCTGAGGCCTGGTTTTGCGCTTGTGCCTGGTTTTGCAGGGGTACCCGGCTTTTCACCTGGGCGGGCTCTGGCATCTGAGGCGGCATTGTTGGTTTTAAACCTGGGCCCAGTTTTACATCTGCTCCTGATTTTACGTCTGACGTCGGGTTTAGCGTCTGGTGCCGGGTTTTGCATCTGAGGCCCGGTTTTGTGCTTGACGCCCACATTTACGTCTGAGGCCGGCTTCACGCCTGGGGCAGGTTTGGGGTCAGAGGCAGCATCGCAGGTTTTACACTTGGGCCTGGTTTTACGTCTTCTCCTGATTTTACGTCTGTAGCCGGTTTTACATTTGGACCTGATTGTAGGTATGGGTCTCCGGTTTTGCGGCTATCACCAGCGGTCACCTCTCCACGGCCTGGCTCTGGTAGACAGCGTGGCTGCCTCTCGTGGTCTCCCAGGACTGTATGTATTTGGGGCACACGTTTAAAGCTCCGCCTAGAGGGTCTGGCTTCCAGTCAGCCTGGATATAGGAGCTGACAGTCCTCCCCTTTGGGGTACTGACACGGCTTGGCATACCCCCAGCTCCCGGGAGCCACTACAAATAAAGCAGGCTGCTGAGACAACCAGAGTTCTGAGAGCCAGCCAAGAGCTGGGGCATGGTTGAATGATCAGGTCTCCCCCAGGAAACCACTCCTTCAAGACTGGGAGAGGAACTGTTTCATCAAATGCATAGAAACAAGCAGAATCAGGGAAAATTAAAAACAAACAAACAAAAAAACAACAATGGAGTTGTGCTAAGGTGCCGGAAACACCAGTCATCCTGCATGTCCTATGTTTAAGCCCAGACTCAAACAGGCCTACCGTGGGGACAGAGTCCCAGAGAGCAGTTTCCAGGCTCTCAGCCTCACGTGGAAAGCTGATGGCTCGGTTATTAGATGGCCATCAGCTGTAATCAGATGGCCATCCGCTGTTGCTGGGTGGCCACCAGCTGTTACCGGTTAGCCATTAGCCTCTAATAGAACTGCCGTGGCTGCGCTAGGGCATTGGTTGGTTGGCAGAGAAGCGGACAAGCAGATTGTGGCTCCTGCTTCCTGTGTCTCCAGCCCAGCGTCCAGCAAGACTGTAGTGGTATGACTCCCCTCTCTGTGGCTCCATCGGTCTTCCTTTTTGCCCTCACCATATCCTGTGTTCTTATGTGGGGAGCGGGAGCTGAGACCCCGCATGACACCTAGTCGCCTGTGCAATCTTCCTGGCCCATGCACATTTTAGACTTCAGAATCTTGCAACATGTGTATACAAAAGTAGCACATTCTTCATTCCAAAAAGAATTAAGGAGAAAAAAAGGTACATATACGGTAAAGAGTTTCCTCCTAATAAAGTAATTTATACTCCTGTATCACTCCATCCCCTGGGCTCTTTTCCTGGGAAGAGAAGGGAGGAGGAAGGCATGCTGGCTGAAACTCCCCTCTAGAAGTGAGCATGGGTAGCCAACACACTACTAGAATTGGTTTTCCGTCTGTGAACCCAGAGACTCAGATCTGGGACCCCCAGGAGTTGTGGTGTCCCTTTCTAGGAAGGAGATTCATAGAATGTCATTACATTTGAGTTCCAGCTTAGACAAGGTAGTGTGGACCCTTCTCTCTCCCCACTCACTTCCAACAAGCACAACTATAAAATCTGGAGATAAGCAAGCAACAATCAAAGTGAAGTGTGGGAGGAGAAAGTGTGGGCTGCTAGGAACACCAGGACTAAGAAAACAACACAGGCAAGTTGTCAACACTCCAAGAGCTAGAGCCCCTCCTCTCTACCTGGAGACCTGGGCATCCTGGGGGCCTTGGCAAGGGGGATCCCACACAAGCGCCAGCCCCAGAAAGCAGCCCCTTTCCCCATCTCCGGGTGCTCCTTCCACCCCGTCAGGGGCCTCAGAAGGATTAGTGGGAGCTTCAGGGGCACCACACAAGCCAAGCAGACAAAATGGCTTGAGAATTAAATGGCCATTGGAACCACAGCCCACAAAAGTAGGCCGGGACCTGTCTGTTGAACTGAAACAGCGCAATTGCATGCAAAAATGCACAATCAAAATGGGGCCCATGTAGGCAAATTCCAGGAAGGAATAAAAAATCACCTGTCATACCAAGAACCAGGAAAATCACAACTTACATGAGTAAAGACTGATGCCAACACAGATAGGATTCAGACACTAGAATTATTGACAAGAATTTGAAAATAGACATAAAAGTACTCTAGCAATCAATTACAAATTATCTCAACATGAATGAAAAATAGAAAATTTTAGCAAAGAAATAAACGTTATAGAAAGAACCAAATGGAAATTATAGAACTGAAAAATGCAATAACTGAAATAAAAAACTGACTGGGTGGGCTTAATTAGTAGAGTGTCCTTTTTCATTCAGCCCAAAGCCTTTGGCATAGTCAATGCCATTGACAAACTAGATCCATACTCAAGGCCAATCAAAGGTCAGCCTTCGGGAGCCTAAAAAATCATCAGAGACCTATCAGAAAAATCCAGCCTTGTATCTAATAATGTAATACGCACATGCTCAAGAAACTCCCTCAAACTCCAAGTGCATTTCCCCTTTAAATTTGTGCATGCATTCATTCAATTATGTTCATCTCTTATGTTATAAGGACTACGCTAGGCATTGTGAAGACTGCAGCGAGCAAAATGGTCTTTGCACTTGTGGGTCTTAGATGTGTTTCTTATTCCAAAGTATACCAACGCTGAGTACGAAAGCTTCTTCACATTTTTCAAACCAAACTTCTTAACATTTAGAAACACAGCTCCTTCTAACCTTCCTATGGGAGCGGGTGGGGAGTCAGTGACCTGAGACAGTACCAGACAGAGTAGAGATATAAATGTGTGCATCGGAGCAGAAAGTACTCTAAACCATTTGGAAAGCAACCTTCCATTGACCAATAAACTTCTCTCTCATGTTTCCTATATTGCTGGAATTACCCAATTCCTAAGATTCAGTTTCCAAGTGGAGAGAGGAGGGGTGCAGTGTCTGGGGTCCCGGTGAAAGCAGGAAGTGTAAGTACATTCGCATTTCTGGGCACATACACACTTTGGGTGGCTAAACAGTGTCCTATGGTCAAAAATGGACTGATAACTGACCATCTTTTCATATCTGCTTTATATTTAACCTTATTGTGAGTAACATGGGTGCTGTGGTCCTGAGCTCCATTATGCATTTAACCCAGGCACAGGAGACCAATGAGCTCTACCACACTGGTTTTCTGGAATTCCCCCTCTTTTCACATCTCATGACAAGAAAAAGGGTTGTGAGGAGTCTTCAAACAGGTCAAAGGTACTTAGGTGACATCTAAGGAACAGAGATTTCCGTGTCCACATCGTGGTGTAAAGGCCTCTTCTTTTCTGCCTGGCGGAGCATCTTGAGGTTCACTGTTTTAGGATTCTCTCTTTCTCCTTACTGTATTATGGACTATGAACACCTCATACTTGGGAGAGGCTCCCTTTCCTTAGAAAATGAAATCAATTCAGTAACCCAGAGAAAGATAGTAGGCAGCAAGCCACTTAGGCTTATTGGTCTCTCCCAAAACAGAGTAGTCCCCTCTTATCCACAGTTTCAGTTACCTACGGTCAACCTCAATCCAAAAATACTAAATGGAAAATTCCAGAAACAAACACTTCATAAGTTTAAATTATATGCCATTCTGAGAAGCATGATGAAATCTCTCACCACCCTGCTCAATCCCTGCTCCATTCTGCTCGGGAAGTGAATCATCCCTTTGTCTGGCATCTCCACGCTGTACATGTTCCCTGCCTGTCAGTCACGTGTCAGTAGCCGTGTTAGTGATCAGATCAACTGTCACGGTGTCACAGGGCTTGTGTTCAAGTCACCCTGATTTTACTTAGTAATGGCCCCAAAGCTGTTCACATAACTTTTATTATATTGTTATAATCATTTCGTTTTATTATTACTTATTGTTGTTAATCTGTACTGTGCCTAATTTATAAAGTAAACTTTCTTATAGGTCTGTCTGTATAGAAAGAAAAAAATAGTTTATATAGTGTAACTTCTCTGGTTTCAGGCATCCACTGGGGGTCTTGGAACGTATCCCCCATGGATAAGGAGGGTCTTTTGTCTCAAATGAGATTGAATCCTGATCTCCAAGAAAACATCAGATTTCAAGGTCAGAACACTAGCTGGCAACGAAAGTGTGTATTTCTAGGGAGTGTCTTCCGGTTGAGTCAGCCTCCCTTTGGAATCAACCACTGTGGTCAAGTATATGGTCAAAGCAATTTGGGTGTTGGGAACTCTGGATCCTGCCCGAATTATATTCCATCTCACCACTATGAGTGAGATTTCATACTTGTGCATACAATCTAATACTGAATTACATAGTTTATTCTGTTGTCCCACAAACTCATTCCTAATGAAGGGAAGCCTGTGTGTGTGTGTGTGTGTGTGTGTGTGTGTGTGTGTGTGTGTAGCAATTTTGTGCTAAATTTTATCAAGTTTGCTAATTATCTCACAAGTTGTATTATTTGTTCCATTAAATTGTGATAACCCCATACCATTCTTTAGCATCATTCCCTCCTCGGAGTCTATCACATGGCAAAGCACACGGTAAACACTGAGCAAACACCTGATGAAGGTTGTGGAAGGGGAGCCCTGTTCTCATTGAGAAGTGCTTCCCTCAGGGCTCATTATCACTTTTCACCCAGGACTTTTGAAGCTGATAAAATGAAGAGATGTATGAGGTGTGATTAAACAATATGGTGGATGTTTAAATAAAATTTAAAAAAATTATTACTGTAAAAGACACACTGCCATCCATTAATCCCCTTCAAAGTACTCCCCCTCACTTCAAACACACTTAGCCCATCGTTCTTGCCACTTTCTGAAGCAGTTCTGGAAGTCCTCTTTCATGAGTGTCTATTTGTGCTATTGTGGCTGCCTCAATGTCCTGAATCATTTTGACTTTGGGGAAGAGCCAGAAGTCCCATGGTGCCAGATATGGTGAATAAGGTGGATAAGAACACACTGTAATGTTTTTATTTGACAGAAATTTCTGTACCAGAAGCAATTTGTGACATGGAGCATTGTCATGATGGAGGACGATTTATGGCACACTTTGAAACATACCTTCTCTCGACCGTAGCTCACACCTAACTGACTGCACTGAACAAGTTGAAACTTGTCACACACTGTTACTAAGGTTCGACGTGCTGCTTCCCATATTGAAAATCCCTGCCTTTCTGTTGGATGGCACTCGGCAGCAGCATTCACCGTATTTTGTGATCACAACGGAAAGGCTCTGTGTCACAGACCACTTCTGGTACAGCAATTTCTGTCAAATAAAAACATTATGGTGTGTCTTCATCCATCTTATTTACTGGATCTGGTATCATGTGACTTCTGGCTCTTCCCCAAGGTCAAAATGACCATGAAAGGTAAACGTTTTGAATCGATTCAGGACATCGAGGCGGCCACAACAGCACAACTAAAGACACTCATGAAAGAATAATTCCAGGACTGCTTCAGAAAGTGGCAAGAATGATGGGATAAGTGTGATCGAAGTGAGAGGAAGTATTTTGAGGGGGATTAATGGCAATGTATGTTTTACTGTAATCAGTTTTTTTTTTTTTTAATTTAAACAGTCACCATATTTCTTGATCACACCTTGCATACTGAAAAGGCAGAACAAATTTGGAGGGCAGGGAACAAATTGAGAACAATCTCAAAATTCACTAACTCAATAATGGAATTGTAAAGAGTAAGATGTCAAAAGAAAATGAAGATAAGAAAGAAAGAAGGAATGAGGGAAGGAAGGAGGAGGAAAAATAGGAGGAAGGAAAGAAAGAAGGAAGGCTGGGAGTGAGGGAGGGAGGAAGGAAGGCCAAATGAGCAACAAAGTAAAAATTCCTATAAAATTATTGTATTTTTTTATCGCAGTAAGTGGCTGGGAATAGTAGAACATAGATTATTAAAAAAAAAAAAAAAAAAAAAAAGCGCAGTGTCTTGGATGTGGGCCAGAGAAGGATCACATGAAGTATAGACATTAAGATGTTTCTAATATGGAGCGGGCACGGGGGTTGCAGTGACAGTCTCTGCTTCGGCATTTCCTTAGGAGAAGTTTTGTACAATTGTGTGAGGCCAGGACACACTCCAAATAGTGGACATACAACAGTATCTCCCTCTCCTCCCATGGGAGGAAAAATCTGGAAATGTGTAGTAGTATTGTCACTCACTTGTCTAGACAGAAAGGTTTCGATGTCAGAATCCATCACCATATTCCAAAAGTAAAAGACTGACAAATGTTATACCTTAAATTTTTTTACAACATGTTTTCAAACATAAAGTTATTTGTAGCTACTGTATCTTATTCTTGCTAAGGTCATCAGTAATTTGTTGCGAAATACAAAACAAAAAATTCTATCGTTATCTTTACTGTTTTTCTCTGCAAAATTAGATGCTGCTAATCAGTCTCTCTTTTCTGAAACTCTCTCCACACAGTTTCTATTATATTCATTTTCTCGTGAATTTTATCCTGTTCTTTGGTATTCCACAGTTTAATTCATTCTTGGAATCCCTTTCCTCTGCCTACCGCTTACGTGTCAGATTTCCCTGGGTGATCTCCTCCCATGTTTTCCCAGGGTGACTCTGCCTCTGGACTAGACGTGCTAGATTAGATGTCAATATATTTTACCTTTTACTATCATTTTCTGCATCTTTGTATTTTTCTCAATTAGCTTACAGGCTAATGTAAATAACTATTTGATGTTGTGAAACTCTACCACTGAGGTCATATGAGAGGTAGGACTTTTGGGAGACAAAAGAGGGTTGAAACAATGACAGTGCCTTGCATAATATCTTTATCAATAATGCTGATTGAATTAACCATGCGCTAGGAGAGCCATAAAGTAGCTTCAGTGAACAGAGAGGAAGGACAATTTGCCCATTCAAGGAACGCTGGGAAACATGGATTGGGCATTCACCAGATCTGTGCTAGGTGTTGCTAACACATGATGAATGAGGCTTTGTCCTTGACCTCTAGCACTGAAAGTGTAACATTTATTTTATCCTGCCACCCTTTGTCATGTTAAAACAATTCCAGTCTTTAAATAAAGCTCCTCGTTAAAGTATGATGCAAAAACATTAAGCTTTACTCCTAAAAATCTTACAATCACTACTCATCTTTATAATCCATCAGAATATTACAAAAGAGTCAGGGCATGTGCTCTCTCATTTACCCTCATTCACAGAAACACACATTCATTCATTATCCACATGCCTGAGAGCTAGCTGCACCCTATCTTTCTCTTCATATATTTAAAGTTGTGTCCTTTTCCCATTTGTCACTCATTCACTTATTAGAACCAATATTCTCAGTTGACTACTAGGATTGCATGAACTACAAAATTCTTAACTGGTAAAGAAAAGTTGCATGATTTTCCAGAATTCTTCATGACAATTCTTGTCACTTTATTACAGTTTTTACTCTAGTTGCATCAGAAACTGGTGATGGGGTGAAAGAGACAGGGCAGCATGCCTCCTCCCTCTCTCAGAAGCAAGGTTGCTTGTGTCAGTCACCACAAAACAGAGCAGGAACACTGAGCAAAAAGACAAGTACTTAAGCAACCAAAGAGTAGTGAAATATTAGCTTTAAGTAAGACCTTATACCAACCTGTTAAAAGTGTTGCTGTGCTCCTCCCAAAAGCAGCCTGTTGCTTAAAAAACTGTTAGAATCAGAAACTCACCTATGAAATATTACAGCATCACCACTGCTCTCAGCACCATATCCACAGGAAAAAAAAAGTTTCAGGATATCATTCACAAGTGAAAGAAACACCAATACAAAATTGATGAGGAAAATATTTATCTTCAAAGCGTAATAACAATTGGAAACAGTCTAAATGCCCATCAACACTGAGATGATAAAACAGATGAAATCTGGTCACAATTCCAATGTGTGTGTTGATGGGGTCCCCCACACTAACAAGCAACTAACTCTCTGACACTACCCGTGTCCTGTAATTCAGCTCAGTTCTGACATGATCTACCTGGTGACAGCATCAGTCGCACAAGACTGCCCCCATTTCAGAAGCCAGGGCAGGTCCAGGTTGTCACCTGTGCTTCTGACGGCCTGGCTGTAGATTGGAGGTTCCCAAAACCCCCTTTCTTGGGTTCAATTAATTTGCTCACACAACTCAGAGAAATATTTTACTTACTGGAGTACTTGTTTATTATACAAGGATACAACTTAAGAGCAGCCAGATGGAAGACAGGCACAGGGCAAGGGATGTGGGAAAGGGGTGGGGAGCGTCCCCGCCCTCTCTCAGGTGAGCCACTCTCCTGGGAATCTCTACATGGTTCCCAACCCCGGGGCTCTCTAAACCCTGTCCCTTTGAGTTTTCATGGATGTTTCATTGTACAGGCACGATTGACTAAATCACTGGCCACTGGCAGCTGATTCCACCGCCAGCCCCTCTCCCCTCCCTAGAGGTCAGGAGGTGGGACAGAAAATTCCAATCCTCTGATCACATGGTTGGCTCCACAGGTGACCACCCCCTTCCTCAGGTGCTTTCTGAAAGTCACCTCCTTCCCATAACAAAGACACCTTTATCGCTCTCATTACTTGGGAAATTCCAAGGGTTTCAGGAGCTCTGTGCCAGAAAAGAGGACAAAGACCAAATATGTATTTCTCCTTATAAATCACAATATCACAATATCCATTCAGTAGTGGAACATGTCAGTCCTAAAAGAGAGTCTTGGAGGGTCATAACCATTGATTTGAAAAGATGTTCATGATATTTTATCAGAAAGAGTCAGATTCCATACTCACTTATCTTATTAAATAAAACAAAATTCTGTTGTAAAACCATGAGGAAAAAGAGAAAGAAAGGGGGGTGAAAACTGTAGAATCTATAAATATGGTTAATGCTGGATGGTGAGTTGTTTTCTGTTTCTCCCTTTACTGTTTCCACTGTTTCCATATATATATATATATATATATATGGTGTAACTCGTTTATATATATATATATATATATATATATACATATATATATATATATATACATATATATATATATATATATAGTGTAACTAGTTAAAACATTTATAATTTACAAAATGAAATGCGGAGGCATTGCGGTGGGGGCCCAGGTCCCACTTCTGGTTCTGCTGCCAGGACATTTGGGAAGGCCATTTAGCCACCTGAACCTGAGCCTCCCACCTTGAAAAGGAAGAGGCTTTTAAGTTCACCAATGGCTGTAAAATTCGGATTGATAGATTTCTTATTCCTCTGTATTTCACTGTATTATCTGTCTACACAATACACACTATCCAAACACATGGCAAATGCCCAGCTGCACCTTAAACAGTAGAGCCAAGGTGACCACTGTTTCTGCCAGGTCATAGCACAGTTGACAGCTTCTGATGTCCCAGGGTCCCCTATGTGCCCTCCGTGTACAGAGGCCACATGAGACCACTCTTGTGATATTACGCTTTTCATTTGGAATCTCTCAGTCCTCACTGAATTGGACTTAAACTAAAGGGAGATATTTTTATTTGGGCATGGATGCCTTTTTTTCCCTCCGGTAAGGGACTTCTGATGACTCTGTCAACTCCTGACAATATTTGCAGTAAAAAGGCACAGTTGACTCTCAGTATGGTCTAAGAACCCTAATGTGACCCACTGGGGTGAATACAGCGCCAGTTACACAAGCAGAGAAACGCAGTCAAGCTCATGGAGTCGGAGGGGCATGTGGCATAGATGGAATATTTTCTTGCTGAGGCGGAGGCATGGGTGCCAGAGTCTGCGGGCCAGTAGTGGGGACCTGGCGCCCAGCTTCCCTGCTGAGGGGCTTGCCCTGAGAACAGCAGTCAGGATCTGCCTTCGAATTCGGTGATGGTGAAGCCTGATCAAGCAGGCAAAGGGGATGCTCTGTTTCTCAAGCTGGAGGGTGGCAGGGTGGAAAGGGCACTCAGGGAAGCCCACCTGGCTTGGGTGGACAGGATGAATGGTGCAGAGAGTGCTGGCGAGGACTCAGTCAGGAGGCCATGGCACTGAGCTGGCCATGAAGGCCTGAGCACAGGGAGAGGTTGCCATTCTAGGCAGAATGACTCACCGGCACCCCTTCGAGCAGGGCTTGGGTGGCGTCCAAAGGCAGGTTCTGACCCCCAGGGGACAAAAGGGATACTTTATTTTACCCTCGAAATTCCCCTCATTTTTGCTTCCCATATCATTTTTCACTGTGTGGAGGAGGACGAAACTTTACCTTTCAAGGTTCTTCCCTCTGATGTAATTTGGTCTATGGAAGACAGATTAATAAGAGAAAAAGAGCACATTTTATTACATACATACACATGGGAACCCCACATACACGAGAGTCAGAGGTTCTGAGACAGAAGGATACACGTGACATTCTGAGCTAGGGATGAGGTGAGGCGCCTGGGGCTTCCGAGGAGAAGGTCATGCAGGAGGATAAGAAGAGCAGACGTTCAGTGATTAGAAGTTTGTCCTGCCCTATAGGTAGGTCATAAAAAGTTATAACTCGCATTATGGGCAAGGCCCCTAATTTAAATTCTTGAAGGGAGTTTCTCATGAACCCATGGGTCTCAATTGCCTTCAGCTCAAAATAATCCACATGCGGAAGTGGCAGGTCTTGTGGAGGCCCGTTCTGAACCCCTGCTACTGACATCCCCACTGGGGAGAGTGTTGGGTGACGCCCAGGCTCTCAGGACATGGAGCACTACCACGGTACCCTGGACACTAGCCTTGATTGCTGACACTGCTCTTTCACTATGAAAAACCATAGAGGAAGGACAACTGAACAAAGATGGGAAGAAAATGGGAGGAAAGTAAATGTTCACCAGCTAGCAATATGATTTGCGTGAGTCTGATTTTCAGGAGTGACACTTGATTATATAAGCTCAAAACTCTTTTATGTTTCCTCTGGGGGAGTCATCAAAAGCATTCTGTTTGACCGAGAACCCTGGTAATCCATGAAAACAGGAGTTCCTAAAGAGGCGGAGCCAGTCTGCAAACCCTGACAAATAAGCGGCATGCACGTCAGGGAGCGATGAGAACAGGATCTCTTCCTGCGTATTGTTCCACAGTACCCAGTGGGACTGGGTTACAGTTTCACAATCTCTGTGTCTCATTATTAGCACAATGTTCTACATTTACACCCTAGTAAATATTTTTGCAAGATAATATTTAATGATAAAGATATTTTGCTCACTAGCTTTTTCCCCTGCCAACAACTGGAAGTTGACCTCTAACTTGCCCAAAGCTGAACAAACAGTGGTGGTGGATGTTTGCATCTGTCACTTGTAAAACGCCTTCCTTTTTAAAATCTGGAATGAAAGAGCATTTCCTCAAACCCCACCCCTGCCCCCAAAGTGTACCAAAATGAAACCTTCTTGTTATTATTCTTTTTCCTTCCTTTTTTTCTCCCTTCCTTTTTTGAAATGCTCCTCAGAGCAGCAGAAAGCCAAGCCATTTCTGGAAAGCAGTATAATTGGCATAGATGAATAAAATGCCATTTGTAATAATTCTTCTCCTACTTGCACAAATGAAGACGAGGTTCATGAACACGTAGAATTATGCTATCATAAAGAATTTGGATTTTCAAATTTTCTTCCCTAACTCATGTAATTTCCTCCCTTAGAAACTTCCATGGAAGTGGTGCTATTGTTATCGGAGAATGGGCCCTCCTCGGCCTGGAGTCCAGGTTCTTGGTGTTGCGAGCAAAGAATTGAATGAGATACAGAGGCAAAGTAGTGAAAAAGCAGTTTGTTAGAAGAGAATGGCTCCAGGGCCCAAGGCAGCATTATTAGGAGAAAAAGTACACTCCAAAGAGTTTGGAGCGGGCTGAGCAAAAGAGGAGGCTCAAAAGGCTCAAAGGACCAAAGGCCCGGCTCAAAAAGGGCTGACTGGCGAGGACTTGGAGTTTTTATCCTTTTTTCTCTAGCATGCGCTGTTGCTTTCCAGGTGTGGGACCACTTGATTGACACCTGTGATTGACGAGAGGCTATTACCTCGTCTGTTTAGACTGCGCAGGTGTGAGTGGCCGGTTTGATCTAGCTGGGTATCTTGTACCCATTTATTTACAACGAAATGGGGAAGTTTTGGACAGAAAGGGGTGGTCCTTTGGTGGTAATGCAGAGACCCAATGTCTATTTCTAACTACTCGCCTTGTTTTTCCCTTGAGAGACGTGATCCCCTTAAAATCTCTATGGGAAGTCTGTTTTCCATAGAGGGACAGGAGGTCTGTTTTTCTGTATCTGCTTCCTCTTGGGCAGGGACATAGAGCTGTCCCGACCTATTGGGGGATTCATGGAACTCTCGCGCCAGCTGATCTTAGAGGAAGGAGTCCTGAGATTCGCCTGGAAGACTGTGCTGGCTTCTTTAGTTGCAACTGGTAATATTGCTGGGGTATCCTCTGTATCCCCAAGGCCCCTGAATGAGGAAAAATAGATTTTAATTAATAAATTTGTTAGCTCTATAGAGCCTGTGGCCATTCCACCAGTCATTTAGGTGGCCTCAATTTTCCAGGAGCTGGGCCCAGCATGGGTTGGAAAGAACATCAACAAGTACACTGGTCTGGGGGGTCCGGAATGGCTTGGGGGGTGTTGGGAAGTCACAGGCTGTTAAGTAGTTATCTGAAGCAGGGGTGAGAGACATTCTGTGATTCAGGCTAGGAGCAAACTTTAGTCTAGGACTCAGAAACTGATAAGAGGAGTAATCAAAGCTAAGAAACTAGGGAAAAGGAGACGTAAATTTTCTATGGTGAGGGGGCTCCCATATCACTATGATATGTCACTATTTCTGTGCTGTGCTGAATGGCGTGGAAAACAGCCCACCTATCACTATCAGGCAGTTACTGGTCTACACAGCATTCACCTGGGAGGCAGGACACCTCAGATGTCATCATGATTTGGTCACAGCTTTGCTAAGTCATTTCCTTTCTCCAGGCCTCAGTTCCCTTTCTGGATAATGAGGAGTCCGAAATGACATTATTTTAACATTTGCAGGTTTTATGAAATATAGTAGGGAGCAATTGTCGGTAGACATTTTACAGCCAACCCGGCTTCTATAGATCGAGAACCTTCAGGCTCGTTCTAAGATTTGTGGTTCTGTCCTCCTGTGATATCGACCTTATACGGAAAAAAAGTATGAAGCAAAAAAGACAACATAAAATCAAAGTAGAGGAGGCACTTGGTGACGGGGGCAGCCGCCCTCTGCTGTGTGTTCAGTGCTGTGGAAAGAACCTGTGAGGGGCATGTGGCCGTCCCTGACGCAGGCGGCTGTGTACTGAACGCGGCGGAGAGGCTCCGGGGAGCAGTGTCGTAGCTGTGACTCAGCCCGCGCCGTCAGCTGTGGGAGCACTTGTGGCAGGTTTCCTTCTGTTTATGGGGATTGGACTGTAAAGGTGGGATGTAAATTCAAGTCCATATGCTGTGGAGAAAGACATTTCCCAAAGTGGCCTGATGGCTATTTTTAAAGCCACAGCTAATAATTTACCGTCTGACGCCCTGGGGCTTGCCTGGTTCTAAAAATAGTTGTTCCTGAGCTTTTGGATGACACTTGAGCACAGCATAGTTCACTGGAGTAAAACCTGGACCATCAGGAGGTACACAACCAAATCAAATCCAGCCACCAAGATTTGATTTATGAAAAGATGAATGTGACTGTTGCTTTCCCATTAATTAAATTTGTAAAGATATTTTAACGATAGAAATAAAATGATAGCCAACCGGATATGTCCTTTGGGATTAAGACTGAGTCTAAAATTGTATTACATCACCTCTTTAGTGGCAATTTCACAACATCAGAGAAACAATTAAAGCAAATGGCCCACTTAGGGCTGACGGTTGACCCTCAGCCCAGCTGGCAGCACCTAGATGGGGTCAGGATCCCCCAGGAAAGGGGGACCAGCTCAGCCACAGGCAGCTCTTCAAATATGGGCTTCTTGGGGGGCTGGGAACCTCACACAGATCAAATTAATTGTAGAGGAAACACAAAGGCTGCCCTTTCTTTCTCCCCACTCATAGTGGCCCTTGTCCAAAATCTGAAAACAGCTCTGTCCAAGTCCTTTTTCTGATAGGTGATATTTATTTAACAAAGGAACTGAAATATCTTCATGTGTTTGGACTTGAATGTTTAAGGACTATTGGATTTACTTACGTATGCTGAGACTTTCCTATGATTACTTAAATACTGGGAAAGGGAGGTCAGGTAGGGGAACTGAAGCCATTTGCTTATTTGTTTGTTGCCTTTGCTATTCTGCTTCCTTCTGGCCATGTACTACTTACATGACTGTGCTTCTCTATCTATCTATCTGTCTATCTATCTATCTATCAATCAATCATCCATCCATCCATCCATCCATCCATCCATCCAGGTATCTAGCTATCTTTCTATCCATCTGTGTATCGAGTTACCCTGTAGCTATCCATCTATCTATCTTAGGATGGAAGAATTAAACGGGGAGTTTTCAAGTTTCAAGTGAATTGCTTCATTCACATTTCTAGTAATATATTTAAAATTCTCAGCTAACTGGAAGAGAGTATTTAGCCTAAACGTGCAGCCAGTGTTTGGTGGTTTTGGCAAGGTATTGAAAGGGGTTGGTGGTTGGCTGAGGGGTGGAAGGGTGAGGAGAGAGAGAACCCACGACGGGTTACTTGACACGGACAGGTTCTCTTTATTCCTAAGCATAAGTGAGAATGCTTTCCATGCATCTATTAGTTTTCTGCTTCAAACTGAGTTGAGATTGCAGATAAATATAGAAATCACATGTGAACATGGGAAATGGTTTCTGACAAAGAACACACATTCCTCCCCCTTTCTCCCACACAGGGACCTCCTACCCACAGCTCAGGGTGAGTCAGAGGCTGGCTGGGAGCACGTGTTGCAGGCACCAGTGCCCTGGAAGGTGGGGGGGGTCGTCTGCAAGAGTGGGGGCCACAGGCTGGCATGGCCTGTTTTGCTTGGTTGTTTGAAGTCTAATTCATGGAGTTGAGTCTCTTTCAGTGTCTGGGATCAGTCATAACAACCCGGCTATGGACGGGAAATTCATGGGGTGCTAGTATAGTTCCAAGCAACTCAGTTTATTTTCATTCAAACAGAGAAAAATGGGGAAACGAACTAGACATGTATTATCAGATTGTATTGGAGCAAAGAATATGATGCCATTTTGTTTGAATTTGTTAGAAAGCCCTGAAAAAATCAAACATTGAATTTAAGCTAGGTACCAATTGCTTTATTAGGTCTATCCTAAGGCTACAAATATCATATTTTACTGTATAAACACCATGTGAGTGACTAAGGAAAAATATGGACTATGAGTTGTATAATATTTAAAATAGTTTTGAGTGGTATAGCTCGAAAAGATATGACAGTAATTGGCTATCATTGTAGAGGGAGACATCTGGTATGGATTCTCTTATACAAGTTTTCCATTGAAGTATATTCCGGTGGCATTACTCCTTGATTTTATTAATCAGTAGTCAATTTGGTGCAGAATGTTAAGTGAATTTAGGAGATATTTTAGAATACATTTTCCCCATTTATTTTACTCATTGTCTTTTCCATAAAAATAAATATTTTCCATTCTAAGAAACGATGTATCTAAGAGTAGGACTTTATCCTCATTTAAAAATAACACAAAATATCTTATTGCAGACTAGTTCTCATTTTAAAAGATTTTAGAAATCTTAGAAATATGTCAGTCTTTTAGGAAGATGTCTAACTGCATGTGATGAGACCTAATCATCCTCTTTAATTCAATCTCGTCTTTTTAACCTTAGTGCGAATAGAGCCCCATCTAACAAAGCAAAACCACCGGAGCACGCAGGATGCATTTACGTGTCAGAAATTTGAGTCTGTCACCTTTCTCAAGAATACAACAATGTGGTCTCAGACCTACGGAGACAGGAATCAGCCCCAAAAGCTATATACTGTAAGACAGGCTGTGGCAGAGAAATCCCTGCGACTCTGTGTCATATAGGAACCAGGGCTGGAGGTGACAGAGAAATTGTGGCAGAAGAGGAACAGCTGCCTGGAGACCTACAGAAATTCCTGTCACCCCAGGGCCTTAGAAAGAACGGGGGTCCCGGGGGGGAGTGCTCTGTTCCCCAAGGGGCCGACTGTTGTCAGCTCAGTACCCACTCTGGGTGGCCAGCCGCTGGCCAGTGTTCTGAGCAGGACCGCCTACCACCTGACATGGTGGCGAGTCTTGGTTCGTGTCATCCTTTCATACTGCCCTCATGTCATTTATCTGGACGGTCTCATCACAGGTGGTCTGCATAACCCAAACCATTTTGAGGAGTCAAGAAAATCATTGTGCTATTTTCAAGTCAATTCCTTGAGAGGATTTTCTTCCAGATATTTTGAAGGAAGAAGGCTGCTGATACATTCCAGGGATGACTGGCAAGCCCACAATAATGCTCAGAATTTTTTTTCCAAAGAAAAGAAGAAGAAGAAAATCTAATCGGAAAGAAGTTAGAAGATGTAGAACAAAATGTCATGCAGGATTATCAGCTCTGACCTTTGATGGGCAGAATCCTGAAAAAGATGGCATAGGTGTCCAAGCTGGAGCCTGACGGGGAGTTGCACAATCTCTTGCACAGTCTCGGGAAGAAGACAGAATACTTGCTGAGACCTGAGAAGGCTGCTCAGCCAAATGGTGGTGGGGAGTGAAGACGAAAAACAGGCTGCTTGGGATGTTTGCCACCAACACATTTCATGTGTTAGACAAAGAAACGGGATCTCAAGAATAGGACTATCTTAAAACACCCACCAACTGGGGTGATTTGGGCCCTTCCTCTGGCTACCCCACCATGGGCCCCTGGGCGAAGTCTGCAGACATTTCATTTGTCACCTCTGGGGTTGGGGGTGCTACTGGCATCTAGTGGGTGGGAGCAGGGGTGGGGCTGCACATGCCCCAGCCACAGGACAGCCTCCAGCACAGAGAATTTTCTGGGCCGAAATGTCAATAACGTCGAGGTTGAGAAAACATAGTCTGAACTATTTGGAAGGAAATAGGTCTGATATCTTAAATTTACTTATAGTCTTTTGTGTATATATAAGAAACATATAATAATTATTATGTATGCATGATATATAATTATATGTAAATTATATTTGTATATAATATGTGAATATATACATAAATTTATATTTATATTTTATATATTTTATATAATCATGTATAAGTTTGTACAGCTTATATATGCATAAGTTTATACGTACACACACATAAAAAGGAAAGGCAATATGGGATTAAAAGCTAAATGTGTTGATTTGCAGGGAAAGACAGTAGCAATGTCATCAGTATGTCTAGCTCCTTAGGGCCTCAGACACCCCGCTAAGCCTCGGTTTCCTCATCTGTAACAGAGTGATAAAAATATAATATCTACTTCACAGTTTCCTAGAGTATTAAATAATATAAAACACTCATCTTAGTGTTTTGTGCATAATAAACCCTGAATATTTGCTATTAGCTTGCAGTTTTTAGCATTGTACCTGGGTTATCACATGGAAATGAACCTAAACTTGGAGTGGTTCACAAAAATAATATATTAACATGGGATCTTTTCGGTTGATTAAAATAAAATAAAATAGTAAAATAAAATAAAATAAAATTCTCAACAGGAGTTCTGGCTTTAAGTCCTCATCAAACTGCAGCGTGAGCCAAGTCGGGGTCTGTTGACAGAATCCCACCTGGAGGAGGGGGAGAGGTCAGGTCATCTGCACTGCATGGTAGAGCCCCCGGTGTCACGTGGTAACAGGCTCCTATCTTCGGGACGGCCTGTGACCCGGCTGAATGACCAGGAAACATGTGCTCACCATTGAGTCACATTTCCGAGTTCATGTTCATGATGCAGTAAGTCACTTCTCAAGCACGTCCAAGGACAGGGTACTTACCTGCATGAGAAGTCTGATTTCTCACCAGTTCTCCCAGCAGAGTTTAACATTTTTAAAATGGTCTTGCCAAGCTTTCTGGGCTGTGACTTATGCAAGATGTTCTGAGAAACAAACTAATTGTCCTGCCGGTTGAGGCATTGACTGTGTTATCAGGTGGCATCTTCCTGCCAACAGAAGGAAAAGGATGCACGAGGAGTGACAAAGCTTCCGGTCACCATCTGTCTGGAACAGGACCTACTGTAGCTGACTTAGCTGAGCTTTGCCCAACCTGCGCCGTGGGAGCTCAGATACCTGGCTGCCAGATGACTCAGTGGTGCCACCATCGAATGTTCACCTGGAGGGGGGTCCAGTGTCGGATGTGTGACAAGGGTCGTTTCTCTGTGTTCACTGTTGTGGAAAAACTCAGGAATATATGTGTTTTCCCTAGGACCCTAGAAGACTTTCCTCAGGATGCTCCCAAACCAGCAGCCACATGATGCTCTCACTAACCGAACAGAAATGACACATGCCTCTCACAGAGGTTCCCGTCTGCTGATGGAGCTGAAGTCACAGTTCGCACAGTGAAACAGAGCTTCGAAGCCCCTCCAGAGAGCCTCCAAATGCCTGTCCACCGAGGACCTTCAGGTTCTGTTCACTGGGCAACCTCGAAATGCTGGTCTTTCGATATACAGACAGACAGATGGATGGACAGGCTGACTCAGGCTGCAGTTGCAGGGCCCCCACCTGAGGCTCTTGTCAACAACTCTCCAGGAGCAAGGCACCATGTGGAACAGCCACATTTCTTGCGGTAGCAATGGTCCTGCAGACTCCTGGAATTTTGTTTCTAAAATGCCAATGCCGTCTTTGGGAAAGCATGTACCAAAGGGAAACGATGACCTCAGGTTTTTATAAAGGAGCATGTTATGTTGTGTGGGGTTTCCACGTCCGTAGCGGAACAGAGGTCCCGTGGAACAGCAGAGCGGAACTCCCCAGCAAAGAATTAAAATCGAATTAGACGAGAGTGACACAGCACATCCTCTGTGCTGCCTGGGGTCCTCGCCTGTTTTCTTACCAGTGGACGTCATTTTCCTAAAAGGGACTGTCCTGGGTCAGGAGCCCTGCAGCCTGTGTCTTAGCGTCTGCCTCGAGAAAGTCGCATTCTGCACAGAATAGGATGTATCCGTCTTCTTCTTTTTTCCTTTTATTATGAAGTGGACGTTCCAGATTGAGAGAACATTTTTTCTTTTTTTCTATGAGAGAGATTTCCCCTAAAAAGAAGAACAGTTCTCTAACATCTTGTGTGAATAAAAGAACACCACTGGTAGAGAGACAGACATCACATCCTGCAGGGAGCCACGCATCTTCCCTCAGGTGGTTCACTCTGCCAGTAGTCCCTGAAAGTGGGGGAGGGGCCGGCTGGACACCGTCTCAGGTCTCTGGGTCTGGCAGAGCTACCTGGTCCTGGTCCTGTCCCTAACATTTCCTCCATCACAGCAGAGCTGTTCCCATCAACAAGGCATTGTCAGGAAATAGGGGACCAAGCTGGTCGCCCCAGGAGGATGATTAAAGAGAAACCTGTTCCTCGTCACTTGGTTCTGCCTTTACTGGAGCTGTTGTCCTTATTTCTGTCAATGGTGTTATTGCGTGTATTCTCCGGAAACTGAAGCAAACGGGCCATGTAGGAAATCCGATAAACAGGTAAAAGAGGATAAACAGAGAACGCCGTGTCTTGCAGTGGCGTCGGCGAGGACGTCCGGCTCTGCTGGCCCTCACTGGCTGGAGCTGTGGGAGTACCTGGCCAGTTCGCTGGGCGTGATTGCCTGAGACAGGTGTCGCGTCAGCACCAGTGTCTGTCCTCCCTGCACAGTCCCCCACAGCTTCTGGGCTGTGGAAATGGCAGAAATGGACAGTCCCTCGTGAGCAGGGGGCCTCAGGCCACCTTCCTTCCTTCTCTGCCACTCAGTCTCTATATGTGTCAACTGAATAAAACTGTCTGTGTCCAAGAAGACTTCCATGTGGGATAAGTTTGATTTTCTTTCCATCCCTGAATTTACCTTTATATCGCAGAGTGACAGACATTTCTAAAGCACCTATTTTGTCATCTTGTTTTCCTGCTGAAAACCATCCAGGCCCCAGATGGGATTGGGAAGCAAAGGAGACAGTCCGTGTAAACGTGGTTTCCTCCTGCCGCCCGCCGCTCACGCTCCCTGGAGCTGTGCGGGTCTGTGTCTCACGCCCGCCATCTGAGGAAGAGAAGGTGCCGGGCCGCCGTGCACCCCTGTTCCTTCTGCAGCCCTTTCCCCAGGCCTCAGGCCCAGGACTCATGGTTCCTAGAGGCACATGTCAGGCAAAACACACCTCAGTGCCTGGGGGAAAGGGCTGACGTTTTATGGCTTTTCCTCCCGATTCCTCTCCAAAATGAGATAATTAAGACAATGGGTCATTTAAAAAAATAATAATAACAGGAGCTTTTGTTTTCTTTCCCAAATGTGTTCTAGATCATTCTCGGAGTGATAACAGTGTTCACACACACTTTGGACAAGGCCGGGGCTGTGAGCCGTCCTGCCGAGGGCACGTGACCAGCAGCTGGGGAAGGGGAGGACGTGATCTCTGTGTCTCCACCTCTGAGCTCACATAACGTTTCCAAACACAGGTCTGTGCTTAACCACAAAATTCAACCTTCTTTGTTAGCATTAAGGATTCTCCTGAAGGCTAGCACTGATGGGTTTCTTCCTTTTCAAAGTGTGCTAAATATCCACATTTGTTTCTTTGCTTTTGGGTGCATGTTTAGCAGTCAGGATCTTTGGGATGAAGAGAAGTTGAATTTTGAATCTCTGAGCCAAAGGCCTCGGGTAACTTTCAAGTTCCCCTGAATCTTCTGATTTTCACTCTGGGGTTCAAAACCACAGGGCCATGTGCAGTGGAAATGGCATTTTCTGCCATTCGCAACTTCTGCATTTAGTGTCAAGTCTTTGGTTACGTGGGTAGCTGTGGGAATGGGCACAGACCCTCTCTCCACCTGTCCCAGTGTTAGAGGGCTTGCCTGTCCCTTGGGAAGAGCTTCCTCCAAAGGAACTGGAGTCCTCCATCCAGGCAGAAGCTCAGGGCAAGGCCTTGCTCCTCAGAGTGCCAATCCAAACCAGAAACACCGAGAAGCTGGTCTTGGTGATATGCTTGATGCAGGAAATGAAAGACGGAACCAATGGTTTCAACCACGTTAGAGCAGAACTGAAAGTCTGCAAATAAAAACTGCAGATCCTTAATCACAACTTTCCCTCTGCACAGGCTGCATCAAAACACGCCATTCTGTTAGAGACCTGCCCTTTTTTTTTGCAAGACCTCTTGAGTCATCTTGGTTTCTGTCTCTTGATTTAGATTTGACTCCAAAAGCAGTGAAATAGTGATGGGACCACATTCTCCTGCTCTGCACGTAAAGCACTAGGAACACATTTCTCCCCCAAAGAGCCTGATCTGGGGACTTTTCACTGGACCCGACTAAGTGTGCTCAGCTTGGTCTCTCCTAGCATGGAGAGACCGGAGAAAGCGGAGCGGTGTCTCCTACCCTAACCTTTTGTTTCATTTCTGGGCCAAACATTTTGGGGCTTTCTGACTAAGTATATCGAGATAAGGCCATCGGGGTCTCTGTGGAAAGGAATCTTAGGCAGAACAGTGAATTGAACCAACGAAATAAGTTGGGTGGATTTATTAAACATTGAAGACTAAATGGGCTGCACGGAAGATTGTTAAGCCAAGATCATCTCCACCCCAGCTGTGAAAGCCTCTCCTCCGTTTGGGCCTTGCTTCTGACTCGCTGGGTCAGCACTTAAGACACAGAACACATGCACACCAATGGCTGCCGCAGCTCCGTGGGAGTCTAGCTTTTGATCCATACCCAAATGCGTATGTCCTTCTGCTCGTTGGGAAAAAGGGAACTGACCATTACCAAACTTCAGAATTCTCTTTCATGCTAATAATTGAGCTCGGACTCCTTTGGAGTTATGCTGGGCTCCAGCATTGGTTCTTGGGAACCATTTGGAGAGTTCATACCTACCACTTACATGCAACCTTCCCACTGACCTGCTCATTGGAACTGACCATTGAGCCAACATTTTTTTTGTTGTTGCTCAGAGCACAGCAAGGAGAGAGACTTCAATGGAGAAGAAACTTGCAAACCCAGGCTCTGATGCTATGAATACACCATGTCAAACGCTACCATGCCAATATATTTTAATGAGCATGCATTACTTATTGGACCTGAACCGACTTATGCAATACCACCTTTAAATGTGTTTGTAGATTTTATTGTTTTTAGTGGAAGGCACTTGAAGGCAAGTGCATTCCTTTAAGCTTATAAGTGTCACTCATGCCTCAGCAGAAGCACGTGTGGCAGGTGGATGGATTGAAGCCTGAGAATTTTTAGGCACATCACAAACTGGAAAATAAGGATAATAATAGTTTCTTCATTGCATTAGCTATGAGGATAAAATAACTCTTGTGAATGCTATGGAAACAAATATAAAATTACCCAAAACCCAAGTTATCCTGAAAATAAATTATTTTCAGAATACCTACCTCCTAAATAGTCTTTCCCAACTATTCCTTTCTTTGCCCTAGAAAAATCAAATCCACACATTTAAAAGGAAAGAGATTTAATAGTTGCCAAATGCGGGTTTCATATAATTCCGACAACGTTTTGCATGGAAGGTGTCATTCTTTTTCACAGATATTGCAGTGAAAGCTCAGAGAGGTGAGTGACTGGCCCACAGCCACAAAGCTCAGACGCCGCAGTCAGGTCTCCAACATTGTTCTCAAACCCACATCATTCTCCCACGGGCTAAGTCATCACCCAGCCATCCAGTTTTATGAGGACACACCTCTCATGTCTTCAAGGAGTGTCACCTGGGTCCTTCCTTTTACTGTAGGGTTAAGGGAGCGGTTCCTTTTGTGCCTGTGCCCATGAGATTAAGTCCTGGTGAAATGCGTCAGGCTGCCATTCTAGCGCTTGACAGACGTTCCCAGAACAGGTGTGAATGGTCCAGGGGAGTTCAGATTCTTGCTCAAGTGCCCCACCCCAGGTGTCCGTCTTTTGGCTCCTGGGCCACTTGTGGGTACAAGCCCCAAGGACTGAGTCACTGCAGGTTTCCTGCACTGTCCTGCAGAGAGTGGCTCCCTGATGAAAACCTGCTCTGCGTGAGCCTGACCAACACCCCAGTTATTCTACAGTCCTGAAGGGTCATGGGAGGTTTAGCCAAATAAAGGTCTGGACGATGGTATGGTGGGTGGTTTGGCGATATTAGCATGTTTGGGTGTCAGGGACCGCCATTCTAAGCTGGGGACAATAATCACCACTCTCACAAGATTTGGGGGGAATTAAAGGAGACCATATGCGATATGAATGGGGGGCAACACATCCAGCCCATAAGAGTATAAAACATGAAGAGTAACAATGATGGTCACAAATCCAGGCTGGGGAGGGGGCGGGCTGACCCCACTGGCTGTGTTCCGTTCTCCATCCCCGGCCACAGCTTGCCTACGGTTTCCAAGGTCGCAGATGTGGTGTGACTGTGAATGGGTAGGAAGCAAACAGAGCTGGGAGCCGGGAGGCCTGGGTTTCGCTCTCAGCTCCGGCACTAATATTATGGCCTTATTACATAAGATTAGGTAACATTCATGTCTCAGACACGGGGCTCAGTACACGGGGGAGACAAGGTTGCCCTGCTGAAGTTGATCCAGGCCTGAAAGCAACCAGCCACTGGATCTTGTCATGAGTCTAAGTTCTATGGGAGTTATATGCAAGGTTGGAAAGCCTCGGGTCCCTATCTAGGAGACATCAGCATGCATGGTGGAGCTAGAAATGGAAGGAGAATACACTGTCCGTTGGGGATTGAGCACTTGCCAAAAGGCAAGTTCCTCCCCTCCAGGCTCTGCCAGGGACCTGAGAGGTCGATGTCCCAATCCCCATTTAAATGTCAGAGGGTGAACGTTCCCATGGTTTAAGTGACTTCATGAGGTCTCGTGGTTAGAAACGTCCAGAGATGGCATTTGACCCCAGGCCTCTTGGATTCTAAAGCACATCTACCTCTAATACAAGGCCAGTATCGAGACTTGTCCCCAAAGCCACTGGACTTGGTCTGTCACCCATGTCACTGCAGTTGTAGAAACAGGATGGAGAGATGGGCCTTGGCATGGGCCACAGTCTGGGAAGGGACACAGAAAGCATGTTTAGCACACAAAAGGGAAATCTCACCAAAGTAATGACCTGCCTGTTCAGGTGTTAGTATTGTTTGTGATTTGCACACGTCAAAAATTATTATCTTTTGTCATTATTGTTGTCTGTGGGGGGGTGGCGGGGGTGCATGAAGGAGTCCAGTGGCTGTCCTATCGCCCTTGTTCTGAGGCCATTTTGCTTCCTTTCCCTTCATTCTTGAACCACAGCAAATGCAATGGCAACGTCCAGTGTAGACTCTGCACCGTGTTCCTGAGTTATGCAAATAAAGAAGAGCTGACCATTTCACAGTGAGGTCACTGGCCAATCCAGGTATCGCTTAGCAATGTCGTTGGCCTTGGTAAGCTTTCCTCTGCCAGCAATATCTGTCCCCTTCATAAAGAGGTCTCCATAGTAAACCAATAATAAAAACTATGAGTGATCATTAAGCAACGGTGAATGCTATCTTCATGACATGAATATCTGATGAAGGAAACTGACAGCTTCTCCTGTGAGGCAGGAAGCAGAGGGCTGCTTCCATGGCCAATACTACAATCCTCATTTCGGACAGTTTTCAGTGTGGCTTGCCAAGGCGGGGATAGCCAAATGCAAGCGTGTCCATCCGACGGCCAAGGGCTCTCTGGTCATACTGAGAGCGACAGCAGTGTCTGAAAGTGCTGTCCTTGATTTTCTCTAATTGTTTCTCTCAGTCCTCTGCACCCACCTAACAATTTTATGAGGGCATTTTTAAATTATGCCTCCTGTTTTACAAAGAAGAAATCACAATAATAATAATACGAATCCGAGTGATATATGTCACCTGGCTTGACACCACGCCCCTAACAATAGCTCCACCCCAGGGTGACGGATGACAAGCTGAAAAAGAGGGAGGCAGCAGATCAGCACAATAGTGGAGCCTGGCTCTTGCAGCCGAAGCTGTTTTCCTGTGTCTTAGCTCCGGAGACCTGCAGACCAGACTCAGGGACGTCGGGTGACAGGTGCTCCTACCACAGAAGGGTAGAGTCCGTTGGCCAGAGTGGCTGAGCCAGTGATGGATGCAGCTGTGGGCCAGGCGTTCAGGTGCTAGTGCCTTTTATTTGTTGCTGTGATCTCCTGAAAGGACATTTCCCCGTGACTGGTCCCAAAAAATCGATTGAATGGGAAAGACTTGCTAAAAGTAATAATGATGACATGTGAGAAAAGCTTCTATTCAAGGGACTTGAGACCAAAACAGGCTGCCTCTAAGCTAGCCATTCAGAGAGAAGTGGATTGAGGCCTCATCTCCTACAGGTCTCTTGGCACCAGGGGCTTCACAGGGGATGGTCATAGAAGTCTCGTACTTCATATTTGCAGCAGCATCCGAGGGGGAGGGGATCCTGTCGCATAGAGAAATGGCTCAGAGCTCCAGCAGCTGGCAGGGTTATTCCGTTGCATGAGGGAAGGAGGCAGACTCAGTTTTCGTCTCAAACACTCACCCAATTGTGTTACCTTTAACTGGAAAAAGACTGTGCACTTTGCAATGGACTTCCTACAACAAGTATGTGATAAGCAGTGACAGCTTAATCATCCATTTGACCTGGAAGAAAAGACACCACCCTGAATGTAGTAAAATCAACATCAGATGGCTTTGAGCAAAAAGCAAGAAAAGGCAGCAAGCAGGTTGTAAGAAAGAAGGTTTGGGATTTGTAGACATTTTAACTAGTTGTCTGGGAACACCCAATGTATTCCTCACAGGCACAAGAATCGCATCCAGAACTGCAAAGGCTTAGCATTTGATCTGGAAGTACTATGTCAAAAGACTTGATGATTTAAGTGTAAGGACACGCACAGAACACGCCCCCAGAAAGTTTCACTTTCGTTTCCCCAGTAGCTCCCGTTGGAGGCGTGTGGCCCTTCCTGGAGCATTCAGTGTGTTTCTAGGAGGGAAAGAAAAGCCTTTTAATTAGTACCAAGTTGAAAGAAAGACACCTCAGTGGGTGATGCTGTCCCGATGGGGACAGGTCTTGCTAGCAAGGTACTATTCAGAACCCAGCTGACAGGTGCGTGCATTTCCCTCTAGTCACTAACGACTTTATCTTCAATGATTTTTCCACCTAAGATGAAAGGGGAGAAAGAAGGTATAAAACACAAAATGCACGTTGGCCTTTCTCAACCCCACCAGATGAAGGATGTCCCCGAGAGGTCTAACATTTTGGATCAGATGAGCTGATGGGTTTTGTGTAGAGATCATCCTTAGAATCAAGGGACACATGCTGTTGGCAGAAGGATGAAGTAGTGACGAGCAATCGTTCACTCATTTGCTCACTGAACAGGCATTTCTAGAACAGCCATGCTGGGAGCAGAGCAGTCTGAGAGGTGAAACCACAGAGGCACGATTCTTGGCCCAAAGGGACACCTCCTCCAGGAAGCCAGAGAGAAAGGTAAAGAAGCCCACAGGAAAGGCCGGTGGCCCCACTGAGGGGAGCAGAGAGGGACACCCCGGGAGGGACCATGGCCCTGCCTCACAGGTGTGGTTACTCATTTCTGAAATGCATTACCCCCGGGAGGGGGGGTGCCAGACATCCCCCCACCAAGGTTCAACCACCACAGAAAGAAAACAAGTTTCTTTGTGTATGGTTCAGACCCTTCCTGGGCACTCGGTGGTGGAAACTCCAGCTCTGCAGAGGTTAGGGCCGCATCTGCCAGTTACTCTGCAGGCGGAATTCCTGACAGCAAGGACATGGCCTGTGGCCAGAATGGAGGCCCTGGTGACCTGTTATGGGGCCTAGTGTAACATAAGTCAGAGGGGCTGTAAAGGGGCTGTGGGTGCACACGGCACACGCACGTACATCCTCATTCCTGTCAAAACCGGGAAGCAGTTAGAAGCACCGACTTGATGGAGTGTGATTGTGTGTGGTGGCCACACGCACACAAGCTTGGCTGTGACAGCGCTCGCTCTAATAGCCACGTGTTACAAGTCAGAAATAAAAGCCAACATCTCGCACTGAGTATCAGATAAGGCAAGCAGCAAGCAAAGGTTGGAGCCCAGGGCAGGAGACTCCTGTGGTATGGCACGGTATAGTGTGGCATGGCGTGGCGCGGCGTGGCATGGAGTGGCATAGCGTGGAATGGCCGGGGAGGCTGGCAGGGGAGGTCGGCAGGGGAGGTCAGTATATAAGCTGAGGCTTGAAGACAATGTCCCAATTCAGGTATTGTGCTACTCTGGTGGCCTCCTGGGCTCCTAGCAGGGCACCCATCACCTCATCAACACTTGCTAACTTTCAGAAAATGAGTGAATGAATGAATGAATGAATGAATGAATGATCTTTGCCCTCATATCCTCTACCGCTGGCTCATGTGGCGTTCCACTGTGGGCAGGATGAGAAGGTGAGTGTGAGCCTGACCAGAAGGTGATGGAATACAGATGTGGTTCTGCTACGCTGTATACAGGCACACCTGCTACCTCTGTAGCATCTAATTCGAGAAATTAATGAGATGGCTAATCCTGACCGATCACGAAAGTGGAGATACGGGCTGGCTCGCATTTCTGGCTCTGCGATGCACTGACTGTCCGTTACTTGCCTGCTCCTCAGGTTTGCTCCCTGCAAAACGAGATGACAGTAGCTATTCTGCTAACCACAGGGCGGTCACTCCTCTGTCAGCTTTGTCACTCAGAATGGTCGCCGCATCAGAATCAACTTGAGTGCTTACTTGTTGGGAAAAAAAAAAGGCCAGGGAGACCATTTTACAAACAACACCAAAGCAACAACAATACCACAAAAAACCTCTGCAAATATATACCATTGTATTTCCGCTAAGGGTAATGAAGGCATAGGATAAATGCGTGTTCGTGGGAGTTACACACATAAGAACACAGGTGGTGAAAATAACACACAAGCAAACCAACAAACATCAGTTAAGTAAAGATTAAACAGAGTAAAGGAAATAAACCAATAAATATATCTGAAGGTGAGCATAGGAATTTTAAGTAGGTACATGTATGCCATTTGAAGTAGCATGCAGGCTGGCACTTTGTGATGTCTGAGGTGTGCCATGCACATAATCCCTTTCCTAAGTTAAATAATGAAGTCATTCCAGGGGACCATGATGAGACGTCTGTCCAGTAGTAGCTTCAGCTTCCTCCACCTGATTCAGGAGAGCTGGACCAGTCTCAGGATGCATAGCCACTCATGAAAACAGCACAAAATTGGGACTTCAAGTTCTTTGTCATTTGTCAAAAACATTGTGAATTCAAATCTTTGAATCTGTTGGTCAATTCAGTGCTGCCATTGGTTAGCACGTTCATGGCTTTGACAGGAAAGAAGACTTACTCAAAGACTTGCAGAACTTCCTTCCTGTGAGATTTCAGTAGTATACCAAGTATTGCAAGAGGAAACGACTTTATTGATCATAAAAATACAGCATCAAGTCTAAGGTTGTCCTTCACTCAATTTACTGGAAAATTATGTTGTAGAAACTAAACATGAGTGAACTTTTCCTAATGCTAATTTTTAAAAATTCTATTTTTAAAGAAATTTAATGAAAACAACAAGAATTATTTTGCTGACGGAGAAATATCCAGCACACAAAGACAATGATGACCCACTGTGCGGATCCCTGCATACATTCTCTCTCATCTTCCAACACCCCCAAAGCATTCCCATTGTTTCTGTTTTGGAGATGAGAGAAACAAAGTTGACAGGGTTGAAGTCACCACCACAAACCCAAGAATCAGTGATTCTTCCACTTGTCAGTTCCCTGTGGGAAGGCTGCTGAGGACATGATAGGCAAATGCCCAGTCTTGATTGGCAACTATAACTCCTGGAATGCCCTTAAAAAGGCAATAACTCTGAGCTCGTGTTATCATTAAAAGCTTCCAGGTGAAGTCACAGCTTAAAGAAAGGGCTGCAGGTGTTTGAGCGACAGCTTCACCACATGCTCACACCATTGTCTGACTTCTGGGTACCATTGCAGCTGGTCACTAGAACATCTGGATCACGTAAGTGCAGGAAGCTCAGGGGGTGGGTCATGATTGATTTAGGGTGAACCAGAAGCTGTTGGTGTGCCTTCCTCTCTTAAACCCCATGAGCAGTTCTCGTCAGAAGGGGACCGGGGCCTGCTCCCCTGGTTCCCTCCTGTCGACATACTGGAAGCTCAAGTGTGTGGTATCACAAGGTGGAGAAAAAGAAAGGAGGTATGTCCCCTGGGACCCTCCTCATGTGATGGGATTCCACTCAGCAAAGGTCCCGGTCATCCTCCTTACCGCACCTCAGTTCAGACCATTCAGATCCAAGGGGTACCCCTGGGGCAACCTCACAAATGCTGGCCTTTCTGTGGCCTCTTGCCCCACAAGTCCTCCAGTCTTCTGAGAGAGCATGAGGACGAAGCGATATTTAAAATCAGGTCTTCAAGGTTCAGGATTTTAAATCTGTAGTGAACACTAATGTTTTCTTAAATTTACTTGACTTAAATAATTTATATATCTGACTTTTGCCCAAAGGCAATTTTACCATGAAGAGTTAAATTTTTACGGTTAAAACACACACACACACACACACACACACACACACATCTCATGGTAGGCAGGCTTGCTCTGGTTTTTGAGATTGTAAATAAATGACCGATTGTGGGGAGGATGGTAAAGTGTACAAGTGAAGGCGGGGGTGATAGAGTCGAATTTTTCACATTCCCGGCTGAAAGGGCATCTGGGCACACTGCCATCACTGCCATCTTACCTGTCCCACGTGCCAGCGCACTCTCATGCCCTCATCAACACAAACAGAACAATGCCACCCAGCAATGCCACCCGCTTCTACCATGGGTGAGGTAGCAATGCCAGAGCCTGTCATTACTGCCTATGGTGCACACCTGCAAGGAAGTCTTGCACAGCCGAAGTGACATGTGGTAATGTGAGCCTGAGCATTGGAGGGAGCAGAGCCCTGCCTGGCTGCCACATGCCAGTCACAGCCTAACGTGCTCGGGCATCCACACGTACAAAGCTTCAGAAAGAGCTGGTATGTGGCACAGGCAGTTACCCATTATCTAAGTAGCTGAGCTTTTTAAAACGTTAGTAATTGTTCAAGGCGGCTTTGAATCGGGGGCTGTTCATTTAAGGGAGAATCCCAGACTGTGTAGTATCTTTTTTTTTTTTTTTTTTTTTTTTTTTGCACAGGTTACATAAAGGGAAGTTAGTGCAAGTCTTAGCCACCCATTTGGAGGGACTCGGTGACAGTGGACATTCTGGGTAAATCTGTTACTGAAAATTCTTCGGTGACTGCTCAGCCCAGCGTGGCTCCTATCAGGACATGTGGTACCCAGATTCCTTGTTCTCTTTGTCTCCTTTCATTCACAGACATTTAGAGAATTCTCATTAAAATTACTTAGAGTGAAACAGGGAACATGTTATAAAATAAATCTAGTTAAATACACTTTGTTGTATTGCCTCATTTGTGTGATGCATGGACCTAATTTTCCTCTCTTTGTGTCTTAACTACGTACATTAGATGATGCTTGCCAATTAATGCAGGATGTCACATCCCCAATTGCTTTCTCTATCTTCTTAAACATTAAAAATAAATACATGCCATCTGTCTCATATCTTGAAAGCAATTCAAAATGGTTACTTTGTTTGCTCAGGATTACAGCAGTTTATAGCTTTAGTGCTTCTGAATTGTAAGAAAGTCCTGTCTCCATTTCATAAACGTAACTTCATTTTAAGGTGAATCCGACAGAAGGAGCAGAAAGCTCTCATGGGGACTTGGGAGAGACAGAAAGCAGTGTTGGGTGGGGATTAAAACCTTGGTCTTTTCTTTGGCATTTGAGAGCCCTGGACTGGATAGTTAGCCTGTGGCTTCCTAGCTGAGCGTTCCTGGGAGAGCTGCTTAAATTCTGAAGCCTCAGTATTCCTCCGCTGGGAAGTGGGGCTGGTGCCTACTGTGTGGAGAACTACAGGACACACACACACACACACACACACACACACACACACACGTGACATGTTGCATACCTAATGCCTGCTGAAGGCACAAGAAGTAGTAGGTACATCTTTGTCATCACCCAATTTTGGAGAGGGATAATTCGGGGTGGGGGGAGGTTGTTAAAAAATAGCTTGTCGAGGCATAAAGTTAGAACCCTAGAAAGGAGGCACATACGAAAGCCACTTTGCTTCTCCATAGCAACCACAACACAAAGGTAAACAACATGAGGGCAGTCACCTCTGCTGCTGTCTGGGCACACAGGTCAGCCTGGGCATGCAAATAAGATGGGTGGACGGGGGGGCTTGAGAGGCTTGGATCTGCAGTGCCTACGATGACACTTCTCAAGGAGACTTGTTTGTTTGTTTTTGAAATTTAAAAAAATGGTGTGCTATCAAGCACCAAATGCCTGAATAACGTAACTATAATTAAAGGGGCAAAGGGCAATTTGAGAACATTCTGTTTTCCATTCTAAGTCAGAGCAATTTTCTCAACAATACTTTCCACTGCAGCACGAGAGAAAGCTTTCTAGATCTGAGCCGAGCATTCTGCAGAGGGTGAACCTGTAATTTGAAGTCCACGCAGTACTCACCACAGAATTGCAGTGCTCTATAAAATGCTACTACATGTGACCTCGCCCAAAATACTTCAGCAATAAGAAAATGGAGGTCCAGCGTAGCTCAGCATATTGTCCAAGAGTACACAGCTAGCTAGGACGGGAATGTTTCCTTTCTTTGAGCTAGGTCTCAAAAAATTTGTGAAGCAGACTGAAATTTTTTATACTTCTATAAATATGCTGGGTTTACAGCTCATTCCTTGCACAACAGTCCTCCTAACGGCCTTATTTGAACATAACTGAGCTGTTCAGCAATCTTCACATGACAGAGTGGTCAAGTCTTACCAGTAGCCGAGAATGCATTATCAAGCCTTTATTTAGCCATAGAGTCGGGGCGCTCCAACTGTTAGTCGTCTTGACAGCACCCCCGAGTCCTGGCCAGAACTTCATCTGCTTCCTGCACCCTCCCACGCCACAAGTCCTCCCAAATGCCTGATATTTTTACTGCAGTTCTAGAAAGAAAATTACTGAACATTCCTAATCTGGGGATGCATTTAAAATTCCCCTCCCTAATTATGAAATCAAAAGCAAGTAGCGTAAACTCCGTACAGCTAGCAAAATGAAAATCTGCTGTGAAGAGAAGTCATGAGCACTGAGAGCCACTGAAGTTCAAGAACTTCCTTGGTTAAACTAAGAACAACGTTAAGATCTTTCCCATGGATATTTCCAGTCTTACTGCCCCTTCTAGAAAGCACACTGGTTTTCCCTATCATTACTGATTAGCTTAACATGGCCTGAAAATGGACTCACAGATGGACCAGTTTCTACTAATCACACAGTAAAACTGAGACCAAGCTCTGATGCTCCTCACACGCAACACTTCTCAAAACCAAAAGTAGACTATTTACTGTCAAGCTTGATACTGAGCGTATCCCATTGGCAATAAATTAAATAAACAAACCAACAAAAAATAAATCACGTGATCACAAAAACAATCTCTTACTTTCTGCCCTGTTTTCCTGAGCTAACCAGAGAAGGTGTGTGTGTGGGTGGGGGACGGAGGGGTAGGGTAGGTTGAAGGCCCAGGGAACGGCTTTCCTCTGTCATTTTCACTTTCCTCAGTGCCATCTCAGCAAGGTGTGTGGGCCAGGTCAGAGAAGGCTGGCCCTGCTCCACCTGGTCCCTGGAACAGGGCTGCTGCTGCCAGGGCAGGGGGAAAGGAGGCATTCTGGTCTGTCAGTGTGCAGATGTCTTTGCAGCGTACCCCCTGGCTGGAGTGACAGGAAGATAAAACATAGCATGTGTTTCCTACTGTGCCTTGCTTTCATTTGTGTCCAGAGAAAGGGGTTCACTGCATTTCAGGGGGAACATCAGCCTCCTCTCTGCACATTCGCTCCCAGGGTAGGCTGTGAAGCTGAAAGGAAGGGATGAGGCAGGCAAGTGGCTTCTGGGGTTGCCCAAAGAGGAGCTGGGGTGATTAACAGAGTAGGAATTTGTTTCAACATTCATCCCTCCAGAAAAAACCAACCAGAGTCAAGATGCTGATAAGAATTCTTTTATGTTATTCCAATAAAAAATACATTCATACAGAAATATAACAATCTTGCAAAAAACAATTTCAAATAAAATCTTGTAAAACAAAATTTTACAAAAATCTTACAAAGATTCTTTAGATAACAGGGTGCTTCAAAAAAAAAGAAATTTCACTAATAGAAATTGTTTTTAATGTCAAGCAAAAAGTTTCTGCTTGATTGAGGCTCAGTTATCACCTGAACAGAATGTAATTCTTTATGTACTTGCTTATTATGAAAATCACAAGCATTGACATACATGGCACCCAGCCCCACCCAAAGAACTCCATGGTGTTTCAGAAGTGAGACAAGCCAGTGCAAGTTTTTTTTTTTTTTTTCCTTTGTCTTTTGTTTACCTTCTTGCTTAATGGAATTGTTATGGCTAAGCACACAGCAGGGCCAAAAAAGGAGTTTTCCAAAATCCTGCAAATCAAGTGCCTGGATTTTGAATTGCCAAAAGTGCATTTTCCCCCTCAGCAAAATGAAATGAGTTCTTTAGGTAAGTGTATTATTCATCAGCCCAGATAAAAAACCAGTTATGCGAGCTTTCAGCATTGCTCATTTCCAGGAAGATCAAACAAAATACCAGCTCAGCCAGACTCGTGTGTGTGTATATATATGTGTGTGCGTAGAGATATATACATATCTCTACGCACGCAACACACACACACACACACACACACACCTATATATATATACATACATACATATATAAGGAAAAAGTCACACCCACAAGCCAGCAGCTGGATGGAATATCAGCCGTCCACTCTGTGGTGTGCCAATTTGGGGAAATTACTCGTTGGAAAAACTGGAAGAATCTATGTGCTGGAAAAAATATCTTCATCTGCATAAAAAGTGTTCTAAAAAAAAAATCCCTGTGATTAGCTGACTCTTAGGTTAGATCTTATAAGGCTGAAATTCAAAATCAAAACCTTAGTGTGTCTGAGACCAGCTAGTGGGCTAGCATTCTGTTCGTGCCACTTTTGAATGGCTGACAGTACCCTGTCCAGGCCTGCCAGTAACGGTGAGCAGTCAGCAGTCTGGAAGAGTCCTGCCAAGAGTCTGTAGCAGATCATTAAATTAAAGATAAAGCCTTTATAAAAGTTAGATAATAGTTTTCATTTTTACCTCCTTTATGGCCATTTTGAAATATCTCTTCACAGGCTGTGGAATTTTCTAGCTAAACATCTAATTTCTCCTTAAAAAAATATTTATATATTATATATATGTGTATATATACATATATATATACACACACACACATACTATACACACAAATATACATACACACGAATTCTGCCCACTTTTTAAAAAAGTAATATACTTTCTGTGTTACGAACAAATAGCTAGATAGACATGTGAAACTCGTGCCTTTTAAGCAAATACATTAACATTGTTTTTTATACTTCTGTATCTTTAATATGTGTGAGAACAGTACATATCAAGTACAGCCGGTGTGTGGTCTATACAGTTGTTGTGCAAAGTCTATAAGAAAGTGTCACGGTGGCAGAAACGGTCAGTTTCCAATTCTCATGTGTTTTCCACTTTAACACTGACAGTCAAGTTGTTGAAAACATTGAGTCAATACTGACTTGTGTGGGGCGTTTTCATCTATTTGTCTCTGTGAGGGAGGGCCTTGAAGAGATTTTTGTTTCTGTCTTTTACATTGATACAGTACAACGCCAGGTGAAAAAAGAGCCTTAATGAAGCATGCGTCACCGAAAGCCCTGTATGAGACCCCGTGGGAGGGGTCACGCGCATAAGGCACCATTATTAAGATCTGCAGTGCATTAACAGCTAGAAAACCAGAAATTAGTCCTCAAGGCATAAATAAGAGAAACTTAGCTGCATGAGAAAACAGTTTCTAAGCTTTAGTGGTTTTGTCCACCGAACTGAGAAAAATTGTAGGTCCTCAGTCTATCGTAACGTTAGACCAGCCATTCCCAGCCTTTGCGGTCTTGACACTCAATGTCTCGAACGGCACCACGAAATTCTCCAAAGGTCATTCAACTTCAGTATCATTTTGACAAATAACCTATGCTGCACCCTGCCTTTCTGGAAGGGGAGTGTCACAAAATTGAAGGGGGAAAGGATTGTGTATTGCCCAGACGGCTCGGGGTTACTGAATTCCACAAATTGTATCTTAGCTGCTTAGTAACTGGAATCAAAGTTGTAGTCCTGATTTAAAAATGGAAAAGCAGAAATTTCCCTAGACCATGCATTAGTTTTGTCTTATAAGGAAAGGTTACCATTGTGTTCTATTTGTAAATACACAGCTTATACAATGGGTAACAAATGAGCTCTGTTGTAGCCAAACAAGCTACTCAACACATTGCACATTTCATAGCTGCACCAGACACCAAAGTTCCTCGCACACAGGGTAGGGCTCCCCCTCCCCACACCCACTCACCACGCAGGGTCCTGACTGCCCACTCCCGCCCTCCACGGTTTCCCTTTTTTCTTTTTTTTTCCCCCTAAGGCGCAGACACCCTCCCCATGCCCCCACCCTCCAGGAAACGATTGGTGGTCATCTCATCTCATGGTATACTCAGCACACACAAAACATTCAAACTCCATGTTTTCTGTCTCGTGCAGTCTGGCCCCTGCACAGGAAACACTGCTTCATCACACAGTCTGTACTAAATCCCTTCACATTCAGCCAACCCAACCATTAACATTCTCAGTGCACATGCTCACGGCAGGCTTAGGGACCACTCAGAAGACAGGTACCGGTGGCAAGCCCAGGGCCACCCAAACACCACACACCACGGGCGCTCTGTCGCTTCTGACATGACTTTTTTTGCCCTCAAAAGACCTTCCAAGGAGAGGTCCTGGAGGCAACTGGGTGGGGTGCAAAGTGGCATGCTTCGGCTGGAACACGCACCCTCCTTCCACGGCCATCTTTCAGCCTGGAAGCCGTTTTAGCCGCAGGATTCGCACTCTGCTCCCTCAGAGGTGCCTTTTCATGTGCAGGGCCAGGTGGTCGGACCTGGAGAAACACCTGCAGAGCGAATGGCCAGCAGAGAATTAGGTGTCCAGGCCTGGCTGGGTTAAGACCTCCCGCCCTGCACGCCCCACCCAGCCCCTCTGGAAGGGAAGCTGGCAATCCACTGAGTCATCACAACTCATGTTCGGGGGCGAGATATGACAACAGATAGGGATATAAATTAAAGAGGTCTGCATTCAGCTCTTTGAAGCATCAGGCAGGACCTTACTGCCCAGTTTTCAGATTCAGAAGCTGTTGAAGGCCTATCTTTGGAAAATAGGAACAAAGTCACTCTAGTTTCATGCACACATGACACAGAGCTTCCTAACGTGGACAGTTAGCAAGTCCCAGGCTAAACAAAGCTGACACGGACAGGAAACTGCCAGCCCACTCCATGGTGGGATGGCATTCAACCACGTACCTGTCACAGTGAGAACATTTAAAAGGCTTGGCACCCGTGTGCTTTCTGAAGTGTCTGGTTAACTCATCGCTTCTTGCAAAACGCCACTCACACCCTTCCCAGGAGCATCTGTAAGGCTTTTCTCCTGGGGAGAGAGCACACGACAAGCACGCCATGATTTCACGGAACAGGGAGGAAAGGGGCCCTGCTCCAACAACACGTGGTGAAAGTCAACTCTAGCAAGCCAGGGGCTGGTCCAGCAGCCTCAGGAATCCCTCCACACCTCAATCAGGGACAGCAGCTGGCGCTCATAAGGTGACATGCAGGAGCTCTGTCCTGACCTCGCCTCGGGCCCCCACGGGCTGCGGAAGGGACCAGGGCCCACATGGCCATCATCAGTTAACAGGCAAGAGGACAATTCCTCAGACGGGAGAAATACTTGGGAGGTGATGTGTCAGCCCACTGGACCCACAGCCTCCCGAGGACAGGATTTTATTGCTTTCTCCATGGAAACGGTTTCTCCCAAGCACTTATTTTGTTCCTTACTCACTTCCCTGTGGAACAAGCTTTGTTGTTTCCTCCGAGAAACTACATTTCTCCAGAACTGAAGTCATGAGTTTCTGGGAAACCCCATCCAGGGCCTTCAAAGAATTTTCTAAATGGCAATCAAATAACCAAGTCAGCTTTGTTCCTTGGTCAGATTATAAATACAAATTCAGTAAAAGTGCTACCCGAGGCTATTAAACATTTTGTCAAAGGCAGTCCTAGAACGTGCTGTTGGGAAGGGCCGGGACCTGCTTCCAGGGCACCTGGGTCCTGATCCCCGCTCTGCTGTAAGCATTTTGGGGACCCCAATCGAGGGCTCGGCCATCTCCTCTCATTGTTGGCAAGAGGAGAGTTTGAATGACTTGATCTCTAAGATCATTCCAGTTCTAAAATTTCTGTGACTCATCATCCGTTACCCTAGAGACTATCATGGTAATTTTAAATGAAACTTTCATCAAGGTTGGGGTATTTCATTAAGAAGTTTGTTTTGTTTGTTTGTGGATTCTTAAAATTGGCATCAGGAAACAAAGGCAGCATGATCCATGGAGAAATTCCCAGTAAGTCCCCACTGGTCAATACTGCTTCATACGGGGCCCGTGGTCAAGCCCGGTCCTCACGTCACCATTGACACCAGCATGCCCCATGCTGCCCAGCCACCCTCACCCCTGATCCTTGAGTTTCACTTCAAAAATGAGAGGCGACTCCATGTCATATTGTCTTGTCGTAGACACTTGCAGACCGCACACAAAGGGCCCTGACACCCGGGGTGGTCGGAGTGGGTGGGAGGGAGGGTGGGTGGAGATGGAGAAGAGATTTACCTCTTGTCTGTTTATTCTGAAAGTGGCAACCATTCATCGGGCACATGTCCAGTCTTTCACCTCCTACTCTGTCTTCCCCAGAGACCCAACTCTTTGGGGAAAGAATGAGGTGAGGATGTGTCTGCTCTGACAGCCTTCTGCGGAGCCCGGCCCCCTCCCAGGGCTGGTGCAATAATTCAGTGGCGCCCACCAGCGGCCCACCTCCCGGGTCGCAGGAGGGACTGACCTGTGTGAGTGCGCTGATGTGCTTTCAAGTGGGAGCTTTTGGTGTAAACTTTTCTGCAGCCATTAAAGTGGCAGCGATGCACCCTCCTCCGGCCATCTGGGGAGGCATCCCCACTGCCCTTGTCACCGGGCTTCCCAGAAGTCCCACTGCGTATCTTCCCAGGAGGGTGTGGCTCACTGGGCGCGCAGCCCCACAGGTGAGAGGGGTCTCTGCTGAGTTCTGGAGAAGAAGGGGGTGTGGAAGTGACAGAGGAGCTCAGGTTCCCCGAGGTGACCAGCACTTCGCTGATGGGGTCGGAGGTGAACTTGGAAGTGGGCGAGAGCTCCTCGGAGCTGTCGGAGGACTCACTGCTCAGGTCAGAGTTCAAGCTGTTGGTCTCCAGGTTGTAACCAAAGCCAGGGCTGTTGAGAGCGTCCTCTGGGGGACTGGAGGAAACCTGCACTTCGGGGTCCTCCTTTTTCTCCCGAGCCAGGATGATTTTGGTCCACAGATCTTCCTGGCTGTCGAACTTGATTTCGGAGGCTGACACATAGCAGGGCTCACTCTGGAGGTAACGTTCCAACTCCAGGCAGGTCTATGAGAAAGGAACCACGAGAAGGCATGTGATTATGACAACCAAAAACAGAACCAAAAGCACATATCCAAAAACATGCAGGGATGGAGGACAAACAGACTGTGGCCATGTCACTCTAGGAACTGTGTCTTCAGGAGAGTGAGAGGAAAGCTGCTTCTAGGAATGCCTACGAATTCAGAAGAAACACACGAGGGAAAACCTCTCCTGGCTGCCCCACATTGGACCCAAGGCCACGCTGACTGATAGCCACTGTCTGTTATAGTTGCCAGTATTGACGTTCCTCATGAGTTTCTGTGAACCACACAGACAATCAGCCTCAAACACACCCCGACAGGTGTAGCCAGATTATCTGACAGTCTGGAGAACCATGTGCACTAAGAAAAGCCCCAGCCATCCTCCTTTCACAAGCACGAGGCAGAGAGGCTGCACTGCACGCAATGTAAGGTGTTCTGACATTGCACGTGTCCCCTTTGCAGACACAACTGACAGCACAGGGCCACACCAGCAAGCAGACAGCTAGCTGATGGGCTATATTCAGGGACATCAATGGAGCTGCACAGAAACCACCCATTTCCTGCGTAGCCCAGACCTAGTAGGCTTTCAAAGAATGCCATTCCCAAGTGCAGGGCCATGCGCACACACAACTTTAATGACTTGCACAGTGGTGAGAGAAAAACAAGAGCTTCCACAGCAGAGTGGAGACATCATTCCACAATGGCCATCTGCTGTGGAAAAGGATGCAGGACGGGAAATTCCTCCAGGCCCTGCTGGGAGTGCCACAATGGACAAGAACTTTATCTACTGGCCAAGAGTACAACTGTATGAGTCATCACTCTATTTCTTTCACGCAATGCCAGAGGAGACTTCCTTTTGAAATTCTGAGCAGCAGCCAAAAAGGACTCGGTTCAAATATACATGCAATGTGTCATGGACAGGGTGTCCCTCCCCAGACCCACAACCGACCTTTCAAGAAGCTACCACTGCCGAGAGACCAGCATCCCCTCTCACCACCATCTCAAACTTTCTAGCCACTGGAAAAGAAAAGTGGTAGGACACATTTTAGGATTACACTATAGCTGCCCTGATCTTCACTGGGATCAAGTGCCCGTGTGGCCATCTAAGGTTGCCTATACGACCGCAATTCTACAGATCTCCATTTCTACAGCACACTCTGCTCTTTGTGGCAAATCTTCAGGACTAGCCAAGCCTGCCCAGAGGGCTTGTGCTGGCTCCCTCAGCTCCCTCAGTAACGTGCTCTGCTATCATAATATAGCACATACCCTTCCCCCTGCCACAGACTCCTCACAGCAAGCATGAGCAAGCAAAGGGGGAAAAACAACCATTGTTTTCTCTCTACCCCTAAAATTACACGTCTGGGTTACAACACACACTAGAGTGTTCTGAGGAGAGCCGGCTAGATATTTTACTGATGTTCCAAAGGAAAACGAAAGCACATTTATTGAGATCTTGTTAAACTTTAATAATCTGGCTGATTTAAAATCTCCATTATGCTGATGAGCACTGGGGACCAAGAGGAAGCTCTCAGAGACTTTAAAAGCCTCAGAAGGCAAAGGGGAGCTCGGCCTGGCTTGTGGCCCAAATCCCAAAAGCCCGAAGGAAACTACTTAGATCAATTTCAATCACGTCCTAGGGAGCAGCTTCTTAAGGAGGAAAAGGGGGAGGGGAAAGGCAGGCAGGGCCGAGCAGCGAACAATTAAGCAGCAAGGAAGGTGGCCACAGTTCGCGTCTCATCCCTCCTAAAAGCATTCTCAGCTTTGAAACCCACAGAATATAGTTGATCAGCTAATTCACTCTGTGACAAAAAGCAAACAGTCTTGCAGGGCAGACAGCCCCAAGACCTTCTTCTATCTTTTTAAATACAATGGGACAAGTGTCAGAATCTCTCTCCCTTCAAGCGATCCTAACGAATTAGAAGGGGGAAAAATTAAGTTTCATAATTGTCCAATGCCAAAAACTCCAGTTTCACTAAAATATGCCAGAAATCGAGGTTCAGACTGGAACCAATTCGGAAAGGCTCACTGTCATATGACTGATAAGTCACTGGTTGTGCAAACATTGTTGGGTTTTTTTTTCCTGTTGTTGTTTTTTTCCTGGTCAACAGAAGAAGGTAAGAAAACCAAGGCAGATGAAGTCAAATGTTAAGGATTCCTAAGAAGCAACTGGAAATGGCCTGGTAGAGAAAAGGAGCTGGTGGATGTTTTGCTGGTGACATTTTTAATTTAGGAAAAAAAACTCTATTTAGAAACGCCAAAAAGGAAAACAAAAACAAATCCCTTAAAAAAAAATACCCTTGGCATCCACGCAAGTTCATATGACACGTTCCAGCTGTGGAGTCTGGAGCTGGTACAAGCACCAAACTTCTGCCAAGGGCTCGGGCCGGCATCAGGCCGCGGAGCTGGGTCTGCCCTCCGTTCAGAAGCCCCAGAAATAGGCAAAAGCACTCGGAGCGACGAAGCGCTGCTGCGCCCCACGCAAATGACAACTCCGCTGCACGCTGGAAAAGGCCCTTTTAAAGTGCCTACCGCACCGGAGACAGCATAAGTACGATTTAAGACGAATTATTTTAAATTAAAAAAAAATTTACCCAAACTATAAAAAAAAGAAGAAAAGGAAATGCGCCTCCAACCACACACGGTCCTGTCCGTGCTTGCATGCACTCCCTCCGCGGCGCACTGGGGCATCTGGCACAAGACAATTCCTATTTACCTGTTGCCAATATTCCTCCAGGGAGGGCAGCGCTGAGAAGTACCCGGTCTCGTGCACAATCTGGAGTTCCTGGAAGATGCTGCACATTGGGAGTACATCCATGTCGGGTTGGAAAAGACAGTCCCCGCTGTTGTACCAACAGGGAGGAGTGCGGTCTGGAGTCAGGAGCGCAGCGGCCGTGCCTGCAGCGCCGGGAAAGTTTCATGCAAACTCAGTGCACAGCAATTAGGAGCCGCGGGTTCGGATCCTACCGGAGCCCAGAGACGCGCTCGCGAGCCCACACAATATTTGCAAACACCGGACTGACTGCAAACGTAACCCCTGCAAAACTTCCTATTCAAACCTCTGCTGCCAGCTCCCCTCCTCCCCGCTTGGCTCCCCCCACTCCCTCCCCCCACGTGACTCCCACGGACCGCCCCGCGCACCGCCCAATCACGCCGCGCCCGGCCCGGGGGCTGCACGCCGATGATGTCAGCTGCGGCCAATGGCGGGCGACGGCTCACCGCGGCCCCGCCTGGCGTGACCGATCCTCTCCATCACGGCCTTCTCCATTGGCCCAATTCGAACTTCGGGCGGCTCTGATTGGAAGGAGACCTCGCAGGCTATTTTTAGCAGGCTATTTAAGGCCCGGGCCACCTCGCGCCGGAGGAGTCGGTGCTGGGAGGTGCGCGGCCGAGCGGCTCAGTGCTCCGGCTGCCGGTCCGAGGGAGCCGGTCCCCTCGTCGTCCCAGTCCCGTCCCCGTCACCCGGGCCGGTCACCGATCATCCTGGCCCTCGTCACTCAAGCCCGTCCTGGTTACCCGGTCCGCATCCCGTCACCCCGGTCCCCGACCCCTGACCCAGGCCAAGCAGCTCCGTGACCCGCGGCAGGGCTGAGGGGAGCCAGGCGGGTCCTTGTCACCGGCTCGTCCCTGCCCCCCTCTTCCCTGTCTCACTCTGTCCAGCCTCCGGCTGTTCAGCTTTCCTTCGTCCTCGCTGTGCTCCGCCCTCTGTCCCTCCTCCTCCGACCTCGGGACGCCCAGCCCCTCTCTATCTGCCCTCCACCGTCCTCTATCCCCTTTGTCTTTCCTCTACCTCCCTTTATCTTCCCCTTCTACCGCCTCTATCCCCCTTTCCCCACTTCCATCCCCCAGTGTCCTCCATCTCTCTCCCTGTGCCCCTCCATCCCCCTCAGCGCTCAGGCCCAAAGCTGTCACTTGGGGGGGACAGAACAGCCACACTGGGATGGTAAGGGGCAGGAAAGCCTGCAGGGAGGATCCGTGCACGGAGTGGTTGGGGGGTTCTGTGAGTCCCAGGTCCGTGCCCCTCAAGGGCAGGGGACACACCTGGGGGATACACCTGTGAGCCCAGGTATCTGCCTAACCTTCAGGAAAAGGGTCAGCAGGGCTTAGAAGACCTGCGTTGGATCTGCTGGCTATTGAGGGGGATACTTCAGGATAAAGTGTGGATTTTACCCTCTGGTTCTGTGGGAATGAATTCTGCCTTTAAAAAGGAGGCGCCCTACGACTGGTTTTCAGTAGAGTCTGGGACTAGAATAGCATCCACACCAGCTGTGAACTTGTTAGAAATGTAATTTCCAGGGCTAGGGGCCCCAAAACCTACAGAATCAGAAGCTGGAGGCTAGGGGACTGTCCCAGACATTGTGTTTGAAGAAGCCCCCCAGGGGAATCTGTTGCCCACTCCAGTTTGCGAACCTTAACTTAAAATGCCCTTTGACTTGCCAACCAAGCAACAGCCCACATTCTAAGAAGACGCAGCCTACTTCTAATTGGGAGAAATCTGTTTATCTTGCAGAGCTGCAATCAAAGAATCCACCAAGGTTAACAGCCAGGCTTTCCCCCTGTGAATGTGTAAACAATTTAAATTAGCTTGAAGTTGACATTCAATGTGTATGTGTGTTTCATAGAAATTACCTCCTAAAAATACACCGTAATGTTCATTTTCAACAAAAATGCTAAGACCACGAATAATGTGCATTTTAAATTCAAAATGGAAAACTGAATTATATCTGCTATTTTCATTTTTATTTCTAATTAGACTTTAATGAACATTGTTTTAAATGAAGTTTTTTTTTTAAAAAAGTGGAATATGTAAAAGAATTGTGAGAGGATCTTGTATGTTAAATTTTAACAGACTGGAGCAGAGTAGATTATACCAAGTTCAGGACCCTGTAAGACTCTAGGCAGGGGCCTTTGTGAATCACAAGTTAAGAAAGGGTATTATCTTATTGTACCTATTACATAGAGTCTATGAACATGATTTAAAATGAATTGATAAAATGATCATTGGCTTGTGTTTGTCTTATTTTACCCAGAAACGAAGAGTATGACTGGCCCTCCATAGCTGGGACATGCACCTTGAGTCTGTTTCCAAGAACAGAAATGGTTTTGCCTTGAACCATCCACAGGTTGGGCCAAACCTGGTGATCAGTAGCTGGTGGTATTTGGGATATGGTTCTGAGAGTGTGGTTACTCTGGAGATAGGGTTTTCTTAGTAACTAGCAGCAAATACGGAAGGAAACCAGAATCTGTTGACTATGCACATTGGGGTACATCCACGTCAGGTTGGAAAAGACAGCCCCCGCTGTTGTACCAACAGAGAGGTGTGCAGTCTGGAGTCAGGAGCACAGCGGCCGTGGACCATTTGGACCATTTGGAGGAGAGTAAGGTGAAGGGGTGGAAGATGTTCCCCAAGTCGAAGCCATGATGGCTCTCTGTCCATGCATGTGGGTGTCAAGACCAGGATAGCCTTACTTACCTTTTGGACAATTAATTTTTCATTTTCTTAATAATTTTCTTTATCTACATTCCTATAGACTGTAAATTTTTCCTGTCTCTTACATGCACTGACCAGTACTTAGAAGATTGTGTAATTTATTTTTAGACTAGTAAACCCGGTGCAAACTCCCAGTTATGAGATAACTAAGTACTAGGGATGCAGTGTGCAGCGTGGTGACTAGAGCTAACACTGCTGTTCGGTAAATAGGAAAGTTGTTACGATAGGAAATCCTAAGAGTTCTCATCACAAGATTTTTTTCCCCCCTTTATTCTTTCCCTTCCTTCCCCCCCCCCAATTGTACCTATATGAGGAGATGGATGTTAGCTGAATCTATCGTGGTAATCATCTCACAAAATATGTAATTCAAACCACCGTGCTAGATGCCTTAAATTTACATAGTGATTTATGGCAATTATTTCTCACTAAAACTAGGGGAAAAAAATAGTGAACCTAATTGGACAGGATACAGATACACTCAAAATGGTACAAACAGGTGCAAGTGTCAGTAGGGGGAGAGGCAGGCTATTGCAGAAATCTTAAAACAAGGACCTTCCCCTCCTGGTGTATGTCACTATTTGGTGGGGATATGGTGTCAGCTTCCTATGTGAAAAAAAAATAAATAAATAAAATACACACACACACACACACACACACACACACACACACACTGGGATACTGGGATCTGAGCAATACTGGGTGTGCCTGATTGTTAAAAAGGTTAACAAAGACAAATCACAGAAGGAGAGAGTCACTCAGGGGCAGGACATGGCATGCTCTAGAAAGATGGGCTTAGTTATCTGCACTCACTGTGTGACCTTGGTCAAGTCCTTTACGTAGGAGATAAAAATGCCTATTATAGTCAGCTTGGTAGAATTAAAAGAGATGCATTAAAATCCCTGGTTCATGGCAAATAGTAGTCTGTCAATGAATTGAGGGCAATATTCACTTATTCAACCTTCATCCATCTCTAAGTGTGCTGTTGATATTTATTTTATAATTCCCTTTAAAAAAATTGGATGAGTGAGTGCAGACAGCAAAATGAAATCAGCTTTGCAAGTCAATAGCCAATAAGGGGAAAATTTGGGTCCATAGTCAGGTCCAATAACTAACTCCAAAAGACCTCTGTGTCCTACTGCACACTGACCATTCTTGCTCTCCCCAACCCTTCTCACTCTCCCAGTCCTGGAGAGAAAACGGTAAACTCCAGATGGTGAGTGCAGCCCTTGTTCTCCCCTCATCTCCGTCTGCTGGACTCTTTTCTCAATTGTCATTGCCACCAGCTTATACCAACATCTTCAGAAGGTCAGGGCCCATTCAGCATGACTGCCCCAGGCTCCTTTCACATTCCTGGATGATGGAGGTGTCAGAACCCTTTGCAACCAACCCAGTTTCATTTCCTCAGTTCCCCTGACCTACCTCCACTCCCTCCTCCACTTTCTTTTCTTCTCTCACACTTCCAGTTACACTCATTTATTTTATGCCACTAAGCTCTCTTTGCCACATGTAGAAAAAAGTCTATTGTTTAAAATAAAGTTTGCATTCTAAACCTAAGTTTGAACTTACTTTGAAGATTTATGGAATGATATGTTAGTTTTAAGTACTTTAGGTCTTCCTATTCTTGCAGATAATTCAAGAGGGGTTCTTAAGAGGAGCCTTATGAATCCAAGGATCATTCCAGAAATGCCCTCCAACGATATTGACTGAGGATGCTTCCATAGCGCAAGAAGCCACTTTTGTTCTATTTTGTTTTTAGTGTCATTACCAAAACATCAGTTACTCTATGATGTTGCGGTACATATTCACTCTTTAAAATAACTATTTAGTGCTGAAACTAGCTAATAAGGAACATTCTCTACAGTTAGTTTTTAATAGATGTTCAACTTAATTTGTTTCTTCTGGGAGCATTTGGACACCTTTTGAAATTCAGTCACATGGGCCAGAAAATAGATTGTTCTTAATGAAAATTTCCGTAAGCTGAAATAGCATAAAGTGAAGAAGCAATTACCTTGGGATACCTCTTGCTGAAGAATGCACAGAATAAGTGTGGATACCACACAAATGCTCACAGACACAGCTCACAGCTCTGGGGCTTGGTGCTAAGATGCTGAGTGTGGTTCCCAGGAAAGGACCTGGGCGGGGCCCCTCCTGGACCATGGTACAAGCTGCCTCTGTAGAAGCTCTGCTTGCTGTGGTGAGCGACCAGAACTTTCCTTCACTGTTGGTAGGGACATAGAGCTACAACCACTCTTGAAACAGTTCTGGCTGTTTTTAATAAAACTAGACATATATGTATTCTGTGACTCTGCTATTCCACCTACCAGGCATTTAACCAAAAGCACTGAAAGAATATGTTCACAAAGAGATTTGTACAGGACCATTTATAGCAGTTTGTTCATAATATCAAAATCTGGTCATCACCCAAGTGTCCATCACCAGATGTGGTGTTCTCGTACACGGTGATACTGCTCATCAACAAATAGAACAAAGTACTGTACATGCAGCAACATGAAGCGTCTCAGAATCACAGGCTGAGTAAAAGAAGCCTTGCACACAGGAATACCTATCGCAAGACTCAGATACATTAAGTTCTAGAACACGCAACACTGATGTTTGGTTGCCTCTGGAGGGTAGGGGTGGAAATTGACTGGGGAGGAGCATGAGGGTGATGGGTGATGTGTGATGGTGATGGGTAATGGTGATGATGGTGGGGATGATGGGGATGGTGATGGCGTTGGGTGATAGGTGATGGGAGATTGGTGATGAGTGATGGTAAGAGGTGATTGGTGATGATGATGGTGATGGTGATGGGAGATTGGTGATGGGAGACTGGTGATGGTGATGATGATGGTGATGGTGATGGGAGATTGGTGATGGGAGATTGGTGATGGTGATGGTGATGGTGATGATGATGGTGATGGTGATAGTAATGGGTGATTGGTGATGGTGATGGGCCTGTTCTATGTCTCAATAGAGGTGTGGGTCACACAGGTGATTGCATTTGTCTAAACTGATCCAATGGTACATTTAAGACTTGTATGTTTAACTTTCTGTAAATTTGACCCCTCCCCAACAAAAAGAACCAAAACAAAGATTGAACTATAGTTCATGATGTGCAAACAGCAGAACGGAAATGTGCTAAAATATGCAGTGTGCTTTGAAACAAAGGGAGAAAGAATGAGAGAGACAGAAAAGAGGAATGTCTCATGTTGATTTAAAGCGTCTCATGAGTCAGAATGTAAAAACAGTTTGTAGATTGTGTGTTAGTTTCCTGTGGAAGCTGTAACAAACTACCACACACTTGGAGACTTCAAACAACTGAGTCTGTTGTCTCACAGCTCTGGAGGCCATGAGTCTGAGCCAGGGTGTCGGCAGGGCCACCATCCCTCTGGAGGTTCTGGGTGAGGACCCATCCTTGTCTTTTCCATCTCGTGGCTGCATCACTCCCATCTGTCCCCCTTGGTCACACAGCCTTCTCCTCTTCTGTCTCAAGTCTCCCTCTTTTTCTTATAAGGACACTTGCCATTGGATTTAGGGCCACCTGGATAATCTAGGATGAGCTCTTCTCAAGATCCTTAATTTAATCTCATCTGCAAGGACCCCTTTTCTGAGGTTCTAGGGGTATGATTGGATGTCTGTGGAGACCATTTGTTGACCTACCTCTCTTAGTAAAGACAATGTAATTGCCTTATATTAAATGGCACTTAGTAGTTGAATAATGAGACATGACAAAATCCACCTAATTGCCTAGATTCTCAACAGTAAACATCTTCGTACAATAGAGAATATGTTACTTAAAACTTTAGACAATATGGTTACTTTTAGGGCTTAATCATTTTGTTCCCGTTCAAAACTAGTGTCCATCAGCCCTTCGGGGTACAAGTCTCAGTGCTCCCGTTAGAAACTTGATAGACTGTCAACACAAACCGACCACGGAGAGACGCTCATGTTGAGGGCTGTTTGTACAGGGTGTCAAGCTGGCATTCTGCCAACTGCCGAGGCGAACACATTTTTCTGACCTGAATATACAAAGAATTCTCTGGACTTGTGAAAATATCAGTATTCCTGGGTCTCATTTCTTCATCCGGTGGATGAGAGATTAGGTCTAAAGTGTCCTTCCTTCTACATTCCAGTATCAAGTCAGCAGCCCAGAGAAGGTGGCAGTGGACATACATAGAGGCACACCAAGCAGCGGAAGCCTTTATGTCAGAGCGGGAATGGGAGCTCCATGGCGGGGGTCCTGAAGGATGGCGACAGTTAGTGTTGGGGAGGGAGGGCTCCCGAGCAGGCAGGACCACCCGGAGTGATGCCTGCGCCTGGGAGGGTGAGGCGGGATCAGGGGCAGAATTTTTCATGGGAAACCGTTTTGGCAGGAGTGTGGACGATAGCTTGGAAGAACGGGCAGACGGAATGTGACAAGACTGGAGGCTGAGGTGGCAAGGGCCTGGGCAGTGACCTCCGTGTTAAGCAACACTCATGAGACAGGTGAGTACAGAGTTGGGTACCTGCGATCCCCGTTACTAGGCCACATGCTTTCTATGGACTGTCCACCTTAGTCCTTGGGACAGCCTCACCGTCGCCATGGTAAGCAAAGGGGAAACTGAGACACAAGAGGTTCTGTAAGTTGCTCGTAATCACCCAGCTGGGAATAAGGAAAGGAGACATTTCGTGTGTGTTTGGCAGTACAGCCTTCTGAGATGAAGGCTGTTGCTATTCCGTTTCACAGATCTGGACACTTAACTGCCGTCACTTCCCTGAGGTCGCTCGGCTGTGAGTAGCAGACCCAGGTTGAAGTGTGGGGAGAGCGTGGGGTCCGGGAATGATCTGCAGCTCACAGGCCCAAGGCCCTCAGCCTTAGACACAGTACCAGGGCTGGGACTGGCCCGGGCAGCTGAGCCCAGCGCCCACAGGCAAGGCTACTGCACCGTGTGATCGCAGTAACGGGGACACGGAGAAGCGACTGCAGCTTTGTTTCAGAGGAAACTCACCAGGTTGGCTAACAGGGAGCTGAGGAAATCCCATTTTGGAATGGGGGTGATGAGCTGGGGGCCTGCAGATCTGCAACCCTGGCTTGGCTGCTGGGTTGTCACATGAAATGTCCCTGCTTCCTCCTGATTTGGTCAGTCAGGTATATGTGCCAGTTTTAAATACCTGAGAGCCCTCTGTGACTTATACCCCTCACCCCTTGCATGTCCTTTGAGACTCCCCCAAATGTACCCCTAGCACCTTCCCCAGCACCCCATCAAAGTGCGAGGCATCTTACCGGGTCCTCGTCACCTTTGCATGAATGGCCCCGTGCTGTGACTGTGGGTTGCTGTGCTTCTCTCCTCCCAGAGGTCTGAGAGCTCCCCGAGGAGAAGTGCTGACTTCCATCTCCACAGCTCACTGCCACACTGCAGAGCTTATAGCGTGAGTCGGAAATGTCACTCCACGTCCTGCCAAATGGTGATCAGCAGGCAAAGTTGCCAAGTGTTCACCTGCCTGGCGGTGTGCTGCGTTACAGTATCTGTGAATCCTTCCTTTCCCTATTGGATGGTCAGCTCCTAGGAAGGGGTAACTGCGTCTTCAGGCGTCTTCTTTCCTTGGCAAATGTCAGTAGGCACTCATCTGGACAGAAGTTTCTAGAGGTAATAATGTCACCTACTAGTCTGTGAGGCGCCTCTAAAAATTAAGATTCAGAGCGAGAGTTTATAAGAAGGCAAAAAGGAAAGGGAAGATTGCCAAAGATTAATGATCGAAGCTTTTGGTATAAATCCAACCCCTGTCATTGAGCATTAAATTGTTAAAGATAAAAAAAAGAGAGAGAACATGAAAAAAAATTATAGTTGAGCAAAATAATTGAGACCAGCAATTATAGGTACGATTAAAGTCTGTCCTTGTAAATTGAATAAGTTATGATTATGTTTGCTGGTGAGTACCTTTAATCTTATTTTGATCTACTATGTTCTAAATTAAAAGGAATTACCTTCTAAAAACTTAGCAACACTAAAAATTTCCCAAGGAAATTAAATTTCACAGGTGGGAAATAGTATAGCTGGTCTTCAGGTACGGAGCGCCTGCAAATATAATAATCGTAATCAATGTTTAACACAATGCATGGCATCTGGCAGCTACTCAATAAGCACCTTTTGAATGGATGAGTCCATGGGTGTCTGTACAGGAATAAGGCGTGGATCTAAAGGTTAATGATGTCACTTCAAAACATTCTCTAATTTTAGTAAATGTAAATAAAATCAGCTCTTTAATTCATTAATGATTTTGCTTCACTTTTCTCCCCTCTTTTTGCCCACCTGTAAATATGAATAAAGGATGACTCTTTTTACCCTAAGTATGTCATAGTTTATTTTATTTTGCATCCTAAATTGTTTTGTGCGTAGGATCCAACTGTATGAGTTGCGGTCCTGAGCCCATGTACATCCATGGGATAAATTACAGGTTAACTCCGAAATATATTACAAATTTGTATTTTATTGTTTGCTAGAGAAACTGAAGGAAGAAAAACTCTCATGAACTGTTGGACAGGGTGTTCCCTGAGGTCACAAATCACCAATCTTTATGATGATGTACTGCCGTTGTTCCTGGGTTCTGCCACTATTTGTGACTTCCATTTTCTCTTGTTTTCTACATTTATCCCTTCATTGCTCTGGAGTACCTCCTTCAGTAACTTCCTGAGAAATGTGTGGAAGGTCAAGTTTCTGAGTCTTCATTAAGTTTTCTTCCATTTTCTCACACAGTTGGTTAATAATTTCACTGAGTGTGGAGCTTTGAAATCATTGGTCCGTGTGTCCCACATGCATTTTCTGTGTTCAGTTTGGCTTTTCTCGTCTAGATTCCTGGTTCTTTTCATGTTGCTGGTAACACCTGGGGACCTGTGGTTTCCTAGGTCTGTACATTGCTAGGAATGTTTGCAGGTAGATCTCCTGGTAGGAATTCTGGTCAGGGCTGTGTAAGGGACGGGTCATTTCGGGTAATTGGGCAGGGAGTGCCCACGGCTGCATGTTAACTCAGCGCTAGGCATGGTCTCAAACAGTTTCTCTCGTGTCTTTGGAAAGAGCAGTCTGGTGTTTGGTGGAGTGTAAATGCCTGAGCCCGGTGTGGATGGGTGGAAAGGAGGATGGGGAGTGAGGTTTTGCCTGGTGTGCTACCCTGGAGACTGAGCTTCAGTTGCTTTCCTGCCCTCGCCCCACCTCTCACCCACACTCATCTGTCTGACTGGCATCTCTGGGGTTTCGTTGTGTGGACTGCTGCTCACTGTTCTGAAACCCACTTCCACAGCGTCCCAGGCAGCAGATGACTCTTCCTGCCCCCTTGCTCCCCCTGCTTCTGTCACTCTGTTTTCTAGAACCTCATTGAGATTGACTTTGAGATCATGTTAGTGAGCCCTATTGAGTCCCTGTTATATATTTGCTCTTGTAATGGTGCATTTTTATTTCAACGGGGTCTGGAGAGAATGGGGACTAAATTATGGGCCCGCTCTTTTAGCTGAAGGCAGAGGCATTGAATTTCACTTAAAAATTAGTTTAACAACCCATAAAATTTATCTAATTAAACCGGTCTTGATGGTAATGTTTCTTTCTTACCCTGCCAATGATAAACATCTATTTTTCCATTTTCATGTACTGAGTTTTATAAATGCCTGATAAGCCTAAGATGTAAGAAAACAACAACAACAATAAAAAACTAGAGAGGAAAAGTGGGTGGAAGGGAGGAGAGAACCAACAACAGAGAGAATGAAAAGAAAGGAGACACTGTCACCACTTTTGGTATTTCAGGGGGAAGCCCAGGTGAGCTTCCTGTAACCAAGGGACCACCCTGAGAACCTGACACACGCATGCGTGGGCCCATTCTTGTGACGCTCTTCTCTGTAAAGAGAAGTGTGTTAAGTGAAGTGACTTCGACTTAGCTTAATCCAGAGGGTCCTATGTCCTTCTGTGCGACTTTCTCATTCCCATGAAGCATTAGCATTTTGACATGAGTCAGAAGTCCGTATCGTCTATCTGGGAACTCCGTTCTGCGAGTGCAAAAATGTTCCAAGTGTTCAAATAAAAGCCTATTTTGAGTCTGAGTGCTTACTCGTTGCTGGGCATTGTTCTGTGTCTTCAGGGCACAACAGTAGCCCAAATTAAGTTTGTCCTGCACAAGTCCTGTTCTAGTTGAGGGGAAGGGAGGTATGGGCAAGGGCAATAGCGCCTGCCATCTTAGCTCTTTTGCTGTGACATTTGGGTGTGTTTTCCTGTGGCTTGCACTATCAACAAGAAAAATGTTTTGTATGTCATATTGTGTAACATTTTGTAATAAATATTTTATGTCTCTATACCATTAGATTCTAATTTATCTAATTTATCTATTATCTATTTATCAATTTATCTTAAATCTAATTGATGCCACTTAGTATGTTTTGAGTTTTTTTTTGCTAAAATTCAACATAATCGTAAATTTATTACCATATAACAAAGGTTTAAAGTAATAATAATGTCATATATGTACAAAGCAGCAGCTCAAAATGTTATTGAAGGCATAAAACAGTCAAAATATCAACTTTTTAATTTTTTGTGGCTTTTTGACACATTTTGAAAAGAAAAAACTTGAAATCAATTAACGCAGTGCAAGAGTTAGACAGGATTGTTCTGGAAGGCGTCTTGGACGAGGTACCTTTGTGCGGACAGAGGACAAGGTGAGGATACAGTGAAAGCAGCGTGATAGCTGCAGGAAGGAAGTGCACGCTGTCTGCAGTCTTCGAGTGACAACAGTTCTGCTTCCAGTGTAACCTTAAAAGATATTTCAGGGTTTCATACCTCTTTAAGTAATTCTTTATGTATAAACTGCATTTGTTTTTATTAGATAATATTTGTTTTTAGGCGATCTCAAATACAAACTTCTGGCAGGTCATGACGACCTAACTTCTTGGAAGAAATAAGTACTTTAAAACTCACAGTGAGTGTGTACACGGAGAGAGTGTCCTGTTGGAACATGTCGGAAGAGCCTTTGAGTCCTGTGTGGGAAACCTGGTCTGCCACTGCCCGAGGAGGATGAGCCATTTCAGATCTCTTGGCCCTCCCCTATTTTATGATTATGCACCATTTTATGGTTCTGTTGATCGATAAAGACCCTTCAACACTCTATGCGCACAAGGCTCTCTCCGAGATCGATTTCTTGTGTGGCCGAAGCTCCCGAGGGCTGAGGGACAAGCAGGTACTATGTCAGGTGGTGATACACTGAAGCCTGAGCTGGCTTCCGAGGACAGTGTGTTTACTGAGGTCATCAGCACCACTGGGCTGTTGGCACAGCCGGTCTCTGCAGGCCCTCCTCTTCCGTTTCCGTGGGCGACTTCTCCTTCTCTCACAGTCGCGGACATGGACAGCAAACCTCGTCACTCTGGTCCTGCGTCTCACACAAGCCCCGGCAGCCTGGGACCACACGGTCTTTCCCACTGCACGGGGGACATTGGGGTTCCGAGGATGAACCAGGTCGGGAGGGCTTGTCCAGTCCCTGCTTCCAGGAGCCCTCACATGTGGGGAGGGCTCTGGGAAAGGTGGTCTGAGACGAGAGGTTTAGGTGTCAGTCCCCAGAAATGGAATTTTAATGGCAAAGGGCCTAGAGATAGCCTTCACTCCCTGTTTCTTATGAAAGAACTCGGAAGCCAACCTGGGTCACCTGCGGTCGATAATGATAGGAGTGTCCCTCTCTCCTTGGAGTTTAAACACAGGGCGCTGAACTCATGTCATCAGTCAGCCTCCCTCGGAGCCACAGAAGAGGGTCCCCTTGGGAGACAAACCTGGGTGTGAACCTCATCTCTGATAGCCTGGCTGCTTGCCTGCAGATACATTGCTCAGCTTCTGAATTTCAGTTAAAAACATGCTTCTTTTTCTAGAGTGGTTAAGGATTGGATGAGATAAGGCATGCTTAGCTCATAAGAGAGCTCTTCTAATTATAAATGAGACTTCGCGGAAGGCACAGTGACAGATCCAGCCTTCCTCCCAGCAAGATGCTACAGATAGAGAAAGTGGGGTAGCGCCAGCCAGTGATGGCTCCCACTCCTCATGGTAGCTGAGGGCAGCTGTAGTGACGGGCGTGGACAGCAGGGGAACTCTTGGAGGAAGAGCAATTGCTTTGTTTTTTTCTTTCTACATCACCATCTCTTCTTGGTTCTAGAGACCTGTGGCCACACACTGCCCTTTAAACAGCCTCAGACCCTAGGAATGTCGCTGTGTCCCCACTGCAGTGGTGCCTTCTTGGTGCTTGGTGACCAGCATGTGGCAGGCTCTCCTCCACACAGCTCATCCTTGTGACCCTGGCTGGTCCAAATGCACACTGTCTTCCTTGACTGATTCATTTACTTGCTTTTATTTGCCCTAGGAAAGGTCTTGGTGGGGGTGGGCACACACTGAGACACACAGAGACACTCAGAGACACACTCACACAGACACACAGACACACACACACACACACACACACACACACACACACACTAGCATCTCTTGCAATATTGTGGCTAATTCATGGGCTGTTAGATGTATACCTGACTTAAGGCAAATTACCGCCTGAATGAGTGTCTAGAATAAAGTGCAGTATTATTGTGATAAACAGGTTAACAGGATCATAAATTAACACATGGCAGGTTCAAGAGTGTTTAAATGATTAATTTTAGGGTCTGGGTACGCAGCGAGTATTTGGCGAGAATTACCTATCCTCAGACACCTGCAATTGAGAAAAAACCCTGTGGGTGATGAGCTATTTATAAGACTATTTTAAAAGGTTAGCTTGTGGAAATGCAACATCTCATTAGGAGTTAAGTCCTAGAACTGCCTGGCAAAAAAAGTGGTACTTTAAAATAACACGTTGTCAGGGTAGCATGAAATGTCTCGGTGGGACTGTCTCTCTCTAAAGTGGGCCGATGACCCCAGTGGCTTGGACTTCTGTGGTGAGAAACCATGTCTCTCCTGAGCTCAGAAGCTCTTACAGATGGCAGAGCAGCACGGGGTTTCCTTCATGCTTTAAGGTAAAATACTACATGGCAGAGCGCAGGAAACCATGTTAACTCTAAAACACAAATTGACGTAGCCTGTCATTTTCGAGAACTAAAATTATCAATGACTTTTCATGTCTCGAGGAACATAGTGGAGAAGAAATGTTAGGCATGGGGGGTTTCCTGGTAGATTTTAGCTCATAGGCAGCACCAGTCATTTTATTTTTTCAGAAAAGTCAGTTTTCCACACATATACAGAAATAATTTGCTTCAGATCTGCAATGAAGGCTTGAAACCACATGCGTTTTTGAAACTGCCAATCCAGGATAATGCCTGGGGTATCATTTTTTTTTTTAATTTTTTTATTTTAATACCTAAGTGTGGAAAAAGCAGATAACTGGCACTACAGAGCTGGTAAAGCAAATAAAAAAGGAACTTTCTTGAAGCATCTCCCTCCCTCCAGACACAGTGAGATGACGCTATTGTGCGTTATCAACAGAGCTGCACGTAGCAAATGAGGGAATCACTTCGGAGATAACGAGACTTGAACTTTTCTTGGTTCACTATTTAAAAATACAAAACCAACAATTACAAATGGAAACTATTCATTCTGAGATTTAAGGACAGAAAAGCAGGAAAAATAAATCCAAAAGCACCCACGGCCTTTTAACATCTGAGCATCGTGTGGACAATTGCCCACCCAGCGCAGTCCTGCTTCTTCCACAAAGGGAGCTGGCGAGTCCCTGAGAGGAAGGGGTGGCCCAGCCACGGTCACTGGTCAGCTTCTGTCACCTGTGCGTGAAGAAGCCCACGGTCCAGACCCACCTGGTCCCAGGACCCTGCCTTCCATGTCTGCCCATAGAAGCCGATGGAGGGATGATCCTGGTAGGATACACGGGGCATCAGGATATTTTCCTCACTAGGAAAGCCAGCGACTGACAGAGATGTCCCGCGTCTAACGCCGTAGCCGGTATGCCTTCCTATTGAATGAATCACTGAAAGGCTACTGGGGAAATACAGGAACATTTAATGAGAGAATTTAAGGAATCCTTTTTCTGTCAAATTTATTTTAAGCACATTTCAGTAGTAAAGGCATTGTTCTCAAATGACCCATGAACTGTAAACATATTCCCAGTCTTCAGCAGGCAAATAGCTTCAGTGGTATGTATGGAAATGTGTTTAAACATTGTAAGCAATTGTCCTGAAATACCTTTTTTATAATATCAATTTGCACTGTGTAGGACACAAAGGTTCAGTGGTAAAGATAAACTTCATCCCAGCCCTGGTCATAATAAACCCAAATTCTGAAATTAGTAAAACCTAAAAATTCAGTACCTTTTCATGTCTTAAAAAGTTACACCCTAACCGGATGTAAGGTTTTACAAATATACACCAAATACTAGAATCCTTGCCCTTAAAAATATTTAAACATGCATTTTCTTTCATTAGAAGATACTTACCTGATTCTATTACAATAATGTAAAACCTATTTTGCAATATTTTAATTGTGATATATTAATTGAGGAATTTTCCCTTAATTTCCTAGAAAACAATAACTGGAATTTCAAATCATTAATTTCTATGTTACATTTTTCTCCAATAAAATGTATTGTTTAGAAAACAAACGCTGTTGCCTTGCGATAGGTTATTTTTTTTCAAATGAGCCAACACAACGGAATAAAATATATGATCTGTCGTGGCTGAGTCACTTCCTGTTTCAATAACAAGAATGTCATCAGCTAAACTCTAACCAGCACAGTTTGTCACTGTGGGGCTTTATTTGTACATGTTGCCAGAACGTTCTTAGGGAAAATACACTCATTATTCTAATACCCAAAAAGAAACTTTCAGTGGGCAGTTTTCGCTGGGGCTGTCGTCTTGCCTGTTACTAATGCTATAACCAAAGCTTTTCTAATGGAAGGGAAAATGCCTGCCCGGCAGCAGAAAATGGGGCTGTACGTTTGCCCGGGGAGCTCATAATTTACTCCTGTCACCAAAGCTCTAACACAAATATGCAGTGGTTTCCCAAAGACTGTGAGGTGTGCTCCAGTGGTGTGACAGAGGGAAAATGAAAAGGCCTGAACGTTTGCCTGGCTTGGCTACTAAGTGACCATTTGATCTTGGACTCCTGTTTCCACATCTATAAAATGCTGGCGACCTCTGACCTTTCTTCCAGCGACAGACGCTATGGCTGTTGTCCTGGAATCATAAAATTGAGTTGGCACTCTTTGCAGGGTCAGTGCTTGATGCTCCCTGAATTTAGAACCTGCCCCCTCCCTGAGATCTCATGGGGCAAATGTTAAATGACTCATCTGACTGATTTATTACCATACCGCCTTCCAGGCAAGACGGCTATTGCCTGGGTGCTATCATTTTGCAAATTGCTGAAGGATTTCAGACAGTGTGCCCTGGTCAGCTCAGCTGGAGGGCATCGTCCTCCACTCTGACAACATAACTGGGGGTGGGGAGGAAGGGCATTTAGGCCTGTCACCTGACCCCTTCCCAAACATTCTCCGAGGCTAACGTGATTAGGGTCAGATTCTCGGTGCACTGAGACACATTTCACGTTGTACCTGCAGGAAGCCACCTGGGTGACTCATTGAGGTGACATGCCAAAGAGTCAGAATGAGACATCATCTTATCCAAGGGAAGGAGGACTTCCTGTGCTGAAAGGGAACCTGAGACAACACTGGAGTCACTTTACAGTCTGTTACCTTTGTGGCAGCACCTGGGCACTAAGCATGTCTCTCTGGAGCCCCACAGAGAATGACATTATGAGCATGTGTCCAGTGAAAGTCCATCCAGCTCTCACTGCAGAGGCACCAGGTGTCTGTAATGATTAACACCTTATTTGCATTCAGCAGAATTGTGCACAAGTGTCCGATCTGGTGATAGACGTCTGTAATTGCTAAGTCAATATTTACTCTCAGGTATAAAGAATGAATAAAATGGGCACAACCCTGCCTTCCTGTCACTGATAGCCCAGGGTGGCCTTGGGTGTGAGTGGGTGTGAGTGCAGCTGAGTCAGGCCTGACTCAACTGTCAGCCTGGTGCCTCATGTACGGCCCTGGACCCCTCTGGTTCCTGAACCCCGCCCCCGGCACTGAGTCACATAAAGACCATCTGAGGTGCTGCTGCTTTGTAACTGTGAATATGTGTTAATACTCTTTCCTGCTAAGACCTGAGATTCCGGGGGGAGGGCCATTGGCTACTGGGAAATGTCTCATCCTCAGGAGAGGAAAGCACAGCCAGGTCGTGGGCTGTGGGCATGGGCTCGGGTCCCTAAGGCCCCTGTCACCCCAAGAGTGACAAGCCAGAAGAGATTATTAGCGGCTTTTCCGGCTGCTGTGCTTACAAACCGTGCTGCTATCTTAGGGCCAGTATGGTTCAATCTGGGTTTCGTTTCCCTTCGCCATCTATTTTGGCACTGTCTTGCTCTGAAAAGGCAGGCTGTGTCATGGCCGGGGGCTCGTCAGGGTGTATGCAGTGATATGTCACCCATGGAGTAAATAGAGGAAGGGAGAACTGAAAAAAATTTATATTTCACTCAGAATTGTTCTTAAAATATGTTTTTAAACAGAAGAGCTATCTTAGAGCATTTTAAATTTTGATTTTATATGTAAAGTTAAAGGCAATCGGATTTACTCAGTGATACGAATTTTTGGTGGAAAAGAGGAATTGTGGAAACCATTCCACAGTGTTATAGCTACACAACTGTGTGTGTGTGTGTGTGTGTGTGTGTGTACGGCATTCCTCACCTGTGCATCTGTTTTCTGAATGGGACAGGTCAAGGAAATGTCCCTATAGGTCCGTAGTCTGTCAGTAACACGTGTCCCTAAGTCCAGCAGCCTGTGATTCTATAGCCAGGGAGGAACTGGCATCGTAAACTTGGCGGTGGGTATTTCACACACACTTAACAGCATGTGTGAAAACTACACAACTCACTTCGTGCTCACAGGGTCAGAGCGTTTTGCATTGCTCCTTCAGTGTTACGCTGACCGCCAGGGGACCGGGCAGCCGAGCGAGGACAGTGACCAGCTGGTAGCTGTGGTCATTCTTCCTGGAACTGGCCAGGGTCTAGAGATGACTGAGGAATTCATCTTGGCAATGATGCGGGTAAAAGCTGAGATCTTATCACTATCAAATCCCTCAGCTCCCCAGGCTGAGTTAACCGGGCTTACAGGAAGTACACTCACAGGTGAAACGGGCGACCTTTGGCACCCAGCTCCTAGCTTTCAGTTCAGAGAACGCTGCGTTCCCGGTACAGGGAGTGGAAGTTGATGTCATCGAGAAGATATTGCCTTGCTTTGAAATCAGTAAGTGTGTTCAAAGTTCTCCAACAAAAGCAAAATAAAAATATTTATGTAGTCAAGAATGCTACATGGATTTTACATGGACGTTACAATCTTACTTTCATTTAACAAGTTTCCAGCAGACATTGTTAGGAGTGAAAATCCAAAATTAGCTCTAGGCCAAAAGTGAAAAATGTCAACAGCCACTCTAAAATGGTTTGTATGTTTGGAGCCATTTATGGGTGAAAGTAACTATTTCAACAGGAAGCGGGGGGGAAAAAAAGGAAAACTTTTTTGCACACAACGGAAAAATGCTTAAACTTTCATCTGTGGAAAGAGTTCAAATTACCAGGCCTTGCTGAATGAAACTCCAGGTAGTTTATAAACTAGCTTTTATAAAATTTATTTGAAATGCTTCACTAACTTTCAGAGCCAAACCAGGAAATACGAGTCCCACTAACTACTGTTTAACAGTTGGCTAGCATTTCACTTCTGCGCGTGTACTCCTTTTCATAACTGAAAACGAGTGGACGTTTAATTGAATTTTGATGATAATCTTAATAGCATCATTCTACATTTACTTCTTAGAGCACTTTCACGTTTGCCAATTGCTTTTGAATTCCTTTTAGCTGGTTACCTAACATACTTTGCTGAACGAGTAAAATTCTGACTAAGATAACGTGTTCTTGCTTTTTGAGTGTAAACACAAGCATGTCAAGAAATGCATAGAAAGTGGCCTCATTTCGGTGGGGACTCATCAAGGCTAGTTATTCAGGGTTTCTCCGTGGTCCTCCTGTGAGACCGTGCGTGTTGCCCTCCTCACAGACCTGGGAGCAGACGCTGAGATGAAGCTCTAACGTGCCGTCCCCTGACTCCATTATGTAAACTCTCGTGGGCAGACAGCCTTGGCAGCCAGGGCAGCAGTGGTTAGAAGCCAGAAAGGCTTCCAAAGTGGGTGCTTTGAAGGCGCTTGCGGGGGTCCCTGATCACCGTGAAGGTCTCATCGACGTCAGAAGAGCCGTCCTCTGAGGGAGCGCAGCCAAATGAGGCGACCTCAAGCAGGTGGACTCTTCATGAGAAACTGAGGCCCTCGTGAGGAAATGCTAGTGCCCAGCAGCCATAGGCAGGCCCCAAGCTGAGGGAGCCCAGAAGGCAGAACCTAGCAAAGAATGAATGGCCTCACCAGACAGTTGTGGTTTTATTATTATTAAGAAATAAAAATAATCTCTCCAAAGTGCTAACATGTTCAGGCTGTGTCCAGAAGGTCAAGTGAGCAAGGGCGGGTGGGAAGATGGGGTGATGGAAGGCGTGGAGGCAGTGGTGATCTGGGCTACATTTCAGGGATGGAGCGATTCTAAAATGCTAGGTGCAGAGGGGTGCTCTATCACTCAGCACCCAGCCATCAATTTTGTCAAAATATCAAAAATTATCTATCTGGAGAAACCCGTGTGGAAGAGAGAGGGGTGGACTTGGGGCACTTAGGAGTGGGTTTCCTAACTCAGCTCAGCACTCCTTCCCTCAGAACATCCGCCCACTGGCCTCCAGAGAGAAGCCTCAAGGGCATTTGGAGCCCAGGGAAAACTTGAGGATTTTAAACTTTCACCAGTGCCCACTCCCTCCACCTTGGACAATGCAAGTGCCTCAGGCCGCACGATCTCTGTAGACCATGCTTCCTTCCGAGGCCACTATATCTGTCTGCTCCGATCATGTCTTCTGGAGGGCGACCCAGTAAATGGCTGGTGAGTCCAAGCTCTGGTTAAAAATGCACAACTTACAGAACATACACTTCCCTGTAAAAAAATGGTTCCCTTGTTTGTTTGAATTTTACGAAGATGCAGAACTTAAAAAAAACTTTCCTGGGGATTTGAATTTTTCTTTTTTCTTTTTCCTTTTTTAAATTGAGGTATAATTGACATGTAACATTATATCATACATAATTTCAGGTGTTCAGCATGATTCAATATATATATATATGTATATATATGAAATGATCACCGCTAAGTCAATATCCCTCAACATACATTCACAAATTTTTGTTCATGTGATGAAAACGTTTAAGTTCTACTCTCTCAGCAACTTTCAAATATAAAATACAGTATCATTAACGATAGTCACCATGCGGTACATTACCTGAGCAATATGTTAACGGGTTTTTCTGCTTCATGTATAAATAATCAGTTTTGAAATTTGAGTCAGCAGGGTGGTCCGTTTGGACCTCCTAGTAGATATGTATTATACGCTTCTGAAAGCAGGCTTCCCATGTTTGTGATCCTGTAGGCAGAAGACAGAATAAACCCACCAGTTTTTCCCACCCAGAGAGGAAAGAAAAATCTATCACATTGACTTATCAGCAAATATGTCCTAGCGTTTTGAGTGGCTAAAAATTGTAGACCCCAAAGGATGGCAGAGGACACATGACCCTGGCTGGCTTTGGGTTCTGCTGACAAACCCTCCAGTTCTCCTGTGTTGGTCACTTGTCCACTTTGCAGATGATTTTCAAGAGACTGCAAGAACAGTCTCCCTCTAGATCGGTGTTTTCGTGTCCATTTTAGTCACATGGTCCCATGTCACCACAGTGACACTTCTCCCCTCTGAGGCGGTATGGCACGTTACGGGTGCTGCCCAGAAGTCGCATGAGGCCGAGTCTGGAATGCAAGAAGCAGCCCCTCCCCGAAATTTTGTCGTGCTCAGGCTGGTGTGCACTGTCCATCGCTTCATATTCCTCAACCACAGTGTCCTGATGCACGTTATGGCAAATATACTCAAGGACATTAATTAAAAAACCCCTTTCCCATAAATCTAAACATTATAGGTGTAAGAAAGAGTATTTCTTTCCATTTTAAACAAGTCCTAAAGACTGGAGCTCTTCACTGAGCGAAGAGGCCTGATGGTGACCCATAAGCAGACAGGATCCCCAGGGCTCGCCAGACAAGTCCTGACGAGCTTGCCTGTCGTTGGGTCACGGATTCGTTCTCCCCGCCTCCCAGGTATCCTGAGCACTACAGAAAGTCTACGTATTTGTTGTTTAGACAAGGATTTCTGAATCCACCGTGCTGGGTTGTTCTTCTCAGCAGCATTCACCATCCTTCCGGGATTAACATGCATGTCAAATTAAAGCCCCAATGACACCGCCCTCTCCTGCCACCTTGTATAAGTCACAGGCGGCTGCGATGGAAGCAGCACGGGGTCTGTGTGCTGGGGGCCACATGGGCACGTGGGAAGTGACTCTTGGGCTTGTGGTTCTGCCTTCTCTCTCAGGAGCCCGCTGCTACGGGACTCCACAGGCCTGCTCCCACAGCCCATCTAACTATTTTTATATTCTCGCTGCTCTCTGAGACAATGAGAGACAGGGGATGAGCAGTAATCAAATGAGTTATATTTTGATTTGAACGCAGGCCCCCCCCCTCACAGCTCTTTACCTATGCCAGCTCTCTGAGCTGCTGTCAGCAGCCCTCCCCTCGCTTCTTCCTTGGTACAGAAATGGGGACACAGGTTGTCCTAGGTAATCTACCGTGGGACTAATAGGCTCAATCACGACCAACGTTTGGATCTATGACCCAGCTTCACTGGTTTTGTGTTTTCTAGAAACCGATTAAAATTTACTTACCTCCCTAATAATATCTGAGGTTCAGAGAGTTGAAGTCCATGCACGTAAGCTGTTCAGGCGTCTGGGAGAAATCTGCACTCGTTGATTAGATTAGAGAAACTATGTTGTGATGGGATTCTGATGCCCTGGCTCTGGGCCAGCTTCACTGGTGCTCCAGCACATGTCCACAGAGTCTTTGATAAGCCCTATTTTCCCCTTTTCTTGAGCGTGGACTAGATTCCGCGACTCACCTGTAATGGAGACAGTGTGGTGGAGGTGACATGTGGCGCTGAGACCAGGTCTTAGAAGGTGCTGTGCTTTCTTCCTCGAGCTCCCTTGGGTCACTCACGCTGGGAAGCCATGTCCTAAGGACTCTCAAGCCGCCCTAGGGAGGAGCCCGTGCCGAGAGGAGCCCAGGCCTCCTGCCAAGTGCCCTGGGACCACTTCTCTTGGCAGTGGGCCCCCCAGCCCCGTCAAGTGCCTGCTGTAGTCTCTCTCTGATGTTGTCCCAACCCCAGGACACATCAGCAGTGCTGCTCCTGGAGTCTGAACCTGGGCCACCGCCCTTTAGGCCTGTGCCAGCTCCAAGTGCTTCATTTGCTCCTAGTTCAAACTCACGTGGGCCCTGGAGACATCGTGAGTGTGTCCGTTTGAGTGCGTGGAGCAGCAGAGGCTTCTGACCGCAAACGCTGTCCAATGCTTCAGAAGTGAAACCCATGGGCTTGTTCTTGATGTGATTCTCCGCGTTGCATTAGGCACGCGAGGATGCGGCGTGACAAGTTCCTCATGACGAAGTCGTCTCTGCTGCACACAGTCACATGGGTAACAAAGGAATAGAACTGGTCCCTTTGTTTTCGTTTCTGGCTATGCAAACATACAGTGGAAAAAAGAGACTGTTTCAAAGAACTACGGATCTGGTTTTTAATGCGTGCTTCCTTACTTGCCTGCAGTGATAGATAGTCACACGGCGCAAAAGGCACATCCGTGTAAGTCTCTTCAGCATCTGCCAGGGAACACGCCCAGACAATTTAAATGACTTCATCTTATTACACCTTCAAAAGGACTGAGCCCCGACCTGTGACCTTGGGTTTTAAAAAGGAGAGGCCAACCCCACAACATATCGCTTTGCACTGATGCTACGTAGCATGTGGTTGTAGAATAAAACCAGAGTTATACGGTTATGCTTTCTAGGAATAGCAGCTAACCTGTTACCTTTCTTATTTCCCCCAAATTCCCAAGTTTCTTTAAAAGAGACTCAGGGAATTCGATGTCCCTCTGGAATGACATCAGTGAGGGGAACGAGTTTGCTGCAGCCCTGACCTCTTCTGCGTTTATGACTCTAGATCTGCAAGCAGTCACCAGGGCTGTGTAACAAGTACTCCCCCATTGAGCAACTTAGAACAGCAGAGTGTGTGTGTGTGTGTGTGTGTGTGTGTGTGTGTGTGTGTGACTTTGTAGCCCAGGAATTTGGGAAATGGTCAAGGATGCAATTCTCACTTGGAGTCCCTCACACAAACCTGTGATCATTATTTCTTTCCTCTGATTTTGCTGCTGTTTCATTTCTTATATGCAGATTTCTAAAATAAACATGTGTTTTAATGTTAGTTTTTTCTCTAAACTTAATGAAAACAGCACCGAGTTGTATATGATTGGAAACTTATGTTTTTCAGCAAACATTATAAGGTTATGACATACACGGTGACTTCTGACATTGATTATACACATTTATATAATTGCTGGAAGGTTACCCAGTGACAGTTTTTAGTAAGTGAAACTGGAAGTTTTTTATTTTTATTTTTCCCAGTGTCTACTATGTTAAATCATTTTGTTTTTTTTAAGTCATGAATGGAATTTGAATTTTATTAAAGTTTTCAGTATTTGATGAAATAGAAATATCTGGTGGGGAGATTATTCAAACATGTCATGTACACGGAGCGAAACCTACCGAGCTAAAGAAGCCACACACAAAAGAGACCTCCTGTACAGTTGTTCCATTTATGAGGTCGCACAGGGGCTTGATGAGGCCGCGCTAAGAGAAATGTCCTGTATTGCTTTGGTTCTGGTTACACGGTGTTACATGCAGTTGTTCAAATTCACCAAACCGGACCCTGAAAACGGGTGCACACTCGTGTGTGCGAGTCACACTTCAACACAATGGCAGCTGCTTATGCCTGTTTGGTGATGGAACGAGGCTGCTCAGTGCTCACGGAGGGCAGAGCCCGGACACGGCAGGCGTCCGGCAGACGTTCTCGTCATCATTGCTGGCTTTCCTTGTTCACATGACTGCAGCTGGCTTCGGTGGGAGGCAGATGCAAAAGACGGCTACCGCCCTGCTGCTGGGCAGGGTCTAACAGGGAGGCCAAGGGCCGCTGCCGGGAGACATTCCTTCACCTTCAGGGGTGTTGGGACACAGGTTGGGAGCCCCTGCCTCACAGAATCCAGTCCCATGTCCACTGTCAAGGATCAGACGGCTCAAATCTACCTCTTAAAATGCAGACCTGCAAGCCTCATCTGATACCCTCAGGGTTGGGGGTGGTCACTTCACCGATTTTAAACCTTTCTAGCTCATCCCTCAGCTAAATGACAAAGGTGCCCTCACTCCCTGTGCTAAGCATATAGATTCTAATGACTTTTTATCTCTGGGAAATAGATTTCCGGTATAGACTATTTCAATTTTTTTCCTAGCCTCACTAAGGTATAATTGACAAATAAAAGTGTGTATATTTAAGGTATACAACGTGATATTTTGATATCCATTGTGAAAGGTTCACCACAGTCAAGATAATGAACACACCTACTACGTCACACAGTTACATGGTGTGTGTGTGTGTGTGTGTGTGTGTGTGTGTGCAGAGAACACTTAAGATTTACTCTCATAGCAACTTTCAAGTACACAATATGGTATTGTTAAGACTAGTCACAATGCTCATTGGGTCCCGAGAACTTATTCATGTTAGGACTCAAACTTTGTCCCCTTTGGCCAACATCTCCCGATGGCCCCCCCCACCCCCCAGCCCCTGGCAATCACCATCCTACTCTCTGCTTCTATGAGTTTCTTTTTTTCGGTTCCACATGTAAGTGGATCGTGCAGTATTCATCTTTCTATATCTGGTTATATCAGTTAGTATAGTGTCCTCCAGGTTCATCCATGTTGTCACAAATAGCAGGATTTCCTTCTTTTTTTATAGCTGAGAAATAGTCCATTGTGTGTGTCATTTCAGTTTATATTACTCATAGATGATGGCACTTAGTATTTCCACATAAAATAACCGTCAATCCTTAAGCTATGCCTACAAACCTATCGTAAGGCATGAAAGTTTTCTTTTCAAGAGAAGGATCACCGGAAGGAACTGAATCACTGGAAGGAAGTGGATTTCCACCTAAGTCATTGTTTGTTCTACTCTGACCCCCCCTCCGACAGGAGTCCAGTGGGGACTGATTTGGAGTCATGTTTTGTAGATCCCGGGTCAACCCTAGAACCCATTTCTCTTGATTGCTGTGAGAGTCCTTTTGGGATGTTTTATGCTAAATCCTCCTGTGTGGAACTTCTCAAACAAAAGCTTTACAATATACATTCCAGAAATAAAATGAAGATCTTTTTCTCACCACCGATATTTTGCCATCCCCCAACACCATATTCAAGCAGTATAAAGTACAGAGGCCGGTGCTTTTGTAAATCAACTCCCTTTTTGAAGGCTCTGAACACAATGCGTTTAAAGACATGGAGTCAGGAAACACATAATCAGAGGTGCGTGAGTCGTAGAACAATGAGCCAACTCACAGGCAGATACATGACTGCAGTGCTTTTCATCCTAAAGCAAGTATGCTCCTGTAATATTTAGGGATATGGCCAACTCTGCAGTTTGGTGGTGCCTTCAGCATTTTTAGTACTTCATAAAAATATGCATTTATTTCATGAATTCCACTAATGGTATCTAATGATGACGTCCCTTCCTGAAGAATCCATGTGTGTCATCTAGCTGACAGCTTAGGAGGGACGGCCTGTATGTTTTTAGGACTTGCAATCAGAGATGGTAGAGATTTAAATTGTTAAAATTACCTATCTGGGCTTCTCCCCACCACACACGCACACACACACACACACAAATAAAAAAAAGTGTTGTCTTTTTGAACACATCAGGTGTTGTCTGCCTGTGATGTGCAGGTGTGAGTGTGCAGCATGCTTCTGGCGTGACATTATCTGAATTTCCTGTTCATCTCTCTCTCAAGTAGCAATTCTGTTCCTCGTTCTACATTTGGCCAATTAAAATAAACACAGTGTTTGATGTGAACTAAAAGCTGCAAGACCCGTAACTGGCATTGTTAAGACCACATAGCAGAAAGAGGCCCGTTTCAGCGAAGAAGGTGGGCTGGAGGAAGCAGAGGCAGCACGCAATTCCCTTTCCCGGCACCAAGCATGATGGATGGCACTTCTCTTCCTAACAACACGTTTCTTTTGTGTGGGCCTTTGTTTGAGGAGGAGGAATGCGACACACTTTTATTTCGATCAGACTTAGTTTCTGTGAATTTCAGCTATTCTTCCCTCCTGTTGATCAAAGGGATGATGGAAGCACTATCAGCTCCACTGATTAGATAGTGGGTCCGACGTGCACGAGACCCAGGAAAGCTGCTCCCTCTGAACTTCGAAGAGAAAGACAGTCTAGATGAAGAGGAAGGTACCTGGTGATAAGACGCCACCATGTAATTGAGGGAGAAATTAGGTCACAATGGAGAGTCCTAACAGATACTAAAAATTACTTTTGTCTGTAACCCATTTGATTTCCGTTGATTCTCACTTGTTAGTTAGAAAAGCCTTGACATCTCCATGGAAGTCACTCCGGATCATCCTCTCAATACTGATTTCCTTTTTCTAGATATGACATGGAGATTTTTAGGAACAAGTGTGAAATGTTAGACTACAATTGTCACGGTGCTTTCAAACTTTTTATCTCACTGACATTCCCAAGAGTGTAAGGGAATGTGCGCGTGTAAGGGACGTAATGTCTCCGTAAGACAGAAGAGGATACAGAATTGGGTGAAATTTAGTGACTTTCTTGGGGCGGCTTGGCTAGAGAAGTGCAGAATTTGGAGTTAGGCCTATTCTGCATGCTAATTCTCTCCTCTCTGAGTAGCACATAGCACGAATATTTTTATAACTTATATTCTGCTTGTTGCTATGCATTATGAGAAGAAAAGACAATTTCGATTTTACTTTACTATGTTAAGAAAGCAACTTTTTGAAATACATGCTTAATATTTTTGTTTCACATAGTGGTTCCCAATGACTTTATAAATTTTTCTAGTGGTCCTGGGACCCAGGTCACAGTTTTGTATAGTTAAATATTCTATATAAAAACAATATCCAAAATAGTCACCTAGTGTATTTAGATTTGAGAAGGAGTCAATTTTACAACATTTCTGAGCACCATTACAAAACAAACAAACAAACAAATAAAAACATTAATTGTTCAGCTAAGGTGAAAATATTTCCAGAAAGTATATGAACTAGAGAAATTGTCATGCCTTTCCCCACAAGCCTATTTTCACTAGATTACTCCAATCTCTCCAAAGGCATTTTGGCTAAAAACTCAATCATTTTTGTTTGTGACTTGTTTTGTTTTGTCTAGGTGCAAGTTGAATATTTAGTCTGCATGACAGCAATTTAGTGGATACAGAGGCTGAGTCTTCTTGAAGGAAAAAAAAACTTTAGTTAAGAAAAAGTATTCGGTGAACGGCATTTGCTTGCTACATAGATATGTGACTAAGCTATAAAATAATTTAAATGCACCTGTCATCGTTGTGGCTGGATGCCATTACCATGTTGGTGCTCGATCCCCAAGCAACACAAAATAACTCGAGAAGGGAAATGTGGCTCACTGAGGGCAACTTTATCTAGGCTTGAGGTGGAAGTACCAGCGTGCCTCTGTCCGCATCTGGAATCGTGTGCCCAGAGCCCCAGAATCAGAATGCACCAGGCAGGAGGCAATGGGGGATCCTCTGCTCCAAACATGAAGTGTCTGCTCCTTGAGGGATGATCAGGTTGCAGAGTGTGTGTCCCAGGACTATGAAAAACCTTGGAGTTTAGCCCGAGCAATTTGACTTCGGCAGACATCTAACCTCAGGCTGTGTTAAGACAGTTCAGTTTCCCCCAAAGTGTTTGAATACGGAAGAGTAAGGATTGGAGAGAACCCCCAAATCAGAGCAGCCTTCTGGAAGGGAAGGGAGACGGTGTCATCATTCACTTCTCTTTTGAAGAGAAGAGTGTACTTCAGTGTGTGTGTGTGGGGGGGGGTTGTGGGGGGCACTTAAAAACCTTAAAAACATAGAATAATTTAATGATAGGAAAATGATAGCAAGTCAACTACATCGGAAGTATGTAGGTTTATGTAAATGGCCTTGAAATTAATAGGGAGTTTCAGAGAGGGCTGAGGTCCGCAACTGTCACCGAACGTGAGCCTGGTGCTCGGGCTGATGTTGGTAACGAGGCAGAGGTCCTCACAGGCACGTGGCCGTGCTGCATGGTGTATGCCGCTGAAAACCAGAAATGCTGTGTGCTGGCTTAACCTGACGTTTTAAAAACGATGTGATTCATACACCACAGACCGACTCGTATCTGGCTAGGTCACGAATGAATAGCAACCACAGGGACAGCTCATGCATGGAGGGGCCCCGGGGCTTGGTGCTGAGTCTCCCCATTGCCTCCCTCCATTACCAGGTAGTCCCTGGTGGACCACGGCCACTTGTGTTGACCGATGACCAGAGGGTCTTGGCTCTAGTTATGAATGAACTGCCTGCGATGTACTTCCCTGTTCCTATTGGGTCCCATTGTGCTGTCTTGTCAACTTCGGTGGCTTCCAGTTTTTCAAATTGAAGTATAGGCTGAGTCTGGGCTCTGTATAGAATATTTAAAATGGTACCCTAGGTATTTGGTGGTAGGAGGAGGTTATTTAGATAGCTCTCTGTGGTCTCAGACTTGGAAATCTATACACTAATCAGTGGGATTTGAAAAACCACTTATGAAATTAGACTATTTTCGTGGGCAGCTAACCCTTTCAAGGGTCTGGGCCCAAGTTATGTGTGATCAATTCACTTTCACAGTACTTTTGAGGATTGAGTCCTGAGCGGGCTGAGACCATGTGCCCTAACCGTGGGCCTTGCCAGCTGTGGCCGCTGTGAACATTGCCCTGGGGACTCGGGTCTCACAGAACCTGTGAATAGTCACACAATACCCACAGGCCCTGTGACAACAGCGTCAGCCTAACAGGACCCTGAAAAGTAAAGTAAAAAATGGTTGGAACTGGCTGTTGTTCAATGACAATAATAGCAGAAGGAAGGGGCAGCCTGGGAGGTGGGCAGGCGAGGGGCCCTGGGAGCCCAAAGGCCCGGGCACTGAGGGGGTGGGGGTGTGTCAGTGGGGCATGGGGGAGTGCGGCCGGGGAGGGGGTGGGGCCGCAAAGCACTGCCGGCAGGAAGCCTCACTGCCTGTGTCTGATGGTGGCCCCTGCTCCTCATCGCTGGCCAGGCTCGTCTCACTTCTGCTCCAACATGCCAGCAACACGGACCTGTTCACATAACCGGGTTTGACAGCTGGTGGTGACCCCCTCAGCAAGAACCAAGATGAATGTTGGTGGGAGTGTTGCATAGAGAGAGATATTTTTCCTCCTCCACCTGGTAAGAAAAAAAAAATCACAAGCCTACCTGTCTGTCTCTGTGTACATGCATCCATGTGTATGCATGTGTGTGTGTGTGTGTATGTGTGTGCGTATGTAGGCTTATATGTGTGTGCCTGTGTGTATGTGTCTCTGTGTCTGTGTATGTATGTGAGTGTGTGTTAGTGAAGGTGTGCGTGCATGTGTGTGGTGGGGGAGGAGGTACGAGCAGGAAGCAAGGCGACACAATACGCTAGTTGGACATTGGTGTGTTTGTCCCCAGAAAACAAGCAAACACACCCGACGTTGGGCACGCAGCTCCCTGAGGCTTTGGGTTTTCACCTGCATTTCGGTCGACATGCCCACTCAGCAATGCCCACTCAGGAAGCAGGTATACAGACCTTCCTTTGATGTACCACTTCGACCAATGAATGAATGGAAATAACTTATAAAATCAATTAGCAGGCAAAGTTGTAAATGGTGCTGTTTATGCTGCAGCAAACTGTGAGGAGAACGGACATTTCTTAGGGTGATCCCTGTTTCAGGACATACTCACACACCCACATTTAGTTTTGAGAAGTTACTGAGCCTTTTGGCCTCTGATTTCATGACATGTACTTTTCAGGTACTAGTTTTCCTTTCCTTTTAAATTGCAATCAGAATTGAAACGGAAATGAGGAAAAACTAAAGAGCCTCGTAATAGCCTCGTAAGCCCAGAAACACAGGCAAGACCTGAACATCATTGTCGAGACACAAAGGCATCGATAAGAATAAACTTCTAGGTGCAAAACCTGGCATCACACGTTGTTTCACTTTCTATTTATAAAATCCAAAAATCAATTTATATAGGTTTTTCTAGAGGGGGTGGGCTCGTATTTTCTACAAGCCTGAAGTTGATGATCGCATTTTGAAGAATGCGGTGGCTTAGGTGTGAAGCCGACACAGACCTTCACACAGTCTCAGCTCCTAACACATCATATCGAGAAAGTAGTTTAATTCTACTGCACTTGACTGAACGCACAAACGAAAACAACAGTCTCCTTCAAAAACACAGAGGAAAAAAAAAAAAATGAGGCAGCTTCCCATGCAGCCCTTTGTCTGAGCGGGCGATTCCCACATGGAAGTTTCTGGAAAGTCTCCCAGTACTTGTCAGCAGTGCCCAGTCTCCTTGCCTGAGAGCTCAGCTGAAGATGAGAGTTTTGGGTCAAGTTTTGAAAGTCTGCTGGCTGTACCTGTGGCCCAGACAGCCTCCTCCGCCGAATGTTTGTAGACGATGGGCCTTCTCTGGCCCCGTCTTCCCTGATGCGAGCCCTGACCCCCTTGCTGCCTCCACAGACTCCTGCTCACTTCTAACATCGGACTTTCCACATCAGGCTGACAGCCTCATCTCCTAGCCCCGGCCCCCAGTACCTAAACCAGGACCTGACTCAGCGGACACCCTAAGTGGTCGAATGAATTAATGGGGTGGCATTAATCGGTTCATTCACAGGACGTTGGCTGTGGCGTTGTTTGAGTGGATGACTGTCTCTCGGGGCTCCTTGAGTCTGGCTTTCCAAGGCGCTGTGCTTCTACAAAGAATGTCCTCTGATGGTATCTCAAAGTCAGCCCCCTCCATGGGGGAAAACATTTGGGAAACTCCAAACTTCATCCCTCTCTTGGAAATTCACAATGGTGTTAGCATATTTTAGGGCATTAAGAGTTCCTACTATTGAAAAAGTCTGCTACACGTTTTAGTTAGTGTTTCCCAAATTTGGTTGACCACAGATACTTAACTAAAAATAAAATAACATCTCTTAACATCTCCTGGGATTAGCTCCCATGGAAATGACAGGAAGTGATGACATACTGTCACCTCTGAAGGCTTCGAGACCTGGTTTGAGGGCAATGTCTGTAGCTCTTCATACGCTGAATGACCTCTGGCATGCCATGTCACTTCTCCAAGCCTATTTCCTTTGAATAAAATGTGGATAAAATCCAAAGCAAGAAACAACATAGAAATTGTGGCACAACGTCTAAACACAGCCACCATTGAATATAATGATTGCCAGTCATATTGGGGCTGCAGAACATGCTAAGATGTATGTGATGACAAAGCCTAAGTGCTCACTTCACAAGTTATATGAATATCTAATCACTATGCTGTACATCTGAAACTAATAACATGGTGTGTCAACTGGAATTGAAAAATTAAAAAAAAAATCATTAAAAAACCAATTGTATCAAGACATTCAGACTGGTTGCCTAAACAGCATCTCTAAACCCCTATCAGCTAGATTGGGATTCCATTATCAACTATTTTGAAAAATACTAATATGCCCATTATTGGGTTTTCTATTATTGATTCAAATAATCATCTGAGTCAGTTAACAGAGGGTTCCAGAAGACAGGTCCCAACACACTTGAAAAATCAACAACACATTTGTTGGAAATTCTACAATTTGGACAGAACTCAGAACGTTCGGGATGCAAAATTTGAAGAAGAAACTGACAACAGTCTATGAGCAAAACCAAGATGGCAGAATGTGCAAATCAGGTCATCAATTTTTTTTGAGAGAGATTAGATTTTAATCTGTTTTCAAAACGACTGAGAAGTATTTGAACTTGTACAATATGAATAACTTCCTCCCCACAAAAGGAAAGCTTTTTCTGTAAAATGCAAACAAAATTCATAAGCAATTCCTATTTAAAATTGTATCCCTAGAGATTTTATAAGAATTTGAAGACGGGCTATTCTGTTCTGCATGTGAAACTTCAGCTGATTTTTGCACCACCTCTGAGTTTTTGTAATAGGAGATGGGTTTTTGTAGCAGGAGAAAATAGCATTTAAGAAAAAAAAAAGTACAGCTTTATTTTTCCCATTTATTTGGAAAGATCAACACTATATTGCAAAAGTGATCATTTTGCTTGAGATCAGCTTTCTTTTGGGAAGTTAAGTCAATTTTACTTTTGTTACCTTTACACTGACATGGTTTAGAATATGGCATCAGACTTGGATGACAGAAGGAAGACAGTTTCCCATTTTCTAATGAAACATCCACATAAACATTTTCTGAGTAGCATTAAGCATTACATTAACAAAATAACTTCAACATATTGTTTTGATATGGAGAAATTACATTGGCTACAAAAGAGCCATTTCTTTGGATTGGGATGCTGGAAGTTCTGGCATTATTATGACTGAGAGCTGCACCCTTCCATTTCACAATGTGCAGTCTGCACACCTCTTATTGGTGGCCTGATGCTGCCACGGATTCACGTAACTGCAGAAAGAATTGTGGGTGTGAACAATTACGCCTCATACCTGCTCTTCTATCCGATTTAACCTCGTAAAACATAAGCTTTCGGGGAAATTATGGTTGGCATACTCTTCAATTTCTTGTGTGCATTTGAAAGGCTGTGCTGTGTCATAGAAACAAAATGTGTGCAAAATACCCCTTAATAAATGTCTGGGCAATGGGAATATGGCAATGAATCTTTAATCGTAATAAAATGACCATACAGCCAATTCCCTCAAAAACTAAGAGAAGGCGAACCTTCATTTATAACAGTTTGGTGGTAGTGCTTACATTTTCATAACTTTTACATAAACGAATCATTTTCCATGAAATCACTGTGTGAGGATGTGACCGTGTTATAACTTCTTTCATGAATGAACAATGTAAACTCTTAGACTTTAAAGGGTCCTATGTTTAAGACAGTCTTCAGGATGAAGACAAAATACAAGTATCATACCTTCTTGTTCAAGCATTTCACTTGATTAAATATGAGCATCTCATGAAACGAAAGAGATGAAAATTATTTTACCAGTCACCAAATGGATGAGATATCATAAATTGCTGACCACCACTGAAATATGAAATTCTTTCTCCCAGCATCTTTCTTCTTTGAGCCCTGGCATATATTATAAAACCTGGAGTCTAGTTTATTTTTTAAAGCTGATTATCAAAGTGCAAAGCATCATTTGAAGTCAATGGGAAAATATGTTTTTACGAAGATAGTAGCGGGCTAGTCCTGAGCACGTGAGAATGCACTTCGCGGGCATCCATCCCACTGGGAGAGGCAATCTTTACAGAGGCAGAAAAGAAAGGTTTGTTAACAACTGCAGCCGAGTCGAGGGGACAGTTAGGAAGATATTCCAGCTCCAGTCTGACAGAGACAGCACTCCTGGAAAGCAGAACGATCACTAAGTTTGCAGGTGGAGACCAAATCCTTGGTGACCTCCTACGTCCTCGTAAGGGCAGATGCCTTACTTTGGTCTTTTATTAGTTGTGTAATCTGGGGCATGTGAGACATGTCATTAAACTCCAGTTTCCAGCTTCAAATGGGGATGATGGGACTACCTACCTTATAGAGTTATTGTGAGGACAGAAGGACACAATCCATGTAAAATGCACATGCCTGGGATTAGGAAGTGCTCACTGGTAGCAGCTTCTGAGTTGATACCATTCCACTAGGAAATTACCGCTTTAATTGAATGAAATCTGTGGTGCGATTAAACAATATGGTGAATGTTTAAAAAAAATTTCAATAAAAGACACATTGCCATGAATCTCCCTCAAAATATTCCCCCTCACTTCAAACACACTTATCCCATCATTCTTGCCACTTTCTGAAGCAGTTCTGGAAGTCCTCTTTCCTGAGTGTCTTTAGTTGTGCTGTCGTGGCTGCCTTGATGTCCTGCATCATTTTGACTTTGGGGAAGAGCCAGAAGTTATACAGTGCCAGACCCAGTGAGTAAGGTGGATGAGGACACACCGTAATGTTTTTATTTGACAGAAATTGCCGTATACCAGAAGTGATGTGTGACACAGAGCCTTGTCACATGGAGGATGATTTACAGCACATTTTGAAACACACCTTCTCTCAACCGTAGCTCACACCTGACTCACTGCACCTAACAAGTTGAAACTTGTCACGCACTGTTACTAAGGTTCGACGTGCTGCTTCCCGTATTGAAGATCCCTGCCTTTCTGTTGGATGGCACTCGGCAGCAGCATTCACTGTATTCTCCTAAGTGTTAAATCCTCCTCAATCCAAAGAAAATAGATGTCTAATCAAAGGCATAATTCTGCTTCAGCATGGCGGGAGAGGACCCAGGCTGGAAGGATCCCTCAGTGTTGGAGACGGAAAGATCATTTCCATGTAGCTCTTGAAGTGACCCAGAAACACTTGAGGTTGACAGGGGGCCATCATGCTGGGGGGATGCACAGTAAGAGGGTTTTGAGAATGGCTTGGCACCAAGGACAGCTTCTGACTCAGCTCAAGGCTCTTAGATGTTCATTTCATAATATCAAACCAGTTTTCAAATGTATAGAGACAATCTCTAAAGCCAGGTCTGATCATTCCTGGACCATGTCCAAAAAATGTTTGCTTAGAATTAATGGCATACCTTAGCACAACAGTGAAACCCTGTAGAGATTACCGTCAAATCGATTTCGTATTAGGGCCATTGATTTCTGCAGACTAGCTTGTAATCTCTTGGAGGGAAGTGACCAGGTTTATTCCTCTGTTTCATCAAATGTGTGATAGTGCATTTCCATGTGGACCCTTTCTGTTATCAGATTAAATTTAGCCATTGAAAAGAATCACAGTTGATGGTTTTTAATGAGAATAAAGAAGACCAAAAATTTAAAAGGACCTGACTGAGGTGCAGAATGACAAAACAAATGGTATATTTAGTTAAAAGTTTTTAGCAATATGTGAACAAAACAGTAAAAATTGCTTTACTTATGTATGGAGTTGGTTGAATAAATCATGCCATCAAGCATTAAACACACGATTTTTAAAAATTCTAATGAATGAAACTTTAGCAAGCTAAACTTGTCTTAAATATTTATATTTAGCTGAAAATCACCCCTGATAAGTGTATAACACTTCTTTTTCTCTTTTCCTCTTGTGACTGTTTTATCTACTTAATAAAATTTTATGGTGTGAAATTTGTGTAACTGAATCTTAGTTATTCTGAGATATGTATATATCTGTAAAAGTGAATTTAAAAATGTGTTCAAATTAATAATTAAGAAGTGTCCAATTATTATTTGCTCTGTTAATAAATGTCAATAGCTCTCTGAATACACTGACTTGTTGAGTAATGTTAAACCATTTATCAAACTTTTTCTCTATGATTAAAATTGAAAATTACATTGACTGAACTGTGACTGCTTAGGTTCTGAGAATCAAATTTAAGTAAATAATTTTCTCCTGCTTCCTCCAGTACATAAAACATAGAGTTATTTTTAAAACCAAACTGATTTTTCAACTCATTTTAAAAGATTGTTTAGCTATTGAATCGTAATGTTTAATTAAAATAAAACTATCGTGGCTCCCCCCTTATTCATGGTTTCACTCTCTGTGGTTTCAGTTACCCACAGGGGTCCCAAACTATTAAATGGAAAATTCCAGAAGTAAACAATTTATAAGTTTTAAATTGTGCACCATTCTGAATAGTGTGATGAAATCTGTCACTGTCCACCTCTGTCCCATCCGGGACATGAATTATCTCATGTCATACATGGAGACATACAGTGTCTCCATGCTGTATGTACAGTATAATAAGGTATTTTGAGAGAGACCACATTCACATAACTTTTATTACAATGTATTGTTATAATTGTTCTATCGTATTGTTAGTTATTGTTGTTAATCTCTTCCCGTGACTAATTTATACATTAAACTTTATAACAGGTGTGTATGTACAGGAAAAACACAGTATATACAGGGTCCGGTATACCTGTGCTTTCAGGCATCCCCCGGGGCCTGGGCATGTGTGCCCCGCAGAGAAGGGGCACTTAGCTACTTGTAAAAGGCAGGCAGAAGTTATCGACCATTTGGGGCAGGAACCGATTTTACAGACAAGTACAATCAGCAGAAGCAAGCTTACAAGGTATTGACTAAAGACCACAGGGCAGAGATAAGCCACTCTGTTAATCGCTGACACGCATGGAGGCTTAACTCTGTTTCCTTCGCAGGCCCTTCCAGCTGGAAACCACTGCAGTCTGGTCCAGCGCTACTGTGTGACTGCTTTGTACCTCAGTATACTTTAAGGAATCAGTGATGGTTAAACCGGGGCAAGAAAGCACGTAGGGCTCACTGATGTTCTTTCCCACTTCCCGGGGGTTTTAGCGTACATGGCGGACCTCACTAGATCCTTAAAAGTATGTGACTTACAGACTTTTACATCTGCAACCTATCAGCTACGAGCTCTATTTATGTAGATTATAATTGGTACTAACTTTTTCTTCTCAGTTTGTGTATACTTTGGTATGGCATTCATGTTTGTTCTTGTATTTCCACTATCCCCAAATACCTTCTAGAAAACTCATCTATTTCTTAAGGCATCTATGTTTATATTCATCTACTTGTACCTATATCTGTATTTTATTGCAAAGCATTCATATCTAGAAGTAGATTAAAACGAAAATTACCCCATATTTTATTGTGTTTTAATTGTGTGTACATAAGAATGTCTTCAATCTCAGCGTCTTGGAAAACAGCATTTCTACGTTTTCTGGATTTGATCCAACTATATGAAATTGAAAATTGGAGCCACTCAACTTGTCAGTTTTCCCCACGCTTTTGCAGTTGGGGATAATGGTTTAGGAATTGTAGAACGCCACTCTCAGGAGCTCCTCGGTCTTACCGGTACGAAGCCAGGCCTGCATTATGTGTCAGTTCCATGATATGTACATTGACATGGAAATTAAACTCTCATTGGAGTGTCATCTTACCTACATACTTAGAGAGCTCCATTTATCTCGGGACAAAATCTGGCCCTAAATGGCTAAGGCCATTTCCCGAAAGCCTGTGGAGATTTCAGTCCAATTCTAAATGTGAAGGGCTACACTGAGTTCCTTATTATTTTTGTTTGTATTTTTTAATGGTCAATCTAAATAATATAGTATTCTTTTCCTCCCCCTACAAGATAATGTGCTTACAGACACATATGCACAAATCTAACATGGAATTGAACCTTTTGACCAGATGTCCCTTGACTGGATTCACTGTATGACTGACAGGTCACCAATCCCGCTTCAGCCCAGTGGAGTTAAACGAGTGAACTGTCAATCCTAACGATTTCTACTGTTTGTTGAGAGCTACCCTTTCCCGGAGAAGGAAAGGACTCTCAAGCCAGGAAGTTTGTTTCTGATTCCTACTTAATCTCTCTGTACCTCAGTGTTCTTGTCCAAGATATAATGTCTACCTCATAGGGCTCATGCAAGGATCCAGGGAGCTTAATAATAAAACAATTAGAACAGTACGAGGCAGCCAGTAATTCCTCTATTTGTGTTGGATGTTCATCCCCCCAAATAACATTAATATTGAGAATAATAAACTCAGCATGTCAAAATTATCCAGGATGGTGGAAAAATTAAATTTAAATCGTATCACTTGAATAAATTTTATGCAACATATCTGCTTCATTCACAAAAGATTTTGTGACTGACGATATGGTTCTAACACGTACGGGTGGTTTCAATCATGCTTATACGTTTAACCGTGCCCCACAGGGGTTTCTTCTCATTTCTTCTACCTCAGCAGTTGTCTAGGAGTTTTCCGTGGACCTCCAGCTCACAGACAGCTGAGCCCCACAGATCATTTTAGGATCCCCCAAAGTCAGTCATCCCCCTGGGCAAATGGAATTCAGGGTCCAGTTCTGGTTTGGCATTTTCTTCTAGAAAGATTTCTTTGTCATCTTAGATCAGAGCCATTCCTGCATTTTACCCTGCTTTAGAAATTACTCCTTCTAAACCCATGCATCACACGTTGGCCACACTGATGAGTAGGTCACTCAGGCAAGTGAGAGGCCACAGAGCGTGCGTTAGACAGAATGCAATGGTGACATGAGTCAGTAACAGTATGTGGAGGCTTCTAGTGTATTCAAAATGCTTAAATCTTAAACTGCATTCTTACCACTTTGTCAGCATTTACCCTCATGAACTGAGAGAAATAAAATGCTACAAAAACATATATTTCAACCTAGTCCTTTATTCATATGGATGTGTGCTTACAAAGGCCTGAGCATTTGAAATACAAACAAAACAAGATGGGTTCGGGAGGGATGAAATGTAAACTTTAGGTGTTAACACGATGCACAGAGGGCTGGAGGGAGGTGCTTAGCTGGTGCTGGGGTCAGCAGAGCTGAGAGGAAATGCCTCTGCTGGGTGGGGAACTTTGGGGAGCAGCTTCCCGGAGACTCTGAGGCCACTGAGGGGGGATGACTGCATAGAGCTGTTGAGTGACAAATGGGGAAACACTGACATTGTCAGAGATCTGTGTGCTTTATTGGTGGCGCCCGACCCCAGGCCAGATGGAAGGAAGATGGCCAGGATGGGACTAGAAGGATAGCACGGGCTTGACCCACTAAGAAAGGTCTGTCTGTACCTTGGAGATGACGGGGTGGGGGTGGGAGTCTCTGCAGGACTACAAACAAGGAGACAGCACAACCAGACGCATGTTTTAGAATAATACAGCAAAAATAAAAACGCCAGGAACAAAAACCGTTTGGTGAGTGTTAGAGAGACGTTGGAGGCTTATTGTCTATCTCACCTGAGCTAAGCTCGGCCAGGCCACCCTGTTTTGCAGCCTGTCCCCATGTGTCTGACACCAGTGCCATAGTGTTTAAAGGAACCTGACACAGGTCACCTGGAGCATGGGGTGAGGGGCGGGACGGGGAAGGCACGAAGTGGGGTGGGAGGTGGGAGTGGGAAGAAGAGACACTGAGCTGGTTCCAGACGACCCTGGCAAGTGCGTTATGAATGTTAAGGAAGGTCAGGCGGAGTCCAGCGAGGAGTCACCTCAGCCTGGAGTGTGCACAGAACATGGTCCTGCTCAGTTCATTGCTATCCACCACACCGTGGATTCTGGACTTTCTTTTGAAGACAATAAAGAAGGAAAAGCCTCATTCTAAGAATCTGAACGTTTAAAACAAACCCGTTGCTCTGTCAAATCATTACATGTTCCTGGTTCTAAGATGTGTCAGGAGCAAGTCCAGCAGGCTCGCAAAGGTGGTGTCCCCATTACACCACCACGGTCCATTAGGCACAGATTTCATGAGGCCATCTTGGTGTTCTTGTTTATCCTAATATATTACATATAGATACAATTTACACATGACATATAAACGGCATAAAGACGCTAATGAATAGTCTCTTTATATGTGCTAAAAACGAGGCCATTGCCAGTGATTTGGAGACCGTCTGCTTACCCTCCCCTGACATCTTACCCGTCCTACTCACTAAAATCTTGTGCTTCTTCTTTGCTTGCTTTGCTTTATATCTTTATCTTACACTAATCGGTAAACAATATGTTGTTTACTTTTGCAAGTTTTAGGACACCACGGGCATGGAATCGGTGCGTTTGTATTCTTCCGTTCATTGTTTTGTTTGTTCAGTACCGTGTTTCTGATATCTGCCTGTGTAGCTAAGTGCTGCTGCAGCCCACGCATTTTCAGGGTACGGCATACCGATCGGATGGTCCAGTCTCCTGTCAGTGACCAGCAGTTTGTGGCAATGCAGGCCAAGAAATAATAGCAAGCAATTTAGTGAACAATTAAAATGGCATTGCCCAAGTGAATCATTTTCTAATCGTCTTAATTCTGGATATGATTTAGAATTAAAATGCCCCCACCTCATCCTTCTGGAATCACCAATGCCTTTTAATAACAACCAACAGAGAAGTAGTAATTATATGACCTGGCAGTGATCAGCACACACCACTTCTCTTTTGCGAATAAGAGCTCATTTACTTTTCTGTTAATCAAAATTTTGGGCAAGGTTGATATTTTCCTGTGAAAATTCAGATACTGACGAGAACGTATGCCTAAATAGAAAATCGGTGAATTGTGGAATGGCAAAGAAAAAGAAGAGTAATTGCAGATCAGGCCACTTCTGAGTCCACTTCAGACCAAAAAAAAAAAGAGTGGCTCAGACCTGGGGAGCACAGTGAGATTCACCTCATCCAATCGGGTTGGACGAGAGGTGGGGTTCCCAGCCATGGCAGCAGCTAAGGAGCACACAGACACAGCCCGGATGGGTCTGGGGACAGACCCAGAAATCCGCGGCCATCACCGCCCTCCATGATGCTGTTGAAGGTGCTACAGACCCCACATTTTCCATTTTGTTTGCAGATATTTTCTCCTTAGAATGACTTTGGATACAGAATTGTCTGGATGTTTTCATCCAAAATGGTCACCGAACTGAAGCTGCATGACACCCAGCGATGTAGGAAATAAAATATTTTTAGGTCGTTTAAAAAATGTGTTTTCTTACTGCTTCTTTGATAGCATTTGTTTGTTTGTTTGTTTGTTTTTGTCTTTTTTTTTCCAGGGGAATATTCAGTGCATAGACAGATCTTAAGTTTGCAACAATGTAGTAACTGTTTGAGCAGAAATTTTAACACTCTTTATTGTCTACTCAGTCCCTTGAGGGCTACTTAATTTTAGAATTGTTTTCTTCTTCTTTTTCAATTGTTGAGGCATATCTGGGTTACTACACACTCATTAGAATAATCACTGTCTAATTTATCCATTTGTTTGGCCCTTGAGTTAGCCATGATGTTAAATGCTAGGGTTTTCAGGATTATATTAGATAAGCCACAAAACCAATTGCTGAGCTATCTGGTTTACAGAATGTTGGATTATCCGATATTGTTTGTATTGGCAATCCCTAGGCACTCCTAAATCCTGATACAGAAATGTATTTCTCAAAATGTTTCACACACTGTATGTGATCATTGAACATGTTTCTCGCCCGGCCAACCTTGCAAGCATTGCAATAGAGATTCAAGTTACCCTTATAAACATTAGTAATCCGAACATTTCAAAATAATATCTTCATCTTTATGAAAATTTCTTCTTCCCTACAGGCTACAATTCCTTGCCTCTGCTTTGATCCTGTGTTAATCAGTTTGGCTTTTGAATATAGTAAATGCTACTTACTGCCAGTATATATTCTTTTCAGTTCCTTTTCTCATAAAATAATGCTTATGAGATAGATTTCTTTATGTACTCATCTAACTCTTCGTATCACGGAAAGATGTTTAACTTAATTCAGATCAAACAAATATGGCCCAAGCTAGAAAGAACTGGATATTTCATTTTGTAAATGTGTATGGAGGAAAATTAACCTCCTCTGTGCGATATTTGGTTTTCCATGGAATTTGAATGCATGTCTGAGTCCATCAGATCCGATTCTTCAATTGATCCTTGATCTAAGTTCTTACATATCAAGTATACTCAACACTGGGGTTGTAAGTCATTTAAGGGTATTTGTCTTAAACTCACTAAATTAATGTTTTGCTCGTGTACGTGACGTTTAGTGTTTAGCGACTCTGCACCCTCTGCTTTACCTCCCTCATTTGCCACAGATGTGCACCACAGATTGCATGTACTGCACAAATAGACTGTTGTTCTAGCTTCTTTTTCCTAGTTCCTCACATAACAAAGTGTCCTAAGTTTAGAGCTGTGTTTTAATGATGGGCTGTTATATTGTTATTAGATACACAGTGGCACTAAAATTCTTCAGCTATGTAAGGGTATCCCAACCAGGTTTAGTCATTAGAAATGATCAAATATCAAATATGTTTTTTTTTTTTTTTTCAATTAGAGGTGGGACACAACCAGTGTGCTACTGCTGACCTGAGCTAATAATTTTAAAGGCAGCCGTATGCTGGGAAGTATCAACACCTGTCTCATAGATGTCATGGGTGCTGTAGCAAGTCTACCACACATAGTGTATTTATGAATATCAATATTTATTGATCCTGCTGAGAAACTGTGACTCTGTACGCTGGTGAAAACATATACTTCCTGTGACTTAGCACTATGCAACTCCCAGGTGATTCACCAATTTCGCTCATGTGCTCGTGGGAATGAAACTGCATACACGCACAGCTTGGGAGGAGATGCCCAAAGACGTTAATTGTCCTGGCCTTGGCTATTGTTTCAGGTTAAGCTCTAATTTGTATAAAATTCAGAGTCTCTCATTATATGGGATCCATGTGCTTCAAAAGCCAAAAACTTAAAGTTTTGTCTGGGGTCAACCGTTGTGACTCAGAATAGAAGTGACTGCATGGGAGTCAGCCTGACATGACACTAAACAGGATCACTGCCTCTCACAGGTTTGTTTGTTCTCGATTCCGAGGTGGTTGGAAAGCGGTCCGTAATCGTCAGATGCATCAAATCCACTGAAAATATAATTGCACAATATTTAGCTGGTGTCATGACATGACAGAATGGTCTTTCTTAAAATAAAGAATGATAGTTAGACTACTATCTCTGACTCAAGACAGGGAAATGAACGTGACACAAACTTTCTCTGAGAGAGAGAGAGAAAGAGAGAGGGAAATACACACACACATACTTTTCTTTGTTCCATCTAAATGAAACAATGACCATAAAAATATAATTCAGCTGAATCTAGAAAAGTTATCATAGACATTCTAGGTAATTTCACTTCAAATTTGCTGGTTCAAACTATTTCCTAATGAGTAGAAATAAACTAAACCACAGGTTTAGTTTATTTTATGAAATACATTGATAATTTAATTTGTAAAAATTTGTTAATTGGCATCCTCTACAGTGGTTAACCTCTTTTTTTTTTTTTACTTGTTTGGGGAATGAATCTCTTCCTTTCGGTTCTTTTGTTTGTTTGTTTATTTTCACTCCCTCGTATAATTGATATATCAAATGCTTTGAAAATATGACCCCAAAGTGTCAACCAAAAGCATATGTATATATATAAATATATATATGCATATATGTATATATTTTTCAACATCTTGCTTTTATTTATTCAAAAACTAAAATTTGAATACAATAGTCAATATCTTATGTGTATTTTTATTCAACAACTGAAAATATTAGCGCTTATGAAAGAAACATCAGCACTTGTCAAAGAAAGGACTTTGATGTGAGGGGTCCCAGCGGAGAGGGATGAGCAGAGAGGGCGGGAGAGGGTGTCGCTCAGCCTGTGGGAAGCATCACCTCACTGAGCGGCAGGAAAGCCTGGAGAACGCTGTTGTTGACAGTGAGATCACGTTCCCTCTCCCAGCCCATCCAGTTTTACTGGTCAGCACAGCTACTCAGAAGTTTATGTTTTCCACCAGATAACTGATTTTCAATGAGCTAACTCCATGTAGTAGAAGAAAATTACTGAATGCATACCATTTGTAATTTAAATTTTATAACTGTGTGAGACATCTCATATACCTACACATAAAAGTACTACTCTGAAAAAAATGGTTTGGCGGATTATTAATTATATTTTGGTGCAGATAATACTATATATGTGATTGTTCAAGCAGCAGGAAAAGCTGACCATTACAGCTTCTGGGGCTGTGGAAGGAGGACCCTCCTGCTTCCATCTAGAGTGATCCTTTATTTTGTAGTTTGCGTCCCCTGTTTAAAACACTAGTGCCCTCGGGAGGGGTAATAGTCACACATCCTTTAGTTTGCATGAGTTTATCAGCTGTTTTCCTGAAGAGAAAGATACTCTGTGTACACAGCTGACTTTGGAGCCCTGAGAACGGGATAGACCATCTAGTTGACGGAGTAGGGTCAGCCCAGACAGACGAGGTCGGGGTCTCCAAGACTAGTGGGGCACCTGGAGGAGGGGGACACCTGTCATCCTATCAAGGCCTTTTGCAGCCTGTATAAAGCATACCTCATCACTACCATGTTTCCTCGAAAATAAGGCCTGGTTGGACCATCAGCTCTAATGCATCTTTTGGAGCAAAAACTCATAAGACTTGGTCTTAGAGTAAAATAAGACCCGGTATAATATAATATAATATAATATAATATAATATAATATAATATAATATAATATAATATAATATAATATAATATAATATAATATAGTAATGTAATGTAATGTAATATAATATAATACCGCGTCTTATATTAATTTTTTGCTCCAAGAGACGCATTAGAGCTGATGGTCTGGCTAGGTCTTATTTTCCGGGAAACATAGTAGATCATGAGGGAAATCTTGTCATGTCAGTCTTGAATAATAGATAAATTTTAAACAAGATGCAAGGAAAAAATGAACTCACTCGATGTTTGTCATGTTCACCCCTTAAAACTAAGTTTTTCCAACTCTAAGATAAGTTTATATAAAAGTGCTATGGCATCACTTTTCCAGGTTTTCTGAGGGATTTAAAAGATATCTTTATTTAAAACATATTTATCTGGTCGTTATTAACTCTTGGAACCTGTTTAGAAGTACATCTGTGGAGACAGGAGATATATTTAATAGTTACTATTTGTTTTTAATACTGGCTGTAAAATGGAGCTGGTCTCTGTTGATGCCAGTCTTTGGCTGTGATGATATAGCTTGTAGTGACTACTCAAGGTTGAGATGGTCACTACTACTCCCTGACAGGGTGGTGACAGATGGAAGTTAAGAGCAGGTACTATGTCTGCACGTGCAGCCGAGAAGCACCTCTCAAGAAGTGATTGCAGCCATCAAGCTTACCAGAGACCAGCCCTTGAGTCTCAGGGAGGGTGTTAAAGACGACTCAGAACTCCTTCCGATTGTGGAGAATGGAGTGTTGGAGAGGTCTCACTTAGGGGATACTTTAATTACAGAACAACTCAGGGACAGAGACCCATGACTTTCACTCTACAGCTTTCAGGACGATGGGTATGGAAGCAAGTTTCTTTAAAAACAAGCTACACATGTCGGAGATGGGGAAGCGGGATATACCATCTCAGTATAAATTCTTGACTTCCTCCTTAGTGTCTGACAAAGCTTCTCTGTTTTCTTAGGACCTCCCAGAAGCAAACAGTGCTGAAAAAAGGTAAGTTAAACAATAATTTGCTGAATTTGAAAGAAACATAATTTTTTCATATGGCACCAAACCCTTTCCAAAGGCAGTGCCCCCTACCCTGTTCCATTCTCCAGCTTTCCAGCTCAAGCCATCCCAAGGAAGTGGTACCATCGGCTCAATTAAAAAATCCTTTCTTCATTTTGGCTGTACATGACTGTGCGCTTGCGCTTTCTTCACCTTGGCTGGGGTTTCAGTTTCTTGGAAGATTGCTGCTGGCCTTACGACAACTGATGAGTATGGGAACCCCTTTCGCACTTGTTCTTTTGGGACCGATAGGGAACTTGGGTAAACAGTGATCTCATTTTTGGTCATATAGTTTTACTGACATTATAACGAAAGGTATCAACACAGATTTGAGGTAGCTGTTAACTTACTTAGTTTGTTTTGGCTTTTATGTCTTTCATGTTATGAAACTAATTCTGAGGAAACTTGAAATATTTTTTTCCACTTAATTTTTTCACTGTAAAAGCAACGCCTATTCATTAAATAAATCCAAAAGAACGGAAAAAAGGTAAGAAGTCACTGATGCTCCCCAATGCCTATGTACAAACACTGTTTATATTTTTCTTGATTTTGAAAAACATCCAGGATCCCTCTGCACATTATTTTTAGAGATTAAAAAAAAAAGCCAAAAACCTGTTGATGAGAACATTCCTCAATCAGTTCTGAAAACTGGACATACTTAATGGTTATTTAAGCCCAAAATATTTCAGTTGAGTTAAACTTTGACCAACCCAGGTGACTAGTTTAGAACTCTTGAAACCATGTGGAATACTTTGTATCAGCAAAGACCACACACCCTGAATTCCTGGAGCATGTCTGGTGTTTGCATTCAAACATAACCCTGAAATGTTTTTTCCCTAAGTATTTCAGGCACATTCTTCTCATTGGAAAGCTTTGTATCTTACTCAACAACCTTTGTATCTAAACTATGTTAAAGATACATAGAGAGGAGATGACGTCATGGAGCTGATTTTGTTCTTTCAGCCTGTGTTTAGCTAAAGGTGAGCGGTTGCAATGAGTCATGCAATCTTGTGACCAGCCGGGCACATTTCCAATCAGAGAGACTGTTAAGATCTTGGACAACAGAACCTGTAGTTGTTTGAAGAGGACGTATTAGCAGTGTGACCTGTGGGCTTGGTGACCCAGGCTGCTGTGAGTAACAAAATGTGTCCCTATTCCTGCTGAATAATAAAACACCAATGGTGAGCTAACAATTAGTAAAGCTGACTCATTTCCTCATTTATGGATGGAGGGCATTGTCTAAGAAATGACTATCTCACAGGTAAATAATGTTTCCTTCAGGCCATATGTGGTGAGTCTTTTTAAAGCAAGGCCTGACGGTAACGTTGGCTTGTTAGTTACTCGATTCATTATAAAGTAAATTTTATTATGAAACAATTAATTGTCAGACATTAAAAGCCAGGTCCATTATTCCCCTTAAACTATGTGGGAATTGCTGATTTCAGACGCTGTTCAGAAGGAGCTAGTGTTGCATAATGGGGTGGAAAGATGATTGGAAATTTCCAATTAATTGAAAATTAGGGTCCATCCTGTATTTCCCAGCAGGCACATGTACTGGAGAGGCTGTAGCTGTTAGCTCTACATCTGTGCAGGACGTGTGTGTGTGTGGGGGGGGTGGAGTGCCCCCACCTTATCTATGGACATTCCATTGCACAGGGCTGTGGGGTTTCCAGCCATGTCATGTTGACTTAAACTGACTCAGCCATCATGGCAAATCAAGAAACCTCGCCTCCTTGACTTGCTGTAATCTCCTGGGCTTTATTTACAATCAGGCTGCCTTTACAAACACATTCCTCAAAGCTAGTTTGGAGCATACTTATTTTTAAAACTACAAGAAGCCTGTTGGAAGAAAAACATTAGATCAGTGTATTCCTCTGAACATCACCAAAAGTCATAACTCTTTTTTTCTTAGACGAGATTTCACTGGGACTTCACAACAATGGAAACAGGCTCCTCTAAAGAGGATCTCACTGTTTTCATTCATTTATAACATGTCCGTTGCCCTCGGTTGCCTCTTTTCCTACTTGGTATGGCTTCTCTTGAATTCTCCTGTAATTTTAGCAGTTGTACAATTCTTTTTGTTGTTGAGAAATCAAATTGTGACAGACGTTAAACTGAGCAGTTTTAAAAATAACCTCAGCTTTCCTACTGTTTGGGGACTGCTGCTTGCCGGTTCTGGGTTGCTGATGGGACTGAGTGGCCCTGTGCGATGACCCCTGGAGCCAGCTTGTTTGCTCAGAGGGAGGGATTCATCGAACAGCCACAGACCACATTCCAGAACATCAGCCAGCCACTTTGCTCAAGTGTCCCGCTGGCTCCTAGCAAAGCCCCCGTCACCCCTGCAAAGCAACCCCTGGAGTCTGCGGGGACAGGGAGCGTGCTGCAGGGGGACCCTAACAGGGAATTTTAGTAATGCTGGGTTTTTTCCTCCTCCCATTTTCCTGAGAAAAGGCTATTGGAATTTTTAATCTCTGGAATTCCAGGGTACTCCACTTCGTTTTAGAAGCTACTTTCTGTGCTTTGCATTTCATTCTCCCAGTGAATTTCACTTGAAATACTACAGTCCAGAGAGAGAACAGGGCAATTTCAAATACTGCAGGGCCCAGCATAGACTCGCCACATGGTATTTCTCTCCTCCCTTGCTAATCAATCGCAACGTTGTAGTCCCACATCTAGAATCTGAGGACCTGCAGGAGCATCTTGTGGGTCCCCAGGGAGAGTGACCACAGGGCAGGTGGAATACTGCATGTCCCATCATTCCCACCCTCGTTTATCTGTTTCATGAACTGGACAACTCTACTTTGATCTTCTTTCATGTAAGAGTTGATCTGAACAGAAAGATGTAAATAAACACCTTGCGAAGCTGTTTAGAAGGGAATGCCAAGCAGAGCCCAGACAGCGGGCCACTCAGAAGAGGTCTGGAGGGCCCCGCAGTGTGGCTGAGCCCGCGTCCGGGTGTCCTGTGGGTTCTGAGGGTCCACTCGAGGCACATGCACCGGGTCATGGTCAGGACACTATCTGGTGCCCAGGACCCCGGGGAGTCCAGTCCCTTCCAGGGCTCCCATCCCCTAGCCCCTCCCCCTGTCTCTCTAAGTGCTCTCAGGCCTTAACGAGTTGATGGAACTCTCCAGGAGTCAGCTTTTCTGTGTGATGATGATGCTGTTACTTCTTTCTTCATAGCGTCATGTGAACTTACAGGGCATGATGCTGATAAGGGCGTAACACGCAGCCTGGGACACTCGCAAACAAATATCCCTGGGTACAGTCAGCCCCAAATTTTGAACCCGTATTTCCAGCTGTGGGCGGCGTTTTCCACTTTGCTGTCCTGTGGATGGCCACACTCTCCACGTCGCTCCTGGACTCAGTTTAGTTAGTTTGTGCCGAAGTGAGCCCGGTGCCAGACCAGCCCTGGCCTGGCAGATGCCCCAGAGAGTAACACAGCCTTTGCTCATCGCTGAGGAGGGTCAGCACAACAGCTGCCGTGTGTGGTGGACCAGCAACCAGCACGCAGTTTGCACACGCTGCCCCACCGGGCCCTGTCCGGCGGCGCCCAGGGCTTTCCCACACGTGTGCGATCATCGCTGCCCGCCCCGTTAGGATTTTGTCGTTAGGACTCTAGTCCTTAGGTGTAATTATTTGTGCCCCTCACGGACCAGCCAAATACATTTCTCACAGCAAGAGAAGTAATATTTTTCATTGATTGACTAGCCTGAGAGATGATCTGCCAGGTTGTACCTGATACACTGAACAGTTTGTTTTCACTTGGGTTCCAGGATTGACAAAGAAATACTGAGATAATCTGCACAGAATTCTGGCTGTTGAAGATAAGACAGTGCTGTTTATATTCTCCTGGAATGGTCCAAGTAGTTCCCTCAACCTTGTCCTCCAACTTACATGTAAACATAAACCAAGGCTTTGCAATCCACAGTCTGCAAACAGCTCACTTCAGTTTTCTTTGAACAGAACGCAGTTTACCAATAAAATTAAAATACATGAAATTCTCTACACTTGACCAGGGTACTTCATACTGGTTTCTTTCTCTATAATTATTTAATCTCTTCTTAGTAAGAAAGAGGGAAAATACCTGTTGCATATTGAACTAGAAATGGTTCCTTTCTACTGTAGCAGTGTTCCTTTTTGCACTATGATGAAATAAATTTAAAAGAAAGGAGTTGAACTCTCCACTCCAGGCCACATGATTTAATGTGATGGCAGGATTTTCAACTAATGGCAGTGCCCTGGACTTGATCACAAAATTAAGGTGTTAAACTGAAGCTACCAGAGATCACACATTTTAATTGTTCTTGTAGAAAGAGCATTCATGTTGTAAAATAACCCAACAGGGTTTTTCATTTCCATTTCTAACCTACAATGGACCCATGCTTAATTTAACGTGCCTGATGTAGGTCGTTGAATCACAACTTACCTTTCTATTAAATTATAAAAATAATTTATAGCTCACATGATGTATTTGGGACGTTTTGCTTATTCAACACTGATGTTCAGGAATTTATTGCCCATGATATTATCTATTTCTATCTGAAACTTGCATGTATATTTTCTGAAGTGCTCTGCCACCATGCCATTAAATGACAACATCTGAGTGGGAGCTTGTCTCCAGCAAGCTGGGCCGCGTTACGTGCCTGTGCTTCAGGCCACCTGACTGAGGACATCGGCTCATCTCAGAACCAAAGGAGAGGGCCGCGGTGACTAGTATCTCAGTAACACTGGCAACTGTCTCCTTCCTCAGCAGGACGGAATGGACACTGGCAAAATAATAAAGATAGTCGACATCATAAAAGTTCTGTTCAGGCTGTAGGCTTGTTTATTCAGTCAGTTGCTTGAAAAACGTCCACCCTGTCAACGTTGGTCTTTACAAATGACTCTCGGTATCTTAATGCAGTTAGGGTTACATTCAGCTGCAAGTCATAGAAAGGGCAATTAAAAGCGGTATTCGGGATTGAGCTTATGTTTAGCTCACATAAAAGTAGGTACCGAGGAGGAGGCTTTGGGGCTAATTCAGCTTCTGAGGAATGTCTTCAAAGATCGAGTTTCCTTCTCTGATTTCCGGACCATCATCCCTGCTTTATAGTTTTTATTCTCATGGTTCGAGAATGCCTGCTGCCCCTCCAGGCAGCTCCATGTTCAGGCTTAGAGAAAGGGGAAGACTGTTGTTCAATGTGCATAAAGTCTCAATTATGCAAGATGAATGACTTCTAGAGATCTGCTGAATGACATTTGCCCATAGCTAACATACTGTATTGTGCGCTTCAACACTTGTTAGGAGGGTGGATCTCCTGTTAAGTGTTCTTACCATAGAGGAAGAAAGAGGGGAGGGAAGGAAGGCAGGAGGAAGGAAAGAGGAAGGAAGGGAGCTTGAGGGAGGTTTTGGAGGTGACAGACATGTCTAGTGCCATAATCGTGGTGATGAACTCACGTGTCTGTGCACATCCAAACTCATCAAGTTGTACATACTGAACATGTACAGTTCTTTGTATATAGTTCTGAGGAATCTTCCTTTTTGTTTCCACATATTTGAAAGCACAGTCCTCCCAGGGCACTCTGCCCACCTCACAAGCCAGAACTGTGTCTCCTGTCCGTGCCCAGCTGCAAAGGAGGCTTGGCACGAGCTTTCCAGTCTCCAAAGGGCTGTGAGCTGAGGGGCTCCAAGCAGGGAACCCACCACCTGTGCCACACTGTCTTTCATGTATGTGACGTGAGGGGCATAGCAGGCCATCCAGGTGTGGGTGTATCTTGTTATTTGGGTGATTTTCTCCAAACAAAGCTCCCTTATCTGAGTCTTCAGTTACCCCTGGCAAACTGGAAAATTCTGGAAATAAACAGTACATAAGTTTTACATTGTGTACCATTCTGAGTAGGGTGATGAGATCTCTGGCAGTGCTACTCGGTTCAGCCCAGGATGTGACTCACCCCTTTGTCTGGCGTCTCCGCGCTGTCAGCCTCCCTGCCCGTTAGTCACTCAGTAGCCGTCTCAGTGATCAGATCAACTGCCTCTGTAGCTCAGTGCTTGTGTTCCAGTCACCCTTGTTTTACTTCATAATGGCTCCAAAGCCCTTCACGTAACTTTTGTTACAGTATATTGTTACAATTGTTCTATCTTGTTATTAGTTGTTGCTAATCTCTTCCTGGGCCTAATTTATAAATTAAGCTTTATCACAGGTGTGCATGTATAGGAACAACATAGTGTATATTGGGTCCGGTACTATCTGCGGTTTCAGACATCCACTGGGGGCCGGGGAGCGTCCGATACGGGGGACTACTGTAGAAAAAAAGTCCTAATTGATTTTACCAGTTAACTGGAACTAAGAGTAAAATGAAATGAGCCTTGTTGGATTCAAATTCTGCTGCTCTCACCCACTAGCTGTCTGACTCAGGCCAGATACTTGATGCCAATACACCTGGCTTCCTTATTTGTGAAAAAGAGATGGCTCACTTGGCAGGTTTCTACAGCAGCAGTCCCGATGGATGGATCCATCATGTTGTATGAATTCCTCTTCCACACTGAATCTAAGCTCTGGCCAATGGGACATCAGAACACAGGAAAAGCAAACAGAACACGGCAAACATGATTACCCTTGTCCAAGGGGACAGGGGTGGTGCACTGGAGCCCCTAGTCTGAAGAAGCTTGGCAGGAAAGGCCTTCTGGAAAGAGGGGCACAGCTCCTAGCTGTTTAGCTGAGCCCAACCCCGCAGCAACCTGGAAGATAAATGCAGCTTTGTACATAAGCCGAGGCTGGACCTGCAGAAGGTCGAAACAACAAATCCATAGACATGTTAAAAAAAACCAAAAACCAGGCATTCTGGGTTAAGCCGCTAAGTTTGGGGGCAGAAAAAGATAGCTGAGAAATGTGTCTACTTTCCCGTGGCGCTGCCAGGGTGAGCTGCAAGCATTGTGAGATCCTGGGCACACGGCACACATTCAATTATTATTACTGTATTTGTTGTTGTTGTTTTCCATTGTACAGCACAGATCCATGAGAAAGGCTAGTTAATAAGAAAAAAAAACCCAGTTGCTTTCTTAGCACCTATAATTGTTTAGTCTCCTGTGCTATGGGGCTTTTCTTTAAAGGACTACATCCTGGCTAATATATTTAAGATAAAGAAACAATGCATTTATTACCACAGGCTGTACGTCAATAATAAGGGACCCGACTCTGTGAAACATATCAAGTAAGTGAACACTCAGAGAATCCGGAATCAATACAGGTTTTTGGAGAAAGCTTCACATAACTTGTGTCTCTTGATGGAGGTCTTGCATGGAGCGGAATATTTCAATAATGAGTGGTACTACTATTAATAGCTGACATTTGCTTTGGAGTAATTGTGTTCCAGACATGACAATAAGCGCTTTATAGGCAATTTCAGATTTGATCCTTAAAGGCAGTTTATCCTAGCCTCCTTTTATAGACGAGAACAGAGAATGAGAGAGAAATTGAGACATTTGCTGCCTCTCTGGTCAGCAGTAGAACTGGGATTTGACAGTAGGGTGGCCTGATTCCAGAGCTGACGCTCTTATTCTTTGCACAGAGGCTGGTGGAGAAATTCGATGTATTTATCTTCTAAGAAAAATCATTCTGAAGTTGAGGGGAGAGTTAATTGTTACCCGTGTCACAAGTCTTCCCTGACCTAGATTCTAAAAGGTCCTAAGTAAATGTATCAACAGATAGGTCTTTTAATGATTAAAAGATGTCCCTACTGTTCCAAAGCACACACGGAAAAATCACCAGCTGTGTGGTGGCCCCTCGGTACCAGACAGTGATCCCAGGGCTTTATGCATTTCGTGCTGATTTGATGCCCCCCCAGAATCACGTGTGGGTAGGTCTGCTTACTCTCCTCACTTTATAGGCAATATGACCAGATACAGAGATGTCAAGCCAATCTTCAAGATCCCTGAGAAATGGCGGGTCAGGGACAGAAACCCAAGTGGTCAGGCTCTGGAGGCCGTGACCTGCCCACCGAGCTCCCGACTGGAAGTCAAACGTCAGTAGAGGCAGGAGGTGGCCGAGAGCACAGAGTGACAAATCATCTTTGTAGCACCCTTCACCATTTGTCACATGCTGAGGCGTCCCATTAAGTCCTTACACAGTTCCACGAGTTAGTGTTACTGTCGTCCCCTTGAGTGAGTGACACCGCGGTCCAGAGAGTTAGTGAGCAGGGATCCAGGTAGTGAGAGAGCTGGGATCTGAGGCGCGGCGCTCCCACCCAGGGTGACTCTGCCCCACCCTCTTGCTTTGGTCTTTTTAACATGAATTGTGTTCGGTAAGAGTTCTATCTATATGCATAGTTTAAAGAAAGAAATTGTTCTCCCGGGCCTGTTATGAAAAACAAGAGTTCCCAACAGCTCCCTAATATTTCCTCCTACCCAGAGTAAACCATTTTCAAACCTTTAACAGGTTCCCTTGCTATTTACTTGTATTTCTGACATAGCTCTAAAACCCAGGCTGACATTCGTATTTCTTGGTTTTCCAATTCTAGGAATTATCTATTGAATTTCCATTCTTTCATTATCCACCCTCCTTGCTTCCTAATTATACTGTCAGTATGATTTTCCTTTTTTTCTCAGCTTCTTGCTTCCTTTGCAGATAATAATTATGAATTTATTCTACTTAGTTATTGTTTTGTATCGATCACTAATTAACCCCCAAACTCTCCTCTAGTTGATGTCTTCTCCTGAAATGTGAACATGTTCAAGACTCTGTCATTGTTCCCCTCCTCAGACAGAATCTTCTCAGTGCTCCATTCTGCACTGGATGCTTCCCTACACCTCCTGCAGAAGTTGTTTCTGGAATCTTCTTCCACCATCATCCTGGGATTCCCCTTTACTAAGTCCTGTGTTTCTTCTCTATTTTGGAGGTTTCAGGTTATTTTTATTTCGTAATTGGCTCGTATAACTATGGGTTCTCTAAGAAGCAGGTTCCAAGAAATGTATGAAGGGAAATACCTGTAAGAGAAAGTGGCGGGGGCAGTGGGAGGGGGTGCGAAAGCTGTGAGGTGGCAAAACAGGGATGATCTTGAATGAAGGAGGGAGGGAAAGAAGCAGGGAGGGAGGGAGGAAGGGAGGAAAGGAGGTAAGGAAGGGAGGAAGGAAAAAGGTCTTCTTCTTTTATGCACAAGTACGGCCATACCTGCAAGTCAGGAGTGGCCCTGTGACTTTATCAATGGGATGTGAAACATCACTTCCAGCAGAAGCTCTAAGAGCCAGTGTGTGACTCACTCTGTCTCTTTCGCTTTCCTTCAGTGTGGTGGATGTGACCATAATGTCTGGTGTTGGGCATGGACAGAGTGAAAAGTAAACTTTTGTCGTGCTTGGGCCACTGACTTGGGGTTCTTTGTTCCTGTAGCATAACCTAGCTCATCCGGCTGATCCAGGAGGCCAGGCAGAAGGCATGAAATCTCCAGCTCCACTATGTCATAACTGTGGTCCCTTCAGCAACATTTTGAGCCCTGTCTCTTTTTCAGCAGAGAAGGAAGCTGGGCAGTGGGCTGAGAATGGCACAGCCATTGTCCAAAGTAGGAGTTGCTGTCAGTGTCATTTCATCCCGTACCCAACTGAACCAGTCTTCCCATGAAGGGAGGTGCTAGTGGCCTCATTTTGCTGATGAGTAAAACGAAGCTCAGAGAAGGTCGGAAGCCTTCCTATGGTTGTCCTCATGGGAGCAGAGCCTGGATTTGAGCTGAGTTTTGTCTAGCCCCAAAGTACCAGAGCATAAACTTGCCAGGAGCAAGTGGCCTAGGGAGTCACTCACAGTCTACGCATAGCTAGTCTTTGAAAAGTTTCAAATTATAATGTAGCTTAGAGAGCAGGAACACAGTCTTCTCCACGAAGTTCTCCTTCACTTTGACTAAAATTTATAGGAAAATACAATTGAATTTATTAAAAATAATGGTATTTGAGTGCGTGTAACTCTTTAAGGCATTAAAAACTCATGTTTGTATTCAATAGCTCTAGAAGCTACTGAAGACGAATACCTGCTTTTGTGTTTAAAAATATATTTATTTCCTGGTTCTCTGACTCAGGTTAAAACACATTTCCAAATGACTCTTAGGAGTTCCTTATTTCTTCCCTTCTTGGGATTACACCGAGAAGAGGAAAGACAGACTAAGTATGTGACTACAAGGGCACTAGGGATTTGTCACATCACACACAGATGACAGCAAAGTCTTACAAATGAATTCAAGTTAGATATCTGCCATAACTGTCCACTGCTGAAGCCCTGGTACAGCAAACAGTTCAGACTAAAATCCTATTTTGATAAGAGTTCTCTGAATCACTGTCTTGGCACTTGGTTTCCTCTGAGCATATACAAGCCTCACTGTTTTTACTTTTATGTGAGCAATCAAGACAGTCATCCACAAAATTAGTAACTCAGTGGAAACATTAGACCAAGTACAGTTAATTGAATTAATGGCGTGATTGGTCTTGCCAAAAGCTAAATTTATAAATCTTATGACAGCTTTTGACTGAATCTTCAAACTTGTTGAGAAAATTCCAGAAAATGTGAATCCTGGGCCAGCATGTGCTTCTTGTTCTAAACAGTTTGGAACTCTCCTTGTAAATGTCCTTCAAAGTTCTTCCAACCCTCAGGTTGTGAATTAACTATGTTTGTTTGAGGCATAGTCTTATGGACGATTCTAAGTGGTGGCTGGTGATTAATCTGGGGATGTTGATTCTGGTGAAAACAAACAAACAAAAAAATTGACCTGTGATTCTAAAGTCATAAGCCTGATCATCTTGGGTCATGAATTTAATCTGAAGACATTTCTAAAAGAAGAATTTCCTAATTCCTTTTCATTATGTCTTTTGAATTTTAAATTGTGTGACTATGACTTATTCAATGAAAAAATTAAGCTGAAAATGAAGCATGCACATTTTTGGATTATATGTAGGTAGTGTAGATAGATAACACACACACACACACACACACACACACACACACACACACAGATTTTCTTCACATTATTGCAGGAGCAATCGCATTTTTCAGTGCAAAAAGTCATGCTCGTTTTGTTATATTTTATGTTATTTCTTTTCTTTTCTTTTTTTGCCTTGTTTTATTTTTACAACACTCTGTCACTTCCCTGCCAATGCACGCCCACACACCTGGCACCCTCCCACACCTGCTGGCAGATGTTAAGCTTGCCTTGATGGAGAATTCCCCCCACGGGCGTGAGGAAGGAACACTTGGGGCCATAGTGTGGGCCAGAGATCACTTTCTATTTCTTCATCTGGGTCATCCTCACTGGAGCTAATTGAGGCGAGTGGTTGTGTCACAGGACTTACAGAAAGTCCAGGCATTTCTTCCTTCTGCCAAAGCCACGCCTGCTCAGCTGTCAACACTCTGAGCACCGCTGCCCATCTCCGCAGCCGTCTTCCCTGCGCACGGGTGTCTCCTCAGCTCTGGCCAGGGGCACCGCAGGCTCCTGCTTCCATTGTTCCCACAGCTTCCCAGTCAGGATTTACAACATCTCCCTGCCCTTTCTCCATTTTGCACTGACCAGTGCTGATAATTGGGGCCTGCTGTCTTCTTTGCAGAAGGGAGGGCTCCGGCTGTCATTGTCCTGGGCTGTGAAGACAGCCCTAGGTGACCACTTGGCACTTTGCCACTTGTTAGGAATGTCAGCAAATGGCCATCAGGTGACCCTCACTCTAAGGACTGAGTGTCCCCTCGGGCCTGACAGCTCCTAGTGACAGTGCACATGCCACATTAATGCCACTGGACAGCTGTCAGTTCAACCTCAACTGAATCTTCTTTTGCTTCTTTGGAAATACAATATTAGTACACTTTTGCACTATTCTCTCAGGAGCACTTGTTGTGCCGGGACTTTAGTATATTTTACCAATTTAGTTGTTCTAATGGCCTGCAAGTGCCTCAATTTCAAAACCTTATTTCCCAGGTCCTTTGAGAGCTAGCTATAACCTGAGATTATTTTCATAATAGCCTGCTTGTAAAAAGGACTTCTTAAAAGCCAAATGGTACTTATCACCTCATTATGCATATTGAGTGACATTTTTAGCTTGGAAGTAACAACCCAACGCTGTAATAAAATTAATAATAGTAAAGATTTAAAAACCCATTACAAATCTCCTTAAACCCAGGTGAACTCATTAACTCTTAGCTAGAAGACACTGGATTTCTTCTTAAACACGCGATTTGATCCTGCCTAGCCTGATGACTTGGGGAAGAACCAGCAGTCAAAGTGAATCCTCCTGCCTTTGCGTCCGGTGTGGGGTTTGTGAGACGGGCTGACGACATGTGAGGAAGCAGAGCACGGAGCAGCACCTTGGCCGCCGAGGCGGGGTGTCAGGCAAAGGCCAGGTCGCAGCTCCGCTCACGCTGAGGGAGCTGGAGGGTGGGCAGACAGGAAGAGGACTGTGAAGCCCAAACCCAAGGCACAGAACACGCCGCAAGCTGGGGTGTTACCCCGCTGGAGCCTTGTAGAAACGCGTTTCTTGGTCAGTGAGGGCTCAGCGCTGTGAGTGTGAATTCAGTCATTTGTAGGATTTGGGGACATCTAGATACACAGACTCTACTAGGTGGAGTGAGTTGAATTGTGTCAAATTCATATGTGGAAGTCTCATCCCACCACCTGGGAATGTGACCTTGTTGGACGTAAGGTGTTTACAGTGGGAATTACATTAAAATAAGGCCACCAGGGCGGACCTAAAGCAATACAACTGCTGTCCTTATAAGAAGGGGTCCTTTGGACAAGGGCACACACAGAGGAAGAGTCCAGGTGAAGGTGAAGTCAGAGCCTGGGGTAAGGCATCTATAAGCCAAGAAACGCCAAAGATTGCCAGGAAAGTCCCCAAAGCAGGAGACAGGCCTGGAATAAATCTCCCTCAGAACCACCGGAAGGAGCCGCCCTGCTGACACCCTATCTCAGGCGTCTAGCCTCCAGAACCATGAGACGATGGATTTCGGCTGTGCATGCCGCCCAGTTGTGGTTCTTTGTTATGGCAGCCCCAGCAGACTGACATACCCAGCGTCCCCATGTCAGGTTATCTCAGCTTACGATGACTGGCGTGAGCGATCCCCCTGGAACACTTAGCCACAATAGGACGTGAGTCACTGACTGGAGGCCACAAGAGTCATTCAAACAATAAATGCCATTGGAACTAAGATGACAGGAGAGAAGTGGAGACTGAGATCTCAGAAGAGATACACTCGCTGAAGAGTGAGAAAGAAGAAAGGAAGGGTGTGTGAGTCAAGAGGAACAGAGCAAAGCCCATGGTTTTAGAGATGGAAGATGGGGACAAAGAAGAATCCCCACCTCTGCTTTTGCAAAGCACGTCTTGTGTTCTCACTGATAATGGACAGCGATGCAAGCTGGGCAGAGATGAACCCCGGGGAAGTTAAAGTGCTTATACATTTTGGAGAAGGTCACAGGCTCAAGTTTCCAGGAGGATCTGTATTTACTTTATGTTATATCCTAATTTAAACAATAGAAATACAAGTATGCAACATGTTTATTTTCTTAAAACTGTAAAATTGGTGTAAAAACATAAAAGTAACATGTACAAAATACCCGTGGGAACGTCCTTATTGCACAGGAATGATTTTATCACTTAACATCATTAAGGAAAATTGGGTTTTATTCTTAAAGATGGAAACATTTATTCACGTTTGTAGAATTTATCTAAAGTCAAATATATTTTATTCAAACACAAGTAATGTGAAAAAACCTTTTCTTTTTTAAATAATCGACTTAGAATCTCTTTAAATACAGCTTTGAGCTTTATTGAGAGAGCTTTTTCTCTTTACTAATGTTCTGTGAGGGGCGTGACCTCTCACTCATACTTGCTAAGACATAGTGTGGTCTGTGCCATTCTTTCAGCAGCTCATTCAGGTCCTCTTTCACCTACGCAGGGTACAATGCCATTGTAAATTTCCTCTGAGGACACTTGTGAGATGTGAGTCTAAATATCAAAGATAGTGAGATGGAGGCAATAGTGTAAAACCGCAATGGAAATGACTCACTTCGAAACTTCCGAACTTGCAATGTGCCACTAAAATAATTAATTAATCATCTGTAATACTTGGCAAGATTTCTTCTAGCATGTTCTGTAGTTGTGAAACACCCTGTGAATGACCCACTGCTTTGTAAGCCCCTTGGCTTGCTCTGGCCAGCTGGTAACAGATGGCCACATGGCGGGCGTGTGGTGATCTCAGAACTCACCACAGGGTCTCACGTGCGGCTCTGCACGAGAACAGAGGAGCTTATCTGGGCCGTGTGTGCTTATCAGGCTGTCTGTGCTAGACTTTCTCTAAGTGAATGATTCCACCATTTTCCGTGGTGTATACCATGGCTCACCATCTGTCTCAGAACTACGTGACATATATTGCTGTGTTTTTCAGCTTTATCGAAGTATAATTGACAGATGAAAACTGTGTCTATTAAGGATGCACACTGTGGCCTTTGGCATATGTGCCCACTGTGAAGTGACCACTGCCTCGAGCTCAGTAAGGCACCGCTCCCCTTGCATAGTAACCATTGTGCTTTAGGCACACTCAAGTTCTACTCCAGCAAACGTCAGGGACACGATGCAGCACAGTCACCTGCTGTACAGGAGAGCCCCAACACTCAGTCATCACATAACTGAAAGTCGGTGCCCTTTGAATGTGGCCTCCCTACGTCCCCACCCCCAGCTCCGACAGCCACCATTTTACTCTCTGCTCTGAGGTACCTCACTATTTTAGATTTCATACAGTATCAGTGGGATCATGCACTATTTGTCCTTCTGTGCCAGGTTTATTTCACTTAGCACAGTGTCCTCCTGGTTTATCCATGTCGTCACAAGTGGTGGGGTTTCCTTCTTTTTTATGGCTGAAAAAATACCCCATAGAATGTACATACCATGTTTTTTCTTATCCACTCACCAGTCAGTAAATCCTCAGGCTGTTTCCATGGCTTGGCTATGGTGAGTGACGCTGCAGTGAGCGTGGCTGCAGGAATATCTCTGAGAGCCTGATTTCACGGCCTTTGGCTGTACGTCTGCAGTGGGGTTGCTGGGTCCCTGGGTAGTTCTGTGGTTAATGTTTTGAGGACCCTCCATACTGTTTCCATAGTGGCTGCACCACTTTATATTCCCATGAACACAAGATTCCATTTTCTCCACATCTTCATCAAAACTTGTTATTTCTTGTCTCTTTGGCATGAGCCATTCTAACAGGTGTGAAGTGAAATCTCACTGCCTTTGATTTCCATCTCCCCGATCATTAGTGATGCTGAGCAACTTTTCATGTACCTGTTGTCCATTTTTATATCTTCTTTGGAAAAAAAAAAAGTCTATTCCTGTCCTTTGCCCATTTATATAATTCAGATATTAACGCCTTATGAAGTATATGATTTGCAAATATTTTCTCCCATTTCGTAGTTTGCTTTTTCATTTTGTTGATGATTTCCTTTGCTGTGCAGAAGCTTTTTAGTTTCATTTATTTTTGCTTTCGTTACCTGTGCTTTTGCTGTCAAATTGTGCCGTGTTTTAAAGACCAAGGCTTGTAACCCTTGGCTATTCCAGAGCTCTGGCAGAGAGCTTAAGGATCTTTTTCTCCATGAACAGCAAAGATGAGAACCATTTCAAAGCTAGTGCAGGTAATATTCTGAATATTCATCTTTGGTTCAAGAACAGTTTTCACCTGGTCACTGCTACCTGCCCTTCACACCTCCTGATCATTTACATAGAAATATCTGGAAGGAAGGAAGCAGCTGCCTTACCTATCATTATGAAATAGTCCTTTAATCCACACATTTTCTTATTTGTATTTTGATGAAACAAGTTTGTTTTAAATTGGGTAACATGATTAATCTCAGTTCATATAAATGCTAAGTGTCAATTGCAATTCTAATTTTAACAACAGCTTAAGCAGAGGTTTCTAAGCATTTTGGGGAGATGCCCCATCAGTAAAAAGGTTTCAGTAACAAATGGCCAAAGACATTCATATTTATTGATTTGTAAATTATAGATGTAGAAGTCTTCTGTTATATTTCATGCAGCCTGTAGGGTGTGTGCACCCCACCCTTGACCCCTGAGGGCTTCAGTGAAGTGTTTGGGGAGAGAATGAAGTGACCCCTCCCCTCTTTATGGCCCCGGTTAAGTGAGGGTCACCTGAGAAAGCCACACTGGGTACCAGGGACTTTTAAATATTCATTAGTATGATTCATTTGAATGTTTATTGCTTTGTAACCACAAAGGATGAACTATTTTCATCTAGGTAGCACACAGCTACAAGATGTCTGCCAAAATCACAGCGAGGGAAGTAATGGGTTTTATATTAGGGCACAGAAATGGAGATCACCCACCCGTGGTCATGCATCAACGAGCTGCTTATTGATTACCTGCCACGTGCCAGGCACAATTCTAGAGGGTCTAAATATGAGAGTATGGCACTAGAGCCTTCTCCTAATGTTTGGTACATAGCAGGTGTAGTGATTATTGTTTCTTATGTGATCATCGAAATTACCCAGACCCCCAGGAATGAATATTCTCAATGCTTACAAATAAGTTGCCTGAGGATCAAAGAGGTTTTACCACCCGGCTGCGGTCACAGCTGGTAAAAGGCAAAGAGGCCTCCCCACTTCCTTAGCTAAATTTTCAGGTTTTTCAAAAAACTTTTTAACTTCTATCAGTGTGTAATTACCCACGTAAGAGGCCCAGAGCCGTGGGCTACCCGACTGATTTTGTCACATCATATGGACACTGATGAGGGATCTGTTTGTTTAGTCACATCCACGAAATGGCTCATTGCATCCTTTGTTCTGGAGGTAAGACCACACAGTGGGTGTTATAATTATGTGCCAAATGCCCATAAAACATGCTTTGAGACAAATTACCTTGATTTTCCTCCTTTTGTTGTGTGGCCGATGATGGCACCTGTGGGAGGATGGGTTTGTGCCAGTGTGGGCTGTTTGCCATCCTGTCAGTTACCTGCTGCTGTGTGCCATGACCCCAAACGCAGCAGCTTAGAGCAACAGTAGATGGTTATTACCTCACAGACTCTGGTTCTGGAATGTGGGCGTGGCTTACACCTGGGTGCTGGGGGCTCCCAGGCTGCCTTCCAGCACCTGTGAGGCTGCTGTCCTCTGAAGGCCTGGCTGGACTAGAGGCTGCTCTTCCAAGATGTCGTGCTAGTCACTGAGCACCCACAGCCTGGCGGCCAGCTCCCTCAGAGAGACCCAAGAGTGAGGGAGGAGGCTGCTCTCGGGCCTTGAAACCCGTCTCGGAAGAAAGTCACACACCATCCGTTCTGCCACACTGAATTTGTCAGAAGGGAGTCACCAAGGCCACCTCCCACTCCGGGGAGCCGACTCCTCCTTTGAGGGGAGGATTGTAAGCAGTCGGGGAGTGTCTTCAGACCACCGCCCAATGTACTTGAGAAGATTCTGACCATGGAATCTTTGAAATGTTTTCTGTAAACTGCATCAGACCTGGGAAGGGTCTGATGTCTGACCCTGTTTGTAAGTGGCCAAGTTGCCAGCGGCCATGGATGCGGAGAAATGCAGGTGTCCTCCAGGTCAGAGCACAGGGCTCCATGACTGGAGCAGAGTGTCATCAATTTCAGTTCCCGCACTGGCAAAGCCATGGCTGTGACTCAGAGCAGGTCAGGTGGCATTCACATTTCAGGAGATGTCCTGAACTCAGGGAACAAAAGGCTGGCGTGTATAATGGGGAGGAAGCTCCTCTGCCCTTGGCTCCAAAGACCCACTGGACACTCCGTCTCTGTCTCAGCAGGCTGCCACCCTGGACACATCTGTCCCGAGCAAGGTGGGCAGTGCCTCGACTTACCCATGAATTATTTTCAGTCTACAGTGTTCTCTGATACTTTTATTGTATAGTGGCGGTAATAGTCAGGGTTTGCCAGAGAAGCAAACATATTTGTGTGCAGATATACATTACATATTATATATTATGTTACACATTACGTTGCATGTTGTAGGCTGTATATGATGTATTATGCATTATACATTGCACATTATTATATATCATATATTATACATTACATATTCTATACTTCAGCCTCCATAACTGGGAGGAATGTCTGCTATTGAAGCCCCCAGTCTCTAGTATTTGGTCATAGCAGCTCACTGATACACTATGTTTACGCACGACTCCCCTGCCTCTATGTCCCACCCTGTGTCCGCTGTGCTGCTGCTTACACTCCATTGTCCCCTCAGACTTCACGTCTAAGCCCAAGTTTCACAATAAGACAATTAAGAACTCAAGAAGACAGTGGCAGGGCAGCGAGCGTGGGCCCCTGCTGTGTCACAGGCCACTCGCCCAGGCTGCCGTGCCTCTGGAGTCCTGGGTTCATGGCGTGGACATGTGCCCTCATCCCATTATCCAGACCGCCAAGAGGGGCTCTGGGCACAGGATAGGTTTTCCGCGGTCTCCTGACGCCATTCAGTGTGTATGTCACCGACCCTCAGCTCTGTACAAAGAGGTTCCAAAGTTCTGATCAAGGAGACTTTCTCAGAATCCTCTATTCATTGACAAGTAACCAGAGAATTGCAGAAATAGAAAACTGCAAGGAATTTCTTGTCTAGTGGTGTTCAGGGTTATCTTTTAGTTTTCGTAAGCAGTGGAGCCAATTTTTCAAGGAAAACCTTTGAAGAAGGCATTTTTAGGTGAGGGAACTAGAGACGCTTTGACGGGGGCCAGTAGTCCCCCCCCCAAAACATAATTTGAAAACCAATGCTCTGCTCCAAATTTTTCCTTTAAAATATTTATTTATGTATTGCCCCCTTAAAGGATCTTCAAAAACGACAGAATTACAAATTAAAAAACAAACAAACAAAAAAAACAGCCAGAGTTTTTAAAAAATGCCAGGATACGCAGTAGTGTTTTCACATGAACTATTCACTTGCCACAGGCTCTTAAGAATTGGGAACTAACAAGTTAGGAGAGAACGGGGCTCTCAGCTCCCAAAGGCCTCTGCGTCCATCTCTCTCTGCCCCTGTGTAGCAGTGGGAGGAGACACACGAGATAATGAACTCGAAGGGAGGATGCTCGACTTTTGCTGGGTGAAAATGAACCTGGACCTCTCACCTGCTTTTCATGGCCAAGCTCCAACTTCCTTTTCTAGAAGTTGCTTTGCTAGTTTTACAGTGTTTGTGTTGCCACGGTCACTTGCGTTTTAAACTGAGAATGAGGTCAGCGTTCTCATGTTTACTACCAAGCAGACTCATGTAATCATTGGCATTCTGTTGTGTTTACTATATTATATTGTTCTACTCGATTCTTTCCCATGTATAACTCTATGTGTCCATTCTGTGTGTATTTCCTAGGCGTATAGCAGTCCAGTTGATATCAGGGGAATTTTGAAGGCAAAGATGACATGGCCAGGAGTTCAGGACTTAGCCAGAGTTACAAATCAACAAAAATAATGTGTTTTCTAGTTATGATTTCCAATGGTCATAACATTAAATAAACAAAACTAGTTTTCTTTTAATAGCCCAGTTTAAAATTGTGTTTGGTAAATGTTATGCATAGGGCTTTAAAAAGTATAATTTTAGAAACTCATAATTTAATAAGTTAAACATATGCTTTCTGTATTTTTTCCCATTTTAACAGTTTTAGGAAAAGCAGCCTATAAAATGCTATCAAAATAAATCTGATTCATAAACAGTTTTCAATGAATTTTCTCATTAAATAAGTTACAAAAAATAAAAAGTAAATAAATAAATTGGTTACAATTTGGAAAGTTTATGAGAAGAGTAAAACTAAGAGAAGATTATAGAAGATGCAGTCAAGGTTTTGAAAACCTATCGTAAAAGTCCTAGCAGGAGACAAAAGATATATAACTATGCTAGTCTCACAAAAAGTATAATCCCCCTCGTTTCACCTCCTTATTCTCTATTCTCCTTCTCAGAATTCATGTTTGCATGGTTCCCCCTTTCAGTATCATTATTTACAACACTCACTGTTTCCATAGTTATGCAGTATTTCTGTTTCCATAGCAACACTTTTGGTTTCCTAAACAAATAGTATCACCGTGTTAATCTTGTTTCAGTGTTATTGTACTATGTTATTAGATACAAAATTCAAAAAATAATGTAAGCAGGGTTTGAGACTAGGTGGGTTGGTTTTATTACTTGGTGCTTGCGATATTAAATTTCGATTTCATATTAAAATACATATCCATTTGAAAAATAGTGGGGATTTTGCATAGCAAACATGATACCAATTTTATTCGCTAGTTACAAAACACTATAATTTAATAAGAGGGTGTTCCAGTACACAACAATATAGAGGGGAGGTTTCCCATCTCCAGATTAAAATGGCTGTTTTTCAGCCAGCCTGGATGGTTTAGCTTCCCCAAATCGTTGAAGTCATTTATAGCCTACCCACAGCAATATTTCCCTTTGCCATTTTTGCATATGAAGTAATTTCTACCCATTTTGCCTTTTATTTCACAGCCCCGCAGGTATAGCTGTAAAGTAGACTTGAAGGGAACTTCACTACCCCCATTTTCTCAAAAATAAAACGTAACTTCTGCCTTTCATGTGCTTATCAGTCCCCTGAATTTCTTCTCTTCAGATCATGTTTGGTGGTCTTTTCCAGAAGCAGTGCCATGCCTCAGTCCAGCTCCCAGAACAGTTATGCGATTGATTCCGTGGGACTCCTACAGGAGGCGTGAGGGTTCCCGTGGGGAGAAGGAGGCCAGGGTGCTGTGGAGGAAGTGGGTTATTATTTAACAGAAGTGAGGGAGCTCTCTTGACAGCCCCCAACACCGCCTTTCCTGTCACATGTCTGCACAAGTCCTGCTCAGTATGTGGTCAGCTCTCTGCCTACTTACCAAGGCACTTCCGAAGTCAGCTTTCCCAGTTTCCTTTGGAGTGCGTCTTCCTTTAAGAACACATTGAAATGTTTCCCCTCCCGATTTCAGCGAAAAAGGGGTTGATATGGGGGGTCTAACATAATAATTTGTCAGTGTGGAATAGTTTGCTCTGCTCTGGGGAGAGGACTCAGTAGTGAACGAAAGTGGATGTCAAACTTTGGACCCAGCATGCCCTAGATCAGGAGCTTGAGGACAGGCAGATGGCCCAGCACGTGTCTCTCAGCTCAGGCATTTCCCTCTGCACTACTGCACTCTGTGAGCCTCAGTTTCCTCACAAACAAAACTGGGGAAATCCTACCTCCTGTGCAGCATTGCTGGGAGGTTAGAGGTACACACAGCCAGCATGTAGCACTGGCTAAGTGGTAGCCATGGCTACATGTTACTGGCTTTTCCTTGAGCATTTGAAGTTTGGGGTCAGAAAGAGCCGGATTTCTTTGGAGGAATGTACAAGGAGCACTGGCCACAGAGCGTCTTCTGCTCCCTCCCCAGTACCTGCCTATCTCCTGCTCCCTTGCAGCTTGGCTTTTCCAGTTCAGAGGAGGCACACATTCAGACTTCCCAAAGCTGCCCCATCCCTGTGGGTCCCCCTCCTGGAGAGCACACCTGTAGTCTGGGAAGGCCGGAGAAGAGGCTTTTCCCCGTCTCCGCTGTGAGTGAGCCTCCCCAGTGCTCTCTGCCTCCTGTGAGCACAGTTACCTATCAACTGGGGATAGGCTGACACACAGATTTGGGTTCAGCAGGTCTGGGTGGGGACTGAGTTTCTGCCTGGCTGGCCAGCTCTCAGGTGACATCAAAGTTGCTGGTACAGGGGCCTCACCTTGAGGGGGAAGGATCTAAGGTCACCAAATCAGAGATGTTCTCCAATTTGTTAAGACCTAATTAGGGGCCAGTGCCCACAACATTGAGCCCCCAGACTACTTTTACAGGGGCCCATCTGGGGTTCTTGTTCTAGAACAAGACACAAACCATCCGGTTTCGTTGAACTTGGCTTCCTTGTAAGTTGGAGAGATCGGGCTGGCTAGAATCTCCTGGGTCCTTTTCCACAACAACTGTGGCACACTTTCTTCTTTTAGACATAGGACAACTCAGGGAAGATGCAAAATCGCACCCACTCAAATTGTCATTAACCAAATTATGTTCAGCAGATTTGAATCTTTTACGGGCTTTAGGATCAACATGATTCAGTTGTTTTAGGAAAACTCTGTAACATGATTAATATTGATTATCAGAAATAGTTTAATGTCTGAATTAGAAATTTAGTGAGTCATCTAGAAACAGGTTGAATCATGAAGCATCAAAAATTGCAATATAATTAATGTTTCAGAATTCTATAAGAAAGTGTGTTCTCTTTCCTTGATTGTGTTGCAGTGCTGCAAGCCGGTTTTCTTTGGCAGTACTGTGTTTGGTTTCTTATGTTTCGGGACCCTGTTGGCATTTGTGTTGTTGTGGCTTCATAGCGATGTTTCTTACATGGAACCCTTTCCATAGCTATTCACTGAGGTCATATTTTTTTCTGAGATCATATTTGAAAAGGAAACTTTATTTGTAAGTTCTGAAAAAAAAAATCCAGGACTTTCTAGGGGATTTTGTCAGTTAGGTTTTCCTTATTTATGAAATCATGGTTGAGGATTGTACAAGCTTCTAAGAATCAAAAGGATTGTGGTTTCTGATAAATATATGCAAGCAGAGAATGATTTTCATTTTTAATCATGTGCTAAATATATTCACTCGATTGGCATCGACCTCATAATGAATCATGAGGAGTCTATCCGCCGTCCTCAAAAGTAATGATGAAATTGGAGCAAGGTCAATCCCCTTTGGAGAAAGAGGCAGCCGGTTTCCTAACAGTGGCTCGTGTGCCTTGGAAATATCCCAACTGTCGATGAAAATGCACACATAAATACATAAAAATATGCATGAAAATAGGATCCTCTTCACACAGTAAAAAGCACATAAACTCATGAAAATGAAGCACTTAGAACAGTACCTGGCAGTTACCAAGTGTTCAGTAAACATTCTGTCTGCACTGTTGCCTCTCCCGACTGTCACCTCATTGGTTCCAGTCTCATCTCATTCTTTATAATAAGCCAGCCCGCAGTAGCCCAAGCTCGCCCCTGCTCTGTGCATGTGTTCAAATATATATATTTGGAGGGGGCCCTTTCCTAGATGATGGTTTCAGATAGCTGTGGGAAAACAGGATCCATTGGAAGAAAATAATGCATGTATTTCCCGAAAGCTTACAATTGCTGCAATGAATGTCTGATTCAAACAGATGACCATCCTCAAGGTTCTTTGTTCACAAAATGTCACATAGAGGATTATGATTTATAAAAAAACTGCTCTTCAAGTAGAAGAGCAGTTTTCTCAGTGGGGAAAAAATCAATGCCTATAACACACATACAAACGAGTGTATGGATTTCCATGAGAAATGCATGCATGTTTTTCTCCTAGCTGTATTGATTAAAAATTAGTCTTATCCAGTCGTATCCTGGCTTATGCTCTATATAGCCCTAACACTAAAGTAGTGTGTTCGCAGAACAAAGACAAAGGGAACCTTAGCAAGTGGTAGGTTGGTAGGTTTAGTGAAGTCAATGTGCCCCCCCAAATCTCCAAAGCGGGTAGGCCGTTTCCCTTATTAAGACCACGGAGCCATGAAGGGGGGTGCACGAGGAAATGCCCATCATTTTGTGGGGCTTTTCCACAGTTTGTTTATGCAAGGGGAAGCTCGTAGTATTTTCCTTGTATAAAAATACATCATGATAGATATCAGGTTTGCTAAAAATACACAATCACAGTGGCAGAATAACCTAGGGTGACTTGTCCGGCAGCAGCCAGAGGCATGTCAGGAAAACAATAGAGGGCACTGACACAACTGTCAAATGCCCAGGTTCAAGTCGAGACTCGACCCTTTGTGAATTGACTTTGAGGAAGTCCCCTAACTCTCTGTGCCTCCGATTATTTACTTTGTAATAAGGAAGTAAGAGCACCTAATGTCCAAGGCTATTGTAAGAATAAATATAATAATGTATACAAAGTGATCAGAGCACTGCCTTCTACACAGTCTTCAGTACACGTTAGAATTTATTAGAAAGTGAACAATGTTTCCTGTAACTGCCATTAAGATCGCTGTCATATGTTACAGTTTTATGAGTGACTTGTAATTTCGCCAAAGCTGATGATAAATGTATTACTGTTGGTTCCATAACCTTGCAAACAACCACCCTGGAGCTTCTAAGTCACATGAAGATCACAGATTCTAGAGAGAATTTAGTAATCAGTCAGGTACCATTCGTTCAGAAAGGGCTCTGAAGATTAAGACTTTTAAGATAAAGTCCAGCAGGCCTAGATATGAAATAATTCTTAAACTCTGGGTTTAACTATGTCAGCAGAATTCTGTTAGCAAACATTTAGCCAATGATTGTTTTAGTCAGTGCTGCCTACTATAACAAAAGACCACAGAAAGCGTGGCTTAAGCAAGAGTTCTGGAGGCTGGGAGTTCAAGGTCAAGGTGCCAGCAGATTCAGTGTCTAGTGAAGCTCTGCTTCCTGGCTCGTAGGTGACTGTCTTCTCACTGTGTCCTCATATGCCCTTTTTTCTGTGCATGCTAAAAGGGAGGGGGAGAGAAGGAGAGAGAGAGACAAGGAGGAGAGACAAGATCAGACAGTGATTCCATGTCCACTCTGGCCATCACTCCCCTTTCTTTTCCCTTCACTGGGAGCCGCTCATGCCCACGGTTCCCCTTGCCAGGGCAACACAGCTCTGTTCTGCATTACTTCCAGGCCTGGCTCCTTCCCGGGCAGCAGTTCTCTGGGGGACTGCTCAGGGTTGTCACCCACCTCTCCAAGGACACAGCCTGATTCTTCCCGGGGCCTGACTTTAAGCCTTACTCATCCGGCGTTCATTTTCTTTTGTCCAGGAGGAAGTGTGAGCTCTGTTTTAACTGTGTGGGGAGAAGGGAGACAGGGTGAGTTTACTGCCACAGTGCAGGGGGCTGTGCTCCCGGGTTACCTGGGAGCCCCACGAGCCCACGGGAGATCCCCTCCCTCCTGGTACTAGAAATGGAAGCTCAGCTGGGTTCATCCTTTTAAACATCAACTCCAAGGGAAAGGCTTCTTAGACTTTCCTTTTTTCCTGAAATGCACACTGATGTTTTTTTCCTTTTCCATTTCTCTTCGTATTACTGGTATTTTTCTAAAATTACAGTTCCTCTCACTTTTCAGAGATGTCAGTGGATTCCTGAGATTCCTTTCCCTCACTGATCAGGACAGTGAGGCCTTCAGCGCCTGCCCTCAGGAGGGGAGAGGGTCACATTTGTAATTGCTCTGAAACTGAGAACTCCCAGAGAACAAGACAAAGGATTTGACCTCAGAGGATACATGGTTAATGGGAGTTCTTTGCAGATGAGGTAATGTCTTGGTTAGCTGATCAGTGGGCCCGAACCTGGTCTCCCCTGCTTCACTCGTGGGGAGGTTGTCAGCTGCAGGTCCCTGTCAGCTCGAGAATGTTTCCAGTTACAAGCGGAGATCCTGACCTGGTCTTAAAGGAGGCATTTTCTAACTTTCCAGGGAGTTCTCCTTACACTCAGGGTTCCCAGAGGATTTCCCCCGTCTCTGTCTCCCCCTCTGGGTTTTTCCTATTACTAAGCATGCACGCACCAAGGTAACAATCTCTGAAATCTCCACTTTCAGATCAGCAGCCGAGCGCCCAGATAAATAGGTCAGTTATTACTGACATCACAGGGAACCCCCAGCCACAGAGGAACTGGGCCCAGTTTGCAATGCGAGAGAGAGCTCTGTCATTAAAAATATAAGCAGGGTTACGTCATTTTAACAAGTTCCAGCCGCATAGATCATGGAAGTTCCTCCTAGAGCCACAGAGTGAGGGAAGAAAATGACTCCTTTTTCCTAGTTAGTGGACAAAGATTTGTCTGGAGGTGGGAGGGCTCAGCCCCACTGCTTCTCAGGACATTCGGGGGCCTGCCCTCATCACGGTGTCCTTGTCCTGTCACCTACCTGGTTGAGCCAGACTGACGGGAAACACCTACCCTGACTTGCTGATAGCCATCAGTACCAGCCCATGTCACACCCTCAAAGGGGTCTGCTGGCTTTCCCCTTTTATTTTATCCATTGTCTCAAGTTCCCAGACATTTCCTCACACTCCTGTGAATTCAAGGCAGGTGGGGCAAGTACATTCAAACAAGTCCATCCTTCCCAGGAAGGAGTGTCCTGGCAAAACCAAGCCCCACAGGTCTTCCCGGGGCTGGGTTGGATGAACTCCCATGAACCTCCAAGGCTTAAGGTTGCCCGAGACACAAATGTGTCTCCCCCACCCTGTTCCTGGTGCTAATAGTTCATTTCCTCATCAAACATGCATGGCGAACAAGGCATCTGCTAGGCACTGAGGAGACGGCCGGCTGTCAGTCATCACCCCTGACTTCAGGGTCCATCCTCCAGGAACAAACAACATCAGCAGCCCCGTCCTTACCTGCAGTCAGGTGGACAGGTGGGGGCACAGTGCTCTGTGCACAAGGTCATGGACAGCCCTCCTTACAGGCTCTGTGCTTATCATCGCCCTGGCACATTGACCTCTCTGTACATACGTGATTTACATAGTGAAGGAATTGAAGCAACAGATAAGGAGCTACTTTCCACGGCACTTACTTGCTGACCTGGCTCCCCTGACTGGAGACCAAAGGTATGAAGACACGCTTTGTGTGCACTCTGACAGACATAGACCAAGGAGCACGATGGTGGTGAGTTGGACGGACAAAGGGATGGAGTCTAGAAAATGTAGGTGGGAAAAACACCCACTCTATCTGTACGTTTTGTCTTCAGGTGTAAATGTAGATTGCCAGTCAGGAGCTTCTTTTGACACGAGGAGTGAATATCCAGATTCCTTTTTATTGCTGTGTGCACAGCTGATCTCACTGTAGCTGTGTAAGAAAACAAATCACGGCCTTACCAGTAGTCTCAGTTGAACCAATTTTTTTGAACCAATCAACATGTATATTCTTATTATGCTACAGAAACTACCAGTAGTCCTGTACTTAATAAAATGCTGGGGATAACAGCTCCTAAATGATTGTTGGGCACCATCTCCATCACACACACGCACACCCGGCCCTATGGACAATTTCAAATTAAAACAGGTTGATAAATTCAGTTTTCTGTCATTTTATGCAGTTCTGGATTCCTATGTTGTTTGGGAGCTACTGGCTTAAGGAATTAAGATTCTCAACAAATGAACAAACTACTGAGAATGTCTTTCCAACATCAAAGCCAGTCTTTATTTCCAGGAAGTTGCTTCTTGTTTAAAGGCTGGTGTTTGTTGTTCTTTTCTGTTTGTTATCTAAGATATCATAAAAATATCGTTGCGACCACTGCAGGACCGAGTTGCACTCTTCTGGTTTCACCGTTCCCTGGAGATCTCTGTTCCAAAGGGCAGCGCAGTTTCCTGGGCTCAGCCGATCCAGCTGGGAGAAGCGTGTCCCTGGACAGCTGTCCTGCCACTCCTTTGGTTATCAAGGGCTCTCTGGCCAGAGAGGGATGGTTTGCTTTCATCTCCATGCATATTGACCTCCGGAATGTTTAGCTTGAGGGAAAAAAAGAAAAAGGTCAGCTTCACATGAGGCCAGATGATCTCAGCAGTCACTTCCCACAAATGACCTGGCAGTGACTTCAGCTTTCACTTTTCTTATGACTGCCTTGTTTGGGAGCAGCCACATTCCACATTAGCTAATCAGCAACACCAGTGAGACCTCTACTGAGGTTCGAACCCCTCCGCTTTCTGAGTCTTGTTGTCTGACTTCAGAGGGAGCAACCCTCAAATGGACCCTGGCAAAGCTGCTTCCTGGGCCCCGATTTTGATCTCCATGTTGTTTTAGGGGGAACTATGAGTCAACATTTAAGAAGGGCAGATTTTATATGTACATCTAGATTTCCACCTTCTCCTGGAAATGGTGGAAATCTAGACTAGATCCAAATTTCCCTGGTGCCACAATTGGCCACAATTTCCCTGCTACCCTCTTTAGGGGACACCTGTGCTCACTTTTCCACAGTCCCCAGGATGCCCACAGTTGTCCCCTGAGGAGGCCAAGCGTCTCTTACCAAGCATGATGGTTCTTATGTCTGCTTTTCTTACTCCCAGTATGCATTTCTCCTTATCTGACTTTTCTGGTTCATGAAAGCGTTTGAGCTTGCAACCGCTACTCCACATAGCATTTTATTCATAAAATCTTAGCTTTGGGAGTTTTTGTAGGGATAATCCAACTAAATAGCTAATAGTATTTTATTAATAGCATTGATTTCCCTTTACCCTGTCCCAGTTAAATGTGATTCCTTTCCCTGTCTTTTTCTGGGATCAAACTGGTGTCGTTGGCATAGCCTTTCAACACTTGACAGAGGACCTTGTTCATAGAAATCATCCCATCTATGTCAGGCAGGTGAGATTCGCAGGGCACTTGATATTTCACGGTGGGCTTTCCACATGTATGAACTTATTGAAATCTCTGGATAACTCTGAAAGGGAGATTTTTTATCATCTCCTGGCCCCAGATAGGACACTCACGGGGGTAGTGACTTGTCCAAGTCCACACAGCGAGTGAGTGACACAGCCCAGTTTGAAATCTCTTTATGTTATTGTCAGGTCAAATAAACAAACAGGCAGATCTGACCTGCCCACTAGAAATTTCCAGCTGGATATCTTTAAAGACAAAGACTGTGAGTAGTGTTTAAAACAAGGCAAAGAGAACAGTTACTATCGTGAGTGGTTTCTGGGTTTGAAGGCTATTGTGAGTTTTCAAAGAGCTGGCTGAGTTTTGGTATAACCTAAAGTACATTCATTCCACTCTCTCCAGCTTCTTACCCAGTGTACTTTCATTGGTGAATCATTATTTGATGGTGTGAGACAGAGGTTGCTTTTCATGTTTGGAATGGGTCACAGAAGTTGCCATTCAGGTGTCTTTCTCTGGTTAGCTCCATACTTGGTTGCCAACAGCTGGTGAGAATAAACTGACTTCACAGTCACTGCCCCTCTTTAGCCAGTTTAAAGCGTTGATGGAGAAGTAGGTATTGGAGGGCTGAGTTCTGGTGCGTATTTATCTGACACCTGTTTGGTCGTCCATCCCCTTCCATCAGAGGAAAATTCGCTCTCACTTGCCTGTTTCCTGCTGTGCTTCATCCGTCCAGAACGCTGAGCTCTCACCAGCTCACCTCCCCAGAGCTGTCGCTCTTAGCTCCAGCCTCCAGCAGCACCTCCTCTCCCCCTCATTCTGGGAGCAGGTTTGCTGTGCCACAATCATTCCGTGCCATCCAGGTCCCCCCTTATCTTCAGGATGACTCGGTTGCTTTCTTGGAGACCATTTCCTACCGAGACCCTCTGCCCTGCTGTATGATTTCTGTTTCGTGTAGTGAAGCCATTTTCCCTTCCTTTTGACATTTCAGAAATGCCAGTTGACAGCTAAACTGACATTGTCTTTTTTTGCTAAAACAATTTGCAAGAGGTATGCTTCTTTCCAACTCCTGCTTTCCCTGGGGATTTTCATGTACACATTGGAGGACTTTCTCTTCTCACATGAAGATGACATCTGCAACACTTTATTAAAAACAAACAAACAAAAAAAAACAGCATTCTAAAGGAGTTTGTAAGAATGTCTTTAAAATAGGATATATACATGTATTGATGAGTTTCAAATATTTAAAATATATATTTTGCAAAATGTATTTAAAAGAGGGAAACAAAAGTGATTCTCTTCCCAATTTGTGACCTAATTCATTTCTAGACAATGGTTTTGGATAGAATCATAAAAACGAGGTGGCTTAATCAATGCTTGCGTATTTCTTCCTGAAAACTAAATTTGTACCAACCGATTATCCTACGGAAGAGAACGAGTCATCCATTTCAACATTCTTTTTGATTTGTATCTCAATACTTCAAAGAAAAGTCATGCTCTTGCAAGAATCCTTGAAAACACTGGGATTCACCCAATCTGATCATGTGTTCTTGCCATCGAACAGGATTCTAAGGACTCACTCATCATCTGTGCTGGCCCCTGTTCTTTGCTCCGGCCAAGCTCCATCCTTCAGCCTTCATCCACTGGCTTTCCACTGGGACACTGCTGTCCCTAAAAATTCAATCATGGGAGGAATTACCATAAAGCTCTTTGAAAATGTGGAGAAGAGTTGGCTGGAAGTCATATGCACGGATATTCACATCTAGACTAAATGGGAAGCCATTCACTAGCTGGGACTTTTTACAATTGCAGTGAATTAAACAAACATAGCATTTTAGTTAAAAAAAAAATACTCTGTTGCCTTTTGTTCACCATTGAAACTACATTTAGGATTATCAAGTAGAACAACAAATTCTAAAGGGGAAACATAAGTTTCAGAATTTGTTGTTGCAAGCTGGCATTCCGAAGGCAACAGCCGGTGAAGTGGAATGTTCTATAGGACATGGTGTCACTGGGGGTGTCTGTGAGGCGTTGTTTATCCTGCGCAGTGTGAATCGGTTCACGTGGACCCTGGGCCTACCTCTCCATTCCTGCCTTCCCCATTTCTTTGATCTCATTTCTTACCTTCCTTTCATTCCCTCCCTCTGTCTCTCTCTCTTGACCCCCTGTAAAGCCGTAAGAATTGAGGTAGGTTAAGGAAACAGTCCAAAGAAGGCGTTGATCTGGGGTGGGGATGTAGCAGGTGAGGGCCACATCCCCTCCGGTTGGATCAGCGAGGGTGTATGTCTCCTTCGTGACCAGTAAAGGACGTCAGGAATGATGCCACGAGGCATCAGAGCCTAGGACAGAAAAGATAAGGCAGTTTCCATGTTACTCTCTGGAATGCTCTCTGAGCGGCTCTGCCAAGGTCCCACTGTCCTGATGCCATCGTATTGTGAGGAAGACCAAACTAGTGCAGGTTGAGAGATCACGTGGAGAGGCCCTGGGACCCGTGAATGGGGAGAGACAGAGACAGAGAGAGACAGAGAGAGGCTGGGGGTCTGGCCAGCCCCCATCTGCTCCACCTGTTCCAGCTCCCGCGGCACCTGACTGCAGCCACACGAGAGACCTTAAGTTAGAAACGCCCACCAAGCCCTTTTCTAATTTCTGACTGCCAAATAAGTGAGCAAAATGGAATGGTTACTTCTACCCCCTGAGACCTGGGGGAATTTGCTACACAGAAACGGATAACCAGGACGAAGAGCTTGATAAATTGACTAAGAATCAAGGGGTGTGGGACCTGGCATGGTTTTCCTTGTGTGACTTGGCACAAAATCCTTACTCCACGTGCGGTTTATTTCTTACTTATAAGCATTTAATTTCCTTTGTTTTTTCCCACATATTTCTGAAATTTTCATTTCATTTTATTTCTTAGTCACAAGCATTTTCCAGGAATTTCTTATTTATAAGATAAAGAAATTCATTGCTATATCTTCTTACAAGATTGTCATAATTTACTTGACATGAGATAAGGTGCCTCTGAGAAAAGTAAAAATTGTTAGGTAATACAACAGTATTTTTAAATTTGCACCGAAGAAAGAATGGAGTTGAGTAGAGGTATTTAGGTAGACGACTTCCGAAGAAAACGGAATGAAAATAAGTGTGGGACATCACACAAGAGGCAGCATCCTATGCTAACACCCCGTTTACTTTGCTCTCTGTTTACCTACAGCTCTATTATTATTACTGCTATCATTATTGTTACCATGGTTTTGAGAAACAGTGACGTGGCCCCCAGCCAGCCTCTCTGGCTTTCATCCTGGCTGTGTGGTGACGAGCATGTGGTGATGGGGACGTTACCCAGTGAATGTGCTATTTAATAAACGCTGCTTATTCATGCCGCCGCCCCTCCTGTAAGATTTTCAGCTGCCATTGTCCCTCTCCCTCCACCCTCCCCGCTGTCCTTTGACTAGCTCAGTCTTATTTGTCTGCTAGTGCACAGCTCCGAAACCGTGCTGTTGAGTGCTTGTCCCAGGGGTGGGGCCTTGCCCCCAGGGCCGCCTTCTCTGTGATTTGTGCAGCACTCATCTCCCTAAGCGCTTCCTCTGACGTGTTGTCCATTACTGACTGTCCTGTTACCCTGGCTAGAGTGTGGCCTTTTAAGGAAGAGAGCATGTCCTGTGTCGGTTTCCATCTGCCACAATCTAGTGCCTAATACAGCATCAGGCACAGAGAATGAACAGAAAAATGGGTGAATTAGTGAATGAGTGAATTATACACTTGCTTTAAACAAATAATGCAAATTTGGAAAGTGTTGGAGGCAAGCTACTTCTAAACTGCTTATATGCCGTGTAAGTGATCCTTTTCTTATGAATAATGTGGCAGTCTGCTTGATTTGCTTCAGGTTTGAAAAGCTGCAAGGGTCTGGAATTTTAATGGAAAGTTTTGTGGCATATTTCTAGCCTTCTTCATCTCTAGGCAGCAGAATCTGATAATTATGATTTAAATGTTCCTATGTTTTGTGAAAGGCAACCTATGCAGAGGTGGATTTTCCATGAAGCTAGAGAAGCTTTGGGCCTCACAATGAGTCCGTGTGGTCGTACGTTGTGAATATTTTTAAAAGGGATGCAACCACACTCGTTAAGATGTGTGTCAACGATGCAGTCTCAGCTGGAGGGACACTCCAGAAATTTTTGAGACCTGGCGAAGGGGAAGTTAAGTTAAGAATATGCCATTTTAATAGCAAGGTGAGAAGCCACTTTAGAATGTTTCAATAGAGTAAGAAATTCCAGACATCTGATTTTGTAAATTTAATGGGTACCTTTTCTAGTCATCTATAAACTTATTGGCAAAAGAACTGGGAGGGAAAATCAGATAAAAATCAATAGAATGTGAAACAAAAACAATAAGGGATGAGAAGAGACCTCAATAGAAATTATTTTCATATTAAATTACTTTTATAAAAAATTTTCATATCGCACTGAAATGGTAATTTACCAAAAGGGAGAAGTAAGTTTCTCATAGAAGTATTGAATGGTAATTTAAAATTAATTACTCTACAAGAAAATATAAGATGGCCTGAAATTTTTACAGTTTATAGATGAAAGAAGTTGATAAAGGCTTTGCAAATTTGACAAGAAATCTAAAAAATGTATTGATATTATTAACATGGCGTTGTGAAGCTGAAAGGAATTCTTCTGAGCTGTGACTAGTCAAAAAACTAGTCTTGTTGTACTAGAGGGAAGACTCAATTATCTTTTTACTATCTCTAGAAAATTATGATACAAAAATCATTGCCATCAAGAGGCAGTCAAAGAGTATGTAAGTAAAAAATGTGAGAAAGTGGCCTTAGATACATCAGGCAGTTAATTAATCATATATAATGGATTCTTCTGGAATTTGTCATGTTTGTGGTATCTGTCAGATTTATAACATTTGTCATTTGTTTTTATTTCTCTTTCCCAATACATCTTGATTGTTGTGTATGCATTTTGTATCCTTGTTCCTACAGTGGAACCCATAACTATGTAAGAGTCAGGCCTTCGCGTCCTGGACCTGCCCCTCAGGTAACCATTTTCCTTGATGCCCAATTTCACGTCCCTGATGTCTGTACTCCCAGTGCATTTCTAACACCACAAACATGAGAGACTTCACATCACTACACACATCTGGTTAATTGATTCTTAATTTTAATTTGAACCTGTGTGAAAAGTCTTTCATCTCTCTTCTAAGGGAGATTTCCATTTTTATGAGTGTTGACTACATTTTTTTTTTGAAGACAGCAGTGATCAAGGAGGAAAGAAGCAAATGTCACACATGGAAATTGGGTTGACACGGATTTCAAAGGATGTCTGTATTATGGGAACTTGGGGTCTGGGCTGTTGTCTCAGCTGCATGGCCAATCGAGCTCGCCAAGAGTTCAAGGTGCAGGAGGTGCTATTTTTTGCCCCTCCCCTGCCCACTTGGCATATTAGTTTGGTGCCCGTGAGGCCAAGAGTTCCAGACTTCAGGGACCCAGGGTTTTGTAAAGAGCAATTTTTCTCAGCAAGGAATTTAAGCTGTGGTAGAAAAGAAGTGAGGAGATTTGGACTTATTTTGTAGGCAATCATCTCATTTGGTCGGGTCCAGGTACGCATTCCTAAATGAGATGCTGGCTGTTACAGTAGAAGCTGAGTTCCTGTTGTGGACGGAAAATACCCAGCGGGTCTCTGTATGATCAGTAGCGTTTCAACAGTGAGCTGTTTTGTCTTGAAACAGTTGAACTGTTTTCAGCCATGTGCTTAAGTACATCATGGAAAGAAGAGGCTAAGTCATCGTTAGGGAATATTGACATTATTTCCCTCCAAAGGACAACGTGAGCTGGATTGTTGCACAACTTGTATTCCCATGCCCCCCCCACCCCCCAATTTTCCGGACTGCTGTGACAGTGACACAGATCTCCTTTTCCTCCTCTTGACTTGCTGTCTTCACTTATCTTCCGGGACAATCTTCTCATTTCCCCCCACTCTGCCTGTATTCCTCATGGTCCCAAATACCATAGAGTGTGGGTAAGCCCTCAATTTTTGTCCAGACTTCCCAGAAGTCTAGAGTAGCATATGCAGCTACCTACTGGACGTTTCCACTCGACACGCATCTTAAACCTCACATGTCACAGACACACCCCTGGTCCTGTCTCCCCCAGCCACTCTTCTCAGAGATGTGCCCACCTGATTAGTCACCTTCATTGCTCCAGATGCTTCAGTGAGCGTCTTGGACTCATCTTGGCCCTGGACTTTCTTTCCATGTCGTATCCACTTCGTGAGCAAATTCAGTCGACTTGACATTCAAAACATATCCCAATGTCCGTCGCTGTTCCTGGACCTCTCTGGTCTAAGCCGTGAACACCTTCTCCTGATTATTGTGATGGCCTCCTGACCTTTTGCCTCCAGCCGTTATGTCCCGTGTTACTTATCCTTTGCTGTGTAACGAATTGCCCCAAACTTAGAACCACCAACATTTATTACCCGACAGTTTCTGCGAGACAGGAATCTAAATTTGCATCACCTGGTGCCTGGGGGCAGGGGCTCCCCGAAGTTGCAGTGAGGCTACAGTCCCATCTCATGGCTCAACGGTGAGAATTTGCCCCTAGGCTCACTTGCAGGGTTGCTGGTCACATTCAGGTGCCACAGCTTGAGGGACGGAGGGCCTGCTCCTTGCCGGCTGGGGCCAGAGGCCACCCTCAGCTCCACGGCAGCGCTTTCCCCTCAGCGTGAGTGAGCAAGAGAAGAAAGAGCGCAGGAAGGAAGCCCAGTCTGCATAGCCTCGTCTCAGGAGTGGCCTGGCAAGTCTTCAGTTTGTGAAGAGTAAGTCAGTGAATCCAGCCCACACTCAAGGAGAGAGAGAGAATCACACAAAGAAATGAACAGCAAGAGATGGGTCGTCGGTTAACCAACAAGTATACGCTGCAGTCTCACTATTCTTAACCGGGGGTTGCTTGCTGTGTTGAGAGCTAAAGAAAAGCACATCACAGGTTCCTCCCCTAAGAGAGCTAATAATCGACTATACATTCAAAATAATTTAAATAATTAAAAATTATATGAGAAAGTATATGTTTTTCTCTTGATATGTTAATCCAGTCAACATCTAATGCATGTCTGTTACAGTCAGTCTAGATTTCTAAAATTGGGCTGCCAGCTCTCGCGTGTGCTCTTAGCTTTGCAAGCTGACCACTCGGTTGTAGTTTACCATGCTTTGGGGACACTGAATTCAGCTACGCTGCTACCAAGTGGCACCCTGATTTGGACTTTGTGGCTTATTTGCTACGCTTCAGTTGAAGGGGCATCTAAGTCTTGAATAAAATGTCCTATAGAATCTACACTCTTTCGGGATTAATTTAGACCAATGCATACTGGTTTTATTTTCATTGTTGTGTTGTTGTTTCTTTGTTTTTAGTTTGAGAATGTATTAAGGTATTCCAAGGATATGTTGAGAGAAAAGTGGAACATCTTCTCTGGGTTTACGAATCTGTATGTTATACGATCATTGGAAGTTCAAGTCTATTCCACAAGCCACAAATGCCCTCAGTGAGGTTTCCACACACTTTCCAGGCAGTGTTGGTGAAATTCAGGGGCTATTAGGGGTCATTTGGCAAGGAAGTCAGGGCCGCCCTGAGCCTTTCCTAAAATCTCTCTTTATGGAAAGTCCCTTCTCTGCTAATGTCCCTTAACTTCTCTCTATTCTCTATATTTCATAGCAAAACAGAAATAGAAAGAAATGTTCAAATGACAACGTCATGCTGCTTCGTAGACCTTTTGTAATGACAGTTCCCTAGTTAGTCATCAGTTAAATTCTGAGTATTTCAAAGGGAGGACACGGATTTCTGCTAGTTTATAATTAATTATTAACCCTTCACAGTAAATATTTTTCTCCTGGATTTCTTAGCAGTGGATAAATGGGCTCCAGCCTCGGATTCAGCTTTGCTGCCAATTCAAGCTTAGTAGAAAATAACTTTTAAAGAACATTGAAATCAAACAGCACACAATTCGAGAAATGAAGGGATTTTGATAAAGGGAGGGTTGGTGTCAGAGAAGGAAGAAATCACTGTGACAGGCGTTATTGGGAAGGTTTTCCTATGGAAGTGAGATTGGCGTGTGTCTGGCTGGATGGGAGAGAACTGGGATTTCCTGGCAGGTGAAAGCACACATATGTGCAAACCACGCACACAGGACAAACTGCCGACTTCGTGGACAGCCTGAGGATAGGTGTGTCAGGGTTTGTGTTGGTGCTGGGAAGGGTTGAAGTTGGTGGGTCACAAAGATGAACCCAGTTTAGAGGGACTCACAGCCGTTTATAATTCAATAAATATTTATTAGGTGATGACTGTCGTAGCTGCTGGGGAAGTGGTGGCCAGCAAGTCACATAGGGCCCTTGCCCCACACACGGCAGAAAACACACAGGGCACTAGACCTAACAGGTCACAGAGCGAGGCAGAAGGAGTGAACTTGACGAAGGGCGGGAGGGCCTGTCTGAGCAGGCGAGCGGCTCTGTTTATATTTTCCAGGGCCCGGTGGCTGCTGAGTGGTGCAGGCGCTTGGATGAAAGCAGGGCTTCCAGTTAAGAGCTGCTGTTACAGGACTGTAAGCAATGATGGGGATTGTCCCCAGTGGCAGAAAGGGAGTGAGAAGTGGTTGGATTCAGGATCTATTCTGAAGACAGTGTTCCTAGTTCTTGCTGATAAACATGGAGTAGGAGAACGGCCTCAGGTGACTCTCTCTGCCCTGAGGAACTGGGTGAAGGCGTGTTATTTGCTGGCATGAAGACGACTGAAGAAGCAGCATTTTTACAGATATGAGGAGTTCAGTTATGGACCTACGGGTGTGATATTTTAAGTCCTATTTGCTATCCTAGGTAATTGGATACAAGTAAACACAGCATGGTGAATGATGGGTGAAAATTAGACATACTTAACAGACCAAAACCTGAGGTTAGGCGTGATGTATTCAGAGCCATCAGATCCAAGCACGGTCCAGAAATGTCTATTAGTTTCCCGCCATATGCGAAACACTGTCCTAGGCCCCATGGGACGGTTGGGAAGCCCTAGCAGAGCAGGAGTGGGAGGTGAAGCAAGGCAGACACAGCTCCGCTCCATGATCCAGTTTAGAACATTAGGCTCTGTCAGTGTAGGGGAGAGTGAGAGGCCTTGTGACTGGGAAAGGCGTCCTGAGGTAGGATTCGGGACAAGCCTGGGGGACTGGGTAGAGTTTTTACAGCGGTTTTAAAGGATAAGGCTTCTTTGAATGAACAAATCACTTTAGCATCAGTGCAGTTCGAGGATCTGCTTCTGGAAGGGTAGGTGGACTGGCAGGAATGCAGGTTGCTGAGCATTTGCAATGGTGGAGTAGGCGAGGGACGGGACATGGGGACAAATCACTGAGAGCTTTGACGTCAGACAAGGACTTCACATGTTTTTCTGCATGTAAGGAGGAGCCAAAAGGCTTTACGGCTAGCAGAGTCCCATGATCACATTGCTTTGGAAAACTGAAAAGATGAGCCCCGATGTGGAATACATTGTTTCCACATGGCTACTTGTTAGCGTATACCGTGGTTCAACACTGTGTCTTTCCAGACCTCTAAATGGCACAGAAAGAGGAAAGGCAGAAGAAAGTAGACCCGCCATGTGTGGGGCAGGGAGAAAACCGTGCTGTCTAGGTAGTTGGGCTGGAGCGCAGAGCGATGATTTAGGACCCAGGGGAATACAACCTGAAGTTGTTGTCATTTGTTTCTCCTATGATGAGTCCGTATCATTGGATAAAGGAAATGATGACCATGTCACGGCATGATTTAGGTCCGGGGTTCTCTGAAATAAACCATTCACTGGAGAAACTTAAACAAACAGGATCATAATTTTCTTAATTTTTTTTCCGAGCTTGTTGATAGAACTTTATTATATGTGACACTCACCTTTGCACCACCGTTTTATTTTTTCATTTCTTGTCTTTCCTCTCTTTTTCTTTCTTTTCTGAGCTTAAGCATTGGATGCACAGTTACTTTTAAACATAAATGGATTCAATTTTGTAGTGACAGCAATGCCTTCAAACTTCCAGTCTTTTCTCTTCAGTTTACTTATCTGTAAAATCAGCAGAGTGCTGATCTTCCTGGAAGGACTGATGTGATTCCACGACCACTTACCTTAGCCTTTCTGCTTTGGCCAAAATGGCCATGATAGGATCATTTCCTTTTAAGTATTCTTTAATGAACATAATTCTCTCAGGCAAGAGTGGGGTGAAAAAAGAGTGAGAAAGGCAAGAGCAGCAACAGGCCACATTGACTCCCTTTTTAGATTACTGTTTACAAAAACCTTCCAAGTAGACACTGCAGGAGCTCAGAGGGGAACTGACACTCAGAGGTCGGGAATGTGTCCCCAGCACACAGCTCATTAGTGATGGGGAAGGAGGTCTGAAATGATTGCAGGTAAGTTAACAAGTCACCTGTGCATAGATATCCTTGGATCAAGGTAGCCTTAATGTTGACCTAATTCTTCCCTTGGAAACTCTTAGGGAGCGCAGTCTCCCATATTGGAAGAATGGTGTTTGCCTTAGCACAGAGACCTCCGACAGGATTTCACACTGGGCGTCCACAGTCACTCATGAACCCAGAGCAGAAGTTGCACTCTTCCTCAAGCTTCAGGCTGCTTTCTCTCTACCTGCCTTCAAATCTGTGTCATTATGGAAAACAATCTAAGGAATGTATGACTTATGACCTGTGGAGGTGCTCTAACTGAGACCAAGGGAAAGAAAGGAAGGGTCTCGCCCTGTGGGCAGCAGATGGAATTTTAGGGGCCAGAAGAGCACGTCACAGGTCACGCCTGACTTTTAGGCAAGAACATGTTCCCTTACAGCTGAAGGAGTGAACGTGAGACAGCAGACAAACCAGCCATCGTTTGGAAAGGTGCCAATTGCCAGAAAGGGAGTGAGGGTTCTTTGTTTCTTCACAACTTTTGATCACCAACATGTGTGTTCAATTTTCATGACTTTCATTTGGAAAGAAAGGAATGAATAGCAACAGAAGCCATATTACAGAGTGAACTCTTGTGGGTCTCCGATGTGATTCTCTTAGGGCATCTGTGTCCAGATGTGGGGAGGCTGTGAAATGCTGTTCCTTGAACACAGGCCTTCCCGGGCGTCCTGTGTGGCGGCTGTGGTCGTCACAGCCTCATAGCAAGTCTTCCTTTTCCATGTTTTCCAATCTCTGGGGCTGTTCTTGTTTGAACACAAAAGCACTCAAACTCTATGTATTGTTTACATCATCTGGGGTCCTTGAAGGAAACAAAACTCAGGCTAGATGATTCAAATGAAGACACCGCGGCGAAGTAATGCCTCCCATGGGTGCGGGCAGAACTAACCCTCACACACCTGGAGAGACTGTCGTCACTGCTGGCTCCCCGGGGCCCACAGATCCTTTGTATTTGTTATTTTAAATATTAACAATTATTTTCCAAAGCAATTGACAGGAGTAAGAAGAAAGGCATAGTGAATAGTAACTTCATCTGAATCTTGAGATGAATTTTAACAGAGAAAAATCTGAGTGTGAAGGAAATTCTGAGATGCAAACATCGTAAAAGATGAAAAGAATTCGGTCACACATCGTTTTACCAAAATGAGAATTCTCATTGGAGAATACAGTCTTTTCTTTTTGTCCTGTTAAGAGACTATATCTTAAGTGTTATCACTACAGAAAGCAGGTCGTTAGTTGAGAGGACGGAGGTGCTAACTGACTGTCTTGTGATCATCAAATTGCAGGATATACGTGTATCGAGTCATCAGGTTTACATCTTGAACTTACACCTGTTTTATGTAAGTAAGACCTCAGGAAATCTGGGAGTGTATTGAGGTAGGCAGCTCCCTTTGCCAGCACTCATGCACGCGTGTCACCCTGACCCTACCCGGTAGGCAGCCCTCAGTGAGCAGCTTCTAGGCCACAGAGCACGGCAAAGGGGCCGGGGGCTCAGTGACACCATTAGCTCACAAGTCCTGCCGGCATGCTCTCCTGCCTTGCTGCCGATGCTTTGAAGAAGCCAGCTGCCATGATGTAGAGCCCACATGGCAAGGAGCTAGGGATGGCCTCCTGCCACAGCCCTGAGGAACTGAATTATGCCAACGACCACTTGGAAATGGCTCTTCCTTGGCTAAGCCTCCTGGTGACGACAGCCTGGCCACCACTGGGCTGCAGCCTGAAGAGTCTCCATGGTGGAGGGTCCCGCTGGACTTCCTGAGCGAAAGAAACTTTGAGTTTAGAAATGTGTACTGACCCAGTCCCTTAGTTTGGGGGTAATTTGTTATGCAATAATACTGTGTTTCCCCAAAAATAAGACCTGGCCGGACAATCAGTTCTAATGTGTCTTTAGGAGCAAAAATTAATATAAGACCCAGTCTTATTTTACTATAAGACTGGGTCTATATAATATAGTATAATATAATGTAATATAATATAATGTAATATAATACTGGGTCTTATGTTAATTTTTGCTCCAAAAGACGCATTAGAGCTGCTTGTCCAGCTAGGTCTTATTTTCGGGGAAACCTGGTAGATAAGTGATCTTTATTGGGGCATACTTCACATATAATAAAATTCACCAATTTTGTGTGTATAATTTTCTCAAAGGCACATGTGATATAAACATATTCACAACCAACCTACAGAACACTGCGTCACACCCAGATTTTCTCCTGCTCCTCTCCCAGCCCCTGGTAACTAACACGGTGATTCTTGAGTTTAAGACAATTCATCTAGAATGTCATCCAAAGATTTGTAACCTGAGATTTCACGTGCAAATCCATTTGACTATCACAATAAGAGTCTGGAGTGCCAATCTCTGTCCCTTTCTTCTATCTCCTGGTTGGTAAGTGTGGGCGGCTTGCCTCTGTCCATTTTCTTCCTTGCCTTTAGGGACAGAAAGTGGACAGTTCTAAATCCTCAGCCGTGGCCAGTGATTGCCAGTCAGGCCCCAGGACGTGTCTCCAGTCCCCTGCATCTTCTTGGCAGACTGTGCAATCCTGTGGGAGCAGTAGGAACACTAAGGGATGATGACGTGTATCACAGTTGCCTGACCTTCTAGGGCCTCCATAATTCCTCCACGTCGCTTCGTCTTCATTCTTCTGTCAGCGTTGTTGGGAATCATTGGTGAAAAAGGGTGAACGATGATGAAGTCACCTCTAAGATTATGAACTTGCCAAACATTTTCAGAGAGAGGAAAAATAAGATCACTAAGATCCCAGAGTGAATCTTGTCTGCTACAAAAATTCAATGGACCTATATGGTAATTAAAGAATTAAATAAGTTTTATTCTATTTTCAAAAATAAATATAGTTTACCTTTGGTGTTTGGAAGATCTCCAAGTAAGGATAAGAGTCATAAGATAATATTTAAACTATTTTTAAAAACCTCCAAAGCTCAAACTGGGTCCAGTGACTCCTGGTGGTTGAATGTGAAGGAAGCACGTGAGACCCCCAGGGACCCAGAGCGACCGAGAGCCTTTCCACCCTGACAGAAGGGACCAGGTGAAGCAATGGTTTAGTGCAAGAGCCACTGAGAGGTGGGAGTGTGGGGAAAAGGACTCTGGAACCGAGTAACTGGGCAGGAGCACAGCCCTGGCCTTGGGCGAGGATCAAAGCAGGGAAGAAGCTCCCGTCATCTCTGACCTCCATCTCGGCCATCTCTCGTGCCTTCCCTTGGCCAAACCAAACCAGCTGGGGCACCTGCTAGGGCTGCCCAGGGCAGGCAGCTCAGAGGAGGGATCTGGGGAGCAATGTGTCTAAAAGAACCTACACACGCTTCTACTGATTTCTTTTCAATCTATGTATGCTGGGCAGTTTTCTGCGTGTGAGCATACCCCGTTCCTTTAAATTGCTCTGAATCTTCAGCATAGATGAACTCTATCAGGGAAGTAAGTCCTGGTAAAGGGGTGGCCTTTCTTCTGAGCCTTGAGGGACAATAGCACACATTGCTTTGTGTGAGCAGAAACAGCAGCCCAAGGTGTAGTAGCTGAGTTGCAGGGTGTGTGTGTGTGTGAGAAAGATGGTTTGCATTGGGGTGAAGTGGGCAAAGCGGGTAACTGGAAATGTGACGTGGGCCCCGGCTGCAGAAGGGGTGGCATGCCTCTTTAAGAATCTTAGCTTTTACCAGGTAAGGCTCATTACCTAAGGGCTTCCTTTAGTAGCTGGTGCCAAATAGGTACTCAATAAATACATCTACTAAATTAAATTAAACTTGTTGAGGAAGAGAATTCAATTCATGGGCCAAATCTGCATGCGTTTTGTTTACTTAGATATTTAACAGTAAAGCAATTTGGAGATCTGAGGCAATTATATAGATACTTTTAGGACTGACGACCTGCAATTTAGGAAACAGTTCTTTTAGGCCTGAGTGAGCTATATTGAGTTCAATTAAGTGATTGTTCAAGCCTATTTGCCTCCTTAGACAAGGGCTAAACTCATGTTATGCCATGTGGCATACTCTAACTTTTGGTTCAAAATGATAGTTTGTCTTTGAAAGATCAGCCTGACTTCCAGTTGTAGTTCGATGTATCTTCATATGGACGTGTTAACATGATTTTTCATACTCACAGAAATTATTTCCACAGTATTAATTCAATAGTTCTGTAATTGTGATTTTCTTTAGTTAATTCTCTCGTGACTTCTCCTTTTATCTTTGGCCTCATCCATAATAAGAGAATGGTTATGGGAGAATTGAACTCAGGGGAACTTCCACTATGGGAGGAATTTCTCCTGACTGCTTTGTTGTCAACTACATTTTTCTTCTACAAAACTGTAGAAGAAAAATTATGCTCCAATATACAGTTTTCATTATGCATTAGACGCCTCTAATATCCCTTACGGGATGCCATAATTCCACATATGCAGCTTGTCACCGGGTCATAAACATGGAATTATTTGGTCATTATTGCATAGTTATATCAAAATGCCCAGCAGGAAAAAAAATGACATCCAATATTCACCCGGCGTTTAGACAAGACATTTTGTTTGCTGTGAAAGCATTAATAATTTCTCAGTGAAGAGCATTTTTCAGCAGTGCGCGGAGATTGCCCACAGAAGATGACTCTCCCCTGTGGACATGCCTTGTCCCACATGCTGTCCACTTGCTATGAAATCGCCCGGAGGGGCAGGCGGGCCGGTTATCTGGGAGGGACAGGCACCCTCCAGCCCTCAGGAGCCTGCGTGTCATTCTGGTTCTAAAACACGTTGCTTCAAAGCTCGGCAATTGCCGTTCTTATTGGCCATCTCAAAAGTCTCCAGACGGCCACCGGATCCGTGTACCCACCTGAATGTTTTCTCTCCAGGCTCGGTTTTTAAATCAGGCATTTTAACATTTCTGTGTGGTGTGGGCTTAGACCTGTATGCCTACGTTCAGATTGAACCCTTGACTGAAGGTGTAATTAATTCCTTGTCTTTGGGGGAACCTCCGATTCTTCAGAACCGCGTAGTTCACCACGCCTGTGCCTCGCTTTACCCGTGGTGGTTAGATGGGGAGACATGGCAGGAGGGGAGGAGGGAGTGGGTTTGGTAGATGGTATCGTGTGTGGGTTGTTGGTCTGTCTCTCAGCCAACTATGAGAACTATTTGAAATTTAGGAGATAAGGTGTAGCATGTCCTTACACATCCCTGTTCCTGACAACGCACGTCCTCTTTGCTTGAGCGAGAGGACAAGCATAGGTGGGACATTTACTACCGTGTCTGTTTCCCCCCGATTAGTTAGCCAAGACGGTCGTGGGGCAGGAATCAGTGGTGCCAGGGCCGTTCACAGCTGTGCCCGACGGTGGGCGTGGCCTGTGCGGGGGGACGGCGGCCCTGCCGGAGCGTTTCCCTCCGCTGGGATACCCATTCTGGGCTCGAAACTCTTTGCCTTCACCTCTGCAGAACTGCCGCTGGGGCTTTCTCCGGGCGCTCCCAGCTGCAGGATGACGCTTGCGCTGGGCCCTTCAAAAGGTTTCACCCTGGAAAACCATGTTGTGAGCCTATTTTTAATAGGAGGAAGAGATGGATTTATTCTCTCCCACTCCAACTCCCAGTCTTTTCAAGGTCAATCTTAGAACGGCACCACTTAGAAGGATGGGGGAAAAGGGAGCAGCAGCCTGCGCTCTTCAGACCAGCAGCAGGATAACCCCCTGGGACAACACTAAGGAGGATCCCAGGGGTCCCGCTCCCCCGACTCTGTGCTTCCTGGCCTTTTGTTTATACTCACAGGACTTACTTCATTTCAATCATCTGAACGTGTCCGTTTCCCACACATACAGGGAGCATTGCCAGCTTAAGGATTTTGCCTTATTTACCGTAGCACCTCCAGCCCCAGAACTCAGCCTGCCTTTGGGTATTTACAGGACTCATGTTGTTTTGGGGGAAACAAAGGGGACATGGTAAAATATGGTTTTTATCGATGGAATGGACACACGTGGACTCTGGATGAAATCCAAGCAACAAAAATCCAATGAAAGAAAGAATTTATTAGGTGTAAATACTGGAAGAGAAGAGAAGAGACACCCCAGTTTTTTCCAGAGAAAGTGGCAAAAATACAGGCTGAGCGATAACCAGGCCAGGAGCGCCGGGCTGGGTGGCTGGAGAAGGTCTGCGAGCACAAGGGGACAGGACAGTGTTGTCATCATCTACTTCCCCTCAATACAGAAGAAACAGGAAGATTATAAAGCAGGAGAGGAGGAGTGTGGGAAGGATTTCTCAGAGTGCTTCCGGGAGAAACTGATAATGTAGCCAGTCCATTTCTAGAGGGTGGAATTGGACCAAATAATCATTGGATTAATGATAATTTACTACTTACCCAAGCCCTGAAATTCTGCGATTGTTTTCTCTAGATGAGAGTCCCACACAGAACAGATGAAGGAGAGATAATTGATAATCAATGCCTCAGCGAACATTTACTGAGCACTTATTATGTGACAGGCACTGGTCCCACGGCTTTGCAAGCCTCAGCTCAGCTAATCCAGTCCTCCTAGTTCTGCTCCAGTGTGGGCTATTACCACTCACCCCTTTTACAGATGAGGCACGTGAGGAATAGAAGGTGAAATCTCTTGCCCAAGGTCTCTGCCGGTGGATTGTCATAGGTGTTCTACAGGATTCTGAAGTAAGCACGGTGACAATTGGAGTAAAGAAGGAAGCAAAAGCTTCCTATCACATCAGTTAATAGGACTAGGTTTGCATCAATCAAACTGTTTACCTAAGTCTCGCTGCAAAAGGTATCCACTCAGAGCGACTCCGTCTTTACCGCTGAAGTAGTGAAATAAGTCTTATTGAGCTTCGTAATCAGACTGTCTCATCAGCGTACCCCCCGCTAGCCCATCCAAGCTCCTCTTCTCTCTGGCCCAAGGTCAAGTATCTACTAGCTCATCTGATTCAGTATTTAGGTTATTTGGTAGCAGGCACAATTTGTACTGGTGTTTCGTGTTGGAGGACTGGTTGTGTTGGTCCTGGAATTCGTATGAATAAGATAAGAATAGAACTAAGCTTCTGGAAGGTCAGGCCAAGCACCTAGATACTGCACATCTGGCTCTGGTTCCAGCCTCGCCAGCCTCACCACACAACCATCCCATGTTCACCTGCCTTGGCTTGCGGCTCATTCCTTCCTCCCTGAGAGTCTGTGCACGCGTTCCCTTCCCCTGGCACTTCCTGACCCTGACTGTGCCTGGGGCTGCTCCCGGTCTTTCTCTGCTCACTCAGGTGTCACCTCCTCTAGGGGCTCTCTTCCCCTCACAGGCCGCCCTGTGAAACTACCTCTAATCCTCAAGTCACACTCTACTGCTTCTTTATTTCCTTCTTACCTCTTAATGTAGTTTGAAATTGTCATGTCTACTGTTTTACTTGTTTCTGATTTGTCACCTTGCACTGAAAGGTAAGCTCTGTAGAGGCAGAAGCCTTCCTGTCTCGTTTACTGCTCAGGTCCCAAGTCCGAGAACGGTGTGAATGGTGTTACCTCAGGAGACATTTAATGAATTTATAAATAAATGAAGTGGAGGAGGTGGCCCTGATTAAAATAGAAGTGGAGGAAATGGTGTACTGGTCAAAGAACTCTCAAAAAAAAAAAGAAAAAGAAAAAGCTCGGATTTGTAATGTAATATTGGCCAATGTGGGGTGTGACGCTGTCATGATGGCCAGAGTCAAGCTGTCAATGGCATAACAACTAGCTTGCACACTCCCCACATATCTAAGTTAATTCTCAGAAGCTGGTCCTAGAAGGTGCCCTGGACCAGGGTCTAAGAGGAAGGTAACAGTAGTCCCAGAAATAATGTGACATGGGACTAAATTCCACTTTTAACCAGCCCTCTACAGATTTTTTGATATCATGAGGAAAAGGCTTGATGGAAAAAGAAGTTTTGCACAAGGGCTTAACAACACATTTTTGGTATAACCAATGTCCAAAAGAGGATACTTTTTAAAACAAAGAGGGGTGCCAGTCACTCAAGATACCGGGGCACCCATACCTGCAAACGGGGCCTTTCCTAAGCAGGTGACATAGGGTCACCCTAGCTGTAGCGAACAACTCAGGAGCCTGTCCTCCAGTAGCAAGACTCTGGAAGGGGACAACGTCTCTCCTCTGGCTCGAGAGAGGTTAGAAGCAAAAGAGTGGACCTGTGTCACCACATGGGCACTCTCGTAGAGCAGAGTGCAAGATTAGCTGAGGTGTCCATAAGGTAGTGGTGTGCATGCTGGCAGAGATGGAAATACCGGCATAACTGTAGTGACAGAAAGCCCCTCAGGTTGAGATGCCTGTCAGGAACCGATTGTTGGAGCAAGGCGCCATGGCTTACTTTACATGGAATCAACCTGGGTTGTCACGTGACAGGGCTCAAGAGATAGTGAGGCTGTGCCAGGCATGTAAGGGAAGCATCCTTACCACCCATTTGGGAATGTCCAGAGAGAATCAACAAGGGAGACACGTGGAAGCCGTGCAGCTAAACTGTTTTCTCCTCGTAGCTGGGGGATTAAACTAGCAGATTTCAGCAAAGAGATTAAGGGAGCTTGCCCAAGATCAACAAGATGGAGGGACTTAGGAGATGTCGAAGACCAGAACCACCCAGAGCCAAAACCAGTGGAGAGCGTTTGTCTGCCAGCCAGGCTCTGTGATAAGCATTTTGGTTCACAAGAAATCTAGGAGGGATATAGTGCTATTCTCATGTTTAATACTCTATCATTCTCACTTTACATTGTTATTCTCATTCTGTAGCTGGGACAGTAAAATTCGGAGCAAGTAAGTGACACGTGCATCTGCATGGTTGGTTAGGAATGAAGCTCGGGTCCCCTTGGAAGCCTGGACGCTGGTCCAGTTGATGGAATGCATCCCGATACACGCAGATTCATGGACTTGTTAGGAAACCTGGGTGCCCCAGGGGGCCCTCCTTTCCCCCAGGAAAGCTCTGTGATTTGCTTTCATGGCCCATGGCCTATGAAATTCCAAAACAAGACCCAGGGTTCTGTCAGTCCCGGGGGCTTGTTTCCTCTAGGTCACCTCTGTTTCTGGGCACCACGACTACGCGCACTTTCTCTGTCGTGGTGTGTCAGGAGCCAGAACTCCACTGCCTAGTGTGTCCTCCCTGGCTCCTCATCCCAAGCTGTATAAGTTTGTGGAAGAGCCAGAGTTACAGGGAAGGTCCTCATTCACTGCCCCTCCCCCATGACCCTTCCCTCTCCCCCGGCTCCCGCTGTGGGAAACATAACAATTGCCTTCTCCACATCACAGTCTCCATGGGCAGTAGCTGGTAGGTATGAAAGGGCTGGACTTGTACTGCTTGGGTTTCGGTACCGCTTGTCCTCACACCAGCTGAGTGGCTTTGGGCACGTGCCTCAGCTGCTTGGTGGCCTCAGTTCCCTCTTGTGTTATATGAAGGTAGTAACTGCTGCTCCCTCTGAGGACAATGCTAACTGCTCTGCAAATGAAAGTTACTATTATCAGTAGCAAAGAAGGAAGTATATTCAGTACCTTGAGTGTGTCCTTGGGCTCTAATCCTAACTGTGTTATTTTCTAAAAAAAGTGAAAGTTGCCAAATAAAAATTTTCATCTCTTTGTATTGCATCAACAAACAAGTAAGGCTTATTGGCTTTCCACGTAAAACCCAGAGACAAATACTACTGCAGTAGAAATGCCACCATTCAAAAGGATTTAGATCTGTTGGAAAGCTCTGTTGGAAAGCTCTGTTGGAAATACTCAGATGTCATGGGATTCTCACTTAAACCCAGTTTAAGAATCTAGAGAGAATCAATTTTGAGTGTGGAAAAATGTCTCTTCCATCCACTTTCGATGGGTGGGACTATGACTTGCTCTGCAGACTTGATCCTTCCCGCAACCCAAATGCAAGGCAGTGTTACTACCTCCCGTGAGGAAGGAGAGGATCAGGGAAGTGAAGGGATTTGCTCTCCAAGTCGCCTGGCTACTGGACAATGAAAGCGCTGGGACTTGAGGCGGATGCTGGAGCCCAGACTCCTACTGCAGCGCCCCCTGTTGGCTGAATGCGGTAGGTGAGGAGCAGGGAGTGTGTAAATGTTGGACGGGATTCTCTAAGTCCCATTAGCAAATCCCAGAAATCTGCATTATTCTTTAGTGACAGTTTGCTGAGAAGATATGTGGCTTTCTTGTCTTTACCTGCCAGGTTTTAAATGTCTCAAATAACTTAAACTGCAAAAATATGTTTTCAGGAATTTGAGGAAACTGTTCTACTTCCCTAAGTAATGGTCTTTAGGGAAGGGGCAGGAAGCGCCCCTTAGGCTGGCTCACGTGGGATGCGTGCCTATGCTTTTAGCAGGTTGCGGAGTTCATAGATGTGCGACCTCAGTCCTCAGTCGCTCGCTGCTTCAGAATATCATCTTTCCCTTCGATCTCTGCACATTTGGTCTCATCTTCAACAGGAGAAAATCCTGGAAATCCGGCATTGTTTGGCTCCTTTCTCACTAACCTGTCCAGGCTTTTCAGAAATCTCTCTGCCTCATTTGAAACAGGAAGTTTCAGCAGCCAGTTGTACAAATGGTATTGTATTATGTGGGATGTCACCTATTGTTACTGGAACAAAGACATCCTGAAATAAGGACAAAAGCTTACAATCTGCCAGAGTCCCAGACCCTTCAATAGCCTGGCATTGTGTCTGGGGAGTGATTGAGGGAATGGGGTCAACTCCGAGAATACACCTAAGCTTCTGAAACTCTGCTATTATTAGGCTGCCAGCATTGAGCTACAGGCAGCCTGTGCAAATAGCATTTGTAGTAACTGCTCTGTCTGCTCTGCATACAGGCAAAACAGGCCCTTTCTACACACATGTGGCCCCCCACCTCTGTGTAACAGATGGGAGAAAACCTTTGGGGGATGGTCCACAACTCAACCCCTCTGTTAACGCATTGGAAAAAAGCAAACTATTTATTAATTAAAAGTGCTATTAAACTTTCTCTTTTGCAATGCTGTGCATAAATCATGCCATCCTCAGACTGTTAAGATCTACATCTGTAAGAGTAAATGCATGTTACACTTTGTTTAAAAGGAATACTGTGTTGTGACAGCCTAATTGGCGTTGCCAGGAGTCTGGACTCAGTGGGTGCAGGCCCTGGCCCCAGCAGTCCGCGTTCTGCCTGTTTACTGAGGGTTTTGCAGTGTATGCTGCCGGGTGAGGGTCTTTGGTCTTACGTAAGTAGAAAGAGAGAAGCTGAGAGAATTGGCCAGAACCCAGGAGAGCCGACTTCTTCATCATCTGCCGTAGGTTCTGGAGGAAGAGAGAGGATCTTCTATGAATGTTTTCTTTTTCCTTCTGCTTAGAGCTTGGGACTTGACCCCCATGCACTGTCTTCATGACTTGTGTTGGGACTCAAGTGAGTGTGCAAACGCTCCTTGGCACCTCCCCTAGACGCACTCTATTCTTGGTCTGTGGGGACAATGACCCACATTGAAAAGGTTCCTGCAGGAAAAGAAAGGAAGAGCATTTGCTCATGAGAGGTGTTTCTGTGTCCTCCAACCAAAGGTCCAATCTCTACTGTCATTCAATCTCTATTTACATCCCTTTCTTAACCCTCTATCACCATTGTCCCTCCTCCTCATGAGGCAGAAGAGGAGGGAGTGAGGACCAATCCTGTCCAGAGTTTCAGTGGGGCCCCTAACAGACCCTGGCTCAGGAACCGTGAAGGATGAAGGGACTCCCGTGGACAGCGATGACGGCAGAAAGGACTTAAGGAAGCAGACGTATCTCGAACATGATGAGCCGTGTTGGCTGTTTGCAAAAGCAATGGCTCAGGCAAGACCTCTAGCCGGCTGAACAAGCTGTGCGGTGGCCTGCCTTCTCCCTTTGGGGGTCGCACTGTCCCTCATTGTGAGTCAGAGTAAAAGGAATCACATGGGATCAGTTCACAATGTACAAATTGATTGCGCTCTAAAGGTTAATTTGTAAAGCCCGATGTTTCTATGGAAAAAAGCTTCCCAAATTCCAGTGTTATAAATTCTATGTAGGTTCCTGGGCCACTATTTATGACAGAATTATAATACTTTGCATTCATAATGTTGGATACCAGACAAAAGTACTGTTGGGAATAGACGGTATTTCCTCTGGACTGTGATTTAAATACTCACTATAAGGGGGCTACGTATTTCCTTTGATGTCAGATTCGATGAGTAAAGTCTCATCTCTGCAGCTTGGTCCCCGGGGGACCGTCCTGCGCAGATGAGCTCCAGCGACAGTCTTCACTGGTGCAATCAGCTTCAGAGCTTCTCTGTGTTACAGCCCCTTTGAGGGGCCCGACATAAATCAGGGTCACAGAGAACAGTGGAACAGGAGTGACAAGTATCTGGGTGTGGAGCTGAGAAACAGGAAGAGCTTCAGTTTCTAGGAGGTGGAATCCAGGTGAGCCTCATGCCTGAGGACTGACGACAGAAGAGACACAGCATCAGCAAACTCAGGTTGATTCAAATTTACGAGGTTAAGAATATCAAGACATGACCATAATTGCTTCAAACGTCACATTATTGTTTTCAAAGAAATAATATGTTACCCAAAACAGCTAAACTCCCAGCTGTCTCTCCCTAATTCCACTGCATTATCCTAAATTATTGCCACACATGGGCCTTCATTTTGAGAAAAAAAAACATGATGTGATAGGCTACATTTTGGGGATTGGAAATGGACGACGGTTCTCAGATTGTTCAGTGCCTGGAGCATAGATAAGGGCCCAGAAGGCAGGTGTTTCTCAACAAGATCAATTCCTCATTAAAACCTTGAAATGATGTCAAAAACCTCTTTTTCCCTGTTTGAATGTCTCCCGGTCATCACTTGTTCAAGTGGTTGTGGGTGAGAAGAAAGCCTAGCTGGGAAAGCTACATGCTACCCAGGGCAGTTGGCAGAGGCTGGTGGTGCTGGTGGTGTCCTTGGCCTCCGGCTTTCCTTCCTGCATCTATAAAGTGGTCATGTGTAGAATGAAAGCAGAGGTGATTATAAGCTTCGGTATGTTTAGCGCACACACTATAAAATTGCCAGGTAATAAAGGTGCCAGAAACATTTAAAGTGATTTTCCCTCCACGTGGTTCCCATAAGCGGTGGAACCCAACTAGTCACAGGAAAGCTCAGAGCCCATCACCTTCCGTGCTGTGTTAGCGCAGGGAGCGCACCAGACTAGGCACCTCCGACTCAGAACATCAAAGGGAAGTGTGTTTACAGGACAGAATATTTTCAAGTTCATGGAAATAATGATGCCAACCTAGAAAGCGTGAGCAAGGTGTTACAGTACAGATTTAAACTTTTAGAAATAATGGGAAAGTGCAAGATCAAAGTAAATTTCCTGCATTGATATATTCATTTAGTGATCAAAGTCCCAAAATGCCATAACATACTTATTTTAAAATAATTTGCTTTTATTTTTTCCATATACAGACATATAAATAAAAAAGTATCCCCAAGATAACTCCTGTTGACTCTTTTACCAATGAGAAATAAGTGACCTTCACAGGGGACATGAGTGGGCAGCTATAAAATAAAGCATATTCTCTTATATTCAACTTTCTCCACCCCAAAAAAGTAACAACTGCTTGATCTTTACTCTCTCCTGATAATCTTTTCAAAAAAAACAAACACACATAGTGTGTGTGAGTGTGTGTGTGTGTGAGTGTGTGTGAGTGTGTGTGAGTGAGTGTGTGTGTGTGTGTGAGTGTGTGTGTGAGTGTGTGTGTGTGAGTGTGTGTGAGTGAGTGTGTGTGTGTGTGTGTGTGTGAGTGTGTGTGTGTGTGTGAGAGTGTGTGTGAGTGTGTGTGTGTGTGAATGTGTGTGTGTGTGTATGTGTGTGTGTTTTAAATCCAGAGATGACTGATTGTAACGGCCCATCTGAGGACAGCTTGCTTGGTGCCTGGCCATTCCGTGTCCTGCCCGGGGATCATTGACTACAGACACAATAACCCACGAGGTGCATTTTGGTCTTGGGGTCTTATATGCTATTTATTTGTAATTTAACCAGGAACCAGGTTTCTATATTTATTTGGAAACCTACAGGCTACCAAAAGCCCTTTATTTTGACGACTAGCTAGGCATTCACCGTATTTATACTGTATGCTATTTTTCTGCCAGTAAGCTCTTCTCTACTTAGAATAATATCCTTGAGAACTCAGATGTCTCAGTTTTTCATCACCCAGAATAGAGTGAGTATAAGTCAACAGGTGGATAAATTTCATTCATCGATTTTCAATGTCACCGTGATAGTTCTTCTCAATATGTAAATTTTGTCTCTCTTTAGCCCTGAGCCCTTTGTGCTTTTTAATGAACGTATAGTGGGGCTCATGAAAAAAAATAGAAATGTACAGATAAACAGACAAAACTATACCATGCTTAGAGACTAAAGCAGGTATTATATATGAAAACGTGTCTGAGAGAAATCCAAAGTAAACAACAACAAAATAAAGGATTGCTGAGCGCATATTTACATCTTTTAAAACTTAAATTATTTCCATGATAATTGTAAACTTGACTGTAGCTGGATTCCACATGTAGTTTGCATATTGTTTGCATATTGAGAAGATCTATCATGGTGACATTGAAAATCGATGAATGCAATTTATCCACCTGTTGACTTATAGTCACTCTATTCGGGGTGATGAAAAACTGAGACATCTGAGTTCTCAAGGATATTATTCTAAGTAGAGAAGAGCTTACTGGCAGAAAAATAGCATACAGTATAAATACGGTGAATGCCTAGCTAGTCGTCAAAATAAAGGGCTTTTGGTAGCCTGTAGGTTTCCAAATAAATATAGAAACCTGCTTCCTTCCCAGTGACAGCACAGGACAGAGCTGCAGGTAGTATGTGGAGTTGCTGGGCAGGAGGGAGCTGGAGGACGACAGTGGGGGTCAGAGAGAGTAGGAGCTGTGTTTTAAAAACTTAGTGTGGATATGTATTCCCTTTGTGTGTGTGCGCGAGTGTGTGTGTGTGTGGGGGGTGATGGTGGTGGTTGGCCTATCCTTAGGCTTCAGGATCCTGGTGACAAAGGTGCCTGCTAAATTTAAAAGTGAGCCTCTGATGTAATTGACCTAGCTAGGAAGAATTGTATCTACTTTGATTACGATTTGATTAATTCATGTTGAAAGAGTTTTACAAACAGATTTCCTTCTTAGGGAAGAAAAGATGTATTTGCATAGTCCAGTAGGGGTGGAGCTTTTCCCATGAGATGAGTAAGATGTACTCTCTGTACCCATGGAATCCACCACCTACCTTGTTTCCCTGAAAATAAGACCTAGCCGAACAATCAGCTCTAATGCGTCTTTTGGAGCAAAAATTAATATAAGACCCGGTATTATATTATATTATATTACATTATATTATATTATATCAGGTCTTATAGTAAAATAAGACCGGGTCTTATATTACTTTCTGCTCCAAAAGACGCATTAAAGCTGATGGTCCAGCTAGGTCTTGTTTTCAGGGAAACTCAGTAGGAGAAGGAAAAGACACCTAGGACAGCTAAGGAAGGGCATGAGAGCTCAAAGGGAGCACACAACAGACTGAGTGTGATAAGGGCCTGGCTCTGCATGTGGCATGCTGGGTGAGGACGGACTGAGTGTGAATACAGCCCAGGGCACTGCGTGTGGCATGCTGGGTGAGGACGGACTGAGTGTGAATACAGCCCAGGGCCCTGCGTGTGGCGTGCTGGGTGAGGACAGACTGAGTGTGAATAAGGGTTTGGCCCCGTGTGTGGCATGCTGGGTGAGGACGGACTGAGTGTGAATACAGCCCAGGGCACTGCGTGTGGCGTGCTGGGTGAGGACGGACTGAGTGTGAATACAGCCCAGGGCACTGCGTGTGGCGTGCTGGGTGAGGACGGACTGAGTGTGAATACAGCCCAGGGCACTGCGTGTGGCGTGCTGGGTGAGGACGGACTGAGTGTGAATACAGCCCAGGGTACTGCGTGTGGCATGCTGGGTGAGGACGGACTGAGTGTGAATAAGGGCCTGGCCCTACGTGTGGCATGCTGGGTGAGGACGCAGGGAAGGGGATGGGGTGCACCTGTGGATGGCCATCAATGCCTCACCAAGGACTTTTTTATAGAAATTTTGGTTACATCACCGATTTTATTTCTTTCTCTCTGTCTTGTTGGCTGTCTGAAGAGTAAGGTTGAGCTGGCTGTCCACCCCAGTGTCCCCACTCTTATCTTTGCAATGGGCTGTCCTGGACTTCGCTGGTGTGCAGAAAACTTGGCACCCATCAGAACGGGTCCCAGCTGCGTCCCCTGGGAACTCTGGTGCCTCCAGGCCTCTGAGGGCTGGGCCCTGGCGGGGATGGGCTCTGCTCCCAGGGTCTGCAATCAGACACCACGGCTTTAAACACTGTGACCCTGGGCCTTCTGAACTCCAGGTTCTCGCCTGGACAATAGGGGTAATAACAGTGCTACCTCCTAGCGTTGTTGCTTTTCCAATGTATGTGTCATAGCCATAAGCAAGTGCTAAGTAGCTGTCCATTCTCATGCTCACCGTTTCACAGAGAAGCACAGGCCTGCGTGTGAGTCTTGGCATCACTGCTTACCAGCTGTACCCACTGGGTTACTTAAAAAAAAAAAAAAAAACTAAACTACATTTATTGGGGTAAATTTATTGGGTAAATAACATTCGGTAAGTTTCAGGCGTACACTTCCGTATTACATCTTCTATGCATCATCTCCCATTGTGAGCTCACCGCCCAGAGTCAGCTCTCCTTCCATTCTGGACCCTGTTTACCCTCCTCTACCACTCCCCTCCCCCCGGTAATAAGTGGGTCACTTCTTGTTTAAGTTGAAGATTTCTGACCTTTTAAAGAGAAATAATGCCCTCGTAGAGCTTTGGGAGGATTTGAGTGTTGTCTGGCAAGGGGGCCCGCGACCGATCGTGGCACACACTCTGTACAAGTTAGCTTTGACCGTTTTGCCAAGAAACGCGACCCAAGGCATTCTTCAGTCTGGTCCTTTGGAGATGGGACCAGCCCAACCTATGCCTCTTCCTTCTGTGTTTTGTGGGGTGAAGATGGAGTCAGTGTGTTTGGGTCATTTCTCTCGCCATGCCTGACCCTGCTAACTGCTCTCGCCACTGGCTGGCAGTGACGTGCTGGAGCGCCTTGCGGCTCAGAGGACACTACGTGCAATTCATCTCTGCACCTCGGCCCACAGGCCACATGCGCAGTCAGAGAAGGTGAGGCTGACGGCTGTGAAGTCTGGGGATTAAACCAAGGGGCATAACAGACCAGAAGCTATTCTTCAGGCAGCGCGGAGGCCATCCATTTCCTAGTATGGTCTTTACATGTGTCAGTCACACATTCACTCACCTTTGAAAACACCCACTTTGCAAGTTTGACTGTAATATGTTATTTTACCCCTAAAATGCAATAAAACACAAAAGAAAATGTAACTGACCTCATCACGTCATTAATGCTTTTATAAAAAGAGGAATAAAGTAATTTATAAAGCATTAAAATGTGAGCCAGCCACAGTGCTTGCTGAAACTGCCCATAAATCCCTGTCACCTATTTTTGTATGTACGTGACGTAGGGCTGCCCCAGACATACATCAGAGTCACTGTCAAACTGGGTAAGCCAGTTTTTTTTTTGTGGTATGATTTTGATTTTTTGATTTATTATTTATTTATTTTTTTTGGTAAGCCACTTTTTAACTTCTCCAAAACATCTCTGTTCTCTCTCAGCCAGGTATCGTTATAATTTTATAGGGTAAGAATGTAATCATTTTGTAATAAATTCAATCCTCAAGTATATCCAACGGCTTTGATGTTCCCCGACCGCAGCAGGGATGATAAGGACTCAGGGCCCTGCCGGCATCGTGTGTCTGCACAGGTCGGGCTGTGTACGCCTCCAGGAGCCTCTGCTGTCCTGACTTCCGGGAATAGTGCCCTCTTGAGTTGTGCAGTGGTTCTGTGCTCCTGGGTGCTTACGTTTTGGGGGACTGACATGGACGTGCTACTGTAGTCGGAGTGTTTGTGTCCCCCCCAAATCCATGTGTGTTAGGAGGTGGGGCCTCTGGGGGTTATGAGGTCATGAGGATGCAGGGGCTCCTCATCGTCTAGCGCCACGATGGGCTGAGTGCCCTTGTAACGAGGCCCAGAGAGCCCCTCGTCCCTTCCTCCCTGTGAGGACACAGGAGAAGACCCTGTCTGTGAACCAGGGGGTGGGGTCTCAGCAGGCACCAGATTGCCAGCACCTTGATCTGGGACGTCCAGCCTCCCGCCGGTGAGGAGTGAGCATCCGTTGTTGATAAGGCCCCTGGTCTATGGTCTGTTTTAGCAGCCCCCAGGTGACTGAGACAGACATGAGCACGGAGGGAACAGCAGAATTCAGGTGGGTGCTGCAGAGAAACTTAATGGAAGGTTTGGGAGGGTGGGGAGGCTCCTTTAATTTGAAAAATCAGTTTTTATCCAGAGAGGTAATATTGTTTGTGATGACTGGAAATGAGCAGAAGCCAGGCCGTGAAGGTGTGTAGGCCAGCCTTTCAGACAGGGGGAACTGTGGGCAGTGGCCAGAGCAGGAGGGGGCCTGCAGCACAGGCCAGGGTGGCCCAGGTCTGAGCAGAGGGAGCGTGGAGGAGGCAGGTCAGAGTTCTGCAGGGTTGTCTTTTAGTTCCATGATTTTAAGACTGTTACGGAGCCATTGTGGTCCGTAAGCAGGGAGGGAAGGGTTAGGACTGATGGAGAAGGATCACACCCACGCTGTGGGGAACGGGTTACTGGAAGCAGCGAGATGCAGGAAGCAGAGTGAGCACATGTGGTATGGTCCAGGCAAGGCCTGATCGTAGCCTAGAAGGGAACAGTGCTGGCCAGAGTCAGGGTACACTTGGCAGTGGAGCCCCCTGCATCCGCGACGGGATAGCTGGGGAATCGTGTCTATCTTCCCCGGGCACCAGGCATCCGCGTGGACCACGTCCTGCACACCATCTCTTTTGAGTGGTCTGGAAGTAGGTGCAGGCAGTCCCGTTTTGTGGTGGACATGATCAAGGCTGAATGGGTTAAGTGACTTGCCACATGTCACAAATCTTGCAACTTCAAAGGGAGAAAATGAACCCAGTTCTTTCTGAATGTGAAACTTCAGCTCTTTCTCCTAGGCCACTACACTTCTTCATTGTTATTTTGGTCCTAAGAATTGACAGTGGCACTTAGCTTTCTCTTTCATTTCCCAAGGTGCACGACACAATATTGAAGAAACATTAAGAAGAGAACCCCAGAGTCCCTGGGGACACGGGTACTGGGGCTGGGTGCATTTTCTGTCCAAGTGGGTGGTCTCTGCACTCAGATTTCAATACAAGGAATGCACATTTAGGCAACAGCAGAGCAGCGACGACTCTCTGCTCGATGCCTGATGTGGAAAGTGACCAGTTGAAGCCACACACGCATGTAATCCTCTGGCCCTAATGTGTCTGCCTTGTACATGAAAGGACTACAGACCCCGTTTGGCTAGGAGGTTTTGTTGAACTTTACTTCTTCACGTTTTCTAGGTTGGATTCAAAATATCACGCTTTTCCCCCCAGTGGTAAATCACACACTAAAATATGGATTCTTTTTACAAGCTGTGGTTCCACCCTTGCACTCACATCTCTGGAATTTCTATCACTAACCATTTAACTGCCCGTTACCTCTCTAAACCCAAGGTCTATAGGTAGCTACTTCTCCAGTTGTTGGCTTCGTATGGTTTAGATTATTTAGCCAAAGAGCGTATTGTTCTAGAAATTGTCAGTTCCCTCTGTACATGGTTGAAACAGTCCCTCTTTATTTGGCACTGGCTTCATGTAGATATGGGACAAGCACATTTCAAAACAACTCATGCATTCCTTACATATCTGAATATTAACCTCTATTAAAAAACAACAAGCACTGGTGAGGATGTGGAGAAAAGGGAACCCTCATGCACTGTTGGTGGGATAGCTGATTGGTGCAGCCACTATGGAAAACAGTATGGAGGTTCCTCAAAAAATCAAAAATAGAACTACCTTATGACCCAGCAATTCCACTTCTGGGTATTTATCCGAAGAAACGCAAAACACTAATTCGAAAAGGTAGGTGCACTCCTATGTTTATCGCAGCGCTGTTCACTATAGCCAAGACATGGAAGCAACGTAAGAGTCCATCAATAGCAATTGGACAAAGAAGACATGGTACATTTATACAAAGGGATATTACTCAGCCATAAAAAAATCTTGCCATTTATCATTTGTGACAACGTGGATGGACCTAGAGGATAGTATGCTAAGTGAAATAAGTCATACAGAGAAAGAAAATGCCATATGATTTCACATCTATGTGGAATCTAAAAAAAAAATAAATGAACAACAGACTCAAAGATGCAGAGAACAAACTGATGATTGCCAGACAAAAGGGGGTTTCGGAGGCTGAGTGTAAAAAGGGAAGGGAGTAAGGTACAAACTGGTAGTTTGTAGTCACAGGGATACAAAGTACAGCACAGGAAATATAGTCAATAATATTATAATAACTATGCATGTGCCAGATGGGTACTAGACGAATGGGGTGATCACTTCATAAGTTATATAAATGTCTAATCATGACGTTGTACACCTGAAACTAATATAATATTGACTGTCAACTATAACTGAAGAATAAATTAAACAAAAACATTTCGTGCTGATCAGTACAATTTTTTTTAGCATCTAGACATTTCCTCCAGGGTCAAAACGAAAACAAAAGACCTCTCCCTCTGTCTACAGATACAGACACTCACCAGTATCATAGTATCCACGCCCTGCTGATTATTCCATCACTCAATAGATGTTTATGGAAGCTCTGCTGTCAGGAACTGTACTAGGAACTGAGGATACAGAAGGAAAATGCATTCCAGGCCTCAAGGAGTTAACTGATAGCACTAGTTAGATTAGCTAACTGTGCACCTTTAAAAAACAAAAGAAATAATTGCAAATTCTGCGAAAATACTTGGGAGCTCGCCATCTAGTTTCTGTGAGGCCTACCAACTGCTGAGTGTTTTGTCTCTGGCCCATAGGACCCAGATAATGCTCCCCTAGGTCTTACGTTCATAGAGAAAGTCTTCTATTGGGTGATTCTGTGTGTTTATTCATGCATTTATTCATATTCCTCAATGAGGTATAAAATTTTGTTTACAAATCATGTGACAAGTGGCAATTCTAAATGCCATGTCATTGCAGTGGGAACAGTCTAGATATTAGGGCAAACAAATGATTGCATAGAATTTCTGTGAAGCAGAGAGAGAACAGCAGGACTGCCTACCCCAGAAGGAAGTGAGGTGGATTGGAGAGTCTCTGCTTAATTTGTTGGTTCTAGGGAGCAAAAGATCTTTGAAATGTGTCCCAGGAGTGCTTTCCAGCTTGAATTACCATGTGGTATTGTACTACACAGACCAAACAGGTCAGGGATGGTCAAAGGGTGTCCTTCAGTTAAAATCTCAAGGTGGCAAACTCTTCCACTGTCAGACAGAATTCTGTTGTGCTGCTTGCCGACTGTCTACGAACAAGTCTTTTTTTTGTTTTTGTTTTTTTTAACCAAGAACAACCATAATGGATTTTCCTGCATCTGATCTGGGCAGTGACAACAGCTGAAAACCCAGTGGAGAGGCACATCCACTATAAGCAAACCTGTGAAAACAATTCCTCCCACAACGGGACACCAGAAAGAGCACCCTTTCCAGAGGGGGCCATGTGGTGACAGACGGGGCCATGGCTTGCCGTCTTCTCCTCCGTTCTGAATTCTGTCCTCCCTGACTTGTTTTTACTTTCTGTTTGAATTGGCTCGGCTTTATTTTGCCCCAAACACTCTCTTTAGTCACCCACTGATAGGGTTGTGAGAGTGTAAGTCCAGGCTGCCCACACCCGACACGACTCAGAGCGAAGTGTTGTCAAGGATCACTTGACGTCAAGGCTGACTTTTAAATTTGCCAGAAAGGCTTTCTTTGGAGAGAATGCTCAACCGTCACACTCCGTTTGGAGAGCTGGTCCTGGCCGCTGGCATTCCAAACCCACAAATGCCATTTCTAAACGTTTACTACAGCACAGAGACGGGCAAGGAGACCTCAGACACTGGCATGAGCTCTTTTTGCGGCTGTAGTTAATCAGCAATTTAATGTACCGTTCATCTCTTCTTTTCTTCTGTCTTCTACCCCGATGCTTTACAGCCCACTGCTCTTACAAAACTCATTTAAACATCATTTGTTTCTCTCTCGCTTGAACATCATAGATTTAGTTGTCGTGTGCGGGGATGAGCTGTGCCTCAGATTTTAATAGAATGATTTATTTTATTTGAAAGTCTGGCTTTGGCTTATTTACACATTTAATTTGGAATCTGTGGGAACCTCTAAATATGCCTCCAGAGTCTGTATAACCGTCTAATAGCACCTCTCCCTGCTCCTACTTTCTGACACAAAGTGACTTTTGAAACACTTCCATTTTCCCTCTCTATTTAATGTACGCTGGTCCACTCTTTTTTTTTTTTTTAAATTCATTTTTTACAGTCCGTCATGGAGTATTTGTTTACCAAATGTTACTTTTCTTGGATCAAATCTATTTTTGAGGAGTGCAAAAGCAAACCACCGTGTGAAGTTGTCAGGCTTCATTTTATTTATGCATGAATAACACAAATAACTTGAAAATGACCCAGCCTGTTTTTCTCAGATTCAGATAGAAAAACTGCTTCCGGGCGATGTTTATGCCAAACCGTTCACGCCGAGTTTCCAGTTTCGGTGCCAGCTGGGTTTAGCAGCCAAGTTGTAAACCTTTGGTAAACACGGTTTATAATGAAAGTGCGGACACGACCTGGATCAGAGCGCAAGTGGGACTGATGTAGATTTACTCTAGAATCAGAGACTAAGAGGAACAGGCAGGGAAAGAGGCTGGCTCTAAAGTGTTCCCACTGCGATGTGGAAAACACACAAATGATGATATTTGATTACTGAAGTCCCATTAGGCCCATTTGGGCTTTTTATGTTTCCTCTGCCATCCCCGCCAAGTAGCTTCATGCTCAGTTTGAAGTGGCAGCTTACTGTTACAAGGTGGCTCTTCCCGAGTCCCCGCCCCCCACTTGGCCTCCAACTTAGCAGGGTGGTCGTGGGGGGTGGTGCACATTTCAAGACACAGGTGGCTGTGTTCACTGTGTGCATCCCTCAAGATGCCTAGGAAAGAATCAAACATTCCAAAATCCGTTCAGCAATATCCATTCAAGTCAGCACTCTCTTTTAACATGATGCCTCCAGCTTTCTAAAAGCTGGAGGCGGTGACATCTCCCCTTGTTTATAACCATCCCAGAGAGTCCCATCGCCTTGGGTTAACACCCACACTTCTCAGTGGAACCTGAAAGACCCAGAAGGTGCTCCTTCTGTGTATAAACTCATTACCTCCCTCCATTCTCTGCTACAGAAGAAATGGGTGCCCCCAAATCCATACGCTGACACTGCACCTGCAGTGTGGTGGTGTCAGGAGGTAAGGTCTCTGGGAGGTGATGAGGTGGAGCCCCCATGTGGGATTAGAGTCCTTATAAAGAGACCCCAGAGAGCCCCCCCCCAATCCTCCCACACTGTCAGTTCACAGTGAGAAGACGCCCTCTGTGACCCAGAGAGCAGGGTGTCACCAGACAACGAACCTGCCGGGGCCTGGACCTTACACTTCCGGGCTTCACACTGTGAGAAATGAATGTCTGTTGTTTATAAGCCTCCTGGTCTGTGGTGCTTTGTTATGGCCACCTGAGCTGACCGAGACACCCCCATTCGGGCTCTCAAGTTCAAGTGAGATTAATACCCTTCCTGTCCCCAGAGCACCCCAAGTTGATTCCCGCCCTCGGGCTTCTGGTTGTCCCCTCTGCTGGGAGGGCAGCCTTGTTTTGTCTCTGATGTGGCTGGTTCCTTCTTGCCGCTCAGGTCTCAAGTCAAATTGTCCCCAAAACTCAATCTGAATCAGCTCCCACCTGCCCCCACCCACCCCTCACCATTTCCATTTCTTACATTGTTGGGTTTTTTCTTCATAACCAATCTGAGATCACTCACTTGCTTAGTTGCTGACTGATTCCAGTGTAAATTTGATTAGAATATAAATTTTATAAGAGCTCTGACGAAATAATAATTTTCTATTATTTCTGAGTTGCATTCCCGGGACCAGGCCCACAGGGTGCTCAGCGCCGGGGGTGCAGCGCCGGGGGTGCAGGCACAGGAAAGCACGGGGTCTGGTTGAGCCCAGAGAGCCCAGGATCTAGAGTGCTGAGGGGACATCTCTGCAGGTGGTGAGGGATGGTTGGGACAAGGCTGAGGGAGCCCCATCCCCTGCGTGCAGTGTGTGTGGCAAGCGTTGCCATGCTTATGGCACACGTGGGACCTGTGGTCCCAGGCAGACCTCATGGTACGGCACGGTGGCCCCTGGCCAGCACAGTGTATCACTGAAGCAGCACTCACCTCTGAGAAGGGCCCAGCAGTCTCCTTTTGTATAAAAGGTGACACTATTCAGGCTTCTGGGAAACTTGGAAAAAGTCATTTGCTTCAAGGAAACTTAATGGCCAGAAAGATAACTTGAAAAAGTTCTGAGGTGAAGTCCATGGCCTCATGTGTGCTTGGTGTCTACGGATGGTCCTGCTTTTATCAGAGCCCGAGGGTGGAGGCGGCCTCCACAGATCCGCAGAACGAAAGTGACTTCAGGGAAGGCCAGGGTGATGCCAGAGGTATTTGCCAACTGGCTCCGGACGTCCCAGCTCCACACCACACCCCGAACGCTGCATTGTCACAGCAGAGACTGTCACTTGCTGAGGTCAGCCCACGAAGAACTGCGTGGGAGAGATGAATGTGGAGACACTCTGAGAGACAGGTGTGGACCGCTCGCTGACGGGCAGTCCTAGCTGTGAGCGCACCTCCTCCGAGCACACCGGAGGCCCTTTTCCCGTCTGCAGTGTGGGTCGCCTCCCTCTGAAGTCATTACCTCCCTGCCCTTCACCCGGACTGCTGCCCACCGTTCCTCTCACACCTGCTCTGCAACAGGCCTTTTCTAGACCTCGTTACTCATTACTGGTCCTGTCTCTACCTTCTCAGGGAGAAGCTCCAGGCCCCCTGACATTGTCCTTCACAGCTGCATGGTGGCGGGAGAGATGACAGGGACGCACGGAGCACATGTCTGGTCTGTCTTCTGGCTTTGGAATGAGCAAAAACCAAGCCACAGCAAACAGCTCCATTTCCACTCGGGATCCATATTATCTCTGACCGTCGATCAGTGAGTACCCTGAAGAGTTGCGCTTTCTCAGTAAACGTCCTTCTCTGCTCCGGCACACGTTGTCTGTCTGTAATCACCTGGCCTGTAGGTGACATTTATTGAATATGTGCTGTGTCCGCAGCTCCCCCTGTGTCACCTCATTTACTTCCGACCGCCAACCTGTGAGGTGGCTCTGTTTTAGCCTGACTATGCAGTGACCCAAGGCTTCAAGGACAGGACCCCTCAGGGGCACGAAGACTCGTCCAGCAGCCCAGGCAGGATTTAAACCTCGGCAGCCAGATACAGTGCTTTGGCTGCTCATCTCTCTCCGTGTTTCCAGAGTCTTCGGTGACAGGGTACGACATTACAATTCAGCTTACAGTCACAGAGGTACACCTCGAAAAGTATTCCACACTCTGATCAGCTTTAGTTCTGAGATCTCCAGCCTCATTCCTTCCTGTCTGGGGCTCTGCAGGGCTCCTTTAGGCTGGAACATTCAGTGAGGTCTGTAAGGAACAGACGCTTCAGGCACCACCCTCCTGACTCCTCCTGGGCCCTGGGTTTCAGGTCCTGGGTCCTGAGTCCTAGATTTCAGCTCCTGAATCCTGGGTCCTGTGTTTCAGGTCCTGGGTCCTGGGTCCTGGGTCCTGGTCCTGGGCCCTAGGTTTCAGGTCCTGGGTCCTGGGTGCTGGGTCCTGAGTTTCAGGTCCTGCCCTTCATCGCAGGCCTCCTGCATACCTGGCCCTGCTGCCCATTCCAACAGCTGGACAGTGGTCAGTCACACTGCTGCCTCCGGCTCCACCCAAGGCTGTGCCCTGCTCTACCCACTCCTGGAGAGCTGCCCGTGTCCCCAACCCACACTGCGACATGTCACCACCCACTGCCATCTCAAGGAGCCAGGTCTGTAGCCCTCAGTAGATCAAGGAGAAAATGTCTTCATAAACTGTTTCTCGTCCTTGAAGAGGCAACTTTTCTCTGGTTTTCGGCCTGATGGATGCACTCATCATTTGGACTGGAGGACATTCTGTCCTGTGAGACAGCAGTCCTGTCCAGCTACAGTTACCCTCTTGGGGGAGGCGGGGGGCGGGGGGGTTACAGACCTGCCACAGCCTCCAAGGAGACAGCACAGACAGTGGACACTTTATGTGCCTGTGCCAAGAGAGGTACCATCGCTCGTTAAAATAAAAGAAAAGAAAATAAGCAGAAAAAAGGTAAAGTAAGTAAAATAAAATAGTGAAGGGCTGATCTATTGAGCCGGAGGTGCCCTGGCTTGACTACAACTGCTGTTAAAATCAGAACTGACTCTCTGGGGAGCCTGAGAAAGGCCAAGCCCCCTTTATCATGGCTGGATTCGGGCCCTACTGTGTTTCCCCGAATATAAGACCTAACCGGAAAATAAGCCCTGGCATGATTTTTCAGGATGCTCATAATATAAAATAAGCCCTATCGTATTTCCCCGAAAATAAGACTAGGTCTTATATTAATTTTTGCTCCAAAAAACACATTAGGGCTTATGTTCAAGGGATGTCATTCTGAAAAATCATGCTAGGGCTTCTTTTCCGGTTAGCTCTTATTTTCGGGGAAACACAGTACTATGTGTTTGAAGCTTGGGGGTCTGTGCATCTCAGTGACACATCCTGAAAGACACTGCCTGGGCCCCAAGCTGGGCCTTGGGCAGAGCGACCCCCGTGACAGGAAGGAGGGTGGCCAGAGCCCAGAGCCCAGAGCTGCCTTTCATTACGAGAGCGGCCTGGTGTCCTGTGTGCACAATGAGGGACTCTGTAAGATGACTTTCCTATCAGTCCAGGCTTCTAGGGAGTTAATCAAGGAAGTAGCTTAATCTAAAAAGCATCTCGTGGGAACCCTAACTGTGGTCCAGGGTACCCACAGGTGTCAATGCACACAATGCAATATTTTGTCAAACCTCCATTGATGAAAATCTCTGTACAAAACTTGGTGTCTCCATCACTGTCCTCCAACTCGTCAACAAAAATACAAAACAATTCCAATTCTTAAACATGAAACTTAAAATTATTATAGCACACTTACTCTCTCTTGCTTTTCCTTCTGACACGAAAACAAACAAACAAACAAAAAACAGAATCTTGAAAGCCCAGTGGAAGTCAGGCGGTGTTGTCAAGAAGGGTGAATGTCAAGGCAAAATGAGTCCCCAGTACAGCTAACAGACGCCGCTCTTAGTCTGCAAAGGAGATTTTGTTGTCCACGGTTTTAAGCAGGAGTCATTTCTCTATGTCTCCAAGGATGTCTCTCTCCATTGGTCCCAGGCTGAGAGAGCTTTGATGTGCTCATCCAGTAACAAGACAACATAAAAAAAAGCCGTTACTTTGGCCGCTGCAACAGAGATGCTGCTTCACACGCCCTTTCTAAGAGTCTTGAAGTTTTCTGTCTCAGGGCTGATTTAAAAGCAAGTTCCTGAGGAAAGAAGCCGGAAAGTTCTCTGAAAAGAGTAGTGGAAGCTAATCACTAATAAAACAAAATGTTACCATTCATCTGGAAAGATCCCATGCATCAAATGCAAGTTCCCTAAAAAAGACAGTTTGGTCAACGGATTTCTTTTAATATTGACTTGAAAGGAGTTCACAGCAATGCAAAGGCCAAAGGTTGACTTGTAGGCTTTAGATCATAAAGATGGGGGCGGGGAGGTTGCATGTAATGAGCGTGTTTGTAAAAATAGAGTCAATGAGCACCAATGAACTTTAAATACCAATGGAAGAAAAAAGAACCTAAGAGAGACAATAATACATTCAAGCCCCAAATCCCAACATTGTGCAAAACTAAGTGTATTTAGCATGTCCACGGCATAGACTGTTTGCACACAATTGACAGCTGCCGTCCACCCCTTGATTTCTAGAGCTGTTCTTGGCCCAGTCCCTCTCCGTGGTTTGCCTGAGGCCCAGAGAACCCTGACCCCACAGTTGGATGCTGTTCCACAGCATGGCACTTCAAACCACCACACGACTTCCACTTGTAGCCGGAACACGAAGGCGGGAGTGTTGTCTCACCTAAACCCTGGAGGTGGGTGACCCAGACATGAGGCAGCTCAGTGACAGGAAGTCTTGAGACATGCAGATGCTGCCATCCCCGGGACATTGTAGCTCGTACCCTCATGGTCCAAAAAGGTGACGGGAGCACTAGCCATCACGTGTATGTTCCAATCAGCAGGATTAGGGGAGAGACAAAAAGAAAGTGGAAAAGGCATATTTTAAGGAACACTCCTAGAAGCTGCAAACATCACACTTTTGTTCACATTTAGCTTTAAGTTAGAGGATCTATTCTGGGCAGTCGTTTGTCAAGATGAAATTGAGGGTTCTATTTCTACGGAATATCAGGAGAAAGACTATTAAAGGACAATCCTCAGTCTCTGTAGGGGAGAGAATAATTGATGGGGGACAATGTGCTAGGCCTATGGACAAACACAATCAGCAACATAATAAAAGAGAGCAATAGAGAAATGTTTGTTTGAGTTGGTGTACAAGATTCCAGAAAGAACAGAACACTGTGGGCAGGCCTGGGACCTGAAAGGCTGACCTTTTGGAAGCTGCGTTTTCAGCCACAGAAAGAAAGTTATTAGAGGTGAAGAAGGGATCCTGATAGAAATGATCCAGGAAAAAGTGAATATAGGAGGAAACTTTGTTCAGATTTGCTGCTGGTTTTCAGAATGGTCAGAACTTAGGGTGCATTTGTCTTGACATTCAGCTAAAAACTGAAGAAACTGGAATTACATGTTCAGTCATCCGTTTGGCAGATATTTATCGAGTCGTAAATACTCTGTAAGTCCCTAGAAATCAGCTACTAGGAAACTGGTCCCCTTGACTTGTTATCAAACATTGCTAGTTAAACACGTGATTTCAACCTGTTCTCTCAACAGTAGTCGAGGCTGCTGTTTTGAGCCGTTGCCATAACAACGGATTTTAAGTCAAACATTCACTGTATTTCTCTAGATGCCCCAAGGAAAATAGTAAATCAATGTGTCTAGACTCGCACGTATGGAGTATCACTTTTATTAACTGACTGAGTCACCCGACGTCCCCGTCTCTCCATGGTACAGAGTTGACCGGAGGTTTCTGTGAGTATCTGAGTCACAGAACTGAGCAGATGGATATGTGGTTTCCATCTGACACTTGATTTGTGCGGTGTTTAATTCATTGCAGGCATTTTAAACGGTGAGTGATTTAGGATAAAGTTTCTCAGCAGCTCTGGGCGGCAAAAGGGCCTGTCCTCAAAGAACAGATGTCGGTGGCCTGTGCACTGCGTTCAGCACTGCGTTCCTAAACAACACAAACCTCAGGGAACAGACGTGGGGAACGGCTTCTTCCAAACTGACGTGTAAGAGGCATGCTAAGCCTTCAGGGCCCAGCCACTCCTGTCTCTGGCGATGAGAAGCCACCTCAACGAGACAAGTCGCTAAAGGCTGGAGGTGAGAGCCAATTAAAACTCGGTTGCTTGGTTTCCACAGGGGCTGCAGACCAAGTTGGCACATTTTTTTGTTTTGTGTTTATCTGAGTGGGATCTGCTTCAAAAACACCGATTTCAGCGTCTTCCCAGCTTTTTAAAAGGCATGCTATATTTGTACGTGGGTTGCAAAGCAAAGTTTTAAAGTGGAATGGCGTAGAATATAATGGACTAAAATATCATGGAATGGAATGTAACTGGACACACTGGAATAAAAGAGAAAATATCAGGGGCTGTGTCTTCAATAAGGGTGGGGAAGGTTTCAGGAAACCACGTGGGCACGTGAAGTTCTTAGCAGTTGAGGACCAGAGTGGGGACGGGAGCAACCGTGATATATTATGTTCCTAGTCTTGCTAAATATGGTAACTGGAGGTTCCCTCTGATTCCTTTTCCCTCCCTCTCTCCCTTCCTGCCATCTTTCCTTCCATTCTTTTTTCTTCTATTTTTTCCTCACTCTCATTGTGCATCACAATCAAAAAAGGATTAAAACACTCCAGCTAGCCCTCAAATGTCGATCTAGACAGAATAGGAAGGCAGTTATTACATGTAGAATGACATCTTCCAATTCTAAAGAACTTATGTAATATTTTAGAAGTAAGGAAATACAACTTTCAGTACGTTTTTTTTTTTTTTTTCATTTAATTAGGGAGGATACATTTATAAACCTCAAAGTTCCTGATTTCTCACCCTTTGGTTCTGCCACCTTTGTGGAAATCTAAGCCTTTTTGAAAAATCACTTTGCAGCTATATCCTGCCTCCTAAAACATGAATATGTTTCACATATCTAATCATAAGTGTTTGAATCCAATTTACTGACTGGTTCAGTAAACTGGATTAAGCATTGAATTTAGAATGTTAAGCAAGCTCCTCACCAATCCATTTATTCACAAATGTGCTGAGGAAGCAAAGGTGTGCCAGGAAGGTGAGATATAGAACAGAATGAGAGTGGGCAAAACCCTGCCCTAACAGGAGTTTACCGTCTAGAAGAGAAAGAAGACACTAATCCAAGAATTATAAAGCCAGAGGGGCTGGTGCTGGGTGTTGATGGTGTGCGTGGGGCGGGACGTGGGGGAAAGGGGGTGTGAGCTTGCCGCTGGGCCTGGGCAAACCGTCTAGGCACGAAATCTCTGTTCTCTCTGCTCAGTTTTGCTGTGAATGTAAAACTGCTGTAAAACAAAGTCTTAAAAAACAAAACAAACAAACAAGCAAAACCAATGTAAAATTGTAATCATGAAAAAGCTACCATGCGGGTGTGTGTGTGTGTGTGTGTGTGTGTGTGTGTGTGTTTGTGTGTATGTGTGTGTGTGTGTGTGTGTAAGCCACAACCTAAGTAAAGAGTTGGTCTTGAGCAGACAACCAGATCAATGTCCAGACAGAGGGGAGGGAGTGGCGTGTGGGGTGCGTGAGGGTTGGTGAGGCCCCCGGTGCGGTGGAACCCAAGGGGGGCAGGCCACCAGGTCAGGCTGGACATGAATAAAAAGGACTTTTATTTTTATGGTGGTGGGAAATTAAGTTTTTTAAGCAGGGGAATGCTGTAATAGCATTGGTTTCTTTCAAACTCTTCCTCCCCATTCTATTTTGTTGACTGAGGCACACTTTGCTGTGACATGCGTGATTCTGACAGTTTGCCTGTGTGACTGTGTAATTTCACCACCCAAACCAGAAAGGAGGCCCCCGAGCGTCACCCAGGGGCAGCCTGTGCCTTCTAATCCATGTCCCCCACCACCCCTCCGCAGCAAACTGCCTTGTGACCTCCACCGCCGTAGACACCGCATTTGTGTGTAGAGCCAGCCCGTCCCGTCCTCAGTCTGCTTAGCCTCTGAGACAGTGTGCCGAGCAGGAGAAACCAGACTCGGCGTGCAGTCAGTCCATCACCCTGGAGCTCAGGGTTTCTTTCTGAAGCAAGTTTTGGCTTCATTATGGGATGCAGAGTGGGGAGAGGCAGAGGTTTGACGGTGCGAGGGAGGAAAGACCTTGACTGCCGTGAAGGAAGACATGTGTGTGGGGTTTCCAGGGTGCCTCCTGCAGCAGACCCCTGAGTGGGCACCTTGCCTTCTCAGGTTCCAGCTCTGAGGTCCAGGGGGAAGGGCTGAGAGGTCGGCTGCCTTTGGTTCCTCCTCTGGAAAGTGGGGCTGCTGCCTGTGGGTACCTGCTCTTGGTCTATTGTGAAGCATCAGTCAGGTAACAGATGTAAAATGCTTGGACAAGTCCTACTGGACCTGAGCATGAGCGCTTGTCATGCCCAGGACATGTGTAGACAACACGTTCATCACTGAGCGATTAGTGATGTTGAGCATCTTTTCACATGCCTATGGCCATCAGTATGTCCTCTTTGGAGAGACATCTATTCCGGTCCTCTGCCCATTTTTCAATTGGATTGTTTGTCTTTTTGGTGTTGAGTTGTATGGCTTCCTTATATATTTTGGATATTAGCCCCTTATTGGAGAAGTTGTTTGCAAATATCTTTTCCCATTTGGTGCATTGCCTCTTTATTTTTCGATGGTTTCTTTTGCTGTGCAGAAGATTTTTAGTTTGATAGAGTCCCTATGGTAAGGGAAGGAGAACCGACTCTGGGTGGTGAACACGCGATGTGATATAGAGATGATGTATCACAGAAATGTACATTTGAAACCTATGTAATTTTACTATCCATTGTCACCCCAATAAATTTTAATTAAAAAAATATGAAAAAAAACATTGAGTGCCTCTCATACATACACTGGAATACAATTCCACACTACTATAAAAACAGGACACACTTGAGACTTAAACATGTAGGGAATTTTGCCCCAAAGATGTCAAGAAATTAAACTTTGAGTAAGAAAACCACATTAGAGAAATATCCCAAACGCTGAAAGACATGTTTGCAGTAAATGGTTGTTCAGTGAATCCGCGGCAGTTTGAATCTCTGTAAAGGAGAGTCTCTGAATCTCTGGAGGAGCTCGGCCCTCATTTCCTCTTTAATGGTGGTCCCTTTTGTGATTGCTGCTGCTGCTGCTGATGCCCCGAGTATAAAATCAAACACCTTTTTACAGAAAAAGACTCCTGCGGATTTTTCTCTCAAATAACATGCGGTGATTTTTTAAAAACTCCAGATATACAAAATGCTATCTCTTTTTCAGGTTTTAGTGGGGAGTCTTCAGAAAGCGTGAGCCAAACACAAAATGAAACAAGATTTTCCTTTTCTTTCTTTTTTAGACATGTGAGCACGCTGTACATATACAGAGTCTGCCAGGCTGCTGGGATTCCTTTCTATTAGATGACTGATTCCTATTTTCGGATTGCTCCTTTCCCTGTAACCGTTTTTATTTCTTACAAAAGAAGAAGGGCTAGCTCTCGGCCAGGGCATATCAGTCTGGTTTGCAGAGACATGTGACATCTAGGCCAGGGGGACAGAATTCTGTCATGCCCCTCGATTCCCTGGGCAGCCCTCCTGAAGCCAGCTCCTCAGCCTGTGGCCCCGCCTGGTGGCACTGAGCTCTTCAGTCCTGTGCACTGCCTTCTGACTTCCCTTTGGGTGTACTCCCGCATGAGCCTTTCTGCCCTTGTGGAAGTGTAAGGTTCACACATCCCAAAGGGATGGGTGACAGGGGCTGGAACAAGCCCATGCAGTCTCCGGAGAGACAGGAGAAGAAAGGGCTCACACCACTCCGTCTGTCGACTTGGAAAGTAACTCTGTGCTTGTATTTGGAGACTATAGAACAAAAGGGCGAGTATAGACTTTTATAAAGGGAAGGGATGGCAACACACTTGTCTCATGACACCCCATTATCTTCCCGGTGTTGGCCCCTGTAACGCCATCTGCAGAACAGGGCGTGATACACTTCGCCTAGCAAGGCGGCTGTGGCAGCGACAGCAAGTACAGAGGCCTCAGTGCCAGCCGTACTCATATTGACAACACCCACAGGGCTTCCCGCTCACACCATCCCTGCCACTCCTTGCTCCTCCGCAGAGGGGCTACCCTCCCCTGGCTGCAGTTCCCTCTCTTTGGACGCTCCTTTTCTCTTCAGCTCCTGGAGTCTTCTTCTCCTGTCTCAAGTCTCTCCTTCCCCAGGGATGTCTCCACCAGTGTAGGCAAGTTCAGTAGCTTCACGTTGGGTAGGTCGGCTGGGGCATTGAGTTGGAGGAGGGAAGGAGACGTCTTACAGGGCGGCACTGGTATCCTAGCTCCTGTAACTTACTTTGCTTAAAAAAACAAACAAACTTTCTTTTCTTTATCAGTCCTGGGTTTTATTGCAAATGTGCCCCTAACATAAACCTTTTTAAACGTTTGCCAGGCTTCGTGTGTGTGACAAGCCTCAAGAAGGGAAGTGGTACCGCTCGGCCCAGACGGTGACCAGGGTGGAGGTGGAGGTGGGACCATGCCCCGCTAACCACAGTAAATGGCTCCAAGATTTAGCTCTGGGGAGACCCACCCTGCTGACCAAGTGACCCCCTGGGTTTATCCTAATGCATTTCTTTTTCACTTTGAATTAATTCAAATAGTATAAGATCAGACAGGCACTATGCTACACATTCATGTACTAATCTTGAGTAAGTTCAATCTGACAGCTCTGATATTTCAATGAGATAGAAACACATGTAAACGAGGCGTTAGAGTGAAATGAAGCAGTTGTTAATAAAGCCATTTATACAATGATATGGCTGCAAAGCAGGACTTAAATGTGTCTTGTTTGTCATGTAACAGGAGGTTCTAAACACTGAGACCAATTTTGTTTGTAGCTCAAGCTAATGAAACTTACTAGTGGAATTAATTCTCTGCCTGCCCGGAACTTTTATTCTCAAATTGAGTATTCTTAGCTTTGAGAGTGTTTGGTGTGGAATCCTGGGTCAACCATGTGCTGATTTTGTAAACTTAGCAAGTTACTTAAGCCCTGTGCCTCGGTTTAACTTTCTGCAAAGCGTGGGTGATAAAAAAAAATACTGAATGCATAGGTTGTTCTGAGAATGCAATCGGTTAACACGCGAGAAGAGCTTAGATCAGTGCCTGGCCTGAAGCGAGAACGCAGTCAACCTCGGCCCTGTTACTATGTGTCGTGCTTGCTCTTATTGCCATGTTAGTGATGATGAATTACCTACCATCAATCTTTCTAGTGTAAAAATTATATTGGAGTCCACTTGCACGTACAGGAGACTCTGAATCTAACTAACTTGGATGATGGACAGTGTATCATTTATGGGGCAGCTTGAAAGTCTGAGACTGGTTTGGATCCCCTGCTGACTGTGTCGTAGTCGCCAATTAGACGGACTGGTAGCAATAAAACTTTTGGCCAGAGGAGTTCAAGAACCTTTCGTGTAAAAGATACTTAAAAAAAAAAAAAAAATCAAGAAAAGATGACTTTTAGTAATGATTGAAAAATAATGAAACTTCCCAGAAGGTGAACTCAACACACACAAATGATATCAACCTTTGCATCAGAATATGGATCTTGGACCCCTCCGGAATATTTCCAGGCTCCAGGCCCATCCTTCCCACCTGGCTAGCACACTGGTCCTGTCACTGTAGTGTCTGTTACTGCTATAGATTATGAAAACTAGGGTCTCATCATATGACCTCTTTGTTATCTGGAGAGACGGGGGAAGAGAAAATCGTTTGTTTACAAACCCAGCCAATCCTGAGTCCTTTGTAGTTAAGAGTTTATTCTTCAGCGTATTTATTTCAATCTGCATATTGTCATGGGCAGCAAACAAACGCCATTGGACGTTTTAATATTTTGACTGGGATTCTCCTTACCTAGATCGTTAAGCTCATTAGATGCAAGTGTGGCCTGAATTATGCCCCCCGATCTGTATACTGGCTCCCTAAGCCCCATGTGACTGTATGTGGAGAAGGGGTCTTTCAGGAGTTAATTAGGTTAAGTGAGGTCCTCGTCCAATAGGCCTGGTGTCCTTATAAGAAAAGGAAGCAACACCACAGCGCGCGCTCTCTCTCTGCCATGTGAAGACATGGCTGGAAGGTGGCCATTGGCAGGACAGGAAGAGATGAAGCAGCCCTGATGGACGGACGCACAGCCTCCAGAGCTGTGAGAGGTGAACGCCGGCCGTTGAAATCACCCCGTCTGCGGCATCGTGTTACGGCAGCTCATTTCCTGTTTCACATGATCTCAGCAAACCGAGGATGTGCCCGACTTTCCAATACACCACAGCCAGAGTCCTTTTATTGCAGCTTTTGTGACATCTTCCCCTTTTTCTTTAAGCTGTCACAGACAGCTGCCTCAAGACCTTAGGCTTCCCGAACCCTCTCCTGAGGCCCTTCGTTTTTCTCAAATTGAGGCTCTTCAGGAGTTTACAGAAACTCTTTTGAAGGCCCTGGTAGCTTCTACTTGCCATTGTCCCAAAGCCAATGCCCATATTTTAGGTATTGGCTATGGCAGCACCCATCCAGGTACCCACATCTGTTCTGGTTATCCATGACTGCATGACAAATCATTCCAAAACTTAATGGCGTAAAACAAGAACAATCATTTCTTTTGTTCCTGGATCTGCAGTTTGCACAGGGCATGGCAGGGCAGGCCTGTCCGCCCCGCAGGCTGGGGCTGACCCATGCGGACACGCTTCTGAGATGGCACACCAACTTCTGAGGTGGCTGGCGAGTCGGTGCCAGGTGTCGGTGGACAGCTCAGCTGTGGCTGAGGACTGAAGTCATGTTCTGTGGGTCTCTCTGGGTTACGTGGTCTTTCTTTCAAGACAGAAAAAGTCAAAGACTATTTCCCAGGTCTGGACCTAGAACCTGGCAGTGTCCCTTCCACCATATTCTAGTGGTCAGGCAGCTGCAGAGCCGGACTCAAGGGGAGTGGACTTGCACCCCGAAGTCTCAATGGGGGTAGTGCTAGGGATTTGGGGCTATGCTTTGGAGCCAACATCATCTTTAAAAGATGCAAACATTTTAAAAAGTCATGTTTATTAAATTGGAGAGCATGTGATGCTCAACAATAGGAAAATTGTTAAACATTTTTTAAAAATAAAAGCCCTTTTAATTCCTATTATATTCCTTCCAAAGAAAAGAGTATACATAAAAAACTTGAAAATTAAATCCACTCACCTCTATATCAACCCCTGTGTTTCTGGCTCTGTGACAATGGTCCGCTTAAAGACATGCAGATTTAAGAGATTTCAGTGCAGTTAGGGGCCCACTCCATGACCTGGTTTCTTCATCTTTAAAGTGAAAATAGAGTTGATCCTACAACATGACCTCATGGCACTGGCACTATAACTAAACTAACCCACATTTTCCCAAAGATTTCATGTTCCATCACTGAGCCCATTGAGTTTTATTTGCAACATTTTAAAGTCTATAGCCAACAATTTATAAATAACTGTAGCTTTTTTTTTTTTTTTTAATTATACGGTCTTAAAATGAGGATGCCCCCCTGGTTCAAACACTGAAAGAAAGGGCTTTTAAGAAAGTCTGACATAAGGTGATTCAATTCCATTTAAAATTTACATTTAATGTGCTGTTGTGTTTGAAACCATTCATCCTCAGGCAATGCCCTTTCTCTCTGTCGTCTTCGTCCCTGTGATGTAGTGCTCCATAAAGATGCCAGTGAAATTCTTCACCTTTCTGTGGGGTCTTTAAGTAATTTTAGAAACATGTTTTATTTCTGACTTTATGAATGCAGAAATGGAGACAAAGATGTCTCCGTGAGCTGCTCAAGAACAGGAAGAGACAAGCCCGCTGGGTCAGCGTGCCCCATTGACCTGCTCAGTAGCACTGCTTATATGTGCTGTGCACTTGGGGGTCCCGTCATCGGTGCCTGAACTGGTTGAGGCTGAATAATAACCCCGAAATATGGAAATGGATTTGCTCAGAGATTTCAGTCAGATTTCCCCCCAAGTTTATGATCTTCCAGACAATACTACTTTCTTGAATGTTGATGTCCACAGCCAGGCAACTTCATCTTCCCTTAGAAATTATGAGCAGATGTACAGCATAGGTCTAATGATTTCCGTTTTAAGAAATATGCTCTACAACGTACATTACCTGTTCTTAGGAGCTCAGTATAACTCCTATGTTGATATTTATCATTTATTTTTTTCATGCTTTTATTTTTATTTTTGAAGGTTTTATTTTTTTAGGTTTATAGAAAAATTGAGAGGGAGGTACAGCTATCCATACACTCTCCATCCCCACACATGCAGAACCTCCCACACTTTCAATGTCACTCAACAGAATGGAACCTAAGGATACACCTATGCTGACACGTCATCAACCAGAGTCCACAGCCGACATGAGGGTCACTCCTGATGTTGTCCATTCTGTGGGTGTGGACAAATGTGTAATGACATGTACCCACCATTCTAGTGTCACACAGAGCAGTCTCACTGCCCTGAAACCGTCTGTGCTCCCCCTGCGGACCCCTGACAAACTCTGATCTTTTCCTGTCCCCATAACTGTGCCTTTTCCATACAGTTGAAGTCGTACAGTATGCAGCCTTTTCAGTTGGCTTCTGTCACTTAGTCATACGCATTTAAGGTTCCCCCATGTCTTTTCATGGCTTGATGGCTCATATTTTTTTAGTGCTGAATAGTATTCATTGTGTGGATAAAAAACAGTTTATCTGTTACCTATTGAAGAACACCTTGGTTGCTTCCAGGTTTTGGAGATTATGAATAAAGCTGCTGTAAATATCCATGTGCAGGTTTTGGTGTGCACATAAATTTTCAATTCTTTTTTAGGTAAATAACCAAGGAGCATATAGTTTATGTTTGTAATCAGAAAATATCTAGTTTTCTGTGACAGAATTTAACCCAAACAGTACAATTCTATATCATTAAAGATTTGACAGAAATATGCTTCTCTTCCCAGAGCTGTATAATATTTTGTGACTGTGTGTCCTATGTAAAGAATTAGAGTAGTAAATGCATGCACACCCACCCACATACATAGTTTTTATTGCAACAAAAGCAGTGCAAATCACTTTGCTGCTTCTGGAGCTACCGTGAGCGCCCCTTCATTTTATACATGGTTACTTTTTAGAAAGTTCAACTGCGCCACTTGTTCCTTCATAGAAATACAAACCACAACAGACAACTGGTTGACATTGTGGCACTGAGGTCTAAAATTGCTCAAATAAATATTACTCTAAAATTGCAATTGCATCTTCAACATTTCTTTGCCTATCTATATACTTTAACTATATATTTAAGAATTTTTTCTCAGAAATCCACTTTGATTTTATTTAAGTGCCATTTTTTTTGTACAAATTTCTCTTTTCTCCATTTGCTTACAAAACTTATTACTAATATTCTTTCCTAATATCCTTTCCTTAGATTTTTCATTCTACAGCAAAATGACACTGTTTCTTTAACCTCAGGTACTAATATTTAAGGACTGTGAATGCATATTTTTCATTAAGTATACTTTAAAAGAATACTCAAGTAACATACAAAAGCAGTGAGTTGTAGTAGTGGGCTGTACAATTAAAAAAAAAAAGCTCTAGAAATATAAAAGCTTGGTTACTAGCAGGCAGGTGTGTTCATGCGGTTTTAGTTCCTTATTGGATATATTGCAGCTGACCCTTCTTTGTAGGATACTTAATATCAAACGCCATGACAAAGACACAGGTGGTCTTAGCTTAAAGGATACAAGAGGGGGGTCTCTTTGTGCCCCTTGGAAATCACGAGTAATAACAACAACGTCTGACACTTGTTAAGCCTATCAAACTCGGTGCCTTGTTTAATCCACACAACAGCCCTCAAAGGTGCTTTTGGTGACTGAGAAAGCCCCGGGTTCTCTGGTCTGTATTTCAGGAGTTGGACAGAGGACCCCAACAGAGGAAAACATCCAATCACCCTAAAAAGAGTCCGTCTTCCCTTTTAGTTTCCTGCTACAATCAAGTAGGGGACATCATAGACTTCTCCTCCCATAAAGTAATCAAAAGTGTGGATGAATATTTATTAAATCAGATTTCATTGCTGTGCAATCCATTTCTGGTTACAATTCATGCAATTTACAAGCACGAGAAGCCTTAGGGATTCTCTGGTTTATGCTGGCTTTGGAGTTCTTAATTCAGAGATAAAAGGAGTCTCTGCCCTCTCATATCCCTTTGGGCAATGACCCTCATAACAGTGTCCTGTCCCCTTGTTAAACCGTCTTCCCAACTGGGAGGCTTTTGTCCAGGAGATTCGTTCTGCCTCATGTAGTAAAACCCAAGCCTGCGCTGCTGCAGGTGGGGGCTGGGACAACGAGGGCTGTGCTGAGCGAAGGAAAGTGAAGGGGTGTTAGGAAGGGCTCCAGGCAGGTCTCTGTGCTCTGCCACCTTTGGAGGGGTCTTCAGGGATCAAAGGTGGAGCGGTGGGGTGGGGTGAGCAGAGGCTCCTCCACTTCCTGAGGGAAGAGCCAGGGGCAGAGGCCAGAGCAGTTGGGGACATTTACAAATTATCCTCATTGTTATTTCACACCTTCATCTGCTAGAGTACTTTACTTGTTGTGACAATCGACTTATCAGCTACTTTAAAAATGTCATCTGAATGTGTGGCGGGAGTGTCCATTGGGATATAGGTAGTCTTCACATATTTACTTCTGTTCTACATAAATTTTACCAATTTTCAGCACTTTCATGGACATTCAATGAACTTCTCAACATAATATCTCAACAGGTTTCTGAACCTTTTCTTAGGAAGATGTTACACTGAGATCTTGACCTGCTCCAAAACTGGGAATCCAGATTAATCATGTTGCCTTGTCCTCTGAGGGAAACTTGTCACCAAAGCACTACATAAGACCAATGTCTTTGAACTGGGTCTTATTTTCCTTTTATTTTTCTCCAGATTTACTGGAGAATAATTGACAAACAGAAATTATATGTATTTAAGGTGTACAGCTTGGTGTTTTGATAGATGTGTACATTATACTATGGCATATTATTCAGCCTTAAAAATTCCTGCCACTTGTGTCAACCTGGATGGACCCAGAGGGCATCGTGCTAAGTGAGATACACTGGCCACCAAAGGACAATGACACTGGTCTCCCCGTGTGAGGACTGTGACTTGGTCTTTAGTTCAGACATCTCCTCAGCTCACTCTCTGTGTCTGGCTGAGATGGGAGGAGGTAGGAGGTTTGTAACCTCAAATGATTTCGAAGCTGTGGATTTAGTTAAAACGTATAAAGTGTAAGTTGTGCCTTTCCTTCCTAGAGCCTTTCAAAGGAATCCCATTTAAAATTCCTGTGGCTATATTTTATTTCTGGCCCAAATAGTCATCAGGATTGTAGTGTATTCTAGTTAAAAACACACAAAATTTTACCAAAGGAAAAAAAAAAAAAAAAGAACAGATACCCCAGTCAAAATGGTCTGAATGTGGCTTTTATTCATAGGCAGTGCTAGATGTGCAAAGTGACTTCTAAACCACTAAACTTGAACATGAGATCATTGCCCTTGGGAGCTAGTGATCAAAACCAAGCTCGTGGTAACTATCGGCTCTGTGTTTCTATGTAACCGACTTTTGTAGAGTCCACATGTAGTTGACATCATGTAGTTTCTTCTGTGTCTGCTTTTTTTCACTTAGTGTAATGCCCTAAGGTTCATGCACGTTATGGCAAATGGCAGGATTTCCTTCTTTTTATGGCTGAGTAATATTCTCTTGTGTATAGATACCACCTCTCCTTTACCCATTTGTCCATCGATGGACATGTAAGTTGTTTCCATGTCCTGGCTGTTGCAAATAGTGCTGTAGTGAACGTAGGGGTGCAGGTATCTCTTAGAGATCCTGATTTCATTTCCTTTAGGTGTATCCATAAGTGAAATTGCTGGATCTCAGCAGGGTGTGGAAATGGGGGAAGTGAAGAGCTGTCGGTCAAACGGCACAAAGTTCCAGTTATGCACGATGATAAGTCTAGAGATGGTCAGCGTTAGGACTGTAATTAACAATATCATGGTGAATATTGCAATACTGTGCATACCGCTGAAAGACTGCATTTCAGGTGTTCTCATCACACACACAAAAGATGGTAACCGTGTGAGGAGACGACGTGTTAACCAGCTTGAGCACAGCAGGCATTTAACTGTGTATGTGTAACATCACTTTATCATCCTATACACGTCAAATATACACAGTTTGTATTAAATAAATACTCAAACACAGGAGAACTGGAAAGTGTCAGGTTGAGCCAGTGTCGTTGGGGGACAGACCACATGATGTGACCTTTTGTCTCTGACACAAGTTAAGTCACACATGCGTGCCATGGCTGTCCCTTCAAGAAGCGAGTGCTCGCCTCACAGTGCCCAGATTTACCTGCCAGGGAAAGTCCGAAGAAGGGACACCTTCCGCCTGCTAAGTTAACGTCACAAGACGAATGTGCCGCACCATGAAAATGGGTTGGGGCTTCAGCAGCCAATTCTGCACCTCGAGAAGGTGGCAGAGCAGACACAAGTGGTGAGAGCACAGTTTCATGGAGGAGTATGTGTACAGCACAGAGGGACAAGCCCTCATCCCAGCACAGCTCCTGATGCACGTACATGTTCATCTTTCTAAACAGCAGATACGCCTCTTGGTTGACATGAGGCCGTTCTTCTCAAATTCAAGGGCCACAAGCTTTGATGACAACAGGTATTCTCCAGGGAGACAAATTAAGAAAACACATATTGCAATGTGTCGAATCCTACCTATTTAGGCTACTTTTGCAGAAGATTTGTAGGATATAATTAAGCTACAGTGAAGAATCCAAAACAGCAAGAAAATGCTGGTATTTCTTAAATATTATAGTCTAAAGGTTTGTGAAATCTTCCTCCTTTTCAACATTTTGTAACATTTTCAAGAACTTGTTAGTATTTTCCCAGTAAGAAAAACAAACATAAAATGAATAATAAAACAACTAAATTGAAAACAGGGAGTTTGCCATGATATTCCTTCTTAAGCCAGGAATGCCAGAACTGAAATCTAACCACCATCTAAATCTGATGAGTAATATTGCTGATCTTTGTCAGAATTAAAAAATAATCATACATAATCACCACAGTCCAAATTTATGAACTTAGAAAAATCGGCAAGATCACCATTACCATCTTTGCAGCACCAATCTTTTTAGTGAAGACATTTAGGAATTTAGATTCCAGGGACCTCTTTCATTACGAAGTGTGCCCATTCCACTTTTACAAAAAGGAATGTTTGTGAAACATGCCATTGAGTATCTTGGGTCATGAGGAAACTCTGAAAGGAGATTTTAGAGATTTTCATGTTCTTAGTTTTTCAGCAAATACCAAATACTTACCTAACCCCTTGCGTGAAGAAAAGGGTACTTTGAAATTAACACATGGTTTTCCCAGATTCCCTTTCTCTGGGGCAGGACACCCCCACGGCAGTCACATCTCTGTCTTCCCACGAGCTGTTCTGTTCTTGGACCACACTGCAGTGCTTTGCGTGGCACCCAGAAACCAAAGGACCCCATTTGTAACTGCCTTTCCCACGCTGTAACCTGCCTTTCCACATCCTTTCTCACTCTCAAGCACACACAACAACAAACAGCAGAACTCTGGAGGACAGATGCCCCAGGGAAGGGAAGGAGTAGAGAGGAGGAAAAGGCCACATTACAAGGCGCGCCCTGTGTATGGAGGGACGGACCCGGCACACAGTTCTGACTGCACACAGATGACCCGTTACTGAGTGTGCCTGCCTGCCTGCAGGTGACTGTGCGTGGATCACAGGCTGTGTTTGTCATTACTTCTCCCTGGAGAGCTGACTTGCATTTTCATAATGCGGTGCAGACCTGGGGCGGAAGTCTGCGGTGCTGGGTTCCTCCTCGAGGCACCCACCGTGTCAGAGACCTTCCAGGTTCCAGTGGCTGTCACCTCCTGGTGTGAACCTCAGGCCACCTGGAATTCTACAGTGTCTGTCCTCGGGCTGAAATGCAGGTGTGTCCTTTTAGGCCACAGAGACTTTATAAATGGCAGTTGGCTAGGTTGCATCTGGTTTCCATTTTTTAAAATGAACTTTAATTTTGTCATTGTAAGTTTTATTTCCATATGACACCAGATTTAAGCTTACTTTAATAATGTGCTGCTGTAGATTTAAACTCCTTTTAAGAGGACATTTTTGGCCTGTGTGACTAAGTATAATCTTGCTTCTGGAGAGAGAATTAAAAAAAAAAATCAAACGTACAACTGACATTCCTTTTTTTAATACTGTGTTTTACTTTTTTGTTTTTAAGCCAAAGATTAGTTCCTGAACTTTTAGATAAAAATAGTTCCCTAAAATTATTTCTAGGAGGAGATTTCCCAGTCAGTCTTTTCCTTCTACCTGGAGAAAAGGATCTACAAATTCCTCCTGCTCCAGACAAGTCGTGAAGAAGAAACGGATAATAAATGTGCTGACTCTGACCTCTTGCTAGCACCTGTACCCCCAGCTACACTGTGGAAGATCATTGAGGATTGTTTAGAAAGACGGGTACTTAAATGTCCAGGGTCATCGATAGGTCAATAGTATTTGGCTTCTGCTGGGGCAGCAGTCTCCGACTGCACCTCACACAGCCAGCCCTGGCTTCTGTTCCTGGGTCACACGTGCCTGGCTCATGCCAAGGTCATCCTGACTGGCCCTCTCCCTGGGTGCTTGTAGGGAGGCTGGCTGGGACCAGGTCTGCGGGCCTTCTGCCAGCTTTCCGATTCAGTTGAACATCTGAGGACATAGCTAAGCCACATATGTCACCGTTTTAATTATTATTTACAGCAGAAATTGTTGTGATTGGCCATGGATCTCATTCTTTATAGATTTGAATCAATGATTTAAAAACCACGAATGGAGCATGTACTAAAAGATTTAATCCCCACAATGCAAGGAGCCCATATTCTTATTGTCCCTGTGGGAAACTGAGACACGTGGAGTCTAGGGGCAAAGAGGTCGCACACCAAGGAGGTCGCCTGTTCCGTCCGATCCCTTTCCATGGCAATGCTTGCCTCCAGCGATTGGTGCCGACGTGGGTCACCCCCCCACACACACACAGAATGGAGCTTCCAAACCTGCACTTTTTGGGTGCTCAGATCTTACAGGGAAACCTGATCACTCTTGCATGCATTTTATGAGATCAATTAAATGGGGTGGATGAGGAATAATCTCTGATCCACCACCTCATGGCTGTTGACGAATATTATTTCTTTCTTTAAGTGGGCTGTCAGTTTTATTAATACAAAAATTCTCTGGGAATTGTAATTGAATTTTATGGTTGATGAATTTCAGAATGATTCTGCAGGAGCTCCTGGAGACTGAAGTCGGAAGTTGCTACAACGTGGGAGGAAGAGAACCAGGTCTGGATTCGTGTTGTCTCTGTTTGCACCCGTGCCCTGAAATCGGTTTTCTAAGATATCTGCGTCTCATTATTCTCGTCTTTCAAATGGATCTAATGATATCTATCTTGATATCATCATAACATCTATCCACATAGCTGCCTACGGAGGAAGACAGCATATAGGAAGTGGCGTGCAGAGTTTGGCACAGAGTACGTATCAAAGACCCTGGGAAGGCCTCAGATGGAGACTGTGGGCTGAGCTCTCGAGGACATCGTGTGGAAGGGAGGTAGGATGGGCCAAGGGAATAGCTGAGCTCCTGCAGCTAATGACCCCTCGGAGAGTGGAGCTGAGGCTGCAGAGTCTCGTGAGTGGAGGCAAGGTGCAGGGCCTTTGCCACCTCTTTGGAAGAGCCATCAGATGCAGCTATCCCCAGGAAGGGACCCGGGTCTTGGATGAGATGACTCCTTGCAGGTCAGAACAGTTAGTTCCCGGGGAGGGACTGGACTGTTAACCACGAGCAGGCTGCACTCCTGAGATGGAAGGGATGTCTCCACCTGGAGGGGTGTCTGGCCAGCACAGCTCGCCAGTCATTCCCGCAGGGATGGCCCAGGTGGGAGTAGTGTTGTTAGAACTCATTTTCATCATCATTACAGTATTACGAGAAAACAGTGGCCGGTGGACAGGCTCCTAGCCAGTCATGGCCAACTCACTACAGCCCAGGACACAAAGTATCTCATTCGAGAACAAGAAACGAATAGTCCAGCATTGTCATCCCTGAAACGTAAGGAGAACCTTAGAAGTCATTGAAATTCTGAGTGAACATAGAAAGCATTTTTGGCTGTTTACCTGAAATGCTGATGAGCGCGGAAGAGAAATCCACTGGGTTGAACTGGCATTTATTTCCTGGATGCCACAACCTGAGACGCAGATCTGGAAAGAGTTTTGGAAACGATACTCGACTTTTCATGTTTGGAAACAGTTAATATATGTACCAAAACATCACAAATTAAGTGTTTTGTCAAGATATTTGAAATGTAGAAGGACTTCAGACAATTAAAGTCTGAGCAACATCGAGAAGATAAAAATAAATGAGATGACCAAAGAAAATATGGTCATGAGATCATGAAAAAAGGCTTTGCAAAGGGTTAAGCCCTGCAAAGGATGCATTATCAACGAGAATACCTTAAGCATGTATGTATCTAGGACCTTGTAGTTCATAATCTCCTTCAAACTGTTCAACAGGGGAAGAATATGAAACTGTGTTGTCTAGACGATGTCAGGACTAAAAGGAAACAGACCAGAAGGTCTATGATAAACAGATATAGTTGGTGCAGAGCAAATCCTAACAGCCCTACAGAAAAACAGTCTCATTATGTGAAAATCTAGAAAGAGCTTTTCTTTTCTGACTCAGTTGGTAAGAGCCAGCCACAGCAATCCTGAACTTCCCAGGCTGTGAAGGACGGCGGACAAACCATGCTGATGGGAGCCTGTGCCTTTTGAACCCTTTGACCATGCTCAGGTCTCTGAGCTTGACTTGTCTTAGAAGATAATGTCCTTCCATCAACAGCTTAGAACATTGTTAAAAAAAAGGGTGGAGTGAGGTATTCACATAAATAATGAAACTCTACACTTACTGCATTTGGCAGCCTACTAAGGAAGTAATTTCATTAAAAAAAAAATACAGAAATCAGATAAGCACAGCAGCCCCCACCAGGCACTCCAGTAAGGGCACAGGCTTTTGAACGTGACTGCAGCCCTTGCTCTGGCCGGTGTTGGCACGCCACATGTACAAAAGTACAGCGAGTTCTCAAGAGTTCTCCGACTAGCTGCAGCCTCCACTCCTGTCTAGACCAGCTGGCCCGTCTCAGTTCACCAGGTGACTGACGGCAGCCGGTGACCCAGGAGTTTTCATGCCACAGATACTTTTTAGTTGACTTCAAGAACTCTGCTCCATGTGTATTAGAAATGTCATTTATCCACTTGAAAACACTTTGGCGTTGGCATGTCAGAAGGACTGGAATTTTTTCCTTGTTGCTGTAATTGAGTCCCCAGTGATTGGATATGCCTCTTAGCTACTTGCTCCAGTCTTAAGTCGAGTTCTTCAAAGACAAAACGACACGATATGCTTTTTCTTTCCCTGAATTATTTCTTACCACTTTGAGAGATCAAATAAAATTAAAAAGAATCTCCATCCTCTGGCCCATTGTTTACTGGTTTTGTTAGCTTTGGCAATCTCTTTGCTTTTCACAATCACCTTCAGATTCTGGAAAGCTAAACTGCTGGCATCCTAAACAGGTCTGTAAGGACCTCACCAACATGGAGAAATAGATTGGGGATGAAGTCAGCTAAGTTAGAGCCCCTGACCAAGAACCTCAGGCCAGAGGCAGTGTGTGCTCCGGGCCAGGATTTCCGTTGCTCTGAAGATATAAGGCAACTTTTGTTAGATGTCCTTAATCCTGTGTTTAAGGTCTGCCAGAAAAGAGCTCCATGCCATTTCATGTTCCTGAAGGATAGGGCGACATGCTAAAGGCCTGGGTTCTCTGAGGAACACGAGGATTGTGTGAGGAAGTGTCACAGTAACTGTGTGTGTGCTCAGAGCTAGAACCTTCTAAAAGAGCATCTTCTAGCCTGGATCCCATAAACGGATTGAGAACAGCCATTGGAAGGCATTCATTATTCTGTAATAAGAGGATTTCATGATCAAACGTGTTTTTATAAAAATTAGCACCCATATCTGATTAAAAACTCTCTTTAAACTAATACTCTTAATGGAAAATACTAGATTTACACTAAATGAAGGAACAAAGATCATCATGATTAATATTTCCAGTGAAACGTGGCCTTTTCCAAATTTCATAACCATCCTAATAATTTACATGGCATTTCTCAGAGCAAGTTACGAGGAAGAAAGGAACTTTCCCATCGATCAATAATAAACACACTTTGATCAGCTATGATAGAGGAAAGACTAAACTGTCCATTTTCTTTAGAGAAAAGTAATTGTAATTCATCAGGATATGAAGAAGTGATCAAGGTGCATTTAGCTAAAAGTGTATGAAAAGCAGAATTGGAACCATGTGTCAGGCAGTGCATGAAAACAAATATATTATTTTTCTGGAGTTTTTGGATTTTTTTCTTTTTAGTATTTTGACCAATTAGGAAAATACATTTGCCATGATTCTTTACTCATTCTAAACATTCTTTTTCACATCTGATTTTGCCTTCTAGTTTTGATTCTTGTAGGTGATTCAGTATCTCCAGCTAAATGTTCCGTCGTCATTCACATTTTTCACCTCTCAGTTCTTGTCCCAAACATGTGAACTATTTCCCCATTCTGGGCTGTGGGGTGTGAATGCACTGAGCAGGAACGTGGCCTCAGGCTTGACCACAGGGGACAAGGTTAACTGCACTGTGAGCTGTCTTCTGGCCCTCCCTGGGAACATGTGCCAATAGCCTGTGTCGTCAGACATCCCCAAACCTCCCTGAACATGTCTGAAGGACAATTATTCAAGCATTTGGTATTTAACAGATCCACAGCCCCCTGAATGTCACACGTGCACTGAGACTAGAAGCTTTCCTCCTTCCTCTCCCTGTGTGAAGGGCCTCAACCTTGAGAATAACTCCACAATCTAAGCTTCCAGATCTGTTCCTCAACTTGTGAAAGACGAGATTTGTTTAGAAATCCTTCTTTCCACAAATACCACCTTTCAGAACGGTCTCGCTGGTGTGGACAGAAACACTGGTTGTGCACTCAAAATGCACAGCTGCATATGAACTCTCACAGGTGTACTCTCCCCTGCTGTGTCTGCAATGCCCAGAACCATGGTGGCCCAAAGCAGTTGCTCAGTAAATATCTCTTTAATGAAAGATTGGCCTCTGCCACAAAGAATTTCCCAGTCAAAGTTTCTACCCCATTTGGGATTCTTCTCTACAGTATTTGGTTCATTGTGAATGCCCCACGATGGGGAAGAACCCACCACCTCTAAAGATGATGTTTCATCTGGTTATAGACCAATTTCATGATTAAAGAGTGTTTCCTTCTATTGACATTAAAATCTCGCTGCAGCTTAATTATGTCCAACCTTCCTTCTCCCTCCACTGTTAATAGACCTATTATCCTGTCAACGATACAAACCTTGAAATATCGGAGAAGAGCTCCCTTCTAGCAGCCAGGATGGACCTCTCTTGGATTAAGTGTCACTAGTTCTGGCAGAATACTCCATGTCACTGCATTTTCAAATCTCCCCGCTCTCAACAAATGTCATCGATCAAAACGTCTTGTAAAACGGTTCATCCTGAACTGAGTGTTTTAGGGCTACCACTTCGTTTGTTCTGGATGCCGTGTTGGTCCCGATGACATTTCAACCAGCAGCTTCACCTCACTGTTGAGCTTGCCATCAATGCAGCCATAAGTGTTTTCCTTTTTGTGTGTGTTTTCTTTCTTTCTTTTTTTTTATGGTCGTGTGGCTGTGCAGTTCACTTTTTTCTAGAGGCAGTGACGCTACATTTTCCTTTGCTACATTTCATTTGATTAATGCATAAACACTCACAACTTTGCATCTTCGTTTTGTTTTCTGATGACATCACATCCCCATTCTCCTGTGCGTCAGGCAATCTGATGGCTCCCGATGTTCTTCTCTGCGGGGTTTTATTCCATCTTCATGCTCTTCTCAACACAGGCTGTCAGCTCATCCGTTTGTTTATCCACCTGGCAGATATTTGTGAAGTGTTTATTCTATGCCAGGCACCCTTCCACTTTATGGCCAGCAATAAAATGAAGCTTTCGACCCCCTTGTTTTGGACTTCCACTGATCCGTACAGAGGCAGCTGGTTTTGCACCTCCCTCAATGAATGACACCTGCCTGTGTTTCTTTGTCTCTGTCCAAATCCCAGGGGTGGGTCTAGAGCAGGGCAACGTGGGTGTGATGCACCGGCCTACTGGTCCTCCGTGCACTTTGTTACTGGTCTGGCATGCTAAGCACAGAAATGGAGACAGGGCTTTCTGAAAGTTAAATAGTAGTTTGACAGAGTGACTGCATGTCAATGAATCTAATAATAAAAAGCTTGGCTTACATTTTGTAGCTTTTTTTGTAGCTTCATTTTTCTAGTAATTCATTTTTCTTGTAATTTGCAAAATGTCCAGACTAGACATTTTTAAAACAAGTAAGAAAACGAAATCCAAGCTGGTCCTTTGTCACACCATTTGAGAATACCTGGTACGGAGCATCCCTCTGTCCTAGCATCAACAGAAACAGCCTTGGCTGATTGGAGTGTGCCATTTTAGGTCCCCTGTGAGCCCTCTGGTGTCCTCGGGTTGCTGGCTGAGGGTGTGGCGTTGCCGTCTTTGCCTCTCTCCAGTGCCCAGCACACTGCCTGGCATTCCTTAAACGTTTGAATGAAAGAATGACCATACGAGGTCAAGTTCCAAGTCCATTCAGTGTGTATGGAAACAAGGTCGGCATGGCACACGGACTCAGAAAACATACTCTCCGATCCACTTCCTTGCTTGGCGTTTTGATGTAGCACATTTCAACCTTAAGGAGGGAGAAGTGCTGGTTCGTAGGGCGAAGGCCCTGCAGTCGCATAGGATTAAGCATTAGAATCATTTTACCTGCTTGGTCCACCCCTGTTTTTACCTCCTCATTCCCATTTCTCAACAGCAAACCAACAAAAACCAGTTCACATCTCAGTTTTTATATGTGTTTACATGTGGTGTATGTATCATAGCCAGAAGTGTTTGCAGGGAAAGCTCTGACTCCACACATGTCTGTCTATGAAGCACTGACTGTATACATGTGTACCTAAGACAGCAGCTGTGTACACGTATGTGTAGTAAGCCCCAGCTGTGTACCTGCCAGAGTGTACTCTCCGCACAGGCTGACAGGCACTGGCCTTTTCTCTGTGTTTTCCGTGTGCCGTCTCACTCGGCCCACGGTGGCGCGCCTGGAATGTTGCATCTTTCTTACATTTTTCACGTTGAAACTGCAAGCATGTGTGTTTGCACATATTGCACTGAATAAATTAACTGTAAAAAATAGCACTGCAAAAGTGTTCGCAGCTTGCCTTAAGTTAGTGGATTTCAACAACATTATCATGGCATGTGCCATGTCTTTTAATCTGGGTGGTTGAAGCCCATCAGAAACTATTTTTACTAATGCAACAAAGAAGAGAGGCATGGCAATGTTTTGAATAATGTATTCAGAAACGTGTTCACTGAAATACCGACTGTTAACAGTTATCTAGCAGTAGGATTTCCCTGAAATTCTAGAGATGTCTGCCTAAGTTTCTACTTTGGTCCTTCAGACGATGTATTAACGAAGCCTGAACTACAGTGGAGAATGACACTCACCATATCGGATAACTGTGATCCAGGATTGTTTCACACTTGTTTGCTTTAAAGGAGATTTCCCATGTTTATTTAAGCTTCTGATGATTGTCAGCAAGTGGCGATGTGGGTGAATGTTTCCAAAATCATTTGGATTTCCCTCCTGTCCAGATGGACTTGTCACAGAACACAGGTTGACTCAGTGGCTTGGGGCTGGGTGATGACTTAGATGGCAGTGGTCCTCTCTGTGACGGAGACTTTATCGACAGTACTGCGTGCAGCTGCCAGCTCCGGGGGAGACAGGAAGTACACTGGTTTAACATGGTTTTCTTATTGTTTTTAATTGTCCAGAGACAGGCATTTCCTCCTGCCTGTACCCTCCACTGTCTGGAATCTCGGACCCCCACTGGGATCCAGACACTCAGTCTTAAAGTATAAGGATGAGATGAGCTAACAAGCGTTGTGACACTTGTTGGCAGTTTCATCAGCTGGAAAAAAACATCAGCTTGCCCTTAACTTCGCGTTTTGTGTCAGGTCTTGGCTAGGGTTAAAAGGTTCAAATAAATTTTATGTCTTTCCATAATTTCATTAGGGTTAAGAGATCATATTTTGGGGGCTTTTCTAATGATGAAGTAATGTGACATCTTTATGCATGGTTTCTCACCTCTGGACTTATTTAATATGACTTTTAGTCCTAAGAATGGTTTTATCTAGGATTTCATGTTTTTCAGTAGTTCTACATGGCTGTGGAAGGAGAATATAAGTTGAAAATAGAAGATTTTAAAAAAGATTTGGTCAATAAATAGTCAACATAATGATTGCAGCTAGACTTTGCTTGAAAAATTTAAGTGTATGTTGGAAAAATATTTTTGTTCTTGGTTTTATCTCTTTTTTTCGCTTGGTGCTAACAAAGCAACACTATCAGTATGTTCATCATAGCGATTTTTATTAATTAATAACAATGTTAAGCACAAATGGTCCTTGCACTCTCTGGCATCTCCGGTCCTCTAGGGGCGGGATTTAGAAATCATTGTCCTCCTCATGTCCTCAGGCTGCATTAAGAACTTGATCTTCCTCTGGCCACCTAATTGCCTCGTTCCTTACAGGTGTATGTCCTGTGTCACTGTCTCTTCTGTGAGCAGCCATGGGGATGAGCTTCCTAGGGCCTCACTGGCCTGCATTCACAAGCCCCACAGTGCTTTCCATGGAGTGGGTGACAGTAAATGTGTACTGGTTACACAAAACTGTAGGGCGCCTGGATTTCACGTCACGTCTCATTTCAGTAAATTACTATTTTGATCTTGATGAAACCGAATCAAGCTGCAGGTGAGGACACACAGACGTGCCTCCCACCCCACTCCACAAATACTTGTCTCCTAGAAATAAAAAGTCAGTGAGGCAGCCTTCCTGGAGAAAACGGCTCTGGCTGTGGCAGGAGGTAAAATTTGTGACTCAAGGCCGACGTAAGCCTCTCCAGAAGGGGAACATTTGGGAGTGAGTCTAATGGGGCTGGATTCTAGGAATCAAAGTCTCCCAGTCACAGAAAAAATTAATAAAATAAACTAACGTTAAGGAGTCTAAAATAATTGATCAAAGAAATTAAAAGCACTGCATGCTAGAAGCCTTTTCATCTTGTCTCCACCTAGAATACAGAGAGCTGTGGAAAAGTGCAGTGGAAAAGTCATGGTTTCTTTAAATCTAATATCACTTCTTTTTCAGAAAGACTAGACAACATGTTTGCCATGGGTCACATGTTCAGGTATAGTTTTGCAAGATCATTAATCACCTTTGACACTGGGGGCGGTGGACTAAAATTAAAATAGGAACGCTCAGGTTGGTCAGTAGCTTCAAATGATAAAACGTCTCTTTCCACTGGGATTTTTACTACAAACCTACTTCTCACCTGCCTGGTATTGCAGCATGGTTTGCTTGGAGCGTAAATTAGCCTAAGAAACAGGCACAGAGTAAATTTGAGATAAAGGAACCCACTTCCTCTTGAGACACTGTGTCAATCGCCTCAGCAGCTGGCTCTTGTTCAGCATGGATGGGCCAGGAGACCTGAAACTCAGCCACCGTGTTTGCAGTGTTCCTCGATTTTTCACTTTGGGTGGCTGATTGCTTAAGGTAAAATTAGAGGGACGTTTCCCAAGGATCAGAGGATGTACTTCCTCTTTAAGTGAAAGGAAGAAAGCTCTAAATGTTTCATTTACGTTTTTCTTTAGGAAAACCAACACAAAACAGAAACAAACTCAAAATGAATAAAACAAAACAAAACAAAAAACCCATGGACGGAACTGTCTTTGGTGTCCTGGGCAAAGCATTAAGGGGCCTAATCATTCCTTCAGTAAATGAAGAAAAGAAAGAAAGGAAAAAAAATCCTTGAAAAGAAAATACTAATAAAGCAATCTGCACAATTGCACCACAACCCAGCAAGTTACAGTCTGGGGTGAGCCATTTATATTTGATATCTGTGGCTTTCTCAAAAACAAGGAAATCCTGTTCTGCTAAAAAAAAAAAAAAAAAAAAAAAATCCAGTTGTTATAATTCTAAGAAATCAAATAGCACTGACTCTATAAATTCTGTTATTTAGTGAAGGTTTAAGTTAAAATTGAAAAAAAAAAAATATTTCAAGCATGATGGAAACTTTGAATCTCATGTATCATTTAATTCTCAGATTCTAAAATATGACCATTATTTTTTAAAAAAACTCAGGTCACAGTTTTGGGCCCATAATATCTTTATTTGTAGTCATATCAGTTAATTTTTATCAAAACATATTTAAGCCATTACTGAGGGCCAGTTAACTCACTGAAAACATAGACAGTAATGTTATATGTTGAGAAGAACATCCTAGAAAACTGAATATGAATGGTTTGGGCGTCGTAATCCTAGTCAATTTTCTGTGAAAATGGCTGCCTTCCTATCTATCGGAATCAGGACATGGTTCTTCCATTTTATAGTGAAGTTAATTATGCTTTACCTTTCTTATCTCGCTATAAAAGTCACAAATTTCTGCAGCCAGAAGTCCTTTCACCGTAAGCCAGTTAACAGAGGTGCTTCTCAAGGCAGTGCCGGGGTGTTCATCAACCTGGATTTAGGTTTTGCTAATCAGCGTACTTCTTACTGTTAGAATCTAAGTGACTTTAAAAAGAGAGTTTAAAAAGAAAGTGAATCTTGTTTGGAAAAATGACATCCGGGCGTCCCTTTAAACAATATCATATTTCTAAATGTGAAACCCTCTCATTGAAGTTTTTTTCAATGTGACTTGCTAACTGACCTACAGGAGTTCTGACAATTAAGTTCGTGAACTTGTTGCAACGATGCTGCCAACCTTTTTTCATATCAGAGGTATTATTCATTATGAATTTGTCCCAACTGGACAAACAGTTAGCCAAGTTTACTATATGCTGAAAAGGCTGCATGAAAAAGTTAGACGAAAATGATCTGAACTTTTTGCCAATAATTCATGCATGACTCTTGCATAATGACTATGCACCAGCTCACAGGACACTGTCTGGGAGGGAGTTTTAGCCAGTAAGCAAATAACTGTATTGGAACACCCTCCCTACTCACCTGATCTGGCCCCCAGTGATTTCTTTCTTTACCCAAAGGAAATATTGAAAGGAAGACATTTTGATGACATTAGGACATCAAGAGCAATACGACGACAGCTCTGATGGCCATTCCAGAAAAAGAGTTCCAAAATTGTTTTGAAGGGTGGACTAGGCACTGGTGTCAGTGCATAGCTTCCCAAGGGGAGTACTTGGAAGGTGACCGTAGTGATATTCAGCAATGAGGTGTGTAGTACTTTTTCTAGGATGAGTTCACGAACTTACTTGTCTGACCTCATATACTGAGGGGCTTTTCAGCATTTTGGGTTTATTTAATCAACCTTTTTTGTTCCAAAGAAGTGTCTAAGCACCAACACTTTTTTTTTTTTTTTTTTTTTTAATGGGGCATGGCATGGCAGAGTGAGATTGAAGAGCAGGTGAGGTTGGGTGTCACGGGAAATGACAGGGTGACTGGGTATAAGTAATGTGAGAAATGCAGGGAAATGCAGCTCACAAAGCTGGTCAGTGTGAGGGTAAGACAGTGATCATTTTTAGCTGGGGGACTTTGGAATTGGGATTTGATATGTGGTTGCATAATTTTTTTGAGATATCAACTAGTAATTTTTTCCTTGTTTCCACATCCTCGTACATCCAAGACCACGGCTGCCTCGGTACCCTTTGACCAAGTGGAGGAACAAAATAGCAGGAAGCAGAGGGACATAGAGAAAAGCCTCAATGGCAGAGACTTTGGTGCCCCAAGTCCTAAATGCCAGAAGGATATTGTGCAAGGCACCCAGAGGGAAGTCCTAGAGAGAGAGCCTCTCAGGGAGACTGGAGGAAGGTCTCATAAGGGATGCTTGTGGGCTGGGGGAGGGAGGGGACTGGCCCTGGATGGCCGTGACTGAGGGTCTTCTCTGCAGACCGGCCAGCTGGCTGCTTGTTTCCCTCATGGCATCGTCTGTGATCCTGGGAGGTCTGGCCAGGGATGAGCTGGGGTCTGGGTTCCAGAACCCTGGGAAAGGTTTTGCAAAGGCAAGACCTCTATGTCACTGTTCACGACACAGAATCCCATCAATTATTCTTTTCTAACCCACCCCAAAGTGGAGCTTTATGAAGAATGATTATTCATGGACAATTTTGAAAGACTTCAAGTACATTAAAAGATAATGTTTTTCCCCCCACTTTCTATACCCATTTTCCATAAATGTGGTTCTTCCAAACTTCCTGTCTTTTCTTAGAGGAAAACCATAGTGGTGCCTAATGCTTTGGAGCTCATGCCTTTATCATCTTTCTGGAAAAGAATAGCCTGCCATGTATCAGAAAAAAGGCAGGTCGGCCCTCCTAAGGGGCTGTCACGCTTCTGGACATCTCAGAAGCTCTCCCCTGGCTCGGCCTGGGTGGATTAACTTGGCATAAGTGCTGGAGGTTGCAGCCTGCAGGCACGTGATGATTCTTTTGCAATAAGAAGTCACAATGGGGGACACTTTTACTTCCTGCATCCTGCAGCTTGACTTCAATTTGCTTCAATAATCTCTGAAATGTGCTCTTGCAGTTCATCAGCCTGGTTGCTGAATTAGATCTCTAATGAAAGTTATACTGAGGCTCCTCTTACTACTCTTTCCCTCTCCCTTACCACTTGGCTTTCCCTCATGAACCTCTCCTTGCTTCCCAGGGATTTTTTTCCCTCAGTGAAAGAGTCTTTGCCACTCCCAAGGGTTTCACTATTTCCCACATCGTTATATCAAGGCCTGATCTCTTTCTTGAGCTTTTACTCCTTACAAATATGTTCATTTGGATGTGTAACCATTACTTCAGACAGCGCTTGCCTTATAGTAGGTTACATCATTGTCCCTCTAAGCCTGTGTTCTCTCATGAGGCATGGATAGCTAGACAGATGGATGGATGGATGGATGGATAGTTGAACTGATAAATGGATAGTTGGATACATGGATGGAGAGACGATGGCTAGTTAGATAGATAAGGTAGATGAGAGAGAGAGAGAGAGAGAGAGAGAGAGAGAGAGAGAGAGAGAGAGAGAGAGAGAGAGAGAGAGAGAGAGAGAGAGATGAGAGATAGGACGGACTGATGGACAGATGGATGGATGGATGGACAGATAGATAGATGATGGAGAGGAGACAGAGACACCATGTCTTCTTACCATATATTAAATGTAACAGTTACCGTTGCTGGGGGTTTCTGTTGCTATGATTCCACAGAGAACTGCTCTCCTTAGGTCAACAATTTTCTCCTCGTTGCTGAATCCAATATTCACTTCTCCAGAATTATTTTATTTGAACATTCAGAAGTATTTGACACGGTTGACCATACATTCCCTCTTGAGACACTTTGTTATTTCCTGATTTTTCTTCTGTATTACTGGCTACTTCTTCTGAGCCTGTTTTGCTAGCTCTTCCTCATCGTCTCAAATGCTTCATGTCAGGAAGATATATTCTTGACCCCCCTTTCTTCTCCAACAGTTTGCTGCTCCCAGGTAACCTCATTCAGATGCATGGCTCTGCAAAACACATTTTTGCAAATGAGTCATTGTTTGTATTTCTGGTCAAGACTCTTCTGAGCTCCAGACTCATGCATTCACTGTGTACTTGACATCGCCACTGGGCTGTTTGATAGACTGCAAAGCTCAGTACGGGCAAAGACCAGCTCTCAGTTAAGTCAGGAAACAGAATAATGGTGCTTCTCTCGTCCTCTCTCTCCGAGTGAGCAGCCCCACCATCACTCTGGTTGTTCAAGCCCCAGATGTGCAAGCCCTCCTAATCACTCACATCCCTCCCTCTGCCTGTCCGACCGACTACCATGTCCTCTCGATTCTATGAACTCTTCCCACCTTTCTCCATCTCTACCACTAGCACCCTTGTCTCATTCCCACCATCCTATGAAACCTTTGCCAGTCTTAGTGTAGTGCCCCGAATTGAATGAGTGACGTGTAAGCACGTGTTGACTACATAAATATATGAGTAAATACATAAATGCTATTTAAGCTTGAGGAAGCCTCTACAGTTCTTCAGGAGAGTTTCTTGTCCAACATACAATCCATGGAGACAAGTTGTCTAATAAATCATATACTCAATTTGGGGGAAATAAAGTCTTCTAGGTCACAAAGCTGTTTAGAGAGAGTCAGGACTAGGATAGTGGAAAACACCTGGCTCTATTCAGAACCTATGAGAACATCATGGAAGGTTTTGCCATTGTATTGAGGATGTGGAGAAAATGTAGACAGCCCACAAGAGAACAAGTTTGATGCAAGGCATGGAAAGTCCTTCAGAAAGAAGAGAAGGAGATTCCGGTGAGGTGAAGGCAGGGCTAAATTACAATAGCTCAGCATGAGCCAGGCTGGGGCTCTGTGGCCAAGGCAGCTGGTGGTTGTTGTGAATAATGGGCTCAAATAAACAAAGGCTCGGAGAGGCCGGTGCCACTCAGGTGAGGAGTACCTACCCGCCAGAGGAACCCAGATTCAGCACCCCTCCCCCTCGGGTGCTCTCCACCAAGCTGCCTAGCCGTCTCTTGAGTGACACTGAAATGGTGACTGACTACCAGCGAGCCGACAGCCCAGGGCAAGCTCTACCTTGGATAACTGAGACATGTCTGAACCTGGTTGTTTTGAGACCTCTTTCAACGTGGTGCTTCTGAGACGGTGTATTTTGCAGGTGACAAGGCTGGAGGAGAGCCCACACAGTGGCGGTGAGGACTGGACAGGGTCAGGAGCTGAGGCGGAGCAGCCCCACTGTGTCAGGAACCACCAGCTGCTGGGGTGCTGTGTCCCCCTGCTGTTCCCCACACCACCAGCTACCTGCAGCACAGGGCCTCCTCCATCACTGCCCTATGTGTCCTGTTCAGGACTCGGCCGGCCCTCATCTTGTACAGGCTGTGAGCTTCCGGAGGCAGTGCGAGAATTCCTACCTCCAGCTCTGGTGCCACGTACCACACACAGCCCAGGCTCAGTGAATGTCTTGCTCCATCCACCCACTTTCCTGGCATTTTCTGTCCCGTTGTCTCCCCCTTGTTCTTCTAGCCCCTCTTGCTGATGGGGGAGGAAATCCACAGCAATGGATGGAGGGGCCTGAAGGCCTATGATCAGACCCCGGCTTCTTCCTAACACACAACCTGCCTTTCTTAGGATGCTGTGACCCAGACAGGTTATGTGAGTTAGAATGACCTGAAGGACTCTGTGAGAATCAACTGCTTGACCCTGATCTTGTAAATCTTCTTTTAGTGGTCTCCATTTCTATTTTCTGTGTGCTTTGCACTGAGGCAGCCCCACATCTTTTGGGGAAGCAGACATGTATCAATAAGTAATAAGAAAATATTTGTGGCCATAGGAGTACAACCACATCACTGTAAAATCTTTCATTTTAGGATTTAATTGTAATTGTTTTCTCCCAAACCAGTGTTCTACCTAAAGTAATGTTCTATATAAAAATTTCTGCTGCAAATTCGGAAGCACTTTCCAGTGAGTGTTATAACACAAGATGTGTACTTTAAAAAAAATGAAACGTTACAGTAGATCCTTGAGCAATTTTGCACAGATGTGTTTTGCAAGGAGCAGTGGCCTGCACTTTATCAGGCATCTTTAAAGGAAGTGGTTTTGTTAGAACAATCAAAAAACAAAACAAAACAACAACAGAAAAACTAAATAACTACCAGCTTTTTTGTGGTAGAAAATAGAAACTAGAAATATTTTTATGACTATCTTTTGGTAATATTATCAGTTTCTTTGTGCTATAAGTTATTTCAAACATCCAAGATAGCATGTGCTCTTATGGAAAACATAGTAATTATTTATATTTTGTTTAAAATAGATAATTCTCTCCCCTGACCCTAATCACCATTTATGACACACACTTTTTTCATACATAGCTTATTTTAATAGGGAGGGTATGAGACTGTAAACACCAGTGGTTTTCTTTAATTACTATCCTATATTTTGAATGAGCTTCTATTAAGAAAAAGTCCTTTTTTGCCTGCTAAAATATTTACGACCTTTGGTTAAACTTGAACCATTAAGTGAGGGAAATAATAATAGTTTTAATTTCAGCCTCAGGAAAAAACAATGAGTGATCACACCCACTGTGGCTAGTAATCGGCCAGTTGGGATTTAGAGCTAGAATTCCATTTTCTTCCAGCTTTCCTAATTCCAGATTTGTTTTTTCTGTCAGTGAATGCTGGCAGCAATGCATGCTGAGATTTTTGTTTGAATGATGGATTTGGAGGCTCTGTGTGCGGACCCTCTCCGTTCATGTTGTGGACAGAGCTGGGGATATAGCTGTCTCTCCTCACCTACTCAGAGGCCTGGAGACCCTGGGAGAAAGTGCCCTGGACACAGGCCCTGGGCTGCCTGTGTCCATGACACGCAAACCTGTGGTCAGCCACAAGGGACAACAGGAAGGAGGACAGGTACAGTTTGGTCTGATTTATGTTAAAGTAGAGGTCTTTGCAGTGTTTCAAGGAAATTCTGCCTAGAAAATCAGAAGCAGCTAAATACATCTTTATGAACCACAGCAGGGAGTGGAAACTCTTCTTCTGGTTCAAAGGACTGTGTACTCCTCTTTCAGCTCCCAAGGTTTAGAAGAGTGAAGGGCTGGCAGGGACCTCCTGTCACCTGCTGTAAGGACAGGAGACTGTGGTAAACAGGAAGATGCCAGCAGTGGACTGAAAGGAAAGCTACTGTGACATTTTATTGTCCCTGTTTCCCAAAGCTTGGAGCTGGGTGGAACTAACACTGTAAGAGGTGGGTGGCCCAGGGCAGGAGGTCCACCTGGACCGGAGCTCTGCACAGACCCTCTGCCCTGAAGCCAGGCCTCCGCCCAGGCCTCCCTCCGGCTGATGGTGTTCTGAGGACTGAAAAAAGGAAATGTGTGCTCCTTGTCTTTGTCAATTTCCCCTAACTAACGATCCATGCTACCTGTCTTAGATTTTCATAATACATACGTTTGCTCCTCTGAACAATGGCTTCCAGACTTAGTTACTTTATAGACAAAATCTCTCCCATCCAAATAAAAACTCACCCGGGGGTCTATCCAATTGCCCCCTGTTGGTGGGAATCTTGTGCGCTGCTGGAGGACCTGCATCCAGTCTTTGGGATCTGACCATGAAGCACAGCTGAAAGCATGACTGATGCGAGAGGACTAAACACAGAACTTGCTTCTCGTTTGTCCTTCTTTTGCCTTTTTTGACCCAGAGGAAGAAGAGTCACACCCTACATATTCGTTAGGTATTCTTTTCTTTTCTTCTGACTTAGAGTTCTCTAAGTCTTAGTTAAAATTTAGTGTTTCTGATAGAGTTTCTTGGGATTTTAGGGAGGTGGGTGGGTGAGGGTTACTTAGAAACACTGTAGAAATGTGTAGAATTTAGTTCCTACCAATCAAGAAGAGTGCCATAATATACTCATATACCAAAATCTTTACCATGCTATTTATAACAGTCATAAAAATAAAGAAAATAATGTAAATTTTCAACAATATAAAAATGAATAGAGCATAAGAAATGCACTCATGTTAGGTGATAAACTACAGTATTATAATTACTTTGTAACATATAAGAAGACTAAAAAACATCCCCAAAATATTAGCAAGTAATTATTTGGTGATAATAAATCTATAGATGCCCCCTATTTTATCTTTTGTATGTTTTTATTATAAACAAAGAACTTAATTTAACAAGTCAACTCAGTTCTACTTCTTGCTTTTTGTTTTACTACCTAAACAATATCAATAGTATAAATCATGTTTTAAATTTAGAGAATTCTGCATGGATGGAGTAAAAATACTCCTTTACAGAATTTATTTTAACCAGATCCAAACTGTGATTTTCTAATTACTTCATTTGGCAACTGGTTTTGGACCACTTTCTGTAGATGAGCAAGTGTGCGAAGGGCCTGGTACACCAAAAATGAAACAGCTCTGTCAGCCTGTGCTTTGTATTGTTCATCCATGTGCTGGTCTTTATGCATAAGGGTCGGTCAGAATATAAAGCTAGCATTAGGGACATAAGGTAATAAACATCCATTACTCAAAATGTCTACCTTCCCAGGTGGAGAATATAATAAAAGATTCGAAAACTAAAAAAAAAATTATGTTGCAAACGCTAAATCCTTTTTTTTTAATTTTGGTCATTCGCTGAATTTTAATATTCTCCTGGACATAATCTTGTTAAAATAGCAGTATTTAGTAGTGCAAGTCTCTTCTTTCTAACTCTTGTGGACTGTCCGCAGGAGCAGATAGACCAATGGATCTATAATGAATTAAAAGTGTTCTGATAGGTCAAAAATTCCATCCACTTGGGAAAGAAAAAAGAATTAGAACATTTAATCTTGGGGTCAGAGTTATTCTCCTTCACAGATATGGATTGAATTTAGTTCTATGATTTTTTTAGATACAGCTTTCCCCACAACTGCCTGTGGCACATACGGGACCGACTGGGCCCCACCTGGGTGGCATCCCTCAGGAGTCATGTACACACCCACTGTCTTGGTAGCTCTGTCTTCTCCCCACTTAAAGCAACACGCATGATGTTATACACTCAGTCCGTGGGGGCAAGGGAGGTGTGAGGAGATTAGGAGGTGGAGTCATACCACAGCAGTAGCAGTACGGCCACATCCGTCATTCTGAGCCCAAGGTGAGCACATGAGCAACCAACCTGAACCACGTGGTGGATGGATGCCATGACCTCAAGCACCGCCACGTCGTCTCTGGCTTCTTGTAGACACAATTCCTTCTCTTCTTCTTTTACTAGTCACACAAGTTTTACTCAGATTTCAAGCTTGATATCTACTTTCTTATATAAATATAATGAAGCTCAGCACATTCCCTTATTAATGGGGTGTCAGTCACTTGCTTATTCTGTTAAGTTTACCTGGTACGGATTGGCACAGAGAAAATGTCTTACACACCTCAGATGCATCTCCTGACATGCACTTCCCATCATATTAGAGACTGGAATACATCTGACGCTTTGAGAACCCTCCTGTATAGGGAGGGTATACGGTCTGTTGTGAGAGCTGCACAGAAGCAAACACTCCGTGTGTGTGTGTGTGTGTGTGTGTGTGTGTGTGTGTGTGCACGTGGAGCTTCTGTCTGGGGAAGACGAGAGTTCTGGAGATGGACGGTGGTGAAGGCAGCACTACCATGTGAGTGTATGTACCATTCCTGAACTGCACACCTATAAAATAGTGAAAATGGCAGATTTTACACGATGTGTATTTGACCACAGCAAAACTATAAAACACAAAAGAATGAAAGAGTGTGGTTTAGCTTTCAATAACATTCTAAAAATTGGAAAACTGTAGCAAATACAGTTTGTATTTTATACATATTGTATAAATATGTTTGTATAAATTTGCCTGTATCTCTTCATTGATTTTTTTTACTGTTACTCAACAGCATACATTCTTTCATCTGCCTTGAATAATCATTAGTGCTTTATTATAAGCACGAGTGGACAAGGCATTATAAAAGGTACAGGTAAAACAGTCTCCACCTCTTGCTAAGGATATTTTCAGACACATTTCCTTTTCAAATGGAGGCTGCCAGCATGCATAGATTTCTGTGACCCGTCTGAGCTGCCCAGGAGCCTGAGCTAAACCACTGAAGTCAGAGGGGTGGGGGTCCATTGGCAGCAGCTTGCCGTGAGCTCAAAATAGATAGCTCTCATGCAAACACTGACTTCCCCATGATGCATCCTGCTGATTGCACTATACAACCAGTGTTTTCAGTCACTTACCAACTGAACTGAAGCCAAACTCCCCAAATACACATCAGCTTTCTCCTTTTGGTTCCACAGGTTTTGGGCATGTCCCAAGACCCTCTCTGCGTTGTGCCTTACAGTGTTTTGAGGCTCCAGATTCTAGAACACCCACTTTCCATTTGGGAAACCAATACCATCAATGATAGGGCAGGAGCAGGCCGTGGAGCAGGGCTCAGGACACACTATCTTTATACAAATACTTTTAAGGGCACATTAAAACCAGACAGAAACGGGGAGGAAACAATGACCATGCCTTCTAAAATCAGATTTGTAGTTCCAGGCCTCTGTTGCTATGGCAACAAAAGTGGCATCCTTGCAACTCATCAAAAAATGTATTTCATTCATAGAGTATTTATGTCTCGGGGCTGTTAGTGGAGATTAACTGAGCTGGAGCATGTGAAAACACTTAGCACAGGGCCCAGCACAAAGAGAATATAGAATAAATGCTAATACTATTAATAGTGAAAATCGCTTTAATTCACCAAGGATTTATTAAACACTTCTATCTGCTGCAGGGTGTTTAGACAATGTCAAAGTAAAAGACGGAGCTATAAAACGGAGACTCTAATGGAACTGGCTATCTTGGATTTGATATCAGATTTATAGCATGAAAAGTAAGATAGCAAACTAAGCTTGAATCACATGAAGGGGGAAGGAAATTGCCATAAAGTGTCAGCCGCTCTAGTGACATGACAGTTACTGTTTACTGAGGACTTACTTTGTCTCCAGGGCTGTGTTAATCATGCCACCCATTATCTCCTTTCCCCTCTAGAACTGTCCTTCATACAGAGAGGGGCATGGGGGCTTGGGGACACGTTTGCTGCACCACGAGCAGTGGGTAGGTGGGCAGAGCAGGGCTCCTGCTCTCACACAGTTACTGGTCCGGGGGAGTGATGGACAGGGACCACCCTGACCAGGGCCCAAAGCCTTTGATTGGCCATGCTGTGATGTTGTGATTTATAAGAAGAAATATGTACCTGGTCTTCTCCCCCATTATCTGGCTCAGGGCTCCTAAAATCCGTGGAATTTTCTAAGAAGTGAGAGAGATCAAGGTGTCTTTGTTATGGAAATAAGGTGACTTTTGGAAAGGATGGGGGCTGGTGACCAGTGCAGCTAACTCTGTGATTGGACGGTTATAACTTTCACATCCACACCTCCAATCTCCAAGGAAGGCAGAGGGGCTGGAAGTTAAGTCAATCTCCAAGGACCAATGATTTAATCAGTCACATGTAATGAAGCCTCCATAAAAACCAAGTAGAACAGGATTCAGATTGCTTCTGGGTTGGGGAACATGTGGAGATTAGGGGGGTGGTGCTCCCAGAGAACGTGGAAGCTCCCCACCGCTCCCCCATACCTTGCCCTGTGCCTCTCTTCCATCTGGATGTTCCTGATTAGATCCTTTCATAATAAACCTGTGGTCCAGTAGGTAAAGCATTTCTCTGAGTTCTGTGAGCTCTCTGGTAAATGAATGGAACCCAGGGAGGGGGTTGCTGGGACCCATGGTCTGTAACCGTCTGTCAGAAGCACCGGTGACACCTGGACTTGTGATTGGTGTCTGAAATGGAACTGAGCCCTGCGCCTGTGGGATTGGACATTGTCTCCAGATAGATAGTGTCAGAATTGACTTGAATTGTGGGACACCCAGATGGTATTGGAGAATTCTTGGTGGTGTGGGGAGCGCGTGCGCACACACACACACACACTGGAATTGGGATCAGGATGGTAGATGTGGTCGTGTTTCAGTGAGATGGCTATTTGGGACATATCCATGCAGAATCAGTCCTCCTGCCTGTGGGCACCCAGCAGGTGTTCTGCAGCAACGGCAGCCCCACTGGGGCTGAGCTAAGAAGGCCCGGTGCAGAGGTCACCTCAGGCCACTGAATAAATCAGCACTGGTCTTCCTGCGTTCCACACTAATAATGTTAAAGCCAGTTTAGTGTGTAATTGAGGCTGTCCTCCTGCTACTGAAATTAATGTGAACCAGATGCCCAGACTTAGAATAGTCCCAGGGTTTGCCTCATTGGGTCTTTTTTCAAGGTATTCACTTCCTGCCTTGAGAATTTTATAGAATAGGTAGATTGTTTTAATACCCGGGCAACATTTAAGCGCTTATGTGATGATATTTACCTTCTGATATCTGCATAGAACATGATGGAATTATTAAAAATCTAAGGTTCACAAACATTGTCTTCACGCCAACCGTCAGCTCTGTTACCCACGTTCTACCCATCAAGCAACTGTGAGGAGAGTTTGTGGTTTGTTTGTTCGTATGAGCTAAGCCCAAGTTTCTTGAGTATGCTCTCGTTTCATGATCTCTAACTGTTCTATTTCCCCCCTTGAATAAGCATCAATTTTTCAATTTCCATCTTAAGGTATTAAGTGCTGCTTCAAATTCCAGTTTATCTATTTACTGGATGACTTAACTTTTCTGAGTCTCTGTTGGCATAAATGTGTAGATGATAGGACCTGATTTTCAGGCTCTTGTGAGGATTAGAAGAAATCATATGTATAGAAAATTCCTATCACAGTGTCTGACATTACAAGTAGTCTGGCCTTGTAAATAATAACTGTGCTGCATGTGACTTTGGTTGTGACATCACCCTACTGAAAATAGCACACCCACCCCTTATCACGTCGTCCACCCCTTCCACTTCTACTGCTGGGTTGTGGAGAAGAGATGACTCAGTGTCAACAGCTAGCGTGTGAATGAGAACTTAGGTGCGTTTGCCACATCTTCACAATGGGAACCGTCCTCTTCAGAACACTTCTTTATTGTTCCCTTCATTTCCAATTATATGTTCTTTTGGTCTTCAGACCCTGAGATGTTTCACTGTGTGTACCACCAGTACATTTGCAATGAAATTTTATTACAACCAAAGCAGAATGTCTCCTGCCATTTGCTTCAGTAGAATTTGATCAGTCATTTATTCTGAAATCAAACATACGGAGTTTTTGCGGCGTCTTTACCACCAATTCAATTTTATTAATTCCAAATTCTTTTCTGAGCTCCCACTTTGAGTGGGACGTCGTTCTTGGTGCATGAAAGGCATGTCTTCTACCTGGAAGCAGCCACAGGCAGTCAGAGCAGATAGTGGTCTCTGCTGGGTACATGCCGTGTGCCAGGCGCCGGACCGAGCGATTTCCACGCATCACCTCACTTGCTGCTCACGACAACGCTAGGGCATGCAGTAAGGGGCACCGAAGGAACCGTCTCCTAAATGCACAGTGCTGCTCTGGACGAGCAGGCGCTCTTGTCGGGTGGTGCAGCTGGCCGTTTGACCCACCACACAGCGCCCCCGTCCTTGTTTATGGGGCATCTGCAGACACAGAGCTCAGTCTTAGACTCTGGGGAAAAAGACACACAGCAAGTTCCCTGCCTGCCTGCCGTGGCGTGCACCATTTCGTAAGTAAGAGTGGATGCGTACATGCGTTTACAAGTATGTTTGTAATTACCTGCTGCATCTATGCTAAGTTCTTTGTGAGGAAATCAGGAGCAAAGACAAAAAGTGCTGGGATGGTTCAGAGGGTAGTGAGGCCAGTGGTGAGGAGGAGACACTATGGGAAAGACCTTTGGGAGAAGGTAGGGTCTGACCTGCCCCTGGAAAGAAGGAAAGATTCCGGTACACTTTTTAACCACACCTGGTCCCTGTGGATGCATTCTGAAACACCTCTCTATCTCATGCCCTTGTTCTTCCAGGTCCCCCAAGGACACCACTCGTCCCACATCCACTGATTTGGGAACTATAGGACAATGATCTTATAAGCACAGAATTTATTTCAAATTTCCTTTATTGGGTTTTAGTAATTATGCTTTTATAGCTACAAATTAAGTCCTGTCCATAGCCAATCACCCTCAATGAAAAGCACAAGGAAAGTTCAGTGATTTGAAATGCGTAAGAAGGGGTCGGAGGGCACTCCTTGGAACACAGAGGGTAAATCTGCTTAGGTTTCGGCAAAGGTCACGGTGCCTTACACATGTTAATGAATGGCATTCCCCAGGGAGAGAGTAACACTGTTGCAGAGCCACACCATGAGCTGGCCACAGAAAATCTGCAAGGGTCTCAAGCCTTCGAAGCACTGTGGTGGCGATGTGGGCAGAGCACAGAATGAGGCAAGAGTGTCAGCGTGGGGTGAGGTGGGGCCCAGACCTGAGGACCGGGCAGGGGTCTGGAAGGCTTTGTCGCGGAGAAGACTAGAGATCATTAAGGGTGTGGCAGAACTGCTTCAGGGAGTACGCCCATTGTTTCTTAGAGAGTCCTAGAAATCAGAGACTCAGAATTTTAGGAGCGGGAAAGAGCAGTGACTCGCACAAGAGAAGAGACCAGTGAGGCATGCCAGCCTAGAACTGGTGTCCTGCGCCCAGGGCTGGGCGCTGCGTCCAAAAGGCAGGAAAGTTGAGGGCTTAGAGGGTGACTCTGGGGACAGAACAAATGAAAACAGCATGTTAGAGAAAAGGATGCATTTCAGGGCACTAAGCGAGTCCCTAGGGACCTGTACAGTCGCATCCAGTTTAGTCCAGATTGGCGTCCCCAGTTTTCTGAAACATGACGGCACTTTCTGTATGCATCGGTCTTTTGAGCCCCTAGTCATATATGAGATTTTGTCTGTCACTTGAATGTTTTGGGGTCTTTCTTCTGCCCTCGCATAAAATTGGCCCGTGCCCTGGGAGACTTATGTAATTGTTTTGGACAGTTCTCAGAACTGAATCACCCGTTCCATCCTCACTAACCCTCTGTGACGTTAGCAGAGCAGGTATTTTTATGTCTGACTCACATAAAAATATACGCATGGAATAGAGCCCGGTGGGGAGCAGAGAGAGGGGTCCAAGCAGTGCTGGCGCACAAAACCCAACATTGCTCCCTTAGGCCACGCTGATGACCTGGTGGTGCCGTGGCGGTAAACACTCATGGGGACACAGACGGGTCAGTAAGAGAAGGGTCTTCCTTCATACAGATTTTATGAATGAAGACATTAGTTTTCTGTTAACCTTATTGGTCTTTAATATTTCACTACTGATGTAAGAACTGAAAATTTTAAAAGCATGCATATTTTCTCAAGGATATCTACACTTTTTTCCCAATTTTTATCTTTCTTTAAAGTTCAGGAAATGGTAGTTAAATATATATAACATAAAGAAGAAAAATGAGAAGCTCATCTGGTCCTGTAAAATTAGAACTGGAAACATTTTGTCGAGTGGATATGGTTGCCAATAAATTATGACTCCCAGTGGAAATTTTAAAATTTGCTTCTCTAGGACAATTTTAAATACCTCAGTAAATTTGCTTGTAGCTCTTGCCCAGAGAGATTGTTATTTAATATAACGGTGCCCACTTGATGACATTCCTGGGCACAGGATATGAATTCCCTGTTAAATATGATTGCCTTCAGATACGTACTCTACTACCACCTGAAATATTTCTTCTCCACCAGATATTTCTTCTCTTTCAGACCCATTGTCATTTCGTCCCTAGTGTGTCTTTGTGTCATTGTCATTTGTCCTTTCTTTACCTCTCTTTTCCTCACTTTTAATGTCCATTTCTTGGTTCTCAACTCTATTTTCTGCCTGCTGTTGATATCTTGGCACTTAATACTTAATTTGGATTTTCAAGCAGGTTGTTTTGACAGATATGCAATTTCTGCATTTACTCATCTTCACACCCAGTTCTACTCACAATTTTTAATTGTCATATTATATTGAAAGTCTGTTTTCATTTCCCAATTGTCGATGTTCCAGTTAACAACAAACTTTCCTGGATTTACCTCATTATTTCAAGGTGAATCTATACATTGCTAATGACAGAGAAAGGGGGGAAACAAAAAGTTCAAGTTATAAAGACAAAAATATCTGCAAAATTAATTTCTGGATTTCAAATAGTATAATCTTCTAGGCAATATTAGATACAACCCAATTACTGTGTAATAGAATCATGACGTGGGGTCTAGTGAAATTGGGTTTAATCTGGATTTGAATTATTTCTAGGCATAAGTGAAGACGGTGAGGCTTGTCATCCTATATTTTCACTCTGTTTCTGCAGACTTTCTGTCTTTTTTCAGGTCATCCTCCAAACTCCATCACACCCTTGTTCCTCATCCTGAAATCTGCTTTGGATTAGAGATCTGTTAAGAGACACCAGCTGGCTAATTCACACCAACTTGTATGTAGCCCATGAGGACCCTGTATGATTCCTCTTAGGGTCACACATCAGCAGCGTGCTTGGGGGCCTGATTTGGGGACAGAGCAAGTGGAAGCAGATTGAAAGTATAGCATGGAGTGCTTCGGTTACAGAGGAGGGCCTTTCAAGGCAGTGAACGGCGGTGACACTGTCATGGGTATTCTAAGCCTGAGGCCCCAGAGCTCACCAACATTCCGAGAGAGAGAGAAGCTTCCACCCAGATACAGGGTCAGGGCATCTATTCTTGGGAGCCATTGGCTTACGTCACGAAGCCTTTTGCCTGCAGACTTCACCTGAGAGATGCGCTGGCACCAGGAGTTCCTGCGACGTGGTTGGACCCCACAAAAGTCCTCTAACAGACCCTTCTCTTTGGAAGGTTTCCTCCTTTGTTGTGTGTAGTGTCTACTTGGCAACATCTGTGGCATCTGTCTCAGTCCACGCGGGCTGTGTAACAAAACACCACAGACCTGGAGGGGGTGGGGCTTAAATAACAGACATGCATTCCTCTCAGTCTGGAGGCTGGATGTCCAGGATCAAGGCCCCAGCAGACCCGGTGTCTGGGGAGGACCTGCTTCCTGCTTCATAGACAGCATCTTCCCACTGTGACCTCACACGGGGGGAGGGCCGAGGGGGCTCTCAGGGCCTCATTTATAAGGGCACTAATCCCATCGTGGGGGCTCCACCCTCATGACCTCATCCTGACACCACCACACTGGGGGGTACGGCTTCACCATAGGATTTTGGGGACACTACCATTCAGCCCATGGCAGCAGAATCGTCTCAGTCATGCTGAGCACAAGCTGGCCTGACGTCAGAATGTCGTGCCCTGTGCTCACTCGCCTTTCTGCCGCAGAGCTACATGTTGGCTGTGTGCTGAGGGCTCAGTGCTGAAGTAAAGGCGCGGCCTTGTCGTCAGGGAGATGACAGCCCTGGGGAGTGGGGGTGGAGGGGAAGTGACACAAGTTTGGGTGGCTTCCATGGCACGGTGCTTGCACTTGGTGAGCACAGCGGGTGGCTTGCCCTGCACTAGGAGACCACTCTCATTCCGGAAGGGCCCACAGGTCAGGGGGCAGCTTCAGGGGCATCCTGGTTCACACTGACAGCACCTAGAAGGTCTGGGGGTGGATAAGATGTGGGAACCCAAAACACATCCTAAAGGGGGGATCCTGTGCCCTGGACCAGGCAGCTGGACATGCAGGTGAGGAGACTGTGTACCACTGTGTCAGGTACCGAGTGCCCCTCAGCTCAAGCTGGCCTGTCTGCTGCCCAGTGATGCTGGGCTGGGTTCTGCTTGGCCCGCTGGCCCACGGTAGACGCCACCTGCGGGGACTGTGAGAGGGAACATGGCTTGCACAGGATCAGGTGCTTGCCCCTTCCTTTGCTTCCTGTCGGCGCCTGCTGGCTTTTCTCCAAGAGTGCCACCCACACTGCTTCCTTGCCTGACAGTGGCAGTTCCTTTCTGCAGGAACAGCTGAATCCAGTTTGCAGTCTTTGCAACACTTCCAGGGTCAGTGTCCTCGGGCTTCCTCAGAAACCCCAGCGCCAGGCTTCACCAGACCCCTCCACAGAGTCAGGGGCTCAGCCCTGCTGGGACCCCTCCTGCCGCTCAGGGACAGTGGCTGCATTTAAGCAGTGGCAACCCACCCACTAGAGGTCTGCATTTCAGCAACTCAGAGACCCCCCGCTGTGCACCTGAGACTTAGTAGTTTCCTTCTTCTTCTGCCCACAACCCAGGAGGTCGCGGCTGCCACGCCAGTGGCTGCCTCCTGATCCCGTGGCTGTCCTCCCCTCGCCAGTCACTTAGCTAGCCTGATGCCTAGTCAGAAGTTATCTACTCCATTGTTCTGTGTTCAGGTTGCTGTGTTTGTGTCTCTTTGATACACACATAAACGAACATGTCATTCTGACGTCTTTCCCACGTGGTACTTACTACTGTTCTGTTTTCACATGCCTGTGAACAGGCACGTCCCGTGATTTCCACACATTTCAGTGTCGTGTCGTACTCATGGCTTGGCATAGCCTCCTTTATTTAGCCATCCTCCTGGGGACGACCCTGAGGAAGTCAGTCGTGATCCCTCTGGCGACATTTACTCATTTCTTGGTGGCCTTTCAGAGCTTGTGCACTATCCAGGGTTGGCCAAATCAGGACTGATTCTTACATTTCTCTTCTTTGACACGAGCACTCCTTTACATTTAAATTCTGTATGGGAAGAATTATTTTCGTGACTAATTTGTAATCAGCCAACAATATAGGTCATGAAACAAAAAGGATTAATTGACTGATTTGTAATGCTTTTAGTGTTCTAGTTTTGATCATATACATGCGTATTACGTGAAGTGGAGTGTCATTTTGTTTCATGGTTGTTTTTTTCATCAGAAGTCATTTGTCAACATTTTCCTTGAACGTGAAAGAATAGAAATGCAGGTAATTCATAGAATGCAAAAAATGACTGCTGACCAATTTGCCAGTACAAAGTTTCCCACTTAAACCTATTTTATTACTCCATTGTTTCACTTACATCCACTTAAATCCATTATTTCCATTATTCTATTCCATTCCATTTGTTTCCATAAATCCATTCCATTTCCACTATTTCAAATAGACAATTTGTTTTACAAACATTCTAAAAAATGCTTTTTCCTCAAATTTTAACTTTATGCCTTATTTAATATTATAATCTGAAACGAATTAGACCTTATTGATTTCCATTATCCTGATAAATGAAATATCAATTAATACATGAATAGGAATTGATACATTATCATAGCTTATGAAAAGTAGATAAAAATTATCCTCTAAAGTCTCAAAACTAAAAACTTATTACAGTAGCAATATAGACTCTAAGTTGAATAGATTAAATAAAAATAAAGGTTATCTGGTATACTTAGCATCTCCTACTATATGATGAATGCTCACAGAAAGAAAATACTGCAAAGTCTTCCTCTGGAAATTTTCTTTCCATCAGTCTCTCACTCACATTCCAAAAGTTGAGCACAAAAAAAAGAAAAGAAAAGAAAAGAAAAAAAAAAAAGGGACAGAAGAATTTGAAAAAATGTAAATAACTGTGTGAGAATTCCAAACTCAGAAGTTGTCCTTATTGTATTGAATTATTGGCTCAATGCCTCACTCTCCTCTTCTTCACTCTCCTCTGTCTCTACACCCTGTGACGCAGAACGCTGCAGTTACCACAACCAAAGCTGGAGTGCGCGTCTCTGCCCTCTTTACATTGACCTTGACTGTGTAATTGGCATTGTCCAATGGGCTCTTACTGGAAAGGACACAGGGAGGAACTTGAAAATTAGTTACATGGTGGGGTTTACTTGGTGGGGCTTGCTTTCTTAAACCTCTGTCATCACCATTAGAAGCATATACTCTGGCCATCCCATAGGTCCAACAAAAACGAGAGAACTAGTGAGGACCCAAATCACACACCCACAGACTGAAGCACTGCAATGCTCAGAGCTGTGAGACTAAGTGATTAATTACAGTCTTAACCCACTGAACGTTGGGGTCATTTGTTACATAGCAGTATTGTGCCAATAGCTAATAAATATATATACATTCATTCTATAAAACAGAGCCACCCCAGCCAATCAATGTTCAGATCTGTGAGACTAAATATTGTGTCAATAGATACATATAGACATTATATATCACAATAGAAATCATATGGAGCCATATTTGTATTGGGAGAAAGAGTATGGGATTGAAGTTAGATGAGCAAACTACAGGTCTGTGTCTCCCAATATTATATAACAAATGTATTAATTCAAGACTGGAAAATCAATCTAATTCTTTCTCCAAAAACAGAGGCCACTATAGTAGGCACTTAATCTGTCTTACTCTTTCCTCTGTCTCTCTCTTTCCTTCAGATAACATTACCCACAAGGACTTTTGTGGTTATGCTTTATGAAAGGTATTACAAAGGCATATTATATGAAATAAAAACTTGTAGTGCATTTACTCACTTGAAGGATGACTTGACTTAAACGTAACATTTGCTCAATTTTATACTCAACCAAAGAGAAAATACGGCCGTAGCCTTCCTGATTCTGGGCTTCTCTGATTTAAATTACATTTTTTTAAATGAAAACTGACCAAATATAGGGAATATTTTTAAGTTAAGTTCTACACTTAGAAAACCTATTATATACATATTTCAGTCCTAACTGTTTTGGAGTGGCCCAAACAGTAAATAACACATTTGCTTTGCTTTCAAGTTGCTTCTGGTTCTTATGGAGTAGGTTAGGCTTATGGACATGAAAAAGGTACATTACAATATCAGGATGAGTATGCTGTAACTTCCAATAGTTTTGTATTTCTTACAAAAACAAAATAAAATAAACAAACAACAACAGCAAAACCTGACACTTTGACAATGTTATAAGATAATGAACTAGAAAATCTTTTGCTTTTCCTTTTTGAAGATTTTGTTTCCATAGTAAGGTATAAATAACAACAACAAAAACGCCCATTTCCTTTAGCTGAGATTAAGAAGTATGTGAAAGAGATGTGCCTAATATTATCTATGCTTTAGAAAAGTCAATAGACCAGAAAACAACAGTGGGACACACTACACAGCTGTTGGAATGGCCCCAATCCAGGGTCCTGCGACCTGAACGCTGAGGAGGTGGAGGCCAACAGGAATTCTTGCTCATGGCTGGTGGGAATGCAAAATGGTGTGGCCACTCCGGGAGACAAACAGTCTGGTGGCGTATGACTAAACCAGACTTCCTCTTACAATATGATCCAGCAGCTGAGCTCCATGGTGTTTACCCGAAGGAGTTAAAAACACGTCCACACAAAACCCTGCACGTGAATGTTACAGCAGCTTTATTTACAATTACTCGGAAGCCACCGAGAGGTCCTCCAGTAGGTGCCTTGGCCCTGACCAGAGTAAGTAAGCATCTAGTGTTACATGTGTTTTTAACACATAAAATTAAGATTTTTTTTATATGTAAGCATACAATGAAGCTAGGTGCACTGGGCAGCACACTCCAGCACCCTACTCTTAAAGAGTTTATACTTTGGGGGAAAAAAAGACAAACATGAGAATATAACAACAGATGTAGTGGTGAGCCGGGAGAAAAGCCAAAGGCAGCGCTGGCTGAGACCCCGCCATGCCTCTGGCAGTCTCTTCCTTCTGCTCAGGAGGCTCACTCCCTCTGCTCTGCTCTCTCCTTTCTCACCACTGGACATCGACATCCCTAAGATACTAACTCCATTCCTTCTGTGCACAGGTCATGCTTAGCTCGAGTGTTGCTGCCTTTTTCACCTCTGCTTCAGATCTCCATTTCTCTGTATTCTCACCCTCTCTCTTCCTTGTCTCCTCTTCTCTTTTCCACCTCTATTTCCTCTAAGAGGAAATAACTAATATTCCTCTTAGAGGAAATAACTAATATAACTAATAACTCTTCTCTTTTCCACCTCTATTTCCTCTAAGAACTTTACTTCATCCTCAGAATCTTTCCATCAATTACTTCCTCTTCTGTACTTTATTTTTTCTCCAATGTATCTTCTCTCTCCTATAAAAAAGAAAACTAAACTTTCTTTTGACCTTATAAATCATTCGCTCTAACAAAGTTTCTTCAATGTCAAAGTCCCAAGAGAACGGGCTATTCTTTTCTTACTGTGACCCCTCTTCTCATCCACAATTTGTCCCTTGATGTCTGATGTCTTTCCCTGTGATGATGCTGAAAACCAGTTATTGAATCTTACCTTCTCTTCCCCAAAGCAAGTCGGTTCCATTAGCTTTGAACTTCTGCAGTATCTGGCATTATTAGACATGACTTTATTCCCACCTCCTTCTGAGGAGCTTTCCTTCCTAAGGCTTCTATCAAAATCATTTTTTCCTGGTTTTCTTCCATTTTTATTGCTTCCTAAGGCTTTCTCTCTCTACATCCTTAATATAAAGATTTGTAAAATTCTGCTTCAGCTGCCTTTTGCCCTCTCTCTTTCAACTTTCTCTCTTGACCTTGGGATAGCTTTCAGGCAGGAGACTTTAGTTATCTTCTCTCCGTAGACAAGTCTCCAGTACAAATTCCAGCTTTGGGCTGTCGAGCTCAGGCTTCAGCTTCCAGGGGTCACGCTCCAGTGTGACCTGCCTCCACCCTAAGATTCACCAGGGCCCCACCAAGCGTTTCCTCCAGGATCCACTCCTCACGTCCCCGAGTCTCCTACTTCTCCTAGCGGTCCCACTATTCCCCAGGGTTCAGGTTAATACTTTATCCCCCTGCGTGGCCTCCACAGTCCGTTGTTTCATCAGACAGACTCAGGGTCTAATATTCCCACCAGCCTTTGAGCTGAATGCAATTCGTCCCTGGCCTTAGAACCGTCCTGATTCTGGGATTTCAGTCTGTTATTTTTTCAGCAGTTTTGAAAAAGAAATCTCCACTCCTACCTTAGAAGCAATTCTAACTAATGCACAGATTCCTAAGTCTTTATTAATCCAGTGCTCCTCCGGGTGAGCGCATGGTAGGTACTCAAATAGTATTTGCTAAATTAAGTGGAACTGAACCTTCCTTGATTTCCTTAGTCATTGCTTCTTTGTAATTGGAGCCTCATATTAAAAGACAGCAAAATTCTTGCATTTAATATGATTCCATGTTCTTTATTTTTTCTTTAAATCTTAAGTGATGCATAATGTCTTGTGATCAATTAGGATATTAACAAAATTTGGGAGCTTGCCATATATTTGACATTTTGAACTATGTGACAAAAATGAAAAAAACAAAACAACCCTATTTTGCTGATTATAGCAAAATCAATGTGCTATCAACTTCATCATTTGCGTATGAAAGTGTCCCTGTGCTTGAGAAGGCATTTTCATTTAACTTTTCCTGTGTTTGTCCTCTCTGACATTCTGAGAAAATACCCGGAGTCCTCATGCTTGTTCTATCATTGTGGAGATAGTTAGGTGAGTAAGTAATGGGTTTTAACAATTACGGCATACAAATATTTGATGTTTTATTGTATTTTTGGATAACGTAGAAAGACTTGCAAAAATCCCGTCATGGCCTAGTTGGGCACCCACGCAGTCTGAAGGGCGACGCCAAGGGAGCTGTGCTATGTCTTAGGCTGCCCTGAGGGACGCGGTGCCTCCGTAGGGAAGCCAGCCTCCCGGACGTGGGCCGCAGGCCCCCTTCCACTAGCCCAGAGAGGTTACCAATCATGAACGCAGACGACCACCTCAGGACTCTGGGGTGCCGGGGTGCTGCCCAGGGCGTGACCCAACAAACAGCCTGTGAGGTATCAATGAGGAGCCCCTCCAGAGTCCCTGCGTCTAAGTCACAAGCTGGTGACCTGCAGGCCAGGCTCAGCAGTGATTTTTGGCTTCACATTGTTGGCTCAAATAGTGTTTTTCTCATTATTGGCCTAAACAGAGTTTTAAATCTAGGCTGGATACCAACATTTTAAATATTGTGCGATTTCACCTAAAGCCATAAATTTCTGGCTTCTCAATAGCTTGCCTCCATACGCACATGGAACTACCCAGCCGGGATTGTAAGAATTAACCTTGCACACGGGCTGAGGCTCTGTCTTTCACGCTGTCTCTAAGTCCCTATAAAGGAGCCAATCCAGCTCCTTGTGTCACCCAGCCCTTAGCCGCCCGTGTGTCATGTGGTCTGCCCTGCTCCTGCTGGGATACAAGGTTTTGACCCTGGTGTGCATGGGACCCTAGCAATGACTCAGGAGTTAACACATCTTAGGTAAAGTCTTGTCCATCAGAAAGGATGGGTTTATTTTCAGGATGGGGTTTCTGCCTCTACTTTTATCAGATTCAGAGGCAAAGAAGAAAGTGCATGGTTTTAGAAATAAAATTCAGCATTTTTTCCCCAGTTTCATTATTTGATTTATCCACTTGAATTTACTCTTAATACCAAGATTATCTTCTATGTAACTAATATCACCTACAGTGTTGTTTTTCAATTATTTTAGAACATTTGCTTTTAAAAAGTTCTTACAAACAAAAACAGAACAAAATTTTCCTAAAAATCATCAAACTTATTGATGTTTATCTGGAGTTCAATAGCAAATATTTATTCCAAAGATTGAATTTAGAACATAAGGCCAATTTAGTGTTTCCCTGAACTCTTTGGAGTAGAACACAGCTTTATAGAGGTATAGCTGACACACCAAAAAGTGCACAAATGTAATGTGTACAGTTTGAGAGTTTGGACATGCAACCCACGCGTGAGGCCATGACCACACACTGCGCGACTCCACTTACATGTGGGGCAAACACATGCTGGTAGAAGCGGAGATTAGGATGGTGGTTGCTGGAGGCTGGGGGCTGGGGAAAATTGGGAGGTGCTGTTCAGCGGGTATGACGACTGACTTACGTGAGGTGAGTACGTCCTAGAGAGCTGCGGTACCTCGGAGGGTGTACCATTAACATACTGTATTGTGCACTTGAAGATCGGGTAGGGCTGCAAATCTCAGGCGGTTATTTGCTCCTCATCTGTCAGGTGGGAATGGTTCTACTTGTCTTACCAAGTTGTGCTGAGGTTTAAACATCACATTCGTGCAATGATAAACACAGAGCAGGCAGAAGAAAAAAGTCGTTTGTGCCTTCCTGATTATAAATGTCAAGATCATTATTGAAAAGCAGGTCAGGGGACTTGAAGGAACGGAACACTAATGAATAAGTTTAGATCCCCTCCAATTCTTTTGGAATCCAGACACGAAGTTGAGGGAAAGAACGCATGTATACAAACAAATAAGTTTTAAAAATCTGTGGATAAATACAGTTGCACAGCGGACTGGCTTTAGGAAGCGTGTGGTCCAACAGGGACGAGCCGAGCAGGAGGCCAGCAAGCGTCAGCGGAGGCAACTTGGCTGCGGTTGCTCTGGGCAGGAGGTGGCTTCCCTCCCCAGAGCTCGGTTCTCTGCAGGTGTTCAGTGAAAGACTGGTGAATGAAAAACCCAAAGAGCAGCTGGGGAGTGGAGGACAGAGAAAGAAGGGGCATCATGATTCCAAAGTAGCACGTGTCGTTCTTCATGATTTTGTTAAGATGGACTTTGATTATTTCATAGAAAGACTGAAAAACTATGAAATTCTCCTTAAATTGGTTGCTTGACTCTTACAAATATTCTCCAAGGTAACCCTTTCTATATTTTAAGTCCCTCTGCACTCTCCTTTATACAAGTAGACAGAGATGGTTGGAGAAGCCGGGCAGCTGTGAGGGCTCTACTCTCCATGCTCTCTCATTTTCTAAGAGTGTGCGGGCTGATATCGTTTTAAGGTTCACCCACCCCCACCCCAGTTCTTCTCTGTGATGTACGGTGCACATGCAACACTCGATTACAGTCTTTGGTGCTTCCTCTCTGTGAGTTCCAATTTTAGGTGAAGGCAAATCTAGTTTTCATGTATTTTACAAAGTTTGTTCTTTGAAAGCTGGCTGTATGAAATAGCACTTATTGAGACTGTCTCTTTCTGAGACTCACTTCATAAGAACAAAGGTTTTGGGCCCCGATTATGACTCTTCTTCTCAAGCTGCTTTAAGAGAACTGAAACCAAAGGCCACTTGCTTAAGCTCTCTGGGAGACAGTCCCCAGGTGTGAGGGCTACGAATGAGGTCCCTGGCTGAGGTCCCTCAAGTGCAGCTGTTTGGGAAGAAGAACTTCGGCTTTGGGGACAGCCTGGCCTGGGCCCACCTGGTGGCTCTGCAACTTTCCATGGTCTTGACTGCGTTTTTAGGTTGGTGCAAAAGAAATTGCGGTTTTTTATATTGTTTTTCACCTTTTAAACCACAATTACTTTGGCACCAACCTGATAACTTTTGTGAACTTTTAGCTTCCCTTCTAGAAAGTGAACCCCTCAAAGGAAGTGGCCCATGTTTATTTATCCTTAAGTCTGCTGACATTCAGTAAACCCTCAATGGGTGGATGAGTCGTCCCCTCTGCTTGCCCAGGCCCAGGAGGCAGACCTGGTGCTCCTGATTGTTCTGGGGGCCCATGTCCGTCAGGCACCGCGGGGAAGCGAGCTCCCACACAGGCTGTCACTTCCCCTCCCCATGACATCTCCATGCAAGTGTGAGATACACTTTCAAACGAAGATTTGCTTTAGTGTCACCCGTGTAAAGGATGTCATCGGGCCATCCATGTCTTTGGGGGGGCTGGTATTTTATAAATGGTTGATCATGCCCACTGCTACGGACTGAATATTTGTGTCCCCCGAGTGTGGTGGTGTCAGGAGGTGGGACCTCTGGGAGGGGATGAGGTCATGAGGGTGGAGCCCCCGTGATGGGGTGAGCACCCCTACAAAGGAGGCCCAGATTGCTCCCGCACCCCTTCTGTCACGTGAGGTCACAGAAGACGCCATCTGTGAACCAGGAAGCGGGCTCTCACCAGAAACTGACCTTGGATGTCCAGCCTCCAGAACCTGAGAAATCAATTATAAGCCACGCAGTCTGTGGGGTTTCGTCACGGCACGCGCAGGGAGTAAGACACACTGGGAGGAACTCCTTGTGCGTTTCCACGTTAGAAAGCGGAAATGTCGGAACAGATCCTGGGTTCCTGGACGAGAGGGAAATGCTTACCAGTTTGGCCTAACTGAAGCCTGCAGGCCAGTAAGTGAGGCCCCTGGGCGGAGCAGATGAATCTGATGGGAACAGAGAAGGTTTCCAGGTCTCACCCACAGGGGTTTGTGAGGCTTTTCCTTTTGTTTGCTGTAATTTCTTCTCTCTTGTCATGTATAGGGGCAGGAATCACATGGGTAGGTCTGCAGAACACATGCAGTCGGTGGCTCATGTCACTTGCAAACGTCTCAGCGTCGCTGTGGCACGGAACCACCTGCCAATGGCGTTTCTCGCTTCCCTGAGTCCAACGCCGTGGGCCTCACTTCCTGCCGTGAATGCGACAGGCTTTCACGTTTACAGTAATGGCTTCTGCTTGCCCCCTCGATTTGGTAACGTTGATTTTACTTCCCAGAAATGGCCCTGGAAGATCTCGCTCAAGATCTTATTTTAAATTGCTTGCTATTTTGTCTCCTGAAAGTTGTCTCCTTCTCTACCCACGGGGCTCCTTTCTGCTCTGACAGCAAATGAGGGCGTGTGTGTCTTGGAACTGAAACAGGTGGAGTTCGGTTTGCTCTTGTGGCAAATTTCAGCCTGAATTTTTTACATGGCATTTATTTAAAAAGATACTTATTAATTGTGACAGTGCACTGTTGAAAGATGGCTATGGTATATCTTGCAATCAATGTCACAATTCACATAGTCATCTGGTTATGAAACAAAACCCCAAAGGTGAAATTTAAAGCACAACCTCCCGGACAACTTATTAGCGTAATGATATCGTAGAACACACGTACTTCAAATGCAGTAAGCATGTAATTATCACCCAAGCCGATGCAAATATGACATGTAATTATGTGGAGTGATCGTGGATGATAAGCCAGTTATTATTTGCATCAGAATCACAACTTCTTCTGAAACTTTCTGAATGGATAGACCGCTTGCTGTCCCCTGGTCACAGAAGAGTTTGTCCCTGTCGTCATGGACTGTTTTTCGATAAGCGTACCTTCTGCCCTCTCGGGAAAGCACAGAGCTGGACATTTAAGGGTGCCCTTCGCCTCCTCCTATTGCCCACTTAGTGAAGTTGGGGTGCATCTGACAAGTGGGGACCCCACCGCAGGAAGCCTGCCTGCTGATTTTCACCCAAAATGTCTCCTCAGAATCCTGGTGAATATTTCCCGAGAGCCATTTGGCCCAGTGCCCGGGGATGGAAGACGGTCTTAATTCTCCAGCGTATGTTCTAAGTACATTATTATCTTGTTCTCGGCTCATTCTCACCCCCACAAACACAGCATTGCTCCCATTTTTCTTCCACACCCCTGCTCAGCCTTTTGGGAGGAAACCGCCCTCTGCACCTTCTAGAACACCGGCAGGCAGGGAATCACGTCGCGGGCGTGTGGGAAAGGAAGACGGGAGCAGCCACCAGTCAGAGGCTTTGAGGCTGAGACGTGAACCTGAGGAACCCGGAGGCAGGACTTTGCTTTCAGTCCCTCTCGAGATCAGCAAAATCGACCAGGCAGCACAGACGTGAGTTGGACCAAGACAACATTGTGCAACTAGCACACTACTCCACAATTGAAGAATTGTTTTTCCTTTAGGATTAGAAAAGCCGTGAAGAATAATAATAATAGCAACATGTATTCACCGTTTTAATGCCATGTACTAGGAAACTTCATCATTGTACTTAGTCCCCGTGACAACCCTATGTTACGTACGATTTTATCCCCATTTTACAGATGGGCAAACTGATATTCATCAAGGTTAAGTAACTTATCCATATTAATAAACTATGGTAGGAGAAAGAGCCATTATTCAGATAATGAGCAAACACATGGAGAACGTGAGGGACCTTTGTGAAAATGACTGTTACCACCGTTGGCCCATGAAAGAGTTCGCATCGTCTAGGTCAGGACAGACCTTGGAGGAAGCAGGATTCACTGCAGACCCGTGGCTTGGTTCAGAAGTTACAGTCTCTACTGAGGAAAGGGCCTTGCTCATATACAACTGTAGGTGTGTGTACAGTTACATGTATTGGGTAAATCTGTATACACTCTGACTATAGTGCTGTTTTTATTCTTTTCAACGAATTTGTTTTCTAAAGCTCTCACTGAAAAATACTTCTTCCTGTATTGGAAGGTATGCATTCCCAAACTCAATTTTTGAAAAATATTAGAAAATTATACTGTTAGAGCCTTCTTCACAGTCGTCATCATGCTAGAAGTAGGAACTAAATAAAATACCAGCTGAAGAAGGGACACTCTTGCTTTGGATATTTTGAAAGCGAGTGTGTGATCATTGCCCCCCCGGGAGCCTTCACTGGCATGCTGGGGCTTTGGCGAGTCTGTGGGGCTCAGCGAGCACACACTGTGCTATCACACAGGGGGTGACACAGGGAGAGGGTGCCCCGGCCGTGGCCGTCTGAAGGAAACAACACACGCATCTCTTCACCTTAACCTGTGCTGTCTTAATAGCATATGAAATGTTTTAGGGTGAGAAAATGGGAGGAGACCTGGAGATCAGTTAGGGTCACTTTACCCTGCAGACAAAACCGTGAAGGAGAGCTCAGGTACACACCCACACACAGTCATGCACAGCCACGCACCCACACCCACACTCATCTCCACCCACACTCGCGCACACGCACACTCACCCACACTCATGTACATTCACACATTCATGCACACTCACACTCATGCACACCCACACGCACACTCACGCACTCATACACACCCATACTCACACCCACACTCACGCACACCCACACTCATGCACACCCACACTCACACCCACACTCACGCACACCCACACTCACGCACACCCACACTCATGCACACCCACACTCACATCCACACTCATGCACACACACTCACACACCCACACTCATACACACCCACACTCATGCACACCCACACTCATGCACACCCACACCCACTCACACCCACTCACACACCCACACGCACGCACATGCACAGTCATGCACACTCATACACACCCACACTTACACCCACACTCATGCACACACACACACACCCACACTCATACACACCCACACTCATGCACACCCACTCATGCACACCCACACCCACTCACACCCACTCACACACCCACACGCACGCACATGCACAGTCATGCACACTCATACACACCCACACTTACACCCACACTCATGCACACACACACACACCCACACTCACGCACACCCACACTCACGCACACATCACTCAATACAAAGAAGGCTGGGAACGAAATCAGTCAAACCCAGCGGCTCTAGATGAGCTGTCATCAGAGACAATTAGACGTAGAAACAGATGTTATGAGTTAATGATCAGCATCGATCCCTCCGTCTAGTCACACCGACTGTGCTTGGCAGTAGTAACCCCTCACACCCAGTGAATGGAGGGATCGATGAAAACACCAGCGAACCTAGGAAGGAACTCTGCTCAGTGCGTGGCGACTTACAGCTCTCCAAGGCAATAATCAGTGCAGTCTGTCCCAGGTCGTCAAGGAAAGGTTTTGAATAATGCATATGACACAGCTTTGATAGTTAAAAATAAGTGTGATGCAGGCAGTAGAAGGTGGTACTTAAAACACATTCTCCAGTGGGACTGATGAAAGGTGAGAAGGAAGCCCTTACTCCACAAGTGTGACGAGCATGTAAAACGTAGTGAAGTTCTTGTGTAACCTGAATGCTTGTCTCGGGGAATTAGTTACATCATAATAAGAGGCAGGAGTCCCAGCAGATCCAACCCAATCTCATAGATGCAGTGCAATTTGTGCAATCTGGAACTTACCCTCAGGCTCCCAGAAAATAGTAGCTATAAAAAGCAAGCAGGCAGGCAAGCCCAAACCCCCACCAGACCGGTGAACCAATGGAAAACGGGAAGTCCGAGGGAAAGAGTGGTTGGTGAGGACAGTCAGGACTTTCTGGAACAACAACCAACCCAGAAGTCCTGCTCAGTCTGCTCTGATGGCATCTTGACATCTCACAGGACTGCATTTTTCTCTTGTCCTAAAAGAGTAAAAAGTTTAAGGAGAGATGAGTTATAAAAAGTAAGACTATCTGTAAGAACGGGGTGTTCAATGTCAGAGAGTAGCCGTGGTGTCTTGTGGGCCATGGGGGACCTGCGGGGTCAGGACATGGATGGGTGCTGTCCCGGGGACCCTCTCAACGATGGAAGTGTCCTTCTGCCCCGTCCAGCATTGCGTCCGAGAGCCTCAGGTCGTTGCTGGGCCCTGAACGTGGGTCAAGTGTGACTCAGGAACTGAATGATGACTTTTCTTTAATTTTTACCTTTTTTAACTTTAATAGCCACGTATCATGACTACCATATCAGACAGCTCAGATATAGACCATTCTAAAATTTTAAACACAAATCTCCATTTATTCACTTAATATTCATCACAAGCCCAGGCCGTGTCAGGTACTCCACAAAGCACTTCACTTCCAATAGTCTTACGTTCTTAACACGAGTGGGCCAAGTGTTCTTTGCGTTTCGCCTACATACTTCTGCCTGCTGTGGTCTGAGTCTCCAGAACCTCCAGCTACTGAAAGATAAACATGTGGGATTGTCATGGATTGCATTTGCACAGATTGGCAGGAAATAGAAAAGATGTTTGGAGAGCTGTCTTGACCTAAATTTAGGAAGAAATTTGTAGTGATCCAAATAATGTGCAGATGGGCATTACAAAATCGTAACTATTTCTACGTGTTAGAATAGAATGAGAAAACCCAAGGATGTCACACTTCAGTCCTTTGTTACTCACTCACTTCTGTCCTTTCTATTCATATAGTGTGATTTCTTTCTTTCTTTCCCTCCTTACCTCCCTTCCTCCCTTCCCCTGTAGTTGCAGGAGGGGTGGGGATGTATCTGTGGGTTTCACATTCAAGTGTCATACTGGATTATTTTGGGGGATATCACATCATGTCTGTGGTCATTGCCTCAAGTCTTTGGGTGCACTAGAGAATCTATTTTTGTTTCAGGAAACAATATGGAAAAGCAGTCCCAGAGGCACTTTCCTAAAACAGGCGGTTTCAGGTTCCCGCGCTCTGGTGCGCTGAGCGTTGCCATTGCTGTTGGGAAGGGACACGCTGGGGAAGGAGGCGAGTGTCCGCTATGGCAACAGGCAGTGAGCTCCCAGGAGGGAGCAAAGGCAGCAGGATTTCCCTCGTGTTTCCCCACAGATTCCACTAGCCCTGTCTGGGGGTGCAAGCTCCGACGGTACTTGGCAAAGAGCACTTTTCCCTGTGTGTGTGACACTGGGAAACCAGGGTGACTCCCGTCCACTGTGGGCATGGGGGACCACACTGCAAATGCGGGCACTTCCCTTTGGGGTCCTCCCAGGCGGGGCTGTTGCAGGGGCTGCTTTCTGAAGCCCCTGGTCCCTCTCCTTCCACCTCCTGTCAGCTCACCTGGTAGCTGGATGTATAACCGTATGCGGACTTTGCAGACCTTGGGGTTTTGGTAAGACCTTTCTGATAGTCCAGGAAGTCAGGTGGAGAAGTGACAGGGGACAGCTGGATGAGTGATAGGTCAGGCCTAGGAGCAAGATTAGAATGGGTTCTGAGTCAGCCTCGCAGGAGACACCGTACCCATGACGCCGGGTTGGCTCAGTCATTGATTTGCAGTGGTTTTGAACACATAAAACTCCAATAGACCAAACACTTGTTGAAACAAGTCTCAGAGGTATAAGACACCGCAGTCACAAGGACACGATCTATACAATTTAGGAAAAGAATTCACTCAAACTAGCTAGAAATTTTGACAAAGGCGGGTCTGCTCTGACCACTTAAAGTTCTGTGTAGCGTATAAAATAATATGATACATTAAAATCATTTTTTTAATGTGATGAAAAATGATATAGATATATATTTATATAGAATCAACTAACAACTACTTTAATTGTTCTTTCTTTTATTTATAAATGAGTATATCTCGTGTGATTTTGTGTTGCCCAGTGCCTGGCCCAAAGCGAGCACACAGATGTTTGTTGAAAGAATAAATGTTCTAATTTATCATAATTCTTACTCCCAAGCAAATCGTCTGTCTCAGTCACTGGCTCTCACAGACACATCTTTCTTCCTTTGGAGCTTTGTTTCTTAATTCATAGAAACATTGTTTCTCTAGGGTTTCACACTCCCAATAGGTCTCCGACTATTTTGAGACCAAAGTAAGATATAAATAAGACAAATGTGTTCACTCTAACACCACTGACACATTCTTCCTGAAACAATTATGTAAGATCTGTAAGTCAGGCATGACCGTACCCATCAGCCAGGAGAGCTGAAAGAGGTTTGGTGATTTCCTAATGTCACACAATTTACTCTTGGCAAAAAAAAAAAAAAAAAAAAAAAGGTGGTGGGGGGGATCCATGATCTATGTCTCCTGGTCACGAGCGCAGTGCCGAGGCCTCATACGTAGTTGTGATATGTCTGTCCCAGCCGACCTCTGCAGCTCAGACCCAAAGATCACGTTCCCCTTAGAAGTCAGATTGCACCTGTCCTGGAGGAGAACTCAGCACATACCGCATCCCAAAGAGTTCACCTTCCCCAGGAGCAGAGTGACACCCTGCCTGTTCCAATCCTTGACTTTAAAATCATACTTCTATATTTTGAGTTACCTGCAGGCTTCGGTTGAAGGAGCACAACCTGATTTTAGTACACAAACAAATCTCATTATTTCTAAAACTTAGGAAACGGGTCTGCCATCCACAGGGCTAGAGAACACTGGAGTTTTACGTGGATGCTGCAGTTTGCATCCACCTGAGAAGGTGCGTGCTTTTAATTTCATCAGCCAGCAGCAGGAAGCATGACTCATTTCAGCTTCAAACTTTGAACATTTTGGTCTTAGATTAAAGAAAGCAATGTATTTCCCATCGGTTTTACAGTTAGAGTGAAATCTACACTTTTATGGCATGCAATACTTTCACAATATTAATTTTCCTGAAAAAAAATTACCATCAAGTCAGTGCCGGTATGAGGAGTTTCATACTCTGCACTGTCTTGTAGGCATTATAAACACCGCATGTACACACACACACACACACACACACACAGAAAGTCTTCTTTTAATTCAGGCAGTCTGCTTGAATGTAATCTCTAGTGAGAAAGCAAGGTGTGTGTGTGTGTGTGTGTGTGTGTGTGTGTGTAAAGCTAGTGAATAGAAATGAAATAGATGGACAGCGTAGTTGGACGTCTAGGATAGAAATTCTAAGTAAGTGACATTACTCAGGCGAGGCTTTCTGGAGAAGTGCAACTCAACGCATGTTTTGAAGGAGTCGTGGAATTTATGCAGCTTTATGGCCAATGAAAGGAACAGATATTCAATGGATAAAGTTTTGTCACTTCTTAGGAGGTGATTGGTTAGGAGGTGACGTTTAGATGAATCTCCATCTGGGGACAAGGTGGAAAGAGTCCTAGACTTAGAGTCAAAGGAAACAGGTATCCGACGGCTACTCCAAGCGGCTGGGGTGGAGCACAGCCCCCACTCACCTGGGCTTCCTGTGGCTTACCTGGGACGCAGGACGCCAGAGGGCTGAGTGAGGGGACTGAGGGCCAGAGTCACGCACAGACAGATTTTCCTGGGAGAGTTATAAGAGTTTTGAGTTAATGGCGCAGCATGGAGACATGTACTTATCACAAACTCCAACGCCTCCAGAGGCCAGCCTGACACTGAACCCACCCGACCCTGCAGCTGAGTGATGGCTGCCCCGTGGGAGGGGCTGGGCGGGCTTTTCCAGGCCCACCACCGGCACTTACACAGAAGTCCCATGTGAGTCCCCTCCGACCATCAAGCTGCCATGTTCATTATGAAACTATTGTCCTGAGAGTCTGTCTATCCAAACTGGGAAAAAGAAATATAGATTATGACACACGTGTGGCTTTTCTCACACTGACTTCTATTTTCAGGCAGGCCTCTGAGGGCATTTGAGTTTGTGGTAAGTAGAGAGGTCTCAGGTAAAGCACCAAACCTACCACTGTGCTCCCCACGTTCCTGTCTGCTGCCTCCTGGCCTTGACCTTGGGCTCACCTGGCTGTGAGCACATGAGTCTCTAGTCTCCTGAGCTCCTCAGGCCCCCAGGGTGCCCCGCTGCCCAGCATGGGCACCATAGCACCAGCTGCTGGCAGCATGACCTTCCTGGCCCCTGGCGTGACAGTCTGTTTATCTGCTCAGAGTTTTTTTGTTGTCCACACCCTGCCTGTTTTCAGAATAATTCCACTCATTCTCACAGGTATTCCCTTGCAGAGCGTTATTGATAAACAAGCTAGGACGCTTTGTTTGGTTGCTTTTGTTCTTTTATTTTTTAACTCTAGAACATCAATGTTGCTCAGCAGCCCTGAAAGTCACACCCCTCCGTTAGTACTCAGTTATAGGGCTGGGACGAAACACTGACTTGGGGGAAACTTGAAGGTGGAGAAGCCCAAAACCCCCTGACTGAGACTCTTGGTGACAGGCTGGACGTTGATTGTTTCTCTAACACCTGAGTAGACGCAGCAGGGCAGGAGTTATTCCTGACTAACTGATGGAATGAGCTGCCCAGGCAGCGGCCAAACCACGGCCTTTCTGATCTCCCCGGTGAAAGGCTGTCCACCCATAGGAACGTCTGGCAGCTCGCGCCCCACCCCGGGGCACGCCCACGTCTGCCAGCCGCAGGGCCTGGGCACCATGCGCAAGTCTTTTAAAGAGTGGTCACAAGTCTCTTGATTGAAGCGATGTTTTCTAGTACAATCTCAGGGCACAGATAAAATGGTACAGTAATAGAGTCACAAGGCAGTCATGTTTACTTGGTAAGGTCCAAAAATAGTTGGAAGGACATCTGAAGAGAAAGTGTAGAATGATATTCCCTTTTTATACTTGGGTCTATTCACTTTATTGAAATATGGATCAAAGAATAATACCAGAATTGGGATGATGTCATCAAAATGGGAAGTGGTTTGACTGGTGTGAAACGGTCTGTAAGAAACGGGATGCCAAAGCAAACTTTCTTTTTTTTTTTTAATTTTTATTGGGGAATACTGGGAAACAGTGGGTTTCTCCAGGGTCCATCAGCTCCAAGTCATTGCCCTTCAATCTAGTTGTGGAGGGCGCAGCTCAGCTCCAAGTCCAGTCGCCATGTTCAATCTTAGTTGCAGGGGGCGCAGCCCACCATCCCATGGAGGAATTGAACCAGCAACCTTGTTGACAGCTCGCGCTCTAACCAACTGAGCCATCCGGCCGCCCCTCTGGAAGCTCAGCAGCAGCTCATTGTTTTCAGTCTAGTTTGGAGGGCGCAGCTCACTGGCCCACGTGGGAATCGAACCAGCAACCCTGTTATTCAGAGCTCGCGTTATAACCAACTGAGCCACCTAGCCATCCCCAAAAGCAACTTATAAATCTGTTCTTTGTTATTTTCCAAAAGCTAGTTCAGTGACAGAAATCAAAGTTTTAATTTATTTGTAGCATATAAAGTATTTTTACATCTCACATATATTTCTTGAAAAATAAAAGTGTGTGTGTGTGTGTGTGTGTGTGTGTGTGTGTGTGTGTATGAGCAGTTCTCAGGCAAGAAGAGGACATTTGTTCCCCAGGAGATATGTGGCAATGTCTAGGGTCATATTTGGTTGTCACGACTGGCAGAGCGGGTGCTATTGGCATCCAGTGGTAGAGGCCAGGGTGCTGCTAAACACCCTACAGTGTGCATGAGAGTCCCCGCAGCCTAGAGTCACGCAGCCTCACCGATGTCAAAGTTTGAAGACTGAAAAACCCTGAGGGGTGTGTGTGTGTGTGTGTGTGTGTGTGTGATATTACATGTATGTGTGTATATCTGTATATATGCATATACACAGACATATCTGCACATGCACATATACACATGTATTGAATATACATGCATATACATATCACATTACATAGGTATTACATATATATGTATATGTATACATATATACATATGTACACATACATACATATATATGTATATATACATATATATGTGTATATATATGTGTGTGTGTGTGTGTGTGTGTGTGTGTGTGTATATATATATATATATATATATATATAGTTATAAAGATATGGAGTGGTGCAACTTGGTAGCTCCATTCAACTGTCTATGGATCCACAAGCAAGGGCTACATTTTATTTTCTAAATAACCAAAACATCCTGATGTTCAAAATAGCAGGAATGAAGAAACACAAGATTTATTTATTATTATTTTTTGTTGTTAAAGAAAGACTCAGAAAAGGGTCCTAAAAAAAATGGAGAAGGGACCAGACAGAGAGTCTGAATCCCCCTGTGCCCACCCACCTGCTGGCTGTCTGGGGACTCTTACCTGTGAGACTTGGGGGCTTCACTTTTTGAGTGAGGCAACAAAGGAGAATCAAACTGAAAAAGACAAAAAGAAACAAACAAACAAAAAACAAACAAAAAAAAACCCAAACAAACAACAAATGCAAAGTCACTTTCTAATTTATAAATGTACTTTATAAACAACATATTAGGGTAATAGGGAATGGGGAAAGCTGAAGGAAAAGGTTTAACAGAGAATTAGAAGACTAACACTCTAACCGAAGAGTGGAACGATCTCAGATAGCCCCCGCCCCCAGAGGTCCTTTTAAAATGAACTTTGCTGGAAGACTTCTGAATGTCCTTTCCATTTTTTAGCACATTTACAAAACAGGAAATTTAGTTCTAGCAAAATATTTTTTCAAACCCTCCTTTACTAGTGTGTTTGGCTTCTGGTTCCATTTAATTTTAGCCAGGGGCCTTCGATCCAGCCTAGGGCTCCTTCCAACTCAGGTCCTTTCATGGATTCCAGACAAGTAGGGTGATTTCAAAATGAGTTGGTGACTGATAAAAACATGATAAGGAAACTTGACAATTATAGCTAAAATGGCCAGTTCATCTCCTTCTGTGACCAAATCAAACATGTTTTCAAGACTTTCATATCACAAAATCTGCCCCTACCCTACACACACATTTTTAAGATAAAAGTGGAAATTACATTCTAACACAACACAGGCTTTCTAATGAATAAAATCACCTGACTTTACGTGTGGGGTTGTATGCCGTCTCTGAGACACTGTGGTTGTCACCTTCTTAACCCCAGGACCTAAGCCAGGGAAGCAGAAGCTCAGAGAGGAAGGCTCAGGGACCAGCTAGCTCAGGGCTGTAACCCAGGAGACCATCCACAGAACCACCAAGTGGGGGAGAAGACTGATGGATGCAATGACCAAGAGTGAAGCCAGAAACCAGAGACTGTGGAGCCAGTTTTAGAAGTAGAGGGGCTTCGAGGAGAGATGAACTGAGAAGGGGTGGCCGTCAGCATGGAAGACGCCAAGAGACCAGAGCTGGTGAAGACGGGGGCCACTGGGGGCCAGGTCTGAGCATGGAGCTACTGTATGCTACCTACTGGCAGGTCCTTGCCTGGACACGGAGCAACTCTAATGTCCATTCTTCAGTGTCCTCTGTGTGAAGAGAGGGCAGAGGAAGGAATGAAAAATGGCTTTTCTAATAGTGGACCATCAGAGGCAAGCACACAGACATGAACCCAAATCGGCTGGTTATTTATTCAAGCAGTCATTCATTTACATTTTTCGGTGTTTAAATTCTAGCTGAAAGCTCATAGCGAATAATCATATAATCACATAAAAGTCTTCCTGAAATGGGATGGTCTTTACTTAAGAAGATTAAACACAGTTTGTTTTACTCAGTGAAAGGATTTCTGTCCTTCTGCTGGATTCCTTTGCACGGATTGCAGAGGACTTCCCATGAAGAGTGTGATACCGACTTGTGTGGTCCGTACAGATGGCTCTGAGAGCACCTGTGGTCTCCGGGCAGAAAGCACTCTTGCCGAGATCCAGGAAAGATTGGCTCTGTCTTAAATGTTGTCTTATCATTGATGCCTCAGAATCCATGGCTGGAAATACTTAGCCCAGCACACAGCTCGAGACCAGCATGTGCTAAAACCTCGTTCTCCTTTTTCCTGAGTAACTGCTGGGACCAGGAAGGATTCTTGCTGATGGCAGATTGGGGAGAACGGTGACCTCGGGTGGCAAGGCTTGGGTCCCTACGACACATGACATTACAGTTTTTTGGTTTGTTTTTTGTTTTAATTGTCTTTCTTTTCCAGAATAGTTTTAAGTTCATAGCAAAATTGAGGGAAGGCACAGAGATTTCCCATATGCCCCCACCAGATGGTACATTTGTTACAATGGATGAACCCACACTGACACATCACCATCACCCAGAGTCCACAGCTGACATGAGGGCCACTCCTGGTGGTGTTCATTCTGTGGGTGTGGACAACTGTGTGATGACACGTACCCACCACTTTAGTGTCACTCAGAGCAGTCTCACTGCCCTGAAGCCCTCTGTGCTCCCTCTCTCCCCTTCATCCTTCCCCTTCAACACCATTACTCCTGGCAACCTCTGAACTTTTCCTGTCCTCATAGTTGTGCCTTTTCCAGAAAGTCATCAAGCTGGAATCACACAGCATTGCAGCCTTTTCAGGTTGGCTTCTGTCACTCAGTCATATGCATTGAAGGTTCCCCCTGTCTTTTCATGGCTTGATGGCTCATTTCTATCTAGCGCTGAGTAATATTCCCCTGTCTGGATGGACACAGTTTATTTATCCATCACCTGCTGAAGGGCAGCTTGGTTGCTTCCAGGTTTTGACAATTATGAATAAACTCCTATTTTCATGGGCAAATCAGGCAGGACCTTTCCAGCTTTTCTATCAAAATGGCTCTACTTACGAAAGTGCTGAGAAATCTTGGGAGGCCATGAAATGGTTTGGTGCCATTTGTCACAGAGAGAATTTCTGAGTCTCCTGTTTCATAGTAACACTTCTGGCAAACTTGCATCCTAACTTATTTATTATTATTAAAAATAATAATTATACTTTTTATTATTAAAAATTAAATCTTCTCCAAATCCTCAAGTGAATTTGATTCTCAGAGGAGTAAAAGATATTTCTTTCTCCCCAGAGTTAGTTTTTCAGATAGAATCCTGTGACACCTTGATATTCCAAAATGGTCATGATTAGATTAAAGTATAAACGCTTACAGATGCCAAGTGAATATGTATGTACTATCTCCTACAAGCAAAATAAAATCCCTAATAATTGAAATAAGCAGGATGGGCTCTTAATTTCCCGTGTTCCATTTTAAAAGGAAAGTCTCAGGAAACTCATTTTATGAATTTGAGTAGACCTGACTTAAAAGGAGATTTTTCTTCTGAATGACATCTTTGGCACCAGTGAACCAGCATTTTATGCAATGAACTGAACGCCACTTACAGACAGTGGGGTTCAGGAAAACCACGTGTGGCATTCAGGGTGCGGATCCAAACTCGAAATCCATTTCAGAGAGCGGGCCGTGCAGGAGCCTACGACCGCCGCCCTCATTACCTGTTTCCCAATTATGTCTTAGTCACACCAGGGATGGTCACTCTGATTTCTACCATTATCAGCACGCAGAGTCCCATGGAGTCTTAGAATCATGCTGCTATCAGGGAACTTAGAGCTCGTCACTTTTCCCATCCTTATTCAAAGGAGGCAAGAAACACCAGAGAATGCAAAGGACCTGCCCAAGATCACGTCACACAGGTAGCCATTAACGCTATATGACCTAATCAGATTGTTAAATGATTAATAGACTGAGGTACCAACATCTGGAGTGTCAAATAGGCACATGCGCCTGTGTTTTAAGAAAGAATGTCAGTGTTTTTTTTCAATTTCTCTGACAAGCTCTTCATGCGCATGCACCTTCCGATACGTCTTCACATTGTCATTTGGGCATTTCTTTTGCTCTGCCCCTGCCTCACCCCCACTGACTGTAGGCTCATTGAAAACAGTGTCTGCCTGGCCCTTCATTTTCTGCAGCTCCTGCTCACAGCCTTGGTCCTAATGGGCCCTCTGGAAATAGGCGTTGAGAGAACATTACCCACGTTCCTAAAACTAGCCGCGTCCAGAATTTGGTCACAGAGCTCTTTGCCCTCTTTTTTTAAATTACACCCCTCTACTCTGCTGCCCACTCCTGCATCACCTGTGCGGACATTCTGTAAGCTCAGGCCCCTGATAGCACACACACAGGCCGAATGTACAGCCTGTGGACAATATGAGTTCTAGGTCAGAGTCCCTATTCTGAGGCAGCCCCCTCAGTCATTCCTGGGGTGGTTGTGGTCCCATCAGGAAGCTGTAGCGGCCTCTCCCACACGGCCCTGGCCACTTTTCTATCAAAGGGTACAGGCTGCAAAGCCCCCCAAGAAAGGAGGCATGCGGGAGCTGTGCTTCTCCATTCCCCTACATGATAAGGGTGTGTGAGGTTGTCAGGGTGCTATTTCCGCTGGGAGCAGGGCAGCATGCAGGAAGTCGAGATCTGATACCGGAAGGCATCGAGATACACCTGGGAAGGAAGAGAGAAGATTCAGGAATCAGGGGGCAGTAGCCACCGGCTCACTCAGGGAGAGAAACACAATCATTAGATCACAGGGCACGAGGCTGGCCCTGCCCCTGGCGGCCGGCACACCCCGCCTCCCCAGCCCAGGGCTCGTCCGTGGTCTTGGGTGAGATGGGGGTGCAGACAGGATATTGTGCTTCCTAGGAGGACACTCTGCTCCTGGTCGGACGCTTCATTTCAACTGCAGCACGCATTCTGATTTCTTAGCCGGGACTTCCCAGGAGCCTGAGAAATAGAATAATTTTTGCAGGTACGTGGTCACCTGGATGGAAATTTAACAGCCTGTTGGGGAGGTTGAATGAAGAGGGCAACTCTAGTTGTTATTTGCAGCATTGTCTTCCTCGGAGATTCTGCTGGCCTGCCCACAGAGCTCGCCTGGCATCTCTCCTCAGCCGCCCGGCCTCAGCACAAAGGTTGAGAGAAGACTTTTTTCATGGTTGGCCCTATTGCTCAAATTAGCTCAGTATCAATGGTAAGTTTTTTTTGACACATCTATAAGAAAAATAAGAAATTTGAATTATAAGCTTAGATGTTTTAGGTAAGATTCTCTATCGCTTTTGGGGGAGAAAAGTCTCACCTGAATGTTTTATTACAGGTAAAACCCTTTTGAGGAGCAAAATCCTGAGGCAGGGGAGGGGCGGTATTGCCCTGGAGTTTGTCATCTGTGGGAAATAGTCTCACCTGGCTCCCTTGACGCAGCAGCCTAGGCTGGACAGTAAAAATGACAAACGCAGAAATACGTGCTCAGGGCACGTATGTCCAGCTTTTCCCACCAAGTCAGGCTTATCATTCCGCTTCCACTTCACATCTGTTCATTGTACTCGAACATTCAGATCCTTCTGAGCCAGTAGACAAACAGGTCAGTACCATTTAGATATTGATTACTGAAAATAAATTTGTTTTTTGAATGTTGAGCTTTTCATGGTTATTAGGACTTGATTCATTAAGCTGGGAGCCAACTTGACAGTCTTTCCGGATTGATTGGCTGAAGGGGGTTCTAATGTGGACTGAGGCAGGAAGCCTGGAGATGTGAGGACATGGTGGAAAAGAGGTCCCCTGGTGATGATTTTAACAACCGCAGCCCGATTTTTAACATTAAGTCAACCTTGCTCTGCGACAAGCAACGAGCTGACTGCAAGGCCATCAGACCCAGGGACCTGAGCGACTGCACAGGACAGGGTGAGGCAGTGCATCTGTGAGTGTGGGGAACCGACCGAAAGAGCAGAAAGCCACAATAACCCCGGCAAGGAGATATGGGCTCCCAGGGGAAGAACTGGAGACCAACAGCTTCCTAGGGATGTTCTTGTGAAGTAATACACACAGAATACATTATATTATGATAGTGTATAATTACATACACTGTAACTATAGCATAATAGGCATACAAATTATACTGTATAAGCCATAATACGTAGTATATGTTATAGTGGACATAAGTTTTATCTTACAATATGTGATGCCAATGACAATATATTATAAATTATTATATAGTATATATTATATTATGTCACATATGTTATGTTATAATATATAATATTGCACATGTATTATGATATAATCATAAAAATATAATGTCTATAATTATATAATATAGCATAACATTGTATATGCTATATACAATAATACATAATATAATGTATTATATTTTATATAATAATTACACATATAATCAATTATAATATTAATATAATATTAATTATATTTAAAATTAATTATCATTATATTATAATTATTTGATTTATATATATGCGGTCTGACAAGTTCGTGAGCTCATCCTAGAAAAAGTGCCACACACCTCATTGCTGAATATCACTATGATCCCCTTTAAAGTCCTCCCCTTGGGAAGCTATGCACCAATGCCAGCACCTAGTCCACCCTGTGAAGCAATTTTGGAAATCTTTTTCTGGAATGGCCATCAGAGCTGTCGCCATATTACCCTTGGTGTCCTGAATGTCATCAAAATGTCTTCCTTTCAAAATTTCCTTTGTCTTCAGGTAAAGAAAGAAGTCATTGGGGGCCAGATCAGGTGAGTAAGGAGGGTGTTCCAATACAGTTATTTGTTTACTGGCTAAAATCTCCTTCACAGACAGTGCTGTGTGAGCTGGTGCATTGTCGTGATGTGAGAGCTATGAATTGTTGGTGAAAAATTCAGGTCGTCTAACTTTCTCATGCAGCCTTTTCAGCACTACTAAATAGTAAACTTGGTTAACGATTTGTCCAGTTGGTACAAATGCATAATGAATAATCCCTCTAATATCAAAAAAGATTAGCAACATTGTTGCAACGAGTTCGCGAACTTAATTGACAGACCTCGTGTGTGTGTGTGTGTGTGTGTGTGTGTGTGTGTGTACACATATAGAGGGTGCCAAAAAATGTATACACATTTTAAGAAAGGAAAACTGTATTAAAATCATAGCACTCAATATATACCGATAACAATAGATGAATACAAGTCACGTTTGACTCCTGCAATGACAAGAGGTGCTCACAGTGGTGACCATCAGCGTCCAGACACCTTTGATTACAGCGAGCTACGGCTTGAGCAACGCTGACCAAAGTGTCCACTTGTATATACATGTTTCTGGCACCCCCGGTATATATAGCAAAAGTACCCACAGAAGCAGTGACTTTAAGATGGGTAATGAGATGTTTCTGAGGGGAAAATGGAAATCAGATGTGTTTCCCTCTGTAGCTGTGATTTCTGAGTAACGTCATCCGTGACGTGGTACCCCCGTGAGGCAGCCTGTAGGCAGCGGCCGTGGGGCTTGGTGGCCACTTGTTTCCCTTTGTCCGGAAAGGGGCTTCCATGTTGTTCTCCAAGGTTGTAGAGCTGGCAGGATCAGTAGGATTGTTTCCAAGGTGTGCCGTACGCAGAGGAGTGGTGACTATCGTGATTCGTGGGACAAAGCATGGGCGCTTCTCACTGCTGTGAAGATCTCTCAGTCCAGTGCCAGTTTTCATCCTTGATGCCTGATAAACTAAATCTCTTGGCCCTACCCCAATGGATGTCATATGGTGGCTGTTTCAGGGATTTGCTGCTTGCTTGCTGGGTGACCTTGGACAGACTTTCTCTTGGAAGCTCACAAGGTTGTGACATGATGGAATGATGGAATGTATAGAACAGTGCTTTTCAAACATGAACTGCTGAGGAGTGTGAACTAGGCGTTATCCACGTTAGGACTCAGTGCCCGAGGCCTCAGACATCGCTTGCTATGAAGGGAGTTAGATATCTGCTGAGTTAGACACGTGGGTGTTGAGTAATTCATATTGTACACTATCTCTACACTGAAAATCAGGTGGTAATTTAGATGTCAAAGGACAGGGCTTCCGCAAGAAAGGCCCCGTCCCACCGAGCCTGGAAGTGGCCGCCTGTTAAAAACAGTTGTGTCTGAGGAATGTGCAGGAAGAAGTAGTCTTCTGAGGGAGCTTTTGCTCACAGCCATGTGTTCGCAACATGAGCTTCTAGGGGAGGAAACCCATCCTTTTACCATCTTAGGTCCCATGGCTGGCCTAAAAATTACACTGACATTGACAGATTAGCGGAAGAAAAGCATACACATGTATTTACTATTTTAATGTGCTCACGGGAGTCTTCAGAGGGGAAGGAACCCTGAAGAAGCCATAGGCCCAGAAGCTTATCTCCCTGTTACACAAAGAAGGACTAATTGTGGGGCTGTGACGACACCAAGTGGCTCGGGTTAAGGACAGTAACTGTGGGGCAGATCCTAGGACTATGGGGGACGAATGGAGGCTGGGGTTATTCCCGTAGGTGCGTGTGCCGCTCCATTCTGGCAGGAATGGTCTTGCTCCTCCTGCCCGGGGGTGGGAGGAGGCACCATTCTCAGGGGCTACATGGTGACCTGCTGTTAGGTAGAAAGAGGACATCAGAGAGCCCTTCCTGCATCTGCCTTCAGCTCTCTGTCATCAGAATGCCAATTCTGCACATTTGGGGTGGTGGGTCTGAGTCGCTCCCAGCCTGAGAAGCTCGTCCATCAGTACTGACTGTGGAGGGTGTGCTCAGAACCGCGGGCATCTCATGTATCTTGGTGAGGCTAATGGACACCCGTGGGGCCCGTGTCTGGCACAGGAGCCGTATCTGCTGCTCTCTGATGCTGGGAAGCTGGTTGTGTGGTGTTATGAGAAGGGTAGGAATGCAGCTGGGGAAATCTTGGGATTTACGGCCCCAAAACAGACTCCCATCCGCTGCTGTAGGAAAACCTGCTGCCTGTTTATGGGAAAGTCCAAACTGAAGTGTGCAGACCTCCGAGTTTCAGATAACCAGTTGTTTGTTTAAACTTGCATCCCCAAGTCTGTCTCTGCTCTGCACCAGATACCTGGCCAGACAATGAAATGCCGCGCTGAAGGTGAGTCCCAGGACCAGGCAAACCTTATTTATTTCCATTCTTCTCCTCATTCTGTAAACGCAGGGTGCAATGCAGATATTGCTTCTGTAAAGGGAAGTAAATAGCCCTGAGCAAACATTTTCAGAGCCTTAAGTCGACTTTGCTCTGGCAAGAAGCAGTGCGTGATTCAAAGCCATAAAGATAAAGTTATTTCTAATGTATTCCAGTCACAGACTAGCCCCCTCTCCATTTCCAAGTAAATGATGTCAGGTACAAGGGGAGGCCGTGCCAAACTTTAATGCCCAGAGATGAGCTGCGTGGTTATTTCCTCTATGCCGTTGACCTTTCGGCTGTGTGCCTCTCTGCCTCAGTTGTAGTTATGGCCAGTGGAAAAGGGGAGTTAACAAAAAATAAGCTTTTCGATAGGAATGGCGGCAGCAGGGCGCACTTTCTGAGTTCTCCTCCAGATCTTGTTGCAAACGGGAACTATAACCCATCGAGGAAATTTTCGCTCACCACACAATATTGTGGAGAGATTCGTGGATTGCTTGAAGCTAAGAAATTCTTGGGGATAAGCTAACTGGACGGAGCAAGGAGAGGAGGAGGAGAAGCGGCGTGGGAGCGCCCGGCCGGCAGCGGCGGGAGAGCCCAGCCCCCAGCGGAGCCTCAGCTGGCGGGGGCGAAAACCGAAAACCACGGAGCCGGGCAGGCGCGGGATCCCAGGCGGAGTGGAGAGCGCAGAGACCGGGGGTAGGCCCTTTCCCTGCGTCCCGCGGCTGATTTCTCCCGCCGGGAAGGCGGCGCGCCCTGCGGCGGACGGGGGGCGCAGTCTCCATACCTGGGCCCCTCCCCCCGCCCTGCCCTCCCAATCCTACCCCGCCCTTCCAGAGGCTGGGACTGGAAACCGCGGTGCAGCCCCGCTGTGCCGGGCGCGCAGAGCGCAGAGACCGGGAGGCGGGCGCTTTCCCTGCGTCCCGCGGCTGATTTCTCCCGCCGGGAAGGCGGCGCGCCCTGCGGCGGTCGGGGGGCGCAGTCTCCATACCTGGGCCCCTCCCCCCCGCCCTGCTCCCCCAATCCTACCCCGCCCTCCCAGAGACTGGGACTGGAAACCGTGGTGCAGCCCCGCTGTGCCGGGCGCGCAGAGCGCAGAGACCGGGAGGCGGGCGCTTTCCCTGCGTCCCGCGGCTGATTTCTCCCGCCGGGAAGGCAGCGCGCCCTGCGGCGGACGGAGGGCGCAGTCTCCATACCTGGGCCCCTCCCCCCGCCCTGCCCTCCCAATCTTACCCCGCCCTTCCAGAGACTTAAACCGGCCCCTGAACTGAGAAGTGGTATCTAACGCTCACGCTTTGGGAAGCCTGACGGGCAGCCCTGACCCAGGCAGACTGGGCAGTGTGCGTGATTTTGGCTGCGCTAGGAGAGAAGAGACGCCTCCACCCCCAGCCACCACCTTCTCTGGCCTGCGGGAAGAGGGCGACGCACGGCTGGGCTGGGAGAGTGAAGACCCCTCCATCTCCAGCCCCCACCCTTCCTGGCTTGCCTAGGGTGGGGTGGGTGCAGCGGCCGAGACACACCCGGAGATCAGCAGTGAGGCAGGCGCAGCTCTGGGCTTTCAGCAGATCAGAAATCTTCTGCCCGCACTCACACACACACACTGAAGAGGTGCCTTAAGACTCAAGAGTTTTGGTCACATATCTGGTGGTGCCACTCTCAGTGTGCATTTGTGCAGGCAAGGGCAGAAACTGCACTGATATTGTAAAAACTATCATCCAGACCCCTCAGGCCCACGCTTTTAAGTCTGCAGTCCCAAAGTCTCTCTGGGCACCAGGTGACCGGCTCTGCCTGCGCAATAAGCAGGGGGCTCCTTGGTACAGCAGAGAACAACCTGGACATTGCTTGGTGGGCTTAGGCCGAGACTGTCGCTGCTTTTTGTATTGCTTTGTTTTGTCTTGTTTTGCTTTGTCTTTATATCTTTGATATCTTTGCCTCTGTCGAGTGGGGTTATCAGGTGGTTTTTGCATGTGAACGTATTTGATATTTTTCTTTGTTGTTGTTGTTGTTGTTGTGCTTGGTGATTTGCTTTGTTCTGAAACTGTCCTGCCAGGGCCCAGCTTGTGAGGCACGGTCAGCAGATCAGAAATCTCCCGCCCGCACCCATACACACACACTGAAGGAGTGCCCTAGGACTCACGAGCTCTGGACAAAGGACTGGTGGTGCTCCTCTCGGTGTGCATACGTGCGGACAAGGGCAGAAGCTGCACTGACTTTGTGGAGACTATCATCCAGACCCCTCAGGCCCACGCTTTTAAGTCTGCAGTCCCAAAGTCTCTCTGAGCACCAGGTGACCGGCTCTGCCTGCGCAATAAGCAGGGGGCTCTTTGGTACAGCAGAGGACAACCTGGTCATTGCTTGATGGGCTCAGGCCGAGACGGTCGCTGCTTTTTGTTTTGCTTTGTTTTGCTTTGCTTGGTTTTGTTTTGCTTTATCTTGTATCTTTGATATCTTTGCCTGTGTTGAGCGGGGGTTATCGGCTGTTTTTTTTTTTTTTTTTTCTTTTCTTCTTCTTTGCTGTTGTCGTTGCTGCTGTGCTTGGTGATTTGCCTTGTTCTGGGACTTCCCTGCCGGGGCCCAGCTTGGGTGGCACGGGACTCGGCATATCTGGGGGCCAACTCCAGACCAAATCGGAGTGCAGCCGGGGTTGACCTACAGGTCACATACCTAGAGGGGGTTCTCGGCAGGCTCTGGAGCCCATAGAGGCCAAATCACATTGGGGTGGTCAACCCTCACGCAGCAGAGTGCCCTGCGGGGGGCAGAGCCAAGTCTCACGGCAGGTCAGCCCAGGAGTTGACCCCACCTGCTCATTAGCGGGAAGCAATTAAAGATCTTCTTGAACGGGACAGTGTACACAACACAAGACTCACCTTTGGAGCACACGCAGAGGAGGACGACGTGGTGCGAGTCAAATATAAAGGACACATACTACACAAGATAACCTAGCAAGAACTAAGAACTCTAGGGGATCTACCTAATATATCAAAATAAACACAGTCAGCCAGAATGGGGAAACAAAGATACACGTCCCAAATAAAAGAACAGAAGAAGCTTCCACAACTGGAACCAAATGAAGCAGACGTAACCAACCTCTCAGAGACTGAGTTCAGAACACTGGTGATAAGAATGTTTAAGGAGCTTAGAGAAGACATAAAGAAGGATGTAGAAATCATAACAAACGAGCTTAGAGAAAACATAAAGAAGGATGTAGAAATCATAACGAAAAACCAGTTGGAACTAAAGAACACAATTACCGAAATTAAGAACTCACTTGAAGGAATTACCAGCAGGCTAGATGAAGCAGAGGATCGAATCAGCGACTTAGAAGACAAGGTAGCAGAGATCACCCAAACGGAACAACAAAAAGAAAAAAGAATAAAAAACAATGAAGATGGCCTAAGAGACCTCTGGGATAACATCAAGCGCAACAACATGCGCATCATAGGAATACCAGAAGGTGAAGAGAGCAAGCAAGGGATTGAGAACATATTTGAAGTAATTATGTCTGAAAACTTCCCCAACCTGATGAAGGAAACCAACATACAAGTCCAGGAAGTGCAGAGAGTTCCAACCAGGATTAACCCAAACAGGTCCACACCAAGACACATTATAGTTAAAATGGCAAAGCTTAAAGACAAAGAGAGAATCCTAAAAGCAGCAAGAGAAAGACGGAGGGTTACATACAAGGGAACTCCCATAAGACTATCAAATGATTTTTCTACAGAAACATTGAAGGCCAGGAGGGAGTGGCAGGAGATACTTAAAGTGATGGAAAACAAAGGCCTACAACCTAGATTGCTTTATCCAGCAAGGCTATCATTTAAAGTTGATGGAGAGATAAAGAGCTTTCCAGAAAAAAATAAGCTAAAGGAATTTATTACCACCAAGCCAGCATTGCAAGAAATACTAAAAGGTCTTCTGTAAATAGGAGAAAGATCAAAACAACCTAACTACAAATTTAAAAATGGCAATATCTATGTACCTATCAATAATCACTTTAAATGTAAATGGATTAAATGCTCCAATCAAAAGACATAGGGTGGCTGACTGGATAAGACAGCAAGACCCTTGTATATGCTGTATACAAGAGACTCACCTCAGAACAAAAGACACACACAGGCTGAAAGTGAAGGGTTGGAGTAAGATATTTCATGCAAATGGAAACGAGAAAAAAGCTGGAGTTGCAATACTTATTTCTGACAAAATAGACTTTAAAATGAAGAACATACTAAAAGATAAAGATGGGCACTATATAATAATAAAGGGATCGATCCGACAAGAGGACATAACCCTAGTAAACATCTATGCACCCAACATAGGAGCACCTAAATATATAAAACAGGTACTGACTGACATAAAGGCAGAGATCAACAGTAACACTATTATAGTCGGGGACTTCAACACACCTCTGACCACAAGGGACAGGTCTTCCAGACAGAAAATCAATATGGAAACAACAGCCTTAAATGATACATTGGACCACTTGGATTTAGTCGATATTTTCAGAACATTTCACCCCAATGCTGCAAAATACACCTTCTTCTCAAGCGCACATGGAACATTTTCCAAGATAGATCATATGTTAGGCCACAAAACAAGTCTTGATAAATTTAAGAAAATTGAAATCATACCAATTGTCTTCTCTGATCACAATGCTATGAAATTAGAAATGAACTACAGGAAAAAAACGGGAAGACACACCAATTCATGGAGGCTGAATAACTTATTACTAAATAATGAATGGGTCAAGCAGGAGATCAAGGAAGAAATCAAAAGATATTTCGAGATAAATGAAAATGAAAACACGACGACCCAAAATCTTTGGGATGCCGCGAAAGCAGTCCTAAGAGGGAAATTCATAGCTTTGCAGGCCTACCTAAAGAAACAAGAAACATCACTAATCAACAGTTTATCTTCACATTTAAGGGATCTGGAAAAAGAACAGCAAAATAAGCCCAAAGGGAACACAAGGAAGGAGATAATAAAGATCAGAGCAGAATTAAATGAAATAGAAACCAGAAAAACAATACAAAAGATCAATGAATCCAAGAGTTGGTTCTTAGAGAAGATAAACAAAATCGACAAACCATTAGCCAGACTCATTAAAAAAAAGAGAGAGAGGACCCAAATTAATAAAATCAGAAACGAAAGAGGAGAAGTGACAACGGACACTGCAGAAATACAAAGAGTTTTAAGAAGTTACTATGAGCAACTATATGCCAACAAATTTGACAATTTGGAAGAAATGGACAATTTTCTAGAGGCGTACAACCTTCCAAGGCTAACTCAAGAAGAAACAGAAAACCTGAATAGACTGATTACCACCACGGAAATTGAATCAGTAATCAACAGTCTCCCAACAAACAAAAGCCCTGGACCAGATGGCTTTACAGGTGAATTTTACAAAGCGTTCAAAAAAGAATTATCACCAATTCTCCTCAAGCTCTTCCAAAAAATCCAGAAGGAGGGAAGACTCCCAAACACTTTCTACGAAGCCACTATCACCCTGATCCCAAAATTAGACAAAGACACCACAAAAAAAGAAAACTACAGGCCGATATCTTTAATGAACATAGATGCAAAAATCCTCAACAAAATATTAGCAAACAGAATTCAGCAATACATTAAAAAGATCATTCACCACGATCAAGTGGGATTCATTCCTGGTATGCAGGGGTGGTTCAACATCCGCAAATCTATTAATGTGATACACCACATTAACAAAATGAAAAATAAAAATCACATGATCATATCAATAGATGCAGAAAAAGCATTTGATAAAATTCAACAGCCATTTATGATAAAAACCCTTAAGAAAGTGGGAATAGAGGGATCTTATCTCAACATAATAAAGGCCATATATGACAAACCCACAGCTAACATCATACTCAATGGGGAAAAGCTAAAACCATTCCCCCTAAGATCAGGAACAAGGCAAGGATGCCCATTATCTCCGCTTCTATTCAACATAGTTCTGGAAGTTCTTGCCACAGCAATCAGACAAGAAAAAGAAATAAAAGGCATCCAGATTGGTAAGGAGGAAGTAAAGTTATCATTGTATGCAGATGATATGATACTATATATAGAGAACCCTAAAGACTCCACCAAGAAGCTATTAGAGCTGATAGATGAATTTAGTAAAGTGGCAGGATACAAAATTAATATTCAGAAATCAGTTGCATTTGTATATACCAATAATAAAACATCAGAAGGAGAAATTAAAAAAACAATCCCATTTACAATCGCTCCAAAGACTATAAAATACCTGGGAATAAATTTAACCAAAGAAGTAAAAGATCTATACTCAGAAAATTATAAGACACTGATGAAAGGAATGAAGGAAGATATAAATAGATGGAAACACATATCATGTTCATGGATAGGAAGAATTAATATAATTAAAATGTCCATACTGCCTAAGGCAATATACATATTCAATGCAATTCCTATCAAACTGCCAACGTCGTTTTTCACAGAAATTGAACATATAATCCTAAAATTTATATGGGACCATAAAAGACCCCGAATAGCAAAGGCAATCTTGAGAAATAAGAACAAAGTGGGAGGTATAACAATACCTGACTTCAAATTATACTACAAGGCTACAGTAATCAAAACAGCATGGTACTGGCATAAAAACAGACACATAGATCAATGGAACAGAATAGAGAGTCCAGAAATAAATCCACGCCTATATGGCCATTTAATCTACGACAATGGAAGCAAGAATGTACGATGGAGTAATGACAGTCTATTCAATAAATGGTGCTGGGAAACCTGGACAGACACATGCAAAAAAATGAAGTTGGACCACCTCCTTACACCATATACAAAAATAAATTCAAAATGGCTTAAAGACTTAAATGTAAGGTCTGAAACCATAAAATACCTAGAAGAAAATATAGGAAGAAACTTCTCAGACATTACCCGGAGTAAGATTTTTACTGATATACACCCTCGCGCGAGGGAACTAAGAGAAAGAATAAACATGTGGGATTATATCAAACTAAAAAGTTTTTTCACAGCAAAGGAAACCATCAATAAAACAAGAAGGGATCCTACTGAATGGGAAAAGATATTTGCCAGTGATATATCTGATAAGGGATTAATATCACAAATCTATGGAAAACTTACTCAACCCAACTCCAAAAAAACAAACGATCCAATTAAAAAATGGGCAGAGGACTTGAAGAGACATTTTTCTGAAAAGGACATTCAGATGGCAAACAGACATATGAAGAAATGCTCAACCTCACTAACCATCAGAGAAATGCAAATAAAAACCACAATGAGATACCACCTCACCCCAGTCAGAATGGCTATCATCAATAAATCAACAAACAACAAGTGCTGGCGCGGATGTGGAGAAAAGGGAACGCTTGTGCACTGTTGGTGGGATTGCAGACTGGTGCAGCCGCTATGGAAAACAGTATGGAGGTATCTCAAAATTCTGAAAATGGAACTACCTTATGATCCAGTAATTCCACTCCTAGGTATCTATCCGGAGAAATCCAGAACTTCAATTCAAAAATCTCTATGCACTCCTATGTTTATTGCAGCACTATACACAATAGCTAAGACATGGAAACAACCAAAATGCCCATCGGTAGATGATTGGATTAAGAAACTGTGGTACATTTATACAATGGAGTATTATGCAGCCATAAGGAAGAAAGAAATCTTACCATTTGCAACAACATGGATGGATCTAGAGAACATTATGTTAAGTGAAATAAGTCAGACAGAGAAAGATAAGTTCCATATGATCTCACTTATTTGCGGATTCTAAAGAAAAGAATAAGTGAATGAACTAATCAGAAACTGGGAGACAATGAGGAAAAACTGAGGGTTGCTAGATGGGCGGGGGGAGTGGGGGGTGGGGGGGAGGGTGAGGGGATTGGAGGGCAGTCGGTGACCACAGGATGGCCACGGGGTTTGAAAATTAATCTGGGGAACGTAATTTGGTGGTTACCAGAGCGTAAGGGGGTTGGGGGGTGGGGGATGAGGGTGAGGGGGATCAAATGTACGGTGATGGAAGGGGAGCTGTCTCTGGGTGGTGAACACACAGTGTGATTTATGGATGATGTGATTCAGAGTTGCACAACTGAAATCTGTGTGATTCTACTAACAATTGTCACCCCAATAAATTAAAAAAATAAAAAAATATTAAAAAAAAAAAAAAAAAAAAAAAAAAAAAAAAAAAATAAGCTTTTCAATTTAACCATCTGCTTTTACGCATCTATTGGAAATGAATAAGGTGCACTTCCTAGTTTGAGGGGAATGTCTCTGATTTAATCTGAGTAGGCGACTGCAGACAGCATTCTGTGAGAAATATGGGAGAAATAAGAATATTGAAATCACTGAAAGTAAACTCTTCTTAGTTATTTTAAAAAGGACACCATTTGCAGCAATTGCTAGTTTAGTGATAATGTGAAAGCAGACTTCCCTGTGTCAACTCTTCATCTCTTCCAAAAAGTTTGTAAACGATTTAGGTATATATTTCCTAGAGTGAACCTTACCTTGATATTTGATTTTGTCTTTTATTTTTCACCCCACACTTTAAAGCACCACATTTTAATATGTCAGGTGAGAATAGGTCTGAAATTCCTATATAACGTCTTTGGCTTCCTCTAACTTCTACATGAAGAGAAATACCTACTTTTTGCCATTTCCTTGCATACTCCAGGTGAAATCGCTATTTCGTCCCCATCACTGTAGTTCTTGGAGAGTCACATGCAGCAGAGCTGGACTTCTGGGTCCAAGAGTCTGCTCATGTGTCCGAGAGGCTTCCAGGAGGGCCCCCACGGTGCTGAGGGCCACCACCTGCACCAGGTCACTGCCATGTTGTCCCTGGGAGGCTTCAGGTAAACTGCTAAACTGGTGATGCCTGTGACTTCCTACAGGAAACTGGTGCCTTTACTAAAACTGGGATCAGGGGAGGCTAGAGAGCTGCCTGCTGGCTCCAATGCCCGGTGTTAGGGAATCAGATTCCTAAATGTTCGGGAGCCTGAGCTAAACACGCTCGGGAATCCCACTGATCTGCTTTTAAAGGGGTCCAACCCTGCAGCCCTCCCTTGGCCTCTCGCCCCCCCCATGTCAAGGCTGGGCCCCTTTGCTCAGCACTTTGTTCATTGGAAAAACATACACATGTGTTGGCTGGGCCTCCAGTGGTGTCAGCACGTCTCCCCACTTTTCCATATCACCCCCCTTTTACTCATTGTGTCTTCAATGACTTGTCCTAGGTTTTGAGAAAACGGTACCTTTTAAACCATTTGACAAGGTTCTCTTAGGCAGGCGCTTTGAGACTGTAGAGTTTCATCTCCAACTCCCCAATCTTATCGGAAGCTCCCCTCCAACACACACACACAGGGACATCAGAAAATGCTGGGAAATGTTGCTCCACGGAGAACCACAGCCTGGCCAATCTGTGCTCACCTCATTTCACATTTCTGAGCCTCCGTATGAGTGAAGTGAATGGACTTAACAAGCTCTAAAACCCCTTCAACTCAAAATCTTTGAACCTGTACTTTCTTTTCTGTAGATTCCCAAGCTTTTTTTTTCCTTTTAAAAATGTGGATTCGAATGTTCCATGCTAGAGCCCTGTGCCTTGAGCAGGTGCAGCCCTGCCCCCAGCACTGCCTCTGGTCCACTTGCCAGCCACCCCCAGCCTACATAGGATCACTCAGGAGAGCAATTCGTTCTTTTCTTTATATCATTCCTGTGGCAGGGAACAAAAGACATAGGGAGCAAACAGACCCAGCTTTATGTTAAACAAATATAAATCTTTATTTGCAATTATCCCCGCCTCCTCATCCTTCACCTGTCCCAGTCTTATTGATTCCACTCCAGTTGTTGCTTTTAAATAATTTGGAGCTGCACTTGCAAACAAGATGCTGGGTGTCAGTCACACTGAAACAGGAGGGAGCTGGGGCAAGCAGGATGATGACATCTAAATGGCAGGGTCACTTAGCAATTCATGAGCCAGACCAGGAGGAAATGTGTCTGAAGAGCAAATGTTATTCCTAGGTTTCAACTGGGAGAGGAATGGTGAGAGTTCCTGATTGGGAGAAGTTCAGCACGGATTACATGTCTTTGTTTTGTAACTGCTAGAGCACAGGCACACGCACACACACGTACTTTAGCCTCACTTCCTGGATTTGGACATTTTTTTCTAACCTAATTGCGAGCATAGCTGCATTTACACATATTGATCGGGCACTTACCACCATAAGACAAAGTCCTAAATGGTGTGCTATGACCCACTCCCCTTAGAAACACTTCTGAGATGTCTGTCTGTCTGCTTTTATCAGTTTGGACGCATAGCAGTTTGTTGCTGATAACTGTAATGCTGCGCCTGGAAATGGTGTGTTATTTTCAGAGATTCAGATCCTCCGTGTGGGTTTGGGAACATCTGTTCAGACCAGAACATATCAGTTAGAGCTATATTTTGCTCCTCTCCATATGCGCCCAGATGGTTACATCTCTGTGCTATATACTATACATTTCAACTATCTACTGTAATTTATTTTCTTTTGTATGTCTAATGAAACTAATTGTTTCAGACAATAAGAACTCCTAATAAATTTCTAAGGTCCTAAAAGTTAACATTCTTTAAACGTGTGTGCACATGTGTTTCTATTAAAATGCTGCATGTTTCTGTTAAAACGTGTATAAACCATGCTATTAAAGGTAAAAAATTGACTGAGTGGAATTTAAAAATCGAAACAAAATAAACCTTACCAGAGATATACCTTCAAGAAAGAAAATCATTGGAAATTATGATGAAATTATTAGTTAATTCAACACAATAATTCATACTCCTATGATGATAGGAACATAAACTATCATTGATCACTATCTTGAGAAAAATGACAAAACTATTTGAAGGAGTGAAAAAAGAAGTCAATTTTCTGATAATTTTGCTTCAGAAAGGGTGAGGCTTTATAAGAGCGATCTTCAAATATTTTTCACTATTTTACCCTGTTATTTTGCAGTCTGCGCCCTCTCAACCATTATTAAACTGATATTGAAAACTTTTCCTCATAAGTTTAAATAGTTGCAAGTGATGCAAATTTCAGTATATTATAATACAGACAGGTGAAAATAAAGCTATGAAATTGCCTTTTTAAATATGGTTGGTGGAGTCTTACTAACAAAGTAATTTGGTACTGACCATCACGTATTAAAAGAAAATACATGAAAGAGCAATTTAACTCCAGGAAATTGGACATTGTTGCTTTCTCTCTTTGAACTTGTTTCCGGTTTCATTCTTCCACAGAATTTTATCTTAATTTTTACCTTTTCTTGAACATTTTTATTGATTGTTTCATAATTCCTCCTGTGAAGAAAACATATAAATAAATTATTTTAATTTTGCCCACACAGCTCTAAATATTACATTTTCTATACTGAACTATCACTATATTAACATTTGTACAAGATTGATTAAAATAACATAAACATATTACATGATTTTATATTCAGCAAATATTTAATTAGAAATTCATATCCTAATGAAATAGATGGAAATATTTTTTTCTATTAGTTTAGGTCTCCCTGGGTATTATTACTGAACTGACAGGATGAGATATGCATAGCATTAAATCTATTCATAGCATTTTTAAAAATTGATGTAGGCCCTGAGAAAACTTGGAATGTCATAGAGTTTCACTGAACTATTTGTAACTTTTTCTAAATTATATGAAAAATATCCGCGATCTGTTATAAAATAATGTAATCCATCAGTTGATGGATCAGTTAATTTATCTTTGAAAATAAATTTCAGAAACCACATGACTTGGAAAGAGAGCATGTCATCCGCCCACTGGCAACCTCTGTGTGTCTCTACCACTGGTTCTTGGTATATCATTTGCTTATACGACTTTATGGAACTCGTATTCGTCTGCATTTCTTCTGTCACGTTACTGAGTCATCATCTCTCTGTCCCCCACCCTCCACTCCTGTTCTCCTCCTCACCCTCTTCTTCCTCTTCTTGTGTTTTAACTCCAGTTGGTATTTTTTCCTAAATGCGTCCACTGTTAAGACATTTATTAAAGTTTCCGTTGTTTCTAGCACATTGGTAGATTAGCAAACCCATGCAATAGAATTACTTACACTTTACAAAAAAAAAAAAAATCTTTCTAGATAAATGTGCATTAGTTTCTTGTTGATGAGTTCCAACCATGATGTTAACAAAGTATGATATTCAATTTTAAAGTATCTTATTTCATTATTAATGTACAAATCCATTTGTTGGCCTGGATCAAGCAAAGATTTGTATCACACTCACAGTATGGGAGGATTTAATTACTATTAGAAACCCTGCCGCAGGAATCAACCATTTAGCTAAATTCCACAGAAAGATGCACAAAAAGCATTTCATCTAGATACATGAATTGGAGATTTAAAATGGAACTACACATGCAAGTGTGCCCAATGTCCTGGTATGTTCTTCCACTTGTGTCCCTTTGGGTTTGGGCAGAAACTGGCAGTCCAGCTTTCTCAAGGTTAGAATGGTTTGAAAAATGAGGCTTTCCCGTAAGGGGACCCAGGAAAGCTTCCGTATCACGCTCCCTTCCCTCATCGAGCTGTCATCCACAGCCCCAACCTTAAGGAAGTATTTTCTCTCATTTTGGCAGCTCTTCCTTTTTGAAATGCATATTAACTTAGAAATTAATAAATCATCATCTCTTTCTCTTCATATTTAAAGGGATATGTACCTTAATAATTTCTCTCTCTCTCTCTCTCTCTCTCTCTCTCTCTCTCTCTCTCTCTCTCTCTCTCTCTCTCTCTCTCTCCTTCTTTCTTTTTAATAGAGTTAACAGAATGTTACCTATTTGGGAGACCCATAATTACATCTTTAAGCCATAAAAGAGCAAGGTAAAAAAAAAACAAAACACAGAGATGAAAAATCACTCCATTTCCCCTCTTATTCCTTTACTCCTTAAAGACTCTTGAAAGTGCTATACTAACTGCTCACGAGTGTTGGCCTAGCATGATGACTTCTGTTTTGTAGGACCTGAAACATGCCTCGTAGGGGACCATCTTTAAAAATTAAAAAATAACAAGTAGAAAATTAATTATAAAGTGAATTTTTAATTAGAAGGAGAAGAAGAATCAAGCAAATTGCACTTTTTATAAAAGCATTCAAATATTACAAAATGCAGAAATTTAACATAATTTGTTTTTAATTAACTACCTAATAAAACTCTGAAACACTTAAAAAGTTTGGTACCATATTCAATTAGTGGCTTTTCAGGTGGAAAGATTTGTTATATTATTTTTAATAGAATGAATAGAAAATTTAGATTTTTTCGTCTAGCTGGTTAATAAATTTTTTTAAATTAATAGTTTAGAAAAATATCTTTCATCTTTACAGTTTGTAATGGTGATGGCATGTAAATTTATGGGGTGTTGTAAAATTGGTGAAAACCCGTAGCCTTTCTTTCCTATGAAACTATAAGATGGCAGTGCATTTCAAGATATTTTTAGCTTTATTTTACTCATGATTAATGGCATTGATTGATGAGACTCATTAACCAGTATTTCAAAAATGTCCCATATCTAGTGGCATAGTATGTGTGTCATGGTAACTTAGTCAATACCAGAATTTTGTGTCAAATCAGCAAGAATTTAAATTTTTTTCAGTCGGTTCATATGATGCATCCCTTTATACTGTTTGTATTATCGAGTAATTCAAAAGCCTTTTCATGGCTTCTGTTTGATATTTATTTCTTACCCTTAATGAACCACTGCTTTTGTTATGATCTGAAAAACTGCTGATCAGATTTTCTACTCAATGTCAGAACAACTATTTTATTTTTGATACACATCTTTTTGCTTTGTTTCAGATTCCATTATTTTCTTGCCTGCATTTCATCTGTGTCTTATTTAATAAATACGTTTGAACATTTTCATCATATGTGTATAAACAAGGAGCTTACACTTCCTTGTTTCACTGAAACATCCTATCACATTGCAGTTAATGCCTTAACTTTATAACTCTGCAGTAAATCAACCTTCGTTTCAGTGTCCCTAGTGAGAATCTGGAGGCTGCCAAAGTCGTACGGTTTAGGAACAATGGCCTCCAAACTAATAAAAAGAGGTGTGATCAGACCAAGATCATCAATGCTTTTACCCCCAAAGATCCCAGGGTTTTAGATTAATGATACCATGTGTATAGTCTGCTTGGGCTACTGTAAAAGAATATCACAGACTGGGTGGCTTAAACAGAAGTGTATTTTCTCATAGTTCTGGAAGCGAAAAGTTCAAGATCAGGTTCTGGCCAGTTCATTTGCTGGCGAAGGTTCTCTTCCTGACTTGTAGATGGCCACCTTCTCACTGTGTCCTCAAATTGCAGAGAGAGTGAGCGAATGATGCCAGGCTCTCTGGTGTTTCTTATCAGGACACTAATGCCATAGAATCAGGGCCCCCCCCCCCATGTGACCTCATTTAAACTTAATTTCTTCCTTAGTTCAGATGGTCATATTGGAGGTTAGAGTTTCAACATGTGCATTTTGGGAGAACATAATTCAGTCCATAACACATTGCATATCATACATGTCTTTAAATAAAACACTCTAAAAACCAAATCAAAGATTTGCTATTTAATGAAATTTGTTTAAAATCTAGATCCATTTCTTACCTTGCTTAGGAAAAACATCGACCCTCTCACATAGAAAACACATTTGAGTCATTCCCTTCCCATCTCACTGGTGCTGTTATTTGGACTCAGTGCCTCTCGGCAGCTACCATACACGGTCCCATTCATCACAGAGGGACATGGGTGCCACTGCAGCACAGTGACTCTGAAATCCCTGGACACGTGTCGGAGGTCCTTAATTAGGACTCAAGGCATGTGAGAAATTCTCCGTGGCTTCTGACTCTGCCCTCTTGGCTCCTGGTTTGGCCCTGAATCATCCTCCTTCCATGATATGTGGTCAGTCTGCCAAGCTCACTCAGTCAGTCTCCTCAGCGGCTTTTTGCCTGTAGGAATTTGGGGTCCAAAAGCCTCGTTTCCTTTTGAACAGCCTCTGCCCTTTTCAGTCTAAGTTGGTGTTTCATCTGCTACTATAATTCTCTTGAAAAATTGTGTGTGTCTCCATGAATCTTATCGATTCCTATTCCATGCAACCAAGGCCGCGCCCAGAAATATATTTAAGATCAGCCCACATTTACCTTGAGTTCCTGCTGGGACTTCTGAGGAACCACATCCGTAAGGTTCTGAAAAGCCCTATGATTTGACTCAGTGGTTCTTTGAGACTTCACCTTAGATCTTTCTGAACAAAGAATTTTGAAATCATACTTTGTCTTCAACGTTATGTCATGCATTCCTGACATTTCCCTGGAGTTTTTCTTTGCCTGGCAATAATTTCTTTATTGTAGCATTGTTTCCCATCATGAGAGGCTGGGGATTTTCAATCATAAGTTCTTGTTCCTTTTGGTTTATCCATCTTTCCTTTAGCTGATCTCTCTCTTCTCAAGTTTCCTTATTTGTAGTAAGAAGCAGCCCAGTGGCATCTCTAAAACTTGGCCGGAAAACTCCTTAGTCAAGTATGTGTTTTCTATTTTTCATGCTATTGCAGTTGACAAGATTGCTAAACGTTCTGCCACTGCATGGCAAGGGTGGCTCTCCTCTTGTTTTCAGCAGCATTTTCTTCACTTTATGTTAAGCCTTTCCTGGCAGCCTCCACACAGGCCAGAGGATGTCAGCTGCCAGCATCTTTGAGGCTCTTTCTAGCTTCTTCCCACTCCTTGGTGTCACCCCACTTCTACCACCAAAACCTGCAATAGTTATCTATTGCTACATTAAAGTACCTCAAAACTTAGTTGTTTAAAGTTACAGTAGACATTTATTTTCCCCTCCGTTTCTGGGGCTCAGCTCAGTTGGTATCTGTCAAGAGGTTGTAGCCAAGATGCCCGTGGGGGAGGCTGGACTGGGGATGGAGGGTCAGTCTCCATAGTAGCTCATTCAAACAGAGGGCAGATTGTTGCTGGTTGTTGGCAAGAGGCCTCAGTTCCTGCCCACATGGAGCTCTCCACAGGCTGCTTGAGCATCCTTGTGACATGGCAGCTGGCTTTCCCAGAGTGAGTTGTCCCAGAGAAAACAACATGGAAGCAGCAATGTCATTATAATCTCACTTCAGAAGTCACCCACCATCCCTTCCGCCACCTTCTATTCATTAGAAATAAGCCACTGAGTCTGATCCACTCGCAAGGGAAGGAAAAATTAGATGACTTTTAAGGGACAAGTGTCAAAGAATTTGTGTATATATTTCAAAATTGCCACATGGTAATTAAAGTTGTGGGCCCACATGACAGATAAGTCTGTAGGTAGGGCAAGATTTGAGTAGGGTTTGAATAGGGATCCAGCTCCAAATCTTTGCAATTCTCTTGGGTTTGCCTAACCCCATGGCCCATCTTTAGCAGGTTGTTTTTCCTCATGGTGATGAAATGACTGCAAAATTCCCAAAGTTGCATTTGCTTCCTATGCAATCCCAGAGGAAGAAAAATAATTTGTCTCCTAGAGGTCCCAAATGAGACTGGGGAAACAGAATATGTCCACGGGATGGGATGATGTCTCGTCATCTCTGGTCAGGCTGCATATACCACCCTCAAGGGGGACATGTGCACACTGTTCACTCTGTTGTCATTTAGGGGTTCTTATGAAGTCAAAACATAACTCAGACCTTAATTTTTAACCTTAAAATGCAGGAAACCTGATTATGAGATCCCATGACCTAAGGCTGCATGGTTTAATGTGTTAAGAGGAGATCATACGGACAGAGAGTTTGTCTGTTTGGCTCACTGCTGCAATCCCCGAGGATGGAAAACAGCCTAGATGGAACAACCAATACAGGAAAAAGAAACCATAAGATAATGAACAACATCATGAGAACAAAAGCAGCCTCTCTGTGTTCATTATTGATGGATGTCAGCCTTTGTTAGCTATTAGCCAGGACACATGAAGTGTTGGTCACTCTGGTCTCCCATCCATGTTGATGCTGTTCACCATTCTTTCCAGCCCTGGTCTCCCACGTCCTTTCCCCCCAAAGCCCTCTGCCCATCTTATCTTTCTGGAGCAACTCATAGTGGCACTTCCTTTTCTGCAATAGAAGGAAGTGATTGCATATGTTGAGACATGCCACCAATTGCCAAGAGATTCTATTTCTGTCTCCATTCATCGGTAGGAAACAAAAAAGCTGTAGCACCTCATCAGCATTTTCTGGACATCCACAACCAATTAGTGTCAGCCAATGAGGTTGTGCTGATTGACTTCTATTTCGTAAAGAAATGCTTTAAATATTTATACTAATAGAAATGCATTGCTTGAGAGTGTATCTGACTCATCTGTTATGTGGGCCCATAATTTTAATTGCTATGTGGCAGTTTTGAAATATATACACAAATTCTTTGACACTTGTCCCTTCAAAGTTGTCTGATTTTCCCTTCCCTTGAGAGTGGACAGACTCAGTGGCTGGTGTCTAATGAATAGAATGTGGCAGAAGGGATCGTGTGTGACTTCTGAAAGTGAGGTCATAATGACATTGCTGAGAAACTTATGGGATTCCTCTCTCCATAAACAATGTGTTTCTTTCCCACCTTTATTTCAAACTGTTGAGCCTTTGGTTTTAAAGAAAATGAGGAAATAGCATTTTAGCAAACACTAAAAGAAAAAACAACGAGTTGTTCAGATGAGCAGGGGTAAAAAGACAAAAACTAAGCTTTTCATCTTTAGATGATCACTCTGGAAGATTGGCTGTAAAAAAGGACATATTTGACTTCAGAAGTACAACCCACCCCAGTGTTAGGATATGATGGTTAAACTCTATGAATAAGGGTAAATAACTAGCATCTCGGTTGCCAAGGTTTTGGTCTCTTTAAAAAAAGAAGTTTCTATGTTGTTCTGTCAATCTAGTTCAATCTTCTGATCCGTCAGTTTGCCCCTAACTTTCCCAGATCACAATATTTAAATCGGCAACCTGCTTCGAGGAAACGCTGCTTTGGAGGTGGGATGTGTACTTGCAGGGCAGTGTTCGTGTCCTCTGCGTCCCTGGGCACCACGGCCACCTCTGGTTGTTGTATGTCAAGGCGTCTCGTCCCTGCACGTTCTGGCAGGAAGGTGGAGGAAGTCGGATTTCGGCGACTTGGGAGTATAGATGAGTACACCTGTGCCAGGTCTGTGGGCCACTGCCTGCCACTGTCAGACCCGGGATGATGAAGGCCCTCAGGCTGGCAGGATAAGAGAGGCCTGGTGGGCAGACACACGCTGTGTGCCGGTAGGCTCGGGAGGCCGAACAGCAGACATTTACTCTCTCACAGTCCTGGAGGCTGGACGTCACAATCAAGGTGTTGTGGGCTTCTCCTCGGGCCCCTCTCCTTGGCGTGTAGACGGGCCGTCCTCATGTTCCCATGCCATTCTTCCTCGTCTGTGTCTGTGTCCTGATTGCTTCTGAAAACGACACCAGTCAGATTGGATCAGGGCCCAACCCAACGACCTCATTTAACTTAATCACCTCTTTAAAGACCCTATTTCCAAATACAGTCACATTCTGAGGCCCTGGGGTTAAAATTTCAACATAGGAATTCAGTCCATCACACCAGGGATCTTTTGACCAGTGTCTTGCCTGGGCCCTGCCACTCTAGCAGCACACGACATTTTAGTAAGCACGTCATATACATCCCAGGCAGATCAGGGATGAGCTGGCATGTGCAAACAACATTCTTCACTCATGACAAAGTACAGAATGCTGAGCGACGGGGGCAGGGGCCTTGCCCCAACGCCAGGTGGGCGGGAACTCATGGCAATTTGCATGGAAATTTATTTCCCATCTTTCTCACCTTGGACAGATGGACAATATTGTCCCACCCAATTCATTTCTTCCAGATGTTGAGGTCCTCCAATTTGAAATATTTTTAACTTTGTCAATGATATAAAGTTCCTCTTAAAATGAAGAACCATAATGGTCCTTAAGTTTGTATTTTGAAATAAAAAACAAACACACAAACAAAACCCTCTACTAAGTGGATAAGACACATTTGTATCTTTCTCCCACCCTTCCAAATTATTTGGGTGAGAGAAGCCAGCCCAGCATTGGGACATCCAAGCTACGAAGAGATGCTATCTCTGATAAGATTTTACATGCTGCAATACCTCTGAGCTTGTGCAAACCCAGCGAAGGACCTGACTGCCTGGGATGGCGTGTTCTAATATCAGATGAAATAGCTGAGTCCCCATGTTGTCTGGGAACTTGTTTGTCTTCTTTTTCTCCTTAGCAAATGCCAACATGTGGTGTTCTCAGAACTGCGAAGCGTTTCGACAGGTATGTGTACTTGCACTGTATTAACTAGCAGGACTGAAATGGACACACGTAGTGTCCGTGTGTGCCGTGTAGGAGTTAGGGAATAACGGGACTGTGCAGTCACACTAGCCGTGGAAATGCCAGGCCACTCATGTACCGTGACTGGGGAGTGGAGGGACCCACCAAGCCCAGGAAAGATCTCCAGGCCCCGGAACAATGGCGAAACCTGCTCTGTGATCCCAGATTCCCTCCCCTGCCTCAGCAGCGAGTTTTATTTAAGCTACACTGCTCTTGAACCCCTCTCCTTGGAAGGAAGAAGACCACCAGGCTTGGGGAGGCCAAGCTATGCCTTATCGACGCTGTAACTACAAGTCATTGTGTGGAAGAGCATGGGGGACACAGAGAGGAACGGCTGGACAGGGGCGCACGTGGAAGCACGGCGACGTGAGCAGGCTGGGTGTCAGACGCTGCTGGCTGTCCGCTGGCCACACACAGCCAGCTCCGGAACGTCCCAGAAGAACACTGCAGGGTACTTAAGGTTTTGGATTGGAGACTAAATTCTCAATAACATCATTCTTTCCATGCGGCAGATACTGTTTGATTTTTAAAGCATGCCCTTTCAGAAAGTAGCAATTAATTTAAACTTGATCTCACATGACAGATTTTCAAAGTAATTTATAGACATTTTGAGTGAGAAGAGGACCATTCTTTCACTGATATGGAAGTCGTTCTGTTTAATGGGCCATTCTACAATACCTGAATAAACAGGCTTGAAGGAAAGGAAAACTCAATCTAAGCATCCTTTCTGTAGATTTTCATAGTACATGTTAGAGTGTTTCTTACTTGTTGATTTTTGAAGAGATAAACTGATGTTTGGCCTAGTGTCGCCAAATGCTTATGTAATTCACCAAACTGAGGATCGCAGGCACAGCTGTCAGACTGGATGCTTCCGAAGTGTAAATTTCCCAAACAAGAATAACCAGAATACCTGATTACAAGCGAAACCGCTTTCCTTTCTCCTTCTTCTTTCTTGTCTCTGCCTCTGTTTTCATTCCTCCATTTTAATTACGGTAGTGGTGGGCAATTTATAGTCAGGATGACGTACTCTGGCAATCGTTGCTCACGAGGGCCTAGAACAGTATTCTAGCGTTCGGTTTGTTAGAGGAAGCTGCACAGGCCAGCAGTCAGTCCTTGGAGGCAGTACTGAGAATGGGCTTCTAGAAACTCGACCATTAGCCTGGATCCTGAGAATGGGCTCAGCCAAGTGTATCCATTATAAGGCCCCAAACTGTGCCAAATCTTAAAGGCTTCCAACCATACACGAAACTTGATTTATTATTATTTTCATTAGAATGGCACGTCAGGTATATGAGTGAACAAGGTTATGCTAAGTACCTACTTTCTGCCCGGTAGGGAGTAGTAAGATCACATCCTGCCCGGTAGGGAGTAGTAAGATCACAGTTGTTTCCAATAGCTCGGAGACAATTGTAAAGGGACTCTTTCCGTGTGAGTATCTGTAAAGGCAGGAAGTGGGCTCTGTGCTCTGGGAGGGTCAAGACCGGCCTGTGTTGTTGAAGACTGTTAACGACCGAGGGACGGGCTACATCTACTGGATCTGTGAATGCAGGCGGCTGAAGGGTCACCCTGGAGAGGCCAGTGCTTTGGGCGGGTCCAGGCAGTCAGTCATGCTGGATTTGGGGGGCAATGAGGTTGACGGCTTTGGGGGCAGGACCCCAGGAAGATGTGAAGTTTTTGATGCTTGTTGGTAGCTTTGTTGTTTAAGCTCACTCAGTGATATGTCAGCGTGTTTTATTGCAAAATCAATGGTAGGTAGATGGGTGTTGAGGTGTCCTTAAAGGAACTGGGTCATTCCTTTAAGACGTCTGTGGGCAGTCTCCTTATGTAAGCCTCTGTTTCCTCTCCTCTTTAAATGCAGCAGCTTAAGCTATCGTGCTGCCCGGAAAATAAGATCGGATCTTATATTAAGTTTTGCTCCAAAAGATGCATTAGGGTTTATGTTCAGGGGATGTCATCCTGAAAAATCATGCTAGGGTTTATTTTCCGGTTAGATCTTATTTTGGAGGAAACAGTAATTAAATATTGCAACTCGCTGGTTCCATGCAAAGCATTGAAAACCACACATTCCAAGCAAAAAAGATATCTTCACTGTTATGCCGTTATACTGATCACCACATACTGTCATTTTCCCTAAAGCTTTTTATGAGGTGTGTCTTTTCAGTAGGTTTTGCAACTGTCACCCTAAAAATCGTTGCAGCAGCCTCTCAGACAATGGCTTAACCCCTAATCCCCATGCTTTTCCATCCTATGCACTGCAGCCAGATTAATCGTCCTTAAAAATGACTTCCATGCATTTCCTGGCTCAAATATTTTCAACGACTTCGTGCGTCATGGTGCACCCACCCCTGGCCTGCCTCTGGGTGTCCTGCAGGGAGTAACCCTGATGCCCAGAGAGCAAGCTGCTCTCTAGGTCAGCCAGCCCGCAGGCAGTCTCCTTCATGCCTGGGCTCGCAGGACTGAGGCCCAGCTCCTCTGGATGGGAGGTCACTACCCGGCCCCAGTTCTCATCCCGGAAGGGCTGGCCAGCTAACACCTACCCGAGGTGCTCCCCTGACCACAGCAGCTCTCAGGGATTTTCCTCCTCAACTTCTTAATCCCAAAATGAACCACCAAGCAGCCTGAGACCATCTCCATAGCTCTGGTGGTTCCACGGGGGTTGATTCTACAGCCCGACTTCAGTGATAAATGTGGAAGACAAACAGCGTGATGTTTCATTTCTTCAGTATCGCTGATAGAAATGAAAAACAACCTACCACATACAAAAAAGAGGTCTTCCTTGACACTTAGAAATAACAATCAGTCTTTGTCTAATACGTATTCTCAGTATCCTGAAACATTCCAAATTCAACTGGGAGGCCCTCTGGAAACTGGAAAACAAACAAATAAACACACACCACATCAGGTTTCCAGCCTTGTTTGGGATTTGTGTAGCTATGATAGATAATAGGTATCAGATCATAGGAGAATGGGTTTTGGGGATAGAAATGAGCTACCACGTGAGCTGAAGACAAGTTTTACACCTCATATTATCTGTGAAAAGTCGTCAATAAGTCATGGGGACAGCCCCTGGCTTGTTATTCACAGTGCGGAGGGAAAATGTCCGTTTCTCTCTTATTTTTGCATGCCAGTATCTAATTATTAGAATGGTGGCACTTAACTCTGTAGCAATCCACAGCTAGTCTTAGTTTATTTTCTGGTGATGAGGAACATTTGAAGTGGTCTTAACAGAGGAATATTAACTATAGCCCTGTTTGCACAGGGCATGGTGTGCTTTCTGTTCCGAGCCGCTTTGAGGGTTGGATAAGAGCTGTACGTTCATTATGCCTTCATCCATTGTCTACTATGTTTTACGTTTCACTGAAAACCATGAGTCTGGTTTAGAGATGAACCACCCACACGTTCAGGCTTGACAGCTTCCACACTAAGTGGGCTTTCCTGAGAGGTCTGGGCAAAGAGCTGGAGAGAAGAGCCTGGAAGAGGAATTCCAGGAATGAGGAAGAATGGACCGTGTCCTTTCCGACATCATGTCTCCTTAGCAGGGCATTTTTTAGTCTGGTTAGATTTTGTGCTCTGGATCGCACTTCTCTGTACCAAATCAGCTGAGCTGGCTAATGAGTAGACTAAATGGTGAATGCAGTGGCTGGTGGTCAGCAGATTCAGCTGCTCGGCTCCATTCCCACTGATCTGGGGTTTGGGCGGGAGCCCTCTGCGTTTGCCCTGACTTTGTGACGGCGAATCCATGACCGTGGCCCTAGTCCTCACATGCCGGCCGTGTATGGCTCCCCGGCCACCAGCAGAGGCACGTGTGTTCCCAGGGGCGTTCCAACTATGGAAAATCAAAAGGATTTGGAGCCGGATTTAGTGAAATGTGTGGCATGGGAAGCAGTAACGCGCAGTCCGTTACAAATAGCCATGTTGGCCTCGTCGCCAGTGGATATTTGTAAAAGCTCCAAGTGAGTCACTGTCACCACTAAAGGAAGTGGCACTCGCTGTGTAATATAGAAACTCACACATCATTTTTCTGTGGTAAAGATATTTTGTGGGGAACTTTATTATTAAAGTAACGGTTTGCTGCGAGGGTCCCAGTCCTCATGCTGTCATGTTCTCACTTGGCACCACGCTCACCTGTGAGTTGTCCCCACGGGCCAGGTGAGAGACTGAGTTTGGGGCTGTTTATGAGCACAGCGCTAGCTCATTGACTGAGCAGGCCCCACGTCCCAGGCCGTCCTGCTCTTTCCGTCCTCAGTCAGCCCGCGGGGCAGGTTCTAGCACGGCCTCCCTGACAGGTGAGGCGGGAGGCACAGAGAATTTAAGCAGCATGCCCTGCCCCCGGCCACACGTCTGCCCCTGGAACCCGGGGACGCTTCAGAGCCCCTGGTCTCACCTGCCCTGCTGAGCCCTATCTCTGTCATCGAATTCTGTGCCCGACGTGGTGAAGCCGTCTGTTCATACACCCGCCATCCCTTCACAGAGCTGCAGCTTCTGGAGGGAGAGCATTTGTTTCATTCACACTTTTTAAAAACCCTGGTGCCCACACCACACCCTGGCACAAAGCTGGTTTACTCCACTACACAAGGGTCTCAAGGTCACTCACGGTTCCTTGATTAGAAAGTAGTCACGCTACAATTTGAAATGAGCCTTTTGAATCTTATGTCTTTTGAAATGTGGTTTCAATGTTTACTCTCTGTCTAAAATAGGTCAACTTGTTCCTTGTCTCTATTCCAACTGTGAGTGTGGATCAGATTGCTAGAATGTTCAAGAAAAACTGACCACACTTGTTCTATGTGCTCCGTGGCCTTCCTCTGTTGTGTCACACAAGGCCCTGGTGACACCCCTCTTTACTTGCTGCCCTCACTGCTCTCCCAACTTCCAGCTCATGTTCTGAAGCTTCTGAACCTGAAAGAAACTGGGAGTCACTCACCCCTTTAGGGATCTATTAATGCTCTGAAAGGTTTCTAAAATTTTTATGATGTGTCTATTGCATCATCAGTTTAAAACTGTATCCATAAGAATGGAAGTAAATAAGAAACTTAAAAACTGAAGTTTCTTCTTTTTGCATTTCAGTGTCTCTCTAGTTCTTTCCTTCGCTAATATCCCGGCACACAAGACAACGGTCAGCATCACTGATGTTTGAACAGCTCTTTCCTGTCAGTGAGAAACAGGAATGTCCCCCAAGAAAAAATGGTGAGAGGATACAAACAGGACATTCTCAAAGCAAGAATTCCGAAATGCCAGAAAACCTGTGAAGCGTTCTTTCAACACTTGTGTAACTGTTGCATTTCACCAGCTTGGTTTTCCTTTGGCTCCCAGCAAAGTGCTCAAACATGGTCATGCGCTCATGCGCAGAACCGTGGCACAGCATCTTGGCCCTCCTGACCTTCTCCTCATTGTCCCGCCGTCCTGGGGCTCACGGTCCAGAGGCATCAGTCCTGCTCCCAAGTCCAGGCCAGGGAAAGAAGAACAGTCAGGAACCGTGAGCCACTGTCACACCAGTGTATGTAGCACAATGCTGGGTACTGATATGTTCCTGGGCTCCAAGTCCCCTTCCTGTCTGAGGCCTCAGGCCTGTCACCCTGTCAATCAAGCTCACACATTGTCACCTAAAGGGGAACCTGTGGTGGCTGCCTGCAGGGCGCTCCCATCTCGCCCACTGCTCTGCAGGTACCGCCTACCCTGCTGAGTGTCACTCAGACCCTCCTTCCAGCTGGTGGCTTTCTCTTGACACTTTGGTGTTCTTTCCCACCACAAAGCCTTGGTCAGTCTCTTCCCCTCACATGGCCTGCCCCATCTCGAGCAGGTTTTCTTCTCTTTGACTGGTGAGTCAGGGGTTTTTACTCAGCACTTTCTCTCGGAAGGGTGGCCTGCCTCATGCAAGCTGCTCTGAGCCAGCTGTGGGGCTGTGAATTAGTCCTGGCTGGGGAGCTTGTGTCCCACTCAGTGTCTGTCACATGGCCCGTTGCCGCCGCTACACAGAAACTGCTGGCATGTTTTTCACGGTGCTGCCCCACTTTACCTCTTGTACTGGAGATCAGACAGCATATATCATCACAGCAAAGCCATAATTTCTTGCCATCCAATCAGAAAGGATTGAGAAGCCATGGGGGATGTGGGTGTGCTCACGTGCTGCTTGTGGGAGTGTCAACTGTCACAAAAGTTTTGGAGTGCACTTTGACAGCACAGACACACAATCTTAGCAAGGGAGACCATTAGATTGTTCAATTCTGGGGACTCGTCCTACAGAAACAAGAGGCCAAGTTCACAAAAATTGAAAAGCAAAGATGGTCATTAAAGAAAAGGAAAATAAGGGACGTGACCGCCATTAAGGCCTTTCGGTAGGAGGTTGGTCAGGTAAATCCTATTACGTCTGTGCAGTGCGCTATTATGCACCAGTACAAATGGTCACCTCAGGGCGGCCGGTTAGCTCAGTTGCTTAGAGCGTGGTGCTCTTAACAACAAGGTTGCCAGTTCAATCCCCACATGGGCCACTGTGAGCTGCAGCCTCCACAACTAGATTGAAACAACTATTTGACTTGTAGCTGATGGGTCCTGGAAAAACACACTAAATAAATAAAAGTTTTTTTAAAAAATGGCACCTCGTCTAGATCTGTATTTATTGACCTATAGTAACAATAGCACAGTGTCCTTCATGAAAGGAGGTGATAAGTGTTAGGTGGCGTGTTCCATTTCTACAGGCAAAACTACACAGGCAGACAGGAAGGCCAGAGAAAGAGGTGTGCGTGGACAAGAAAAGACACCAGAGGTACCATTAGAGAATGACTATTTCCAACTGGGCAATTGTTGATGTATCACTTGTCTATGTCTTTGATTATCAATTTAATACTTTTACCAAAGAAGGTTACTTTATTTTTAAAGTACCACTTGTGTAATTGTGGTTCCTAAGAGCCAACTTACACAGAAAATTTTACAGACATTTTCAATCGAATTCTCATGAAGCCAGCTGAGGTAGATATTACTCTGACCCCAATTCTATACATGAGGGCAGCCCAATGGGAACCATTTTCCAAGTTCATGAAACAAGTGGCCAGTATAGCTAGGATTGGATCTGGCCATTTTGCCTAACCACAAATTATTCTTCATGATCTAAAAAAGGGATGATAACTGTGTGTGTGTGTGTGTGTGTGTGTGTGTGTGTGTGAAAATTACTCTCTAATCTTCATGAGCATTGGAGAGCATTTAACATCTTTATTCATTAAAAAAATTGAAAACAGATGCAAAATGAAGCAGAGACTGCTGTGTTTTTGCCTTGTTTCCCCCCCTAGCCTCAGTTAACTTTCTGGTTATTAACAATGTCTTCACATGGGACAGTCTTTCCTTCCAGGGAATGATCAGCTGATTTCTGTATTCCTTTGCTCTGCTAGAAACATGCTCACAGAAACTGTCCTATCCAAACCTACCCATGAATGTATTAAAAAGAAGGCCCATCCCCCTTGTGACAGCGTGCACTGAACAGGCATGAGGGAGAGTGCTCCAGGTGTGTGGGCACACACACACACACACACACACACACACAGGCACACACAGAGAATTGTCTTATCCTTCCTCCTTGGAATCAGAAGGTCCATCCCTATGCATGGCCAGTCTGGACATGCAGGTGACTTGTGCTGCCTCATGATGTTAGTTGACAACGGAGCTGGATTTAAAGCTGGGCCAACGTCCTGCCAATCATCAGAGTAAATTCCTGTCATGTAAAAAGCACAAGTGACCTGAAGACACAGAGTTAAAATGTGGGCGACATGAGCTGGATGCGCTCAGGAAGGAAGCGAAACATGACTTGTCCAGAAACTGGAGGGGAGCACACATGTGAATGCATCCATGCAGGGTGACGGGAAAAGATGAAGAGATCACCTAAGGGAAGGGATCACCTGGCGGATCCCAGCAGATGCCCCTTCTTTATCCGCAGATGGATCACAAAGTTACTGGGACCGAGCGAAGCCTGCGTGAGACTTGCCCAGAGATTGGGCCTTTGAAACACTTGGTGTGTCGTGTGGGAAAGAGCCCCAGCTTTATGAGTATATCTGCTTCACACTAAATTGCATGATTTGAGTAGAATACAAACAGTAGCTGAGAGCCTGGCTCATGTAGTGCTGAAAACATGAGCTTTGACTTCTTTATCTGGAAGTAGACTAGATATCCCGAACAGTCTCCCAGCTCAAGACACACAACACTACACCAGAAACGCACACACATGTTTGCAGAACTGTCAAAAAGCACTTAAGGATCAAAGCTCTACCGCCCACAGGAAGAGCTGGGAGTCAGATGGAGGCTGAGCCCCAAAGTTGTCCTTCTCCTTGAAGGAATCTACGATGACATTGCAGTCTAGAAAGAGGAGAAGCAAAGGTCTGAATGTTTGTGTCCCCCACGTTCATATGCTGGCACCTGACCTCCAGTGTGGTGGTGTCAGAAGGTGGGGCCTTTGGGAGGTCACGAGGTCATGATGATGGAGTCCCCATGATGGGATTAGAGCCCTAATAAAAGGCCCCAGAAATCTCCCCTTCCCCTCCCTCCATGTGAGGACACAGTGAGATGTCATCTATGAACCAGGAAGCGGAGCCTCCTAAGAGACTAACTCTGCTGGCACGTTGATCTTGGATGTCCAGCCCGCAGACCGTGAGAAATAAACGTCTGCTCTTGATAATTCCCCCGGTCTGTGCTATTCTGCCCTAGCAGCCCAAGTTCACTGACACAGGAAACAGAGCCTGAGGCCTACCAAAATGAGACTGTAAGGGAAATTCAAATATATCAGTTATCAAAACATATTGACTGAAGAGCAGGCTGAACTTCTGTAACAAACAAACAGAGTGTATGTCTCTCTGCCTTAATGGGGCAGTGCTGGGGGACACTCAGCTCAATGAGGGCATGAGAGAGGGTTCCAGGAGTCAAAGGAAAAAATGGAGAATAGAGACTGTGGACAATTATCTCTCTCTCCTCTGCAATATCAATGGACCAAACACCCCGGTTAAAATGCAGGTATTTTAACTGGACTTAAAAACATCTAGTTAATTGCCATTTATAAAAGACACATCCAAATGATGAGAATTTATAAAATTTGGACATTGAAAATGTTTCTTCTTGTGAACTGATATACATATATATAGTCTGACAATTACATTTGCGAACTCATCCTAGAAAAAGTGCTACATACCTCATTGCTGAATATCACTACAGTCACCTTCGAAGTACTCCCCTTGGGAAGCTATGCACCGATACAAGCGCCTAGTCCACCCTTGAAAGCAATTTTGGAACTCTTTTTCTGGAATGGCCATCAGAGCTGTCGTCGTATTACCTTTGATGTCCTGAATGTCATCAAAATGTGTTCCTTTCAATATTTCCTTTATCTTCGGGTAAAGAAAGAAGTCATTGGGGGTCAGATCAGGTGAGTAGGGAGTGTGTTCCAATACAGTTATTTGTTTACTGGCTAAAAACTCCCTTTGCTTTTGTTCGTCGGTGAGCTCCTTTGGGACCATTTTTGCATACACCTTTTTCATGCCAAGACTTTCAGTTAAGATTTTCCTGTTTCTCTATCGATGTTTTCTTGGTCTGCTATGCTTCTCACAGTCAGCCAATGATGTTGACACACAATTCGATGAATTTTTACAATGTTTTCGTCAGTTCTGCTCGTTACTGGCTGCTCTGACCTCTCTTTATCAGTGATGCATTCTCGCCCCTCGGTTTCACCCATTTGTACACTGCCGTTTTCTTCATGGCATTATCCCCATAAACTTGGCCTAACATGTCCCTGATTTCATTTCCACTCTTGTCAAGTTTAACAAAAAACTTAATGTTTGTTTGTTGCTCTAATTGAAGCTCAGACATTCTTGCGACGGCACACAAAAACTCACAATAATGAATGCCATTCACCAAGACACCGCCCCATGTTGACATGAACACAGCTGTGAGACACTGATGTACCAAGGTTATGACACCTTCCCGAGCTGTTTGTACAGTGCTGCCAATGTAAGTGCACAGTGGTAAGACCGCGGACTTAATTGTCAGACCTCATGTACCTACATATGTGTGGGTATATGTGTGTACTTTGCATTTACAATTGACCCTGAACACTTGGACGTTGGGGTGTTGACCCCAACCCCCACCCCGGTGAGGCAGAAAATCTGAGTATAATTTTGACTCTCCAAAAACTTAATGTTAATAGCTTACTTTGACCAGAAGCCTTACCGAAAATATAAAGTCCGTAAACACACATGTTGTATGTTCTACGTATTATATAGTGTACTCTTACAATAAAGTAAGCTAGAGAAAAGTATATTAAGTAAATCATAAGGTTTATCTGCAAAAAAAAGAACTCCTATAAGTGGACCTGCATAGTTCAAACTCATGTTGTTCGAGGGTCAACTGTATTTGAAATGTCTGTGCATACACACACACAGACACACACACACCAGATACTTAGTAAAAAAAAGATGATGTAATACCATTTTTTCTCCAGCAAAGAGCTAAAGATACTTAAAGGTACACACTGTTAGTAAAAATAAAGATAGTCATTATACAACATAAACATTTTAATTTCCAAAAGAAGATATAACTAAGCTTCAGTGAACTTAATAATAAAGTATCAAAAGCAAACAGGAAGAAATTGACAGATTTCCATACTGTATGAGGAGATTTTTATTAAAATGGGCTGGGCTCTATTACTTAGCTATGTGATATTTGGCTGTTACTTAAAGTGCCTGATTCTTAATGGTAAGCGGGTAGGTAGGTACAGTGCTCCATAATGCTGCATTCAATAAATGGCATGGAGAGTTAGCTAGTGGGCAGAAGATATGCCATAAACCAAATGCGATTAATATTACAATGTTCTTGATGAAGGTGGCAACAGGATAAAGTAACATTAGGGAAAACCAACTCTAATTGCCTTGTGTAATAATAGACAGGAGACAGGAAACTCTGGAGGAAGGGTGACTGGGGGGGGGCGGCTGGGAAGCTATTTTGAGTCGTCCCAAATAGGAAATAATAACCTTTTCCTTTCAGGTTGCTGCTATGACCACACAAAAATAAAAGAAGGCAGTGAAGAAATGTGAAAAACGAACAACATGCATGAAACTATTTGATGGCGGTATTTATTGCCTTGGAGGCGAAACTCATTGCAAAAAAATAAAAAAAATACACGTCCTGAAAGAATAAGAATCTTCCAAATTCTTCAAGTTTTGTCTTTAAATGTTTAAATATCTACTGCTGTGGACTCCATTTTTTCTCCTGCCTGAGTAATAGGCTGAATGCGACTCACCACTTGGTACTGACACATTTTAGGTCAGTGTGAAGACGCATAGAAAAGGCATGAGAACTGGAAGGGAGCATCGCATGAAGTCAGCAAAACTAAACCTCAACGTTCCCATTAGACTGCGTTGCCTGTGGGGTCTGAAGTGTGTGACCTGAGTCAGTGTGTAAACGTGGGCTTGGCCACTGGCTTCACAGTGATGCGCTGGTGGTGCACCGATGGCCTCAGTCACCGTGGGCCTGCTTACTCTTGCACGTACTTGAGGACCAGGTCCAGAAAGTGCTCAGCGCCTTGGTCCAGTGACAGGCGATGACCTGGCCTAGGAACCAGTGCCATCAGTGGCCCGAACTTCAGAGGATTTCTAAGTGTCTTTTCAAAACTTCCGGCACATAGAAAACTACCACTTCGCCCTTGAGGTGTGTCGGCTAATAGCCCCACTGCTTTACAAACAGAAGATGATTGAACAGGCATTTTTCTACAAGGCATATTTGGTTGCTCTAAAGCAGAGCAATAAAAATTGCACAATCTAGAGGAAGGAACAGTTTGTTTCACCCTGTTTATTGCCAGTTAAATGCCAGAAGACTTTTAAAGCAGCAACAACCAGTGTCAAGCAGGAAAAAAAAAATCAAGTAAAAATTTTATTATCCTAAAATAAAGCTATGGCTCTGTCCCTTTCCATAGTTTTACAGAACTTTCTATACCTTTTGGCACTAGAAACTACATTTAGTGTTTTGCTCTGCAAATGCCAGCAAGGCCTCGTATAAAATTATAGCTGTAGGGATAGAGCTGTTGTAAAACTGCGCAGGAAAACAGACAATTTCTGTGGAGTCAGACAGTTGATGTTATTACGTTCACTCTAATCAAGCAGAATTTATTCTAAGGGGAAGAGAGTGGAATTGAATGTACGCTTCATTTTCCCCAGCTAATCTAAAGCCTGTTAGATTTACCCTTTTTGAACACTTGAGTTTTCCAAGTTATTATTAATATCTGTTGCATTTATTGCTGCCTCATTATTTTGAACTGTCTTATTTATTTATGCTTTAAGGGTTACTATAATGAAAGATAAAGATACCAGGAAGAGTAAAGGGGTTGCGTTTATTTTATCTTTAGATAAAGATTCTGCAAAAGTGATAAAAAAGCAAAAAGGCCCTGCTATTGGCAATGGGAGAGCAGCTGAGTTTATCCAGAGACGAGGCTACAAATCTGAGTGTTGTGGATGTGGGGAAAGAGAACACTTAAGTTATGCCTGTCCGAAGAGCATGCTTGGAGAACGAGAATCTCCAAAGAAGAAAGCGAAAAAGAAAATTCTGAATCAGAAGAGATGGAGGAAGTAGAAGGAAGTGAAGACGGAGGAGACGTTCTGCCCAGGACAGCCTCAGGTCAAGGCTTCCCAGCAAACAAAACTGAAGAAAAGTAAAATGGACACCCAGACCAGATGACTCAGTCCGCCCAAGGATAAAGAAAAGTCCATGTTTCACTGATGAGGAAGAACTCAGTCATTAAAATCATTTTTACTATGTAAAAATCATGAACAAATATTTTTTAATCTTGGAGTACCAAGTTTAGTTGGCACTAAGGATTACATTTAGAATTTGAGCCTAGGAATACTTAGTACCAAATAATTATTTGCTATAAAATAATTCATAGGAAGTTGAAAAGAAGTTTTAAAGTATCATGTTTTTACCTTGCCTTGGCAGAGCAATAAAAATCAAGATTTGCTAATAATGATTAATCTTGATAACAGTTTATTTAAATAAAAGAGAGAACGTAATACTATCATAGTAAAGCTACTGTCATTCCAAGAAAAAAAGATCAATATTAATAAGATTTGTCTGAGAGTTCATCATAAACATTTATTCATGTCTGATTGATTTATAAGAGAACTTTTAAAATAAATTTCATCTTTAAAACAAAAACTTCATAAAGACTGTGAAAAAGTTGAATGGTTTATTTTTCTTAAATAGTAAGAAAAACTTCAAGAGAATTTTGGTTTTAAAATAAATTTTTAAAAATAGCACTATAGATGTTTCTGATTTTGAACAGAGCATTGCCTCCTCCATCTGGTGTCAAGTTTGACCCTTTTTGGTGGACCTCAGCCATGACTGCACATGTGATCTGCAAGGCTTAACTTCTATGCATCTCAGGGACCCATGACACTCAAGTTTTATTTTGTCTGGGGTGGCTCCCGTGTTTTCCTTCTGGGAGTCTCCAAAGCTCCCAGGTGCCTGGACGAGAATGGAAGGTACAAAGTCATCAGGTCAGGAGGTGGGTGCCTCCCAGAAGCAGCCCACCTCCTGGTTTCTAATGCCAGCCTCTGTCCCATCACTCTGCTTTAAGGAGCTGAAAGCTACCCCTGACCCCCGGGCCAGGGATCCCCTCTCCTGCCCTATCCCAGGTTTTACCCAACAGGAACAGAGTCATGGCGATCCGACAGTTATATCAGAGTAGGAGAAAGGAACATTTTTGGTTTCTATCTTCCTCCCCATCTTAAACACTGATATGCCTCAAGATTTTGTTGATAGTCTCCAAAGGCCAGCCAGGAGGGTTTATTTAGCTCAAACTGTCTTGTCTTGTATTTCTGCTTGTTTTCTCCTGGGCACCTATTGTATCTTCTTTCCCACCTCACGAGTTTGTGTAGCTTGTGTTAGGTAAGGCTGAGCAGAAAGGGCAGACCCCTGTGTGCCCCTGTGTGCACGGGGGTCAAGGGGGTTTCGGGGGTGAAGGGACCCAGGCAGTGGCCAGAGGGAGGGGTATGCATATGGCAGCACAAAGCATTCACCCTACGAGGCACAAAGTTGGAAGCTAATGCACAGTAGTGATTTGCACTGAGCCTAATGCTGCACACAGTTCTTAGCACCCAGTTCATCTGGGGAAACAAAACTGCCTAGAGATTGAAGATATTCTGAGCTAAAACATAATGAAATACACACAGTCCCTGCAGAGATGTAGGAAACTGTCATGGATGAGCTCAAAATTAGCTCACACTTCACTGGTCCTCCAGTTCAAAAACGTCCCTAGTACATAGAAAAAGTTCTGTTTGCTGTCCGATTTAGAGAATATTATTTATAAATTCTTCATGAAAACCGAACCCCAAATGAGAATAGGGATAATAAAAGGAATGGCAGTGCTGATCATGGCAGTATTTTCTAGGCTGTCTGGGATCATCCTTACTCACTCTCGCGTGTTCATCCAAATTTGTTAGCCAGCTTGGAGGTGTGAAGCACTGTGACACCTGTTAGATATGTGACAATAAAAGAAAACCAGATATGGTTGTGTTCCCATGGGGTTTGTGGACTAGTGGAGCATGGGCAGTAAAATCCCAAATGGACGTGTTACTGCAAAGGGTGTTAGGGTTTGAAGGATAAGGTGAGTGCAAGGGAGGGTCTGATTTCAGTGTCCTGAGTGCTCTGGTTAGGGATATGGCGGTAAGCTGAGTCACCAACGGTGGGTAGCGGTGATTTGCGTTTCTGCTTTGGCTGGTGCTTCTCACAGACCTGCTCCCTTCCTGCCCCACGTCCTAGGACTCTGTGAATCCCAGATAGATGGCCACCTAGCACACTTGTCACTTACTTCATAAGGTCCCTGGGCCAGTTTTCACCGGATGAGCCTCATGTGAGATCACATCTTATTCAAGTTTAGAAACTGGCTTGTACGGAAGAAAAAAGAAAGAAAGAAAGGAGAGAGAGAGATAGAGAGAGAGAGAGAGAGAGAGAGAGAGAGAGAGAGAGAGAGAGAGAGAGAGAGAGAGGGAGAAAAGAAAGGAAGGAAGGAAGGAAGGAAGGAAGGAAGGAAGGAAGGAAGGAAGGAAGGAAGGAAGGAAAGAAAGAAAGAAAGAAAGAAAGAAAGAAAGAAAGAAAGAAAGAAAGAAAGAAAGAAAGAAAGAAAGAAAGAAAGAAAGAAAGAAAGAAAGAAAGAAAGAAAGAAAGAAACAAAGAAAGAAAGAAACAAAGAAAGAAAGAAAGAAAGAAAGAAAGAAACAAAGAAAGAAAGAAAGAAAGCCCTAGTTGTAATTGCCTTAGTGCTAGCAAGTCTTAAGCTAAGGCTCATTTGCACACATTAAATAACACCCCCAGTCTTTGCTTAACAAGCGGGTGTGCCTGCAGAAATGGGTCTGTAATTAAGGCTGAATGCCCTCCCACCTGTGTGGTCCCTGGACCAGCAGCCCTGGCATGGTCTGGGCCCTATTAGAAATGCAGACTCTCAGGCCCACTCCTCCCACCAATTCAGAGCCGTTTTAACAAGATGGTGATTTACAGGCTCAATAAAGTTGGAGGCCCTGTGGCTTAACGGTATGGAGGAACCTTTATTTCTAGTGAGTTCCTGGTGCTGCGCAGCACGAGTCCCCTTGGACCTTGGACCGTGGTCGTGGTTGGGGTCGGGCTGCTCAAAGGTGTGCAGGCCCGGTGCCAATCACCTTTTTTATTCTCTGGTGCGTTGACATTGCAGGTCCTCGTGGACCTGGGACAGTGCCCCCTCTCTGGGGTTGGCTGGTTCTGAAGGGTGCCAAAGATGCCCTTCTAGCTTGTGCACCTTTCCTATGCAAACCCCGCCTCTCCTCAGTGGGGCTCTTACACTCTGGGCCACTGTCCCTTGCACTGGCCACCCCAGGGCAGGTGTCAGACAACAAGCGGCAGCCCTTATGCCTTGGAGTTTGCTGGAATTATTTAAGCTGGACAGCCCTAAGCCTGCACATCCTGCCACCCACAGAAACCACAGAAGGCTCTCGCCCACGCATCCTCCCTGTTTGCCTGCTGGCCCACCCTGATGCTTCCCTCAGTGGCCCTGTGTGGTGACACGTCCCGTCCTCTTGGACCTGCGAATAACCAGCGATCTGTTCAATGGCACGTGTCTCCTGATCTGGTGCCCTCACCATCCCTGAATAATAATAAAGCCTGCGTTTGAAACAGGCGTTCACCTGGGGGGCTCTGTCCCACGGCGGCCGTCACGAGGACAGTGGGATGGGGCAGGGTGCTCACACCCTGAGGGAGAAGGTCCTGTAGGAGCCACAGCGGTCACTGGGAGTGGGTCTTACCCCCACACATATGGGGCAATATAAGTGGACAGCAAGCGACTACAGGAAAGAAAACTGAGGGACTTACGGAAGGAAAGGGAGCACCTAGGAAGTTATTTCAGAGGGTGAGATGGTTCCAGAAGGGAGAGCTCTGAGTGGGCTTCTCTTGGTTCAGCCAGAGGCAGCCCCAGGGCATGAGGACCCTGAGGACCTGTGGCCTGGGCCTCTGCTGGGTCTCCATTGGCCCTCCTGCCTGGGCGCAGAGCAGAGGCCTCTACCTCCCGCGCCACCCAAAGGCAGGACGATGTTTAGAAGTGTGAGGGGCCGATTCCTGGTATTAGACCAAATGCTTCCAAAGGGCCTCTGATATTTGTGCCTGTAGCTGTGACTATGCACATTTGACTTAAAAAGAAAAAAAATCCTAGCGAAGAGTAAAGAAGTTTTAAATAGAGACATTTTACTCGAAAGGTCTGTCATCTGATCACAGGACAACACTGCCTAAGATAGTCCAAATAATGTCTGTTTCTGTTCCGGAGCCATGCTGGCTGCCGTCACATGATAAACACATCAGCAGCTGGGGGTCCCTGGCCTCCACTCACCCATCAGCTGTTTTCTTCCATTTTCTCTGTCCTGCAGGGATTTGGCTGAAAGTGGGAGGCAGACAGACTGTGAATTCTTTTATCACATTATGGTCTCCCGGGGAAACCTTTACTTCTGGATTAGAAAACAGTGTGTCCTTCTCTTAAAACTTTTAAGATAGCTATACATCTATATCTCTATATCTATCTATCTATCTATCTATCTATCTATCTATCTATCTATCTATCTATCTATCATCTAATACATATGCTATTTAAAAAGACAAAAGACAAATACACCAGTCTGAGATATTCCTTTTAATGGAACAACAGTCTGAAGGGGAAAGAAGGTGATCTTTCTTAGATGTCTCCCCTGGACAAACACAGGAGAAGAAACTGGCACAGGAAACACAGCTCCTGGCTATACACCCTGGTGGTGCATAAACAATGCACTGCCTTGGTGACTCTGGCTGCCTGAATAGCTTCGTTTTCTCACGAGTAGGGCTGCAGGCACGTAGGGATAAAAGCCTGGGGCTTCACGCCCTGCGTTTCTTCCTGGCTTGGACACTGAGGGATTGGCAGCGTGTGTTTGGCAACATGTGTTTCTCGTGCCTTCTGTTAAGTTGCCATAAATGTGCCCCGCCTTCATGACAGGAATCTTTCTCGCGTCCTCAACGACCCCTCCTGTCCTCTCCCACCACAGCTTTCTCTCCCCAAATCCAGTGCCACACGAAGGTTTCCTGTCCAGATGAGGTTGCATCAATATTCTGTCCCCCTCACTCTGACCATCTCCCACGGGGCCAGTTCCTCAGCAACCCAAGGATGAGTCCCAGGGAGAAGTCAGCTCCCGCCCTCCATGCACGTGAGACACACCTAACCCAGTTGGGGGGAGTCTCACGTGCAGCCGGCAGAGAACGCCAAGGCCATGGGGCATGTTCCCGTGTCCGCCATGGACTGGGGACCATGGGCATCAGTGTGGAGCTGCCATGCACACTCTGAGTTTTATTTACCTGTGAACATGAGGTTGTTTTACAAATGGGAGACAAAAGGGAACATTATAACAGGAAACACTTGCAGAGCCTGATTTGTGGATCCGTAAGTGAAATTTTCACATTTGATCGTGACTCAGATGTGAGTTAGGCTGGTGAGGGGACCAGTTTCCCGCTGACATACCACAGGGGGTGGTTTTTATTAAGCACGGGGCATTTTATTCTTTAATGTCCCCACTACTTCGACTTTTGGAAGCTTGGACGATTGCAGTAACACAGGACAACCACTTTTCCCCTACTTCCTTTGGTGGCTGGACCGTCTGTATTGAGTAGTGGAGCATGGCCGGAAGAGAATGGACCGTAATGCATGAGAGGCAACACTGTCTGGTCAAAAGTCCCCGGCTTTCAATTGAGAAAGATCCAGATTCAAGTTCTAACTCTGCTGTTTGCTACCTGCGTGAACTTTGATGGGTCATTTTTCTCTCACGGCCCCTGAAATGAGGACTAATAGGAAGACCCATCGCAGGTGGCTGGGAGGGGGCTCAGACGGTGGAAGTAGGAGGGAAACATCACACGCCGCCTCACATGTGACACTGAATGCCAGAGGGAACGGGACATTCGGGGCAAAACAGACACGCTGATGCAGACAATAGGTCAGCAACGAACTGTACCATCTTTTCACCGCTGACAGAAAGACCACAACTCAGAAGAGTCCTACACATGTTCTTGTCTTCAATATTAACAGATGCAGCGATGTAAGTAGAACATGGACCTCTGAATATTCACATTTGCCGCCACGATGACCAACTTCCTGCTTCTGTAAGTGGCCCCCAGAGCTCTCCAAGTCCCACCGGCTGGCCCTGGGGCTCTTAGAGCTGTTCACCACAGGTGTCTGCCCTGCAAAGGCAGGTCTAGTTAAGGAGGATTTGGCAAGGACGAGGCTGGACAGAGGTGATGGGGCAGGAATGTCAGTATTCATTCCCTTCCGTCCCCATCCACGCAGCTCGCAGAAAACAAACTCACGGCCCTTAGAGGAGCGAGGGCCACCTGTCCTGTCCCATCCTGGCCTGCGCAGTGTCTAGGCTGGTGGCAGGAACTGTGGGCAAGTTGTGGGGGCCTGAGCCCCAGGGCCTGACATAGGTTCCTGTGAGAAGGTGCTGTGACATCTGAATTTGGGATGCCCAGTCCTGCCTTGGGTCCCTGACTCCTGGATTCTTTCACTGCAGAACTGGCTTGGTGGTAAAGACCTGAGGACATGGGGACTTCCGAGACACAGAGCCCTCCAGGGCCGAGTTATTACATGAGGGTTTGCCCAGCAGCTCTGAGCGTCTGTTCCTCACCTGGAACTAGAAATGATGCGGAATCAGTGACACCACGTGCGGGCGCCCAGCCCAGGGAGGGACACAGTGGTGCTTAGGTTCCCTTTGTGCCTTAGCCATTGTCCCACACATACTTTCCTTCCTCCCATCCTGACCACTGCCACGGCACAGGGTCACTCTGCGCTGACTCTGAAGACTTTGAGAAGTCCCCTGGTTCTCCTTCTCCAGTACTTCCTGCCGTTGTCCACTGTGTGCGTCAACTACCCTCCCAACACCCTGTGGGCAAGGTTTATGGATTTCCTCCACTCCCCCCACTGTGACCTGTGACTAGCTTCCACTCAAGTGATACACCTTGACCTGGGCATTACCAGGAAATGCTGTCAGAAACTCCCCTTTGCAATGCCACGCCCCTGCCCTGCCCTTCCATGTCCTCAGCGCCCCCGCCCCAGTAGCGCAGTTCTTTGGTCACGCCTTGTCCTCTGGCCCACACACCCCACAGGTCTCACCCGTGGCCCTCCAGACTGGACACAGATTTATAAGTGAAATTCACTTCATGACTTCTGTCAATGTCCTTACCTCAGTCACTCCATAAACATTTACTGAGAAAACGAGTTCTTTTCACTTCCTTCTCTTGCATCCTCACATCCGCTTACCTTGTTTCTTCTCCTTGACTTAGTCACGTGTGACATGCCCATATTTTATGAAACCTGAGCAATACTGATCATAAAATGCACCATTCCACTATGTGCCACGCAGAATGAAAAAGTGCTCCAGGTGCCATTGGAGAATGCCACCAACTGTAAGATGCATTCTGCTTGCAGAGCTGGGAAAATATGCCTCTTATAACACAAACCGTAAGGGCATTTGTGAGATCAGTGCCAAGACACTTCTAATCTTTCTTTGCTTAGATATTACATTTCTGGAAATAGACTGAGCTGTCAGTGTCTGCCTTCCCACTTCACGGACATTCCTTATCCTGCTACAGTTTGGCTTCCTCTTCTAATAAAACTGCTCTTACAAACCAAGAACCCCATCACGATTGCCAGATCCAAGGATGGTATTTTAGGTCAGAGCTTGTGAGGCCAGTCGGTCTTCTGCTTCTTAGAACACTTCAGCTAATCTTTCTCAGCACTTCAAACTATTTAATTTTCTTTTAGCAGCCACCTGTCTGGTTTTGTGTGTTGTTCCATCTGCAATTCCTCTCCCTCTGCTGACACCTCCCACAGCAGGCTTCGGTGACAGCTCGTGCTAGGGTCACCTCTGACATCCATGTGGCTACCAGCCATCACTTCTCCATCTCCACCCTACCTGTCCCTCAGTGGCATGGGGCACAGAGGGTTCTCTCTTCCTTCCCAAGACCCAGCCTTTCCTGCCATCCAGCCAGCATGCTGTACTGGTATCCCCCCTGGCTCCTACGCTCTTTCTGCCTGTCCCTTGTTCCTTCTCGTCACCCGACATCCCGGCTCAGTCCTCCGGGCTCCTCCTCTTGGTGACCTCGTCCAGCCCAGTGGCTGTAAGAGTTGCCCACCTCTCATCTAAAGCTTGCATTTGTATCTCCTCCAACGCCAGCCTTCCTCCCACCCCTCATTGCCTGCTGGCATCGCCACCGGCTATCTAATCAGCATCTCCAACATACGATGTCAAAGGTAACTTCTCGATTCCCCCGAGCCTCTTCCTTCCACAGTCTTCTCTGTCCAGGAAATGACCACTCGCTCCTTCCTTTTCCTCAAAATGCAAGGGTTATTCCTGATTCCTCTCCTTCTATCCCTCTCAGGGGCCCTGAAGATTGAAATGTATCTAGAATCCAGTTCCAGATGCCATGCTGCGTGAGACTGGCCTCCCTCCCTCCTTCCTTCCTTCCTGCTTCGTGCCCTCCCCAGACTGCTCTTCTTCTCAACAAAGCACCCAGCGTGAACCCTTGGAAAGATAACAGAGTGACCGTGTGTTTCCAGGCTTACCCCTCCTCAGCGGCTTCCCCTCTCACTCAAGGGAGAAGCCAAGGTCCAGTTTGGACCTCCTGGCTTCATCTCCCACCTTCTCCCGGCCTTGCTCGCTGCCACTCTGAGCCCCCAAGGTGCCCAGAACTTGCCATAGGGGCCTTGGCTGGTGCTGTGCTCTGCCCAGGATGCCCGCCCAGATCCCCAGGTTCCTTCCTTCACATCACATTGTCCTATCCCCTGAGCACTCTACCGTTTTTATATTATCATTTAGTTCTCGGTCATCTTTAATTTTCATTGATAGCTGCCTCTAATCACCTTTTGCAAATGGAGGTAGCAATTCTAAATGCAAATATTTGAATAAGGATTCTGAACTGTGCCCATCATTGGGCAAACAAAGCATACAGCCAGGATCTAAAATTTGGGAGTTTATATACATTTTCCGAACTAAAATTCCATAAAGAATTCTTCCTTTTATGGTACAAGTTTTCAAACCTGGACTGCACCCAGTATAGTTAGTAAACGTGGGAAAATATCCATTGAGTTTTCTCTCCAACAACTAAAAATGTCTCATTTATTCCATGGAGACCTTCCTTAACGCTTTCATCAAAGCAGAGGATTTGTGAATAAAAACTTTTACATGTTTAAAGAGTGGGGCAACTTGAAGTCGGCAATACTAAGAATAAAAATTTATGGAGTGGAAGTGTTGAGCCCTCCGCCGGTGTTCCGAGCAGCTGGAACAGGAAATCCTACCCAGAGAGAGAGAGAGAATTCCCCTAAAGAAAGCATTCTGTTGCCCTCACTAAGTTGATTCAGAAGTGTTTTCTCTCTCAGCGTGTCCACTCCTGATGCAAAGTGGCCCCGGGCACAGGCGGTTTGCGTAGTGGACAGTCGTGTTGCCCCAGCGTTGTCAGAAGGGGGATGTCCCTCCAGTAAAGCACCTGTGCGTCCGTAGGATGGGGACGAGCCAAGTGAAGGAAACTGCACCATTAACACGGCCATCGTCAGCGCCAGCAAGACTGCCTCCCAGCGCTCAGCTCAAGTCCACAGCAAGACAGCGGAAGTGGCCGGTGTGCGTGAGCCCTCGGGCTGTGTTCTGGCTCTGTGATCCTCCCCCTGCAGTCCCAGGCGATGGTACCAGTGGCCTGACCCCCTCACAGCATTCCGGTCGCTCTCTGCTTTACTGACTGTCAGGAAGTTAAGTGCTCTGACAAAAGACCAAGCACAATTGGAAAGCTTACGTAAAGCACCCACACGAAAGGTCTGACAATTAAGTTCGCGAACTTTCCATCGTGTAACTGCATAGTGGTAAGTTCGGGAACTTAATTGTCGGACCATGCTTTCTGAGCATACGGCACAGCAGGAGAGTGTGCCCGTGGTCAACACTGGGGATTCTTGGTAGAAACCTAATGACACACACAAAAGCACCTATTAAGAAACTCCAGAGGCATGAATTTCTTTTCCCACATTTCACTCTGGAGATTCTTTCTGTGTTTGGTGTGTGTGTGTGTGTGTGTGTGTGTGCGCGCGCACACACATGCATATTTAATGTAGGGCAAGGGGACTTGAAGCTTTTTGAATTGCTTTATTTTCTGTGCCGTGATGGGGTGCCTCCATGGACTGCCAGCCGCTCACTTACAATGAGTCTCCCTGCTCTTCAAAGCACAGTAGAGAGACGCGATGGGGAAACTTTCCATTCATGGGAAGGTTTTATAATCATGGTGTCTGGATTTCTAAAAGCTTGTGTATGGTCTTTTGTCATCCCTTCCGTGGAACATAACACAGCATTTGGCAGTCTCTTCATGATATTTAAAATTCTCTAATACAAATCCTTAGCTTTCTGTACAACTCAAAATAGAGAGCTGGTTGTGAAGACACCACATTTAAAGTTCTTAATTTCTATATTTTTGTGTTTTGGAAGGTTATCATCAAAGTTCACAATTGTTCATCATATTTGAAACATGTTTCTTCCCCAACCACTACACCCACCAACCAAGAAAGTCAGAAGCAACTGGGATGCATGCATCCCAACCACCCGGATCGACCACGTGTGTGTGTGTGCATGTGTGGGTGGCTCAGAAAGGGCTGGAAATAACTGAGCAAACGGCCCCACTTTCTAAGTTCACAACCACTTGCCCCATTTCCTAGTGCATATAAGCATCCCCCTCTGAAAAGAATCACCAAAGTTATTCGCGTTCACCCCCTCTCACATCCCTTCTTTTCTCCCCTCCTTCAAAGGGGCGCCTGGTACATACGCCTGACATACGTGACTCTGTCCTGTTTTCCTGATTGACTTCTCATCCCTGTGCCAGCCCTGCACTCTCACCATTCATAGTGTCATTTACAAAATGTAGAGGGCTCTTCAGGTTTAAAAAAAAAAAAAATCACAGAATAGTAAGTGGTCTCATTAGTTCCATAATTTCAACTTAAAAGCAGCAGATAACAGCAGCGGGTATGCCTTTGTGAAGGACTGTAAGATACAAAATATTAGGATAAATAATTTTCACTCAAAGAAAATTTAAAATAATTCTTATGTGTTTTATAATTATCTAGCAATAGTTTACTCATTGGTTGTCTGAATTTTAGCAAGTAACTGAGGTTCCAGTTGGCTGTTTTTCATCAGGGACAGGTCCAGTGTTAGAATTCTGGGCTCATTCACTCTCCAGTAGCAGAGTGGTGTCGTCTCTAGGTGGCCAGGTTGGAAGGAGAGGATTGAGGGTTGGACACGTAAAATCTGCCACAGCTGCAAATGGATTCCTATCCTTGCCCCTCAGAGTAGATGTAAACACATATTTACATTTGGTCTCCCATTAGGTTCCCTGGGAAACAGACCTAAGAGATGGAGGTTTGCATGCAATTCCCCCGCAACCCTGGGGCTTTCAGAGCAAAGCTCGCGGGGGTTCAGAAAGTAAGGAGGTGGAAAGGAAATGGGATCCAGCAGATGGAACTTGAAACTGGGATGCAGTCAGGACAAAGTCCCAGCTGGTCCCTGGGACACAGGTTCTGACTTGGGGCCTTTGTTCCCTAGCATTGACCGGTTATTGGATACAAGTCAGATCTCCATCAATGACACATAGAAATAAAAATGCCTTACAAAGAAAGTAGGTACTATAATTGAATTATAATTTATAAAGCATCAAAGACAATTTTGATATAGTCACAATCTTTTTAAAAGAAAAAAAAATTGGAAATAATTTAAGTAGTTGGTCTCAAGGTGGCATTACATGGTGCTGAGCACCCTGGACTCTGAAGCCTGGCTGTGTTAATTGGAATCCCAGCTCTACCCCTGCTGGCTGTGCGACTGTGAGTAACTTACTTTACCTCTCTGGGCTTCATTTCCTTCAGGTGTGAAAGCGAGGTGCTAAGCATATCTACCTTATAGAATTTCTGTGAGGCTTGAATGAATTAATAAGGAGAGCGTGTATAGAGCATTTACTGGCATATAGTGGGTGCTGCAAAATATTAGCTCATTTGTATGAACCATTCTAAAGCAGAATTAACTCACCCTTTCTATACGCAAATTATTTCCCAAATGTAATCCAATAGGAAGTAGAATCATTTCCTTAAATGGCCCTGGAAGTCACTGTCGCCCAGACGTATGGTGAAAATAAGGCTGAGTCAACCAACAGGCAATTCTAATGTTGTTTGAGGCGACGCATGTCTCGGTCAACTCAGGCTGCTGTAACAAGTACCCAGCCCGGGCGTCGCAGCCAGCCACGTTCATCCCGCCCAGGCGGGGGCCGCAAGCCGGAGACCCGGGCCCCTGCAGATCTGGTGTCTGGGGAGGACCTGCTTCCTGGTTCACAGACGGCGACTTCTGTGCCCTCACCTGGAGGGAGGGGCGAGGGGGCTCTCTGGGCCTCGTTATAAGGCCAGTAATCCCATCAAGGGGGCCCCACCCTCACGACCTCATCCCCTCCCGAGGCCCCACCTTCAACCACCACATGGAGGGTGGGGTGTCAGTGTCTGAGTTTTGGGGACACAAACATTCACAAACACAGCAACGCAGATCAGATTTGGAATCCTGACGGATGCTGTCAGTCCAGAAGTGCCACCAGAAGTCACAACCGAGAGGGAAGTTTAAGAGTACATGTTGTCTCCTAAGGTTTAAGAAACGTTGCTTGTGTCAGGCAGAACTGCAGATGACTCTGAGAAGCCTCCACTGAGAGCAAATCCATCACAGGCCGGGGGTGGCGGATGTGATGGAGAAAACACGAGTACAGCAACAATCAGTGTGAAACCTTTCTTCTCTTCCACGTCCAGTCTAGATGAGTCTGACCATTGCCTACATTCATATAACCAAAGCCTCAGTAAAATAAGGCACAGTTTAATTTCCCCCCTTCAGAACACCTCAGACCTGGACTGGATGACTTCAGTTTCGCCCGCATTTGGGTATCATAGAAGCAGAATCACACAATACTGGTGATTTTTTTACGTGTAAGTAGCTTTTCTCATGCTGAGTCATGTCTCAGTGCACGGATGGAGCACGGGCTGCTACCTGGTACCATGGCGGTTGACTCAGGCTTGTTTCAGTTTGGAGCACACGGCCTGAGCTCACCTCTCCTCTCACCTGAAGAACACCCAGGGCTATCACTGTACACAGAGGGGCACGGGGTCAGCCTGAAATAGCTCTTCTGGTACAAAGCTTAAGCTACAGCTTAGAGTAAGCATGGCAAAGCATGTTCCTGGAGCAGGTGCCAACTCTCCAAGTCCTAAGGCCAGACAGGTGGGGGCATGTCCCTGGAACTGGAAGACTCAATGCACCAGAGCTTCAGGTGGAGAGGGGCCTGGGACTCAGGAGGCCTGAGAGATAAACGGGAAAGGTCATGAACAGCCGGGGAGCAGAGGGCAGGGTAGGGCACTGGAACTTTCCTGAGGGAAATGAGAAGTAACTGTATTTTAAGCAAGCAAATGACTTGACTGGATTTTCTATCCGAAAAAGCTCTCTAACTGTAGTGTTACTTTCTGTGTTCACTTACCTTCTATTTTCTCTGGATGCATAACAAGGTGTTGTGTCTTGTTCTGCTCTCTTTCCCCCGTTCCTCTCCCCTCCCTTCTCCCCCTCCCTCCTTTTAAGAAGACTTAGGAAGGACCTCCTCTCACTAACACACATTCTCCGAAATGATGGCCCTTTACCAACAATTATTTCCTGATCTCTCGCTGCGTTCCTGAAATCAGGCTAGCTCCTTGACGATTTTATGTGCTAGAAAAATACATACTTATGCTTTTAGGATTTGAGCTGCATTAAAGAAAACATTTCAGAGATGTGACAAGTACTCAGTCCTTAGACACAGTGAGTGTTTTTCCAGAAGACAGACCCCCAGCACCACAGACCTGGAAGAGATGCAAGGGCCCTTCATCTTTACACAGACAAGTCTGAGGTTCAACTCTCTTCTACAGGCGTCCTCACAATGGGCTGCCCACCCCAGCTCAGCTGTTCTTAAGAAGAACCTGAAGACTCTCTGAGAATTTTAATTTCATTTTCAGACCATTCTAGCCATCATAGAAAGTCCTTCCTCGTATTAGCCAGAAAAGTATGTTTCTGTGCAACTAGTGCTGTTACTCCCAGTCCTGTTTTGTGACCCCATGAACAAGCCTGACACATGGTTGTCATGACTACCTGTCTGTAATCCCAGGACGAGTATCACATCCCTCTAACTCTTCTCTTTCCTAGATCCAACACTTAGACTTCCTCCAGCCACGCTTGGTAACACAGCTCCTTGTCCCCTCCTTCTTCTGTTTGTCCTGGACATACTTGCGATTCAGGGTTCTGAATTGACAGTGCTGTTCGGAAATGACGTGAGACGTCGTGGCTGGCTGAGCGGCCTCAGTGGGGCAGTAATATCACCTCCCTGATTTTAGCTTCTGTATTTCCAGAAACACAACTCTGACTGGTAGTGAGTATTCCGGTACACACAGCTCCAAGTGGACTTACACTGAATTTGAAATGATCCTAATAGAACCCAAACAGAGATCTGTAGTTATACCTACTGAGCAGTAACACACTGGCTAGAATCTGAGAAGCAAGACTCAGAGTTCAGGGCCTAATCCAGCTGCTTGTGTGCAGTAAAAGCAACGTCCACATTTAATGTCCATCCCTACCAAAAAGCTAAAGCAGGAACTTCCTGCCTGCATGGAAACCTTCCACATCTGTGTTTTCCAACATGCTACCACAAGCCACATGTGTCTCCAGAACACTGGAAATGAGACCAATGCTTCTGAGAAACTGAATCTTTAAACTGCATTGAATTAGACAGTGAAGGCTTATGAAACCAATCTATCACCAAAAGGGAAGTAGAAGAGCGTGATAGGCACGTTGGAGAGAGAGAGAAAGAAGCAGAAAGAGAGAAAATGTTTCTGAGATATGGCTGTGAGCCAATTTTGTAGAATAATCATTGGAGGACAAAGAATTCCTTACTTTCTGGTATTAAATAAATCTTATAGACAAATTAAGAAAAACATCACTACAGCTATATAGATAAATTAATGTTCACAAAAATATTTGAGTTAAGTAGTATTAATTATCTTCTTACATATGAGTATAAGTGTGAACAAATTGTCCAATTAATGGCGTGTACATATTAAGTAGGAAAGCCTAGATTTTAACCCAGATTTATTTCAGTCTAAAATGTGTATCTATTATGTATATGTACGTATGCGTTGTCATGTGTAATTTATTTCACCATGTGATATCTATGATATCAATTTTAATATATGTGTACATAGAACTATGACATGTTTATATGTATATGTACATAAATATGGAAAAATGTATACATTTCTATGTATATTATATGTATTCAACTAGGTAAATTTCACTGATGAAGAATAACATTTTCTAAATAAGAAGCCACCTTTCTGTATAAAATAGTGATGGAACAAAGTCATATGATGAACCTTAGAAAGATCTAAAAAGAGCTATAGAAACTGTAATATTATATATATATATATACACATTAGTTATATGTCTACATATATGTGTGTGTGTGTATATATATATACACATATATATACGCACATTAGTTATATGTCTACATATATGTGTGTGTGTGTATATATATATACACATATATATACGCACATTAGTTATATGTCTACATATATGTGTGTGTGTGTATATATATATACACACATATATATACACACATTAGTTATATGTCTACGTGTGTGTGTGTGTATATATACACACACATATATACACACATTAGTTATATGTCTACATATATGTGTGTGTGTGTATATATATATACACATATATATACACATTAGTTACATGTCTACATATATGTGTGTGTGTATATACATATACACATATACACATAGGTTTTTTTTCCATCTTAGAAGTCGTTTGGTCTTTAATTAGTGCCATTCCCCACAGAACTTGAGCTCCATAAAATAAGACAGGGAATCCGTCTCCCATGTTTCACTCTGTATCCAGTCTTTGAGTTTCCCCTCCAGACAATGGGTGTAGCGGAGGCTCATCTGGTATTGTCACCACGAGAGGATCAGAAACATCAGTTGATATTTTCGTTCTGCTGCTTAAGTGAGTCGCGGAATCAGAGACTGGAGGGAGTTGAGAGGCTGCACCTGACCCCATCAGTTAGAGATGAGGCAGCCAAAGTCCATCATGGTGAAATGATGTACTGAGGTCTCGGAACGAGTTTGTCACCACTGTGAGTTAGATCACAAGAGCCCGTATGCTGAGGAGTTTATACTTTTAGGACATAGTTGGTTTATCTTTTCGCTCTGATTCTTACATAATTTGTGATTGATATTTGTCTTCCTGGTTCAATTTCATTTCCTTCCTCTCTAAAAGAGAAAAATAAGGTTGAAGAACAATGCCCCTGCAGTTGGCAATAATAAAATTTCTGGAAAAACAGGAAACTTTTAACTTGGCAAAGATGAAATTAGTGAAGTGAATAAAGTAAGTTATGATTTGAGTTGCATAGATCTCTTATCCCTGCTCATCACATGTAACTTTCAGAGCTGATACCCTTCTACACGGAGGTGGGGTTAGTAATAATAATTACTAAGTCATAAATTGTGATTTGTTGAGCACTTACTGTTTACAGCTATGAATTAGTCAGCTCAGGCGCCATAACAAAGCACCACAGATTGGGCAGCTTAAACAACAGACATTTATTTTCTCATATTTCTAGGGGTCAAAAGTCTGAAATCAAAGTGTGACAGGGCTGGTTCCTGCTGAGGCCTCTCTCCCTGGCGTGCAGACGGCCGTCTTCCCTGTGTCCTCACGTGGCCGTCCCTCTGTGTGTCTGTGTCCTCATCTCCTCTTCTCATAGGACACCAGTCGGATTGCATTAGGGCCCACGCTGCTGGCCTCATTTTGCCTTAATCCCCTCTGTAAAGGCCCTTTCTCCAGATATGCTTACATTCTGAGGTGTTGCAGGTTACGGCCTCAACATATGAATTTGGGCGCCCACTTTATTATATCTCACACATAATTTTGACAATAAAGCAGTAAGATACATAGTGCTACCCTCATTTGACAGAAACTTAAGTTCAGAGAACTGACATGTTCAAGAGCACACACCATTATGGGATGGAGCTGGACTTGGAGATCTTCTTGGTCTACCTTCCAAATCCTAACTTTCCCCACCATGTCAGACAGCCACCAGGAGACGTGTGTGTGTACTCACTACCTGATGGGGCAGAAGACAGGCAGAGGTTAAATCCTAGGGCTGGTCCGCTGGACTCTAGCCAAACTTTAGCAAGAACCCACATTTAAAGGGGCATCTCCATGTTCTATACAACTTCGAGGTCATATTTCCTTCTAGTAAAATGACATCTCTGCAAAGTTTGTACTTATTTATCCTGTTTTCCAATTATATGTGTTGTCTCATAATGAATTCCTGAAGTGTTTGGTGAGAGAGAGAGAGAGTATGTGTTGTGGGTGTATAGTTGTTTCTGTATGGGTGGACATGCCCGTTATTCACGGTGTTTTAAGGGACATGTAATGACCAGGCCTCATCCCGTCATGTCTCACAGTCTTTCGGATCTGTTCTGGTGACTGCTGCATAGGACGAAGCCTTGAGAGTTGGAGCCAGATGAGTAGTATGACGTGAACCAGGAGCTGTGGAGGGAACTACAGTCCTGGTCTTGCCAAGCCATGCACCGCTCTGGTCCTCTGCGTCCTAATTTCCACATTAAGGAAATCGTATGAAGCAACTTCTGTCTTTAAGATCTAATGTGTTTGCATTTTCACCATTTTATTTCCACTTAAATAAAAAGGAAAAAAAAATCAGAAATGTTGCTTTAAAAATCAAACAAAAAATTAAAACCAGAAAGACGATATCTTAAGAGTAATACTTGGGTTAATTTTAAACATTTGTTTATGAATTAGAAGTTTATGACCCATTTCTAATAGATGTCTTATACCGTTTCTAGAAAATTGGTTAAAGTAAATTGTCATGGCTCAATGATTCCGATTCTCATTTAAGATTTTATGTTTCCACTGAAGCTTCAGTTCAGGTGGTGGAATCTCTTTACAATTAGTTTTAAAAATATTTTTAAAATGAGAATTTCCAAGTGCTTCTCTGCTATAGAAAATTTGGAAACTATAGAAAAGTGTACAGAACAAAGCAAAAATGCACCCCACGCTCACTGCGCAGAGAGGAACACCAGACATGCTTGGATGTGGATGATTTGTGTTGAGAGAGCAGGTCCGGGTAGCTGGCTTTGTCATCTAGCTTTATGTTGTTCTCTGTAAGTCCTTCAGTCTCATGGTTTTCCCAGCCCAGGCCCTGGGTCGCATGGGCTACAGCTAAGAATAATCATCAGGCCGACATCAGCACGCCCTCTCACCTGCTTTTTGAACACCCTTGATTATTCACTATTACTTTACGTGGAGAAGAATGAAAATGGACTTTTTAGATGAACTTTCCCACCAGGGGATCCAAGGCCTGGCTGAGAAGAGAGAGTGAGGATGACGTTTTGGAATCTGGACAAGGCCCTCAGAACACCTCTTTCTCTGTGACTCCCCGCCCTTCTCTAAGCATGTTTGACGAGGTGAAAATCCAAACGAGGACACAGAGGGCAGCGGAGGGTAAGTGGCAGTAGTGGCCCGTACGTTGTTCTCATCATTCCCACTTAGGAACAATGCATGCAGGATTCCAACAGTCACGATAGGCCTTGCAACCAACGTGTGTGCCCCTGGTCGGTATGTGACTTAAAGCAGAGGGAGTTCTGAAGGTGCGCTGCTGCAGGCCGGAAGTCCAAAGTTTGTCACTGACCCCCAGATCTTGGTTGTAGAAGCTGCCCATGTCATCTGCCATCGACATCCAGATGGGAAGCTGGCATGCAATGACAGCTGACAAACAGCAGATGCCTTCAGAGAAGCAAATTCCGATATCTTGTGTTAATATATCCTTACGGGAATTCATAACGTTCTCTAGGCAGTGGGCCAAGAGATAGGCAGCAGGACTTTGAAATAAGAGTAGCGCTGGGGAGGGTGTTGTTTCTGAAGTGCATTTTCCTGGCAAACTCACCCCGCAGTGGGCGTTCTAATAGCTGAGCACGCACAGGACTGTGTCTTGGATGTTATTTGGATGTGGGTTGAGGTGAGCTTGGCTCTGGTCCAACGATCCGAGGTAACCGCCTTGCTTCGTGCACTGTCAGCACTCTGGGTGTATTTGGCATCATTGTCAGAGTCAGAACAAACCGGCTTACATAAAAAGAGTTCCTCATGCTTGGGCTTCAGCCAGCGTGGGGATGTGCAACTGTCATCATTCACCCTTGGCTTTCCCCGGGTGCTGCATGGATCCTTCCTGGAGCTTTCTTAGGTGACAGCCGGGATGACATTTTGCAATGTCTATGGGCAATTACCAGATTTTAAGGTAACAAAAGAAACTCCTGCTAGGCTAGTCAGTTTCACCGCTTGCTTACAAATGTTACAATTTTGTACGTCATCATCATCAATTCCGTGGCTTAAAAACTATTTTTATTAAACAAAACAACAAAAATGTACTCTTGAATTTCTTTAGCTTTCTTATTTGTTGATTTACTTTCCCTAATTAATTGACCAGCCAATTAGCTCATTTGTTGAATAGTTAATGAAATAAGAATTAGGGATTTGGACAAGTTAGTGAATTGAGGGCTTCTGTTTTTGAAGGTCAATCATTCTTTTCTGTCATTTTTTTTTTTTTTTAACTATTGTATTAGCACCATGTCATGAAGAAAGGAAAGGACAGAAAAATCCACTGGCTTAAAGAAGAAATTCTGTTAATTAAAATGAGTCCTATTGACTGGAAGTTCTTGAAGGGAATACCGTCTTCGGATGTGTCTTCAGAAGTAACCCAGTTTCTTCCACTAGCTGGAGAACTTTAGACTCTGGGTTGACCAGAATTTTCACATATGAAATTAGGTTTAGAAGCATACACTAGTCCTAAATAGGTAACCCAGCACTCAAAGTTTGATCGATCCGTCTGATCCATGACATAAATTCACTGGTGAACATATTTTTGTAACTTAAAGGTTACAAACAACATTCAGGTTAAATGTTACAAAAAAGAGTGATGATAAGTGTTGTAAATAATAACCTGCTAGATGATACTCTAGCCAGCTGCTGTGGGACCTCGTCCTTATCTGACGATTGTTTATGTGGTACCAGAATTGTTAAAGCTGTGGCACTTGTCTTTACACTTATCCAGTGAAAATCAGTGGGGCAAGAGGACCCTGGATCCCCATAACCTACTTGCCCGGGCAGTTCTCGTGGAGAACTGGTGAGATGAGAAAGTAATCATCATTGCCCACCCCGGCACCGAGGGTGGGGTGTGTTAGGGGTGAATTTGGAGATGTCTTTGCATCTCCATGGGGTTAAGTGCCCTTTAGTCCAGTATACAAAAAAGCATGGGGTTTGTAGGGACCTATTCTTCTGTAGACCTAGGAAGTTAAGTTCCTGTGGGCCACTAGCTCTCAGAGGGTCCCTCCCTTCCTCCACTGCCATGAGGACTTACCTGGTGTCACTGTCTGTCGCTGGGCTCCTGGCTTAGTTTCCACAAGAAGCATGTTATAGATGCCATTACAGTTTTGTGCTATAGTCCAGATAACTGTGGGTTAAATAAATCTTTCAGTACAGCAGTTTTTCCTATAAGAAAATAAAAAGATGCTGATTCAAAACGGACTGTTAGAACATAACCCAGTGCTAAGTGGGGACGATGTGCTCTACATCAATCACAGAACTGTTCCGAGTAGATCGCTTTACTGGGGGTGACCGAGGCTGAATGCTGTCAGCTACAGAACGCATTCAGGTGACAAATCAGGAGGCCTTGCAGTGCAGTCACTAGTATACAGAGCTTAAGTTTCTCCCGAAACTGGAGCTGAGACAACGGGATAGGATACCTCCAGCACACACACACACACACACACACAGTATGATCGGAAAATGGAACATTATGTCCTATTATTCTTTCATTCCCCAAACTTACGCTGCCTAGAAAAACAGGTACGACTTTCAGACATCTATTACGACTAGGATAGCATGATTTTCCATGTGCCAGTTTGTCTCAGATACTGTTACTATAATGATGTGTGCCAAGAAGACACCAGCCGTGGATATTCATGCACTTTAAGAAGTCTTTGTCCTGAAATTCCTGGAGAACTTCATCTGTGTGTACGTACGTGTGTGTTTGGATCACCCAATCACAAACACATAGATACATAAGCCTTGAGAGAATAGAAATGTCATCAGAAAAGAGAAACATGCCCATTTACTGAGAAATGACCTTAGATTATTCCCTCAAATGTAGAGAAATATAAGAACATTTAATGGCCACACACTTGCAAAGAAGACCTTAAAAAAAAAAAATACAACTAGCCTGCTATCTTTTGGTCTTTGGAAAAAAATCCATCTCATTACAGTGAAAGATTATGTTTGAGAGAAAAAAGCTGAGTTTTGTTGATATCTATGGGCAGAGGATGCTTCTCACTCTAGCAGTGTTCTGCCGGACCAGGCAGAACGATCACATCTAATGATTTTGAAGGAAAGTGACCCTCTGTGTGGTCCATGAGCTTTTAGAAGGCAGGAACTGTCTTATTGGACTTCAGTACCAGGAGAAAGCCGAGCATTTCATACGCACTCCATAAATTCTTCTTGAATGAGTGAGAAAGTGCCAACTGTCAGTTACGTGCCTGCTACTATCAGTTCCTGAGCCCAATTCAGGCCCTGTTTATATCAGTTCTGGGAGTGGCCTTTAATAATAGGTATTAACATACTGCAAATCTTGAGGAGCTTAGTGAACAACGTAAAAATAATCTGGGAAATTGCTCGGAGTATTCAAACGGAAGTGCAATCAAACTTGTTCCCAAGTGTCATGGAGACGATTCCTGCGTCCAGTGAGACTAGACCCCTCCAGCCACAGAGCAACTTCCAACTGTGTCCTGTGAAGGAAGCTCCTTTCTCCCGTGCCACAGCCGTACAGGGCAGGTGCTGGTCTGAGGGTGGGGTTCTACTCCATGAGTGCATGGAAGGACGCCCGCTCTTCTGGTCTTGTCGCTTCTGTGCTGCAACCTGCAAAACGTGAATCACTGCCGTGGGTGGGGGGTGGTCCAGGGCGCAGGAAGGCAAAGGAGCTGAATTGCAGACGAGTGGCTTGCCTTTCATGTGGAGATGACGTCAGCATGTCACAGGGCTCATCCACTCATGGCCCACTGACCCGGACCTCTCCACGTAGGAGTTCCATTCAATGGACGGGGGCACATTTAGTCTCGAGGTGGGGGAGCCCTTTGTCTCAGTAAATCCCATCACTGTGGGAGGAAGGAAGACGGCCTCTGGGGGAAACCTGGAAGCTGTCTGCTACAGGAGAGGCAAGGAGGCCTCCACTCTATTGCAGGCATGTGCTCATGCTTTAAATGCACATGTATGGATTGTCTATTCTGTACCAGGCACTGTGTTAGACACAGAAGTACACACAAAATATGAGCTCTGCTTTCAACAAGCTCAATTCCAGGGAAGAAAATGAATCTTTAAAACTTAGTTTTAATTCACAGAAGTGCAATCTAGAAACAAGTTTTAGGTCTGAGGAGCACAAAGAATGTAATTTCTAAAGGGTTTTGGGAAGCGTCAAAGACAATGATTTTAGAGGGTCTGGAGGACTGAGAGAAAGAAACTCACCAGCCTTTAAGGGTACACAGGAATATTCTGGGCAGAGGAAAAATATTTGCTAAGCTCAGAGGAAAGAGGTATCCTGCTCTGTTTTCGGAAACGGAGAAGTGAATGGGAATGGAAGGAGAGATGAAACTCGGTAAGTCAGTGACGGAGAAGAGCTGAATGACTTGGCCTGTTATGTCACATGAAAAAGTCTAACTTTATTCCCAAGTGGAGAATAGACATTCAAGAGATTTCTAAGCTGGGTGAGCTAAGATCTGCATTAAATAAAAGTGGGGGGGCCTAGCGACCCCCCACCAGGGAAGGAATGATGAGGGTGCACTGGGGATTAAGCAAAGGGCAGATTTGTGAGGAGTTTGAGGTAGTACTGACTCGGGTCACAGTCTGGGTTTCACTTCCCTCATGTACACGCTAACCAGCAAGGGTTTTGGCGACTTCACGTGATTTCTAATGCACTTAGTGCACTGGAAACTTGTAATAAATATCTGTGGAATGAACACGAGACTGAATTTGGAGATCTCACCTTCCTCAAACAAAGCCAGCCTAAAAGCTTAACGTATGTGATCACTATACAAGTAGGTTAAGGTAATCCATATGAAGTTAGGAATACGGGCAACGTTCCACTCCATACAAACTTTACGTTTAAATAAGTAGACTCAATTTAAAATGAAGCATACCTCCCTCTCACAAAGTAAAGTACCAGTTCAGTTCAACAAACATTTTTCAGCCTTTTTACATCCTTCTATTCACTGGATGAATACCTTTCTGCAACCCTGTTGACTGTGCCTTAGTTGAATGCTGCCTGTGACCAACCAAGGGGGTCTGGTCCCCGCTCGTGTCTGTCAGGTTGACGAGAAGGGCTGAGGGAATGGGAGCATCCACCAGAATTCTCCAGGATGGGATCGGGGCGGCTCTGTGGGGGGACACCTTGAGGAATCTCACACACATCTTTGCAGTTGGTGTGCACAGACCTAGTCACATTTCAGACAGCAGAGACCCCTCCCTCCTCCCACAGGAAGGGCTTGCTCACACTCCCAGCTACGAAGGGCCCTCGCTGTGGACTCATGGCCCTTCCCCAGCTGACCTGATGGATGTGTGGAGAGCCAGCCCAGCCACTGTTCCCAGAGCTCAGGGCCTGCCTGACGTTCCATGTCCCCCACACTTACTCAGTGTATGACTGCACAGGCCAGTCTTCAGCAACCACTGCGGAACTCGGTTTTGTCATCTGGCCAATAGGGGAGCAGTTCTTCATGTATGACACGAGAATTCCGGCCCCATGGTATTGTTCTTACCCTGTCACTGCCTAAATCCTTCAATTCCTGGTCAAGTACCCTCCACAGCCATTTCTGCTGCAGGATCTTTTATTCCAAAGGCTGATATTTATTTGTTTCAGGTACAAAAAAGTGTTCCATCACCATAGACTGAATGTTTGTGTCCCCAAAATTCGTATATTAAAACATACTCCCCAATGTGGTGGTGTCATAGAATGAGTGACCTCATAGAAAATGAGATGAGTGACCTCATAGAAAAGGCCCAGAAAGCCTCCCTCCTGTGAGGACACGGGAGCAGGTGCCATCTACAAACCAGGAACCAGATGTGGAATGTAGGGACTTCCAGCCTTCAGAACTGGGAGAAGTACATGTCCCTTGTTCATAAGTCTGTGGTATATTTCTTGTAGGAGCCTGAAGAACTAAGATTTTGATCATTATTCTCATGCTAATTGCTCCACATGAATTAACTAAAATGTCTCTTTTTTCATGCAATTTTAGTTGCACTACATCTAAATATATATGTACACAAAGTGAATTTGTGCAGGGTTCTTCACTGGGAAAGAAACACATGACTCTGACGTCATTTGTTTTCTAACATGTGAGGCGCTTACCTTTCCTTGGGGGCTCAGTCTGAAAATGCAGCCTGATTAGAAACAGAAACCCATCCACGTCTGACTTTCCTGGTGAGTCCCTCCTACCGTCCCCTGGTGTGTCCTCGAAGGGCAGCTGTCATCTCCGTGGTTGGCCCTGTATTGTCTGAATTCTTATTCTCTTCAAATGACATGAACCTGAAGCTCCTCTAAGAATGATATTGGGACAGAAGAGCAGACGTCTGTGGGGAGGGAACAGCAGTGACAGTGACAGTGATATGGAGTCAGACTTCCTGGGGTGGGGGGAGGTGGCCCAGTGGAACTGCACCGTAGTGTTTAAAACCTTATGGTTTGCCCTCAGGTCCTATGCTTTTAACTTAATCTATTGTCCTACCAACCCCAGCTCTGCCCAAACCTCCCTACTTCCCCAAGGGCTCATGATTCCAAATCTTTCCTCTGCTCCATTTTTTTTCTTTCCTCCTGAGAATTCATTGCTTTCTAACATACTGCATATTTTCTGGCTTCTTATGTGTTTTCATTATAATTTTCTCTCTTACCACGAAGTGAGTCCCTACGTGAGGGATCTTCGTCTAGTCTGTCGCCATACATGCCAAGTGTCCAGGGCATTGCTTGGCGTACAGTAGGTCCCTCATACGTGCATGTTGAATGAATAAGTGACTGCTGGTTGTATTCTGGGAGGCATGTAACGTTGCGTGTGTAAGCAGGAAAGTCCGTTAATTGCATTAAATGATCGTCTGAAGGTGATCTCCGCATGAAGACCAGCCTTGGTCATTTCTCTCAGAGGATGTCAACAATGGCTATTGAGATTGCATTTATATGCAACGGCTACTGCCATCTCCTACTGTAACAACCCACCAGATCACAGAGAATGGGAGCCCTCCGGAAGGCCGGGGTTCGCCTGCATTCAGTGGGGCGTGACCCGTGGCTCTAGGCACACCGGGCCATCAGAAAGTACGTCTGCCACATGGCTCAGGACAACTGAAACTCGAAGTCCATCCTTGTGGCCACCTGTGTTGAGTGGGGTATTTCAAGTATGGACTTGTTGGCGCTCTTTTTCTCAGCTTGCCCAAAAGCGATCCCATGGGAGCCTGGAGCCTTCACTGACATCCAAGGTTGGTGCTTTCAGGGCGGTCTGGACAAGAGGCAGCCCCAGTGGACAGAGCAGAAGGCCACGGAGGAGGAGGGAGCAGAGAACCCAGCTCAGAGACACCTTTTACAGACTCACGGCTAGGGTTACGGGGAGGCTAAAGCAACTCCTCATTTTCATGTACTTTTAAAACATTGTTTCAGGTGTACAAAACAATGTAATAATTAGACATTCACACCCCTCACAAAGTGATAACTCCTCCCCAATCTACTACCCCTCTGACATCGTATATAGTTGTTACAATTCCACTGACTCTATTCTCTATACTGTATTCCACATCCTGTGACTATATTTATATGTGTGTATATATATATATATATAAAATTATAGTTGACATTCAGTTTTATTCAGCTTCAGGTGTACACTGCAGTGGTCAAGCGTCTACACAGTCCATGAAGTGGTCTCCCTAATAGGACAAGTGCCCATCTGACACCCCACAGAATCTTTACAACGTTATTGATTATATTCCCCAAACTGTCTTTTGTATCCCCATGGCAGGATTGTGGTTTCCAATTTGTGCTGTCTAACCCATTCACTTTTTCCCCCATCCCCGCCCCCTCCCATCTAGCAACCATCAATTTTTTCCTCTGTATCTTTGAGTCTATTTTTGTTTTGTTTGCTCGTTTATTCTATTCTTTAGATCCCACACGTACGTGAGATCATATGGTATTTGTCTTTCTTAGTCTGACTTATCTCACTTGGCATAATATTCTCTAGGTCCATCCATGCTGCAAATGGTAAGATTTCATTCTTCTTTATGGCTGAGTATTACTCCATTTGTATAAATGTACCACAGTTTCTTTATCTAATCATCTATCAATGGACATTTTGGTTGTTTCCGTATCTTGGCTATTGTGAATAGCACTGCAATAAACATAGGGGTGCATATATTTTCCAAATTAGTGTTTTGGATTCTTTGGATAAGTATCCAGGAGTGGAATTGCTGGGTCATAAGGTAGCTCTATTTTTAATTTTTTGAGGACCCTCCATACTGTATTCCATAGTGGCTGCACCAATCTGCAATCCCACCAACAGTGCACGAGGGTTCCCTTTTCTCCACATCATATTTTCATGTATTTTTAAAGGTAACGTGGGTGCTCAGGTTATGGGGACGCCAAGTTCTACAGGCAGTTCAGACTTACAGTCACTCTAGTAAGTGCCAGCTGTGCACCAGTCAGTGCTCGAGGGGGCAGCTCTGCCCACAGTCTCACTGGGGTCAGGTCTGCACTCCCCAGTAGGAGGGTGAAACAACAGAAATGTCTGCCTTTCCCGCAGAGCCCTCTGCTTACCGCGTCCACTGCCTATTAGTTGTTGCTTCAGTAGTGTTTCCGTTTCACATAGTGTTGCTTGCAAATGCAGTTCAGTAAATATGTAATTCAACAATCCACATTTTGAGAATAAATTGAACTTGAATAAAAGGTAGAAGAGCAATACTGCTCACATCCAGGTTTTATGGCATTTCTCATTCAAACTTGGGGGAAAGGAGACAAGCAGTCCATAGGCCTTCTCTAATTTAATTTAAGAGCACTTTTTTTTTTTTTTTTTGTCATCGCCTTATCAGTTTTCTATGCTTTGCTATTTGTGCATTCTCTCGACTGAAATGCTTCCTTTTCACTGGATACAGACTGCATGGTGGTGTTTGGGTGCCATGGGGGTTAGAGATGTTGGAACCACCTCAGATCAATTCTAAAGCTGTAACTTGAATCCTCCTTGATTTCACAATGGAAAATTGTAAAAGTTTCTCATCGGTCTTTCGTTCTGGCTTATCGTCTCAGAAAGTTTTAATAATTCGAGTATGTTTCAGATAAGTATTTGCAAAATATTGAAATCAAATTTCATATGCTTTCATGTTTTTCCCTTATATTTGCTAAAATGTTCAACCAAATGAAAAAAAAGTTTTTCCAGCAACTAATAGAGTCCTTAATTAACTTTCAAAAGAGCTTCTTCTGGATGCACTCTCTGAAATAAAATATTTTTCTTGAAACAGCGTAATGATGGAGAATTTACTGGAAATTCAGGATTAGAGAGACCCAGATTTGAGGTTTGAGACCCAGTGCAGCCACCTACAAAATATCTTAGGTTTGACTCTTTCTATACTCTTTCACAATTTATTAACTTCTTTCTAAGCCTCAGTTTTTGTATTTTCCTCAGAAGTGGCACAATTATACTTGGGTTCTCGTAGACATGAAATGAGATGATCTATGTGGAGTGTTTAGCGCGGTTCCTGGCAGAAGGCAAGGGCTCTAAGTGTGCGTCTCTTATCAAGCCAGAAAGTTGCTTGATAAGAATAGGTTCATTGCAAGGTATTTTTGTGGTTGTGAGGCTATTGTTATAATAGCATAAAGGTTATAACAGAATATTCTTTTCCAACACATTCCCCAACTGCCACAAAGGAAAATGTAATGATTTATTTTATTGCTGACATGTCGGAAGCATATTGACTTTTCTATATTTATTTTGTAACTGTCCATCTTACTGAACTCTCTCGTCACCACTTCTATCAATTGTAAATGCATGGTTTCTTTACTTTTCAATATCTCTGAAATCAGGCATGGTTTATAATCAACATCAGGAACACCGTGCCCTCTGTGGCTGTCATTGGAGGGGACAAGACCTGCCTGTGAGAGCTGTCACTGCCGGTAGAGAGCTCTCATCGGGGCATAGAGGACACCAGTTCATCTCACTGTCACATGAGCTATTTGCATTGGTAGCACTGGATGCAGCTGAAAGTTGAATTAAATTTGGGTTAGAATTTTTCAGTTGTCTGAGAAATGATTGCATATGTTAGAATATTGTAACAAAAAGTATTCTACATACAGACAATGCTTCTACATACCAATTAATGTAGTGTTAATTTTTAAATGTCTCCAATAGGTCATACGATTTTTAAATTCAGAGAGGTTGTTGTACCAGATTCATGCATTTTGAGAGGTTATCATTAGGTACTAAATACATGTCTGAAATTGCCATATGTCTTCTAAGAAAAGGTTAATTGAGTTTTATTCTTATGTAAGTCAATTAAGACAAAAATAAATAAAGTTAACAATTTGATCAAACTGGAAGTATAGACAAACTCCAGTCTTCTCTATAATCCTTTATATTATAGTGTCTAGCCTAAAGATTATGAATGCAGTTTATCAAAATCAATGAGTGCTCCTGAAGACATGCGTAACTGTCAATGGCCAAACATCATTCAGAAGAATCTCTAGACTAGGAAATGAAGATCACTTAAACTCAAACATTGATTTTATCTTACAGAGGAGGGCGGTATGTAATCGTATAAATAAAAATTTTGTTATTGCCTCCTAGGAAAAAAAGTATACGATTATTTCATTTTATATTATGTTTTATTTTTTTCTGTCAATTGCTATTATTAAAGTGATTTTAAATATTCAAATTGATTAGATTTTAGAACCAAGGAACTGCAGTAGTTTTAATAGTTTTCTTATTTTCTTCATTCTGTAGATAGATTTTCCCATCACCACTGATGAAAGGGCAGCCCTGCAGGTAGTTAAAAATGCAAACTGTAGAGTCAAGAAGGTTTTCATTGAAATCCTCTGTCTATTATTCATTGTTATGTGATCATGGGCAATTTAAGTATTGTTTTAATTCAGATCTTACTTCCTGTTGACCAGTGTTAATAATACCTACAGCCTGGATTACTGGGAGGGCAAATGAGGAACTGTATGCAAAGCAATGGTCACGTCACGTGCACTCAGTAATTGCTGATGACTTTAAATATTTTTACCTACCTTGGACTTTCAGGGCTCTTTCCGTTTCAGTGAACACAGACTGACTATCCTTTATTAAATGATTACTAAAGGTTCTCACAGTATCGAAGAACAAAAAGCAAAGCAGAGACATCTTCCACAGAAAGTGGAAAGTGTCACGAACAAGGATTGTTCACTACAAAGGATGCTCTTCCTTTCTCTCTGCCTTTCTCTGTTCACAATTCCCTCTCTTCTGGTTTCTCTTGTTTCCTTAGCTCTCCCCACTTTTACTGAAAAACCAATCATCTCTATTTTCCTGGGAAGTGAATGTGATCAGCCCAATTATTTTTTAAACCAAACCACATAAATAAGATGCTGCTAACCATGCTGTGGGTGGGTTACTCTTGAGACAGATGTCCAATACACCTGGTCAGTAAACTAAAGCAGGGCGAGGGTCAGGCTCAGTGGGCCATGCGTCAAATGTCTTATAAAGGAGATGTTAAAAGATATCAAAAGTATTTATAATATATCCTTTCTTATATCTATATTTAATTTTCTTTAAAAGATATCAAAATGTATTTATAATATATCCTTTCTTATATCTATATTTAATTTTCTTGTCTTATGGCATTTACTGAAACTCCAAAGTAATGTTAAATGATGACAGAAAACGAGTGATCTTCAGAGATGATTTCTCTAGGTCATGAATAGACATTAGCTATTATTATTTTACAATAGAACGCCCCTTTTAGTTTCAGGAAGATTTAGGTCTGCTAGATTTATTGTCTTACTTTCTGGCACAGTTGTACAAATACCATGAGTTTTGCTCTCTGCTTCTTTCTTGTCTAATCCCCATAATGACCATCCCCATTTAATTGATTGAATATTTCATCAGATATATGAATATGATTCCTCAATTTGCCAGTTTTGTGATTTTTTTTTAATCAATAAATTGTATTAGATTTTTCAAACCTAAGAAGTCTTCCTGCTTTAGACTTGTGAGACACTAACTTAAGTTAAATTTTAGAGATAACTTATCTCAAGGGAAGACTTATTTGGATTAAATGAACTACAGGAGAAAATACCATGCCAGTGTTCCTGAGCAGAACATTATCACCACTTATCATCCCCTTCTTTTGACAGTAATAATAATAATAATAATAATAATAATAATAATAATAATAATAATACACTGATTGGGAGAAACACAGGAGGTCTTATGGGTAGTAGACATATAACCTCCTTTCCTCACTCTTTCCCTCTTTGGACTTACCTTCAGAGGTACTGAGCTGTGTTTTGTTTTTTAACTTGTGTAGAAAACAAAATGGAAGAAAGTTAGTTCCAGGATTCAGGAAAAAAACTTGTCAGACTCCTAGAAGCATGGATTATAACAATTTTCCTACCACAACGTAATATGTTATTCACATGTTCAGTGCATTCTTGTGTGTATATCCAGATAAATTAACCTGTAGAGTATCAGTGTATCTTTACACTGTGGTTAAAAGTCACCACTTTCATACACAGAGATAAAATGTGTTGTACTGCCAGCAAGTGAGAGTGTACATGTTACAGGCATGACCATTCTGTCCTTCTGTTGGGTCGGTTGATTATTGCAAGTGTAGGACAAGGGGGCAGGATCCACGCACATCAGAACCTGCAGTCACTCCGAGGTTCTGGGGTAGTCTGCCCACACCGTGCCCAAGTCTCCCCATCGTCATCACGTTTACAGTTTCTAGCATGTGTCTTGCAGGCGCCAGCCTGCAGTGCCAAGAGCTGGGAACTCCCAGCCCCACCCTGCCTTCAGCATGTCAAGCTCTCCTTTCAATATTCTATGTGATCCAAGAGACACGGTTTCTAGCTTTGTGGTGTTGACATTGTTTGTGAAATTCAAAGTGTGGCAGCCAAACCCAGGTAGACACAATTTTGAGTATATCTTTCTTCTCTCCACTAAATGCCTCTGCTTTTCTCGAGATCAAGTCGTGGGCAAGTTCTCGCTCTAATCCAAGGGAAGAGACCCCTGTTACATGCTGCACCTCAAAAAGGCTGTCATTACTGAGTGACCCAGTAAAAATCTACAGTCAAATAATCACATCATCCTTTCTTTTCAACGTTTGCTATAAATAGTTTATATTATGCATTTTTATGAGCTTATATCTCAAGTATAAATGGAAATCGCTTCAGGTTTGAAAGAAGAACAAATTACAAATGTTTTTCAAAGTCACATTCATATGCCAATCCTCTGCAGAGTTTACCAGTTTTTCTGAACTCAAGTTTCAAAGAAATTGCATTTGTCTGAGTTTTGCAAATTAGGTTATCTTGTCTATTTATGACCGTCAGTTCCTATCACATAATATGATTACATGGGCTTTATCAGAAGTGACACATTGGATGATTTATATGATGTGTCAGCCAGCTAGATACAAAGGCCGATAATTTCCTGTAATTAAGTTTAAAAGAATTTTGAAATGGATTTTAAATAAATAGTATAGGGCTTCTATTTGAAGTACTTTTAAATATCATTCAAGGACATTACACGGACTGAAATCATCAAAGATGCAGAATGCTAACAAGGGTTTGCTAACAGATTGACAAATGAAGAGTACACACTGATCCTTATCGTATCTTCTTATGGCGCGGTGTTAGTAGATGTTAGTGGGAACTGGAACGCTCCATAGAGCTTCCCTGGGTCTTCCATTGTTTGTTCACGTCACGTTCATTCTAATCCTTGAATCATCTGTGACCCTGGCCACCTCTCTGCTCATTTCCCACCCAAATCCTTCACACTTTTCACAGCCGAGAGAAAAATGGTATTGCCGAGAAAACTTTTCTGAAAGTCGTCGCTTCCATGGAGCCCTGTCTTTTTCATAAACTCTGGCCCCCCAGGACCACACTGGTGTGTCTCCACATCTCTAAACCGGTGTGATCCCCACACCGCACAGCTGGCACACTCCGGCAGGGGTGGCCCATGCTCAGGTAGGACTTCCTGCCGTAACTGGGACCACCCTGCCCCCGGCCTGGTTTTCAGTCTGTTTCTGGACATTTTCTCTCAGTCCTTCTACCTTTTGACCTGGCTCCTTATGGCATATGACACCTTATTTCTCCACAGATCTGACTGAGAGTGAGCCCAGCAAGGCGAGAAACCGTCAGGGCTTCAGAATGTCTCAGACACATAGGCCTGTGTTTCTGTCTCCGATCCTCCGTCTACTTCCTGAGTGGCTTGCTCAAGCTCCTTACCCTTCTGAGGACCGCTTCGTCTTTGAAAGGGCACCCACCGTGCACACCTCACAGGGCAGCCAGCAGCTGGCCAACACCCCGTCTCTGCTCATCCCATACATCAAACATCTTCCACTTAGTACATTTACCGATGAATTTGGTGCTCAAAAACACCTTTTGATTAAAATATTGGCTGGGGCATGATTTTTACTTTCCATCCTTGTCTGTATTCAGATTTCTCACTGGCCACACTGCCTCCAGGTGACCTGGGTTAACATTTTGCCCAGTTTTACTCACCGCCCAAGTCCTTTACCAACAGTCTGCTTTCCTGTTGCATCCATTGCTTCATTTCAGGAATCGATTTTTCACTACTCCAATTTAGTTATATCATCCCTCAATTTTTCCTGTGAGTTCATCTTTTCTTCCAATTAACTGATAGTTTCTGGGTGGTCAGCGTCCATAGCTTTTATTGCTTAAGCATTTTCGTCGGCAATGCCACCCACTGTACATAGTAGATATTCTCTGTTTATTGACTAAACAGGGTGATGTACAGATTATTTCAGAAAAAAATATTTCTATTTCTGTTGATTCTAATGATGGTGAGGAGGGAACAAAAGTTGCTGAATTAATGATTCGGTGTTGTATGTCCCATAAGTCTGAGCTTCATTAGGACAGGCTCTGGGTCTTTTTCATCACTGTGTCTGAAGGTCCCAAAGTACACCGTATACCATAACTGATGAATGAAATAATGATTTTATAGAAATCGAGAGTATTGTTCACCCTTTTGATGCACATATTTCCTGATATCAGAATGTCTATCAACGGATGCTTTGTCAGATGTGGTCCTGCCCTTAGGTGGACATCGTGTCTTGAAAAGTAGTTTCCAGTAAGTTGTGAGCCTGACTGGGGAGCCCACGGTTTACATCCATCGGGTAGCTTGTGGACCTGTTATAATTCTGTGTATGTGTGTGGAAGTGAGTGGGCCATACAACGTAGTCTTTTCTAAGTTGGTTTTAATACCAGAGAATTCTTTGAAACCAAAGATAGTTTCTATCTGTTTCTTGCCTCCTCAGCCCACATACCAGGAGTTTTGATCAATTTCACCAGGTAACTGATATGTGCGGCAAAACAAGAACTTTCAAAGACAGTGCTAAGCTGAATGACATCTTTAATAGTTTCACACATTTTTGCCAAAATTGAAAGCTTCTCTTAGATGTGGAGCCATCCTGGGAGGTGAGCTGATGACAAACGTGGGACTGCCCCACATGCAGATGTTCAAGAACACCTGGTATCTCTTCACTTGGTGTGAAAACACAGCCAATATCGTTTCTTAAGAGAAGGATAATTATTACTTTAAAAAAGGGGGTAATTTCTGCATTAGATCAAGCAAGAGCTGTTTTTAATAACCAACCAGTTTGTTTATCCTAACTCATTAAAACACCAGAGGTACAATGTTGAACTTGATTTGGTTGAGATGAGATTCTGAAATACGTTTTTCTGCTGACATTTGACCTGCTCATGTGGCAGGAAGGACCCAGGGTGGAGCAGGGAGACCCCTTTTTGGGTTTCGTCTGTGCAAGACCAGAGCACGTAGCCACGGCCGGTACTCTTACAACAGGATGTCGTGGATGCTGCCCAGCTCTAAGAAGGTGGGATGCAGGCACCCTGAAGCCATTGCACACGTGTGCAAAGAGCACTGCACGGGACACACAGGAAATGCTTATTTTGTTTAGTTAGCATTCAACATCCTTATCAGCAGTTGTAGAAAAGTAAAGATTTAGTCATCAATAAAATCCCAAGACTCCATTTACCAAATTTCCATTCTTTACTTTAATGAAATTTGTCTGTAGGGCTTTTAAAGTTCATTTATAAAGTTAGAAATATATTCAGGTCTGCTGTCTTGGAGATGGATGGCCACCTCATTACTTGTCTGTCAAATATAAGTAGGCTGTTAATAACACAGAGACAGCTACTAAAGATTCCAAACATGGCATTTCCTTTAGAGGAAATTGCAGTTCTAACCTCTGAATTCCCTTTGGAATCAATTACTTGACTTTGCAAGTCTTATGGAATACATTACTTTTTAGTTAGAAGAACAAAACCTAAGTTAATAGTCTTCAAAATATTGACTCAAAGAAGGCACATGAAGCTTGATGTTAGCACCAAGAGGCTAGTGAAAATGACACATGTTTCAAGTTGGGACTAGCCTATCCTCTGTATCACACAGAGGAGATCCTCAGCTCCCTCCTGGCCTGTGGATTCCCAGGTAAGGTTGGTTGGGGGTAGGAGTCAAAAGAGTGAAAATTATAAACTGTTGTAAGAAGATGAGACTTCTTCTTATCCTACGTTTCATGTATCGGTATGTACTTGGAGATGGTTTCCTTTTTTCTCACCCCTCCAATGAGTGAAAAAAGAGAATATGATAAGGGGACCAGTGTTAGAATGAATTAAAAAATGGATTTTCTGAATAGAGAGTCCAATTTCTTAAATATCCACATGTAGGTGCACTGAGTCTATAGTTCAGATAACTTCACTCCTCTTAGTATGTACCAATATGGTAATACAATCTACCCTTCCCCAAATATAAATTAGAGATGTTATAGTATTCAACAATTAGTTCTTTCAACTAAAATATGTTCATAAATTTTAGCAGTTAATATGAATTTATTATGCACCATTCTTGCTGTAATAAATACAAGAGTACTGCAGTGCTATTTTTTTTTAACAAAACTTAAAGTTGATGTGAAAACGGGGAATGGTACCCAAAACACTATTTAGTGTTATGAACCATATTTGGATATCTGAGAAAAGAAAAGCCATTGTGAATTTGTTGCCACAACAAACAAAGGCTACACACAGAAATAGAGCTGGAGTTCTACCCGATAAGATGGGGTTGACTTGAGATAGATTGAAAGGATGGTGGAGAATTTAGTAATAAATTAGTAACATATAACTTATATATATCCTCTTGAAGGCTTGACTCATCGACATCTGAGTAAACATTGTATTCATTTAACTGTCAAAAGAACAGAATTGGCTTATTTCCTTTCAGAACTTTTTCATCTGGATAACTTTCAGAGAATGGGTGAGTCAAGACTTCCCAGGTGAGAAAATAAACAATAAAATGTACATTCATTTTCATAAACTTCAAAAGAGAGCATTGAATGATACCTTGTAACTTTGTTTTTCAGTTGGGGAAAATATTGTTAAGATTTTGAAATATGTGAGCATGGATATGATTCCATAATGTGGCTGACACACCATCCATGTTGACAGTTTTATGAGACTTCAGTTTGTAGCGTCTATGTGACGACAGTTTCACTCATCCAGGGCACAACTGGGAACTGGGTGATCCACAACTGTTCTCACCATTGCGTATGTCCTCAGGGCTGGGAACTGCTTATCCAGAGAGCATCTGTGAGCTGGACCACAAAGAATCCTGGCCTAGGAGACGCCTCGCTTCCCTTTAACACTCCATTTTTAGCAGGGTGTACTGCTCTGTCTGGGGCAGAGGAAACGTCAAGCCAGAAGAGTCATTGCACATTTTCATGTGATTCTTAAATGTACAATGTTTGGCGAAAGAGACAAAATCAGCCTGTTAGCATATGCCCCTGAGAAGTCTGAAATTGAGCAAACTTTCGTTAGCACTGCCTGAAACACATGGTAAGGATGTCAAAGTCTCCTCTGGCTTAAGACCTCTTTTGTCCGAGGAAAATTTAGAGGACATGCATTCATGACTGATTTTTATTCATATGTTAATCAGTTACTGAGTTGGTAATAAGAGTTAACTTGACTGGCTAATGCAGACATGTTCAAAAATATTAGGGAAGTAATATAGCTTCATACTTAACACTGGCTTTCAGATTTAGACGTAGTTGAAATATACTTTCATTTATCCAGTGTGTAACCTTCAAAAAATTGCTTAAACTCTGGCTCTCATTTTCCTCTTCTGAAAAATGGGGCAATAATCATATCTGCCCTACAAGACTATCTTGAAAATCACGTATAATGTTGGCACCTCGTGCCCAAAAAAAAGCCTTTGTTTAACCAATTATTGGTTTTTCTCCAACAACAGTGGAAAGGATGCAGGTGTGTTTCTATTCAAACATAATCAAGAGTTCTTCCCCTTCCTTTCTCACACTTTTTCTAGAAAATAAGTCTGATGGGATCCATGTCTGTTGTCCCCAAGGACAGGACACCTGGCGTGTGAGGGATGAGCCGCGGCTGTGGGAATCATCCTCATTCACACATAAAAGTGTGACCTGAGTCCCAGTGAAGAAATGTGATATAGCTTATCAGTAAACACAGACCTAAGTTATCTCTCTTGATTTTATGTGAGTCTCTGCTAAGCATAGAATTCGGCATAGAATTTTTCCTAACTTCTGTCAGAATTTGGTTTTGGATGAATACCCTGAAATAAGATCTAATTTTCTTCTCCTTGCTCCTGGCTTCATCAGTATGTAAGTATTCTGTTTCAACATCCTTGCAATGACAAGAGTTTTAAATTCACCCAAGGAGGGAACATAATTTTTACTCGCATAATTTTCATGTTCGCATATAATGGATACGATGTTTATCGCTGTTGACAAGCTTGGGCCCTTACTGACTAGCATGTTCATGGAAAAGCAGAAATTTTAAAGATGTCAACTGAAAAAGGTGTATTTCTTGGTCAGGGTGCCCACTGAATCATCTTCACATATCATTCCTCTACAATAAACTGAAATCGTGTGGTTAGTATTTTCCAGTAAAGTGCATTATAATTTAGTTTAGGAAAATGAAATATAATTACATGCCAATCAAGGCAGGGATCTTAAGAAACTAACTCATGTCCTCCATATAATTTCTCCTCTTTGTTTGAGTCGATGTTTGCCTCTCAGTTCTTGTCTTGGGCAGATGGGCTGCTGTACAGAATGCTATGGACGGGGCTTAAACAATAAGAATTTATTCCTCACAGTGCTAGAGACTGAAGTCCAAGATCAAGATGCTGCAGACTGAGTGTCTGATGAGGACCTGTTCCCGGTTCACAGACACCGTCTTCTGGTGTCCTCACATGGTAGAGAGGAAAGGAAGAAGCAAGCTCTATCCCTGCTTTTCTTATAAGGACACTAATCCCATTGTGGGCGCTCCACCCTCATGACCCCATGACCTCCAGAGGCCCCACCTCCTGACACCACCACACTGGGGGGCAGGGTTTCACATATGAATTTTGGGGGGGATGCAAACATTCAGTCCATAATAGCTGTCTACACTCCTTATATTTTCAATAATGTCTAATGAGTACCTTATTCTCTGATCACTTATACTCAGTATTCATTAGTTCATGATACACTATTTTATTTTACTAATTATTTCGTATGTTTATACTATATATGTGTATCAATTCACTCCAAATTTATCGTCAGACACTTATGGACAGAATTCCAGTCAATATTGAGCCCCAGTGGGCTTGTCTCACGGCAAAAAGTCATAAGACTTCCAAAATTTTAACTTCATAATTTGAAAACTTTAAACATAATTTACTTCCTATGAAGAGCTTCCCATTTACATATAACTATGTTAAAAAAAAGATATATTGCATGCAAGTATTTTTCCTGTGAACCACTTATAATTTCAAGACTTAACGTATATACGAAAGGACAGATAATTAACTTCATGAACTTTCTGCTCTGAGCTTACACAGCTTTTTAAAATATATTAAAATAGTTTTCTCTAAATGGAGCTTGAACATATTTAAAATTTTTTGATGACATAATTGATCATTAATTTAAAAGCCAAGTGTTTTTCTTTGTTATCTGTGCAACATGATGTGATTTTTTTTTTCTTTCTGTATTTGGCTCTGCTTTGAATGGGGAAAACCATCACTTTTCATGCTAACGGTCCTCCTAACATAATTACTTTAATCTCAAACAGCTTTTCTGGTTCACTGCTTTTAAATCTGCCATTAAGTAAACTCTACATAACGGACAATAATATCTACCTTACAAGATATTCTTGGAAATTATACATAATATTTGTGCAGAATGCCAGAAGAAGGCTTTTGTTTAAACAATTATTTGTTAGTCTCAAACAATAGAGGCTAGGTACCATAAATTTGTTTTAAAATGAATTTGTTGTCTTTTAAAGCCAAGAGGTTTATTAGTCTTTTGTGTCTGTTATACTTACATAGGTGAGAGAAAACTTGGTACCAAGTTAAAAAAGTAGTATATTTCAATTGGCAATGGAGCACTGAAAGTGGATCTCTCTGAGTGACTTTCATAGGATTTATTTGAGAAGTAGACAAAAGCAAAATTATGGAGCAAAATGTGAGAATTAATTTACTTAGCTTACTGTCTAAAGTTAGCACAAAGAAATCCAAGAATCTGAATAAAGCCTGTGCTTTCATTAAAAGAGAAAAAAGCAGAAATCAAAGGGATGACTTTGTTTAAACCATTTGTTTTGCTAATGAGGCAGGCAAAAGTAATAATTAGAGACTTAAATTAATTAAGGAATATAAGTATTTAAAAGTCACAGGAAAGCAAATATTTAAAATAGTGACCAAAGGTGGAAAAGTGCATGGAAATTATTGTTCTCCTTTACTGTTGGTGTTGTTGTAAATTGGCAAAACTCCTTTGGCAAACCATTTGAGTCATAAAAATAAATACCTCCTTTGACTCAGTAATCCTGTTTCTGGGAATTAATCCAAAGAAAATAATTTAAATGAAGGCAAAAACCATATGAACAGATAAAATTCATTGTATTATGATTTCCAAGGGTAAAAACTGAGAAGATGATACATATACAAAACCAGAAAACAGTTAAATGAATGGTGAAGCCAGTGCTGAATGGGATATTTGCTGTTTGTGAAGAGTCATGGAAGGTCTTCAATGCAGAATGCTGGTGCAGAGGCCTTTCTTTAAGTTCAAGTTAGCAGATGGCGCCCATGTGATTGTTTCCTCACCTTCCTAAACTCTCACTAAAGTAACAAAGAAGTATATTCATAAAAGCTTTGGAGGGAAGAAAGCAGAGGAACAGCCAATCAGAAATATTGACAAATATCTAGAACATGGAAAACGTGTAGAATAATTTATAATTAAATCAGAGCTAACCGTGGCCTGGAACGTGCACAGGAAATAGCATGAGAGGAGGGACAAGGCCACTGCCTTCGGTAGTGTCCTCCCATAACCCTAATTATGCTGCATAAAAGTGCGGGAAGTGAGAGTGGGAAGTGGGGCAAGAGATCAGCATCACTACCTGCAGAAGTGTCAGTGGAAGAGCTGTGCAAGCTGTTATAGACAGACCCGTACATGGCGCGTGCACACCACCGCCTCTCTGACACCCTTCTCAAGGTTACATGTGATTGGACATGGGAAGGGTTAGGGTTGCCACTGGTGTTGATGCCAGATCGAGCCTCCTTCCTTCTATCAAGGATGCAGATGAGAGGGCCAGCTTTCCTGCCTATTTCCCACATGTGCCTCCTGTGCCAAAACTGTCCAGGCACCAAAGCTCACCTGGGTGAGCAAAGGTTACAGTCAACCTGTCTGTTTGAGGGGAGGACTGCTGTAGAAATAGACTTCTGTGGTTGTGGAAGAAATACTGAGCCCTTTATAATTGCTCTGGTCCTTCATCCATAAACAAGTCTTCATTCTAGAATGGTCCTTCATTCTAACCAAGAGCCATAAGACACCAGAAGAACACCAGTAGCGCCCCGTTTCCCCAGCCAGGATGAATAAATACCGTCACTGATAGTGGAAGTAATAAAAAAAAAAATCAATTAAGGAAAGAGAAAAGACTTAAAATCATCTCCACGTAGTAGTAGTCTAAGAAAGATAGAAGAAGACAGTGCTTCTGTGAAATAAGAACAGACTACAATTAAAAGGGATTTAAAACTCCAAAATACTTCATTTTTTTAAACATTTACAATTTTAAACCAACGGTGATGGTTCCCGAGGAACTCTCCGCCGCGGAGTTTCTGTCGTGGCAAGTTGTGATTCTCCATATCTGTCTGTCAGTAGTTTGTCCTGTGACCTCAGTGCTCCGACGGTTCTAAGAGTTGCTGCTTTTTGGTGTGTTGAGCTTTTTTTCTTGTTGTGTGACTGAGAATGACAACTACTAAGCTGCTTACACACTGGCCCAGAAACCTTTTCTGTTCAAATTTTTAGAATTTTTAATAGAATGTATTTCAGAAATGAAAAATAATAAAATTCCATTGAAGGGACTGAAGAAATCGACAAAGAAATCTGAGATTTTGGACAAAGATATAAAGAAATAGGAAATATGAGACAAAAAGATAGAAGGTCAATGAATGAGTCAATGTGAAGCTAGTTCAAAAGAGGAGACAACCTTAGAAATGGAGATAACAAAATAAAGCAGAATTTGCTAGAACTGAAGAAAGGCTTTGTGGGGACAGAGCAAGGAATGAAGTTTCCAGGTTATCGGCCTCACGTGGGAAGGTGCTGGCTCAGGTAGTAAATGGCCATCAACTGTGATTGGATGGCCATCAGCTGTGTCTAGTTGGCCATCAGCTGTAACCAGTGAGCCATTGGCCACGAATATAACTGCCGTGGCTACGCTAGCAGAAAATGGGGGCTACCAAGAAGATGGGGGCTTAGCCAGCAAGCGGCGCAGTGAGGGTTGAGAATTATGTGGCTCCTGCTTCCTGTGTCTCCAACCCAGCCGCCAATGAGAGTATAGTGGTGTGACTCCCCTACCTATGGCTCCATGGGTGTTCCTTTTTGGCCTCACCATATCCTGCGTTCTTATGTGGGGAGCAGGACCAGAGACCCCGAAGGCCACCCCGCGTGACAGGCTTGCGTTTTTAAATTACATTGTGTAACTAGACAATGAAAAAGCACTGATATATGGACACAGCTTCTTGAATTTTGAGGACACCAAGGATAAAGGGTATATCCTAAAACTTCCAGAAGAGATAGAGGGTGAATTTTCATTCTGTGGAAAACAGACTGGCCTGGTTTCTGGTTTCATGAGGTGCAGTGAGGCGATTCTAGCAGTCAGTGGAAACTTGTATCAAATTTCCAAGGGTAAATCATTTTGAATCTAGAATTTTGTCTCCACAATGTCAGTCAGTTGAGAGGGTAAGAGACAATGATTTCACCTGGGATTGTAAATGGACCTGCCTACAGCAACTACTGAGAAATGGACCTGAACAGGCCCAAGTCAATAAGAATTGGTGGGCCTAGAGGAGACCGGACAACGTACAGGCCTCACCTAAAGGAAGATGAGGTTGAGAAAACACCATGAAACCAAATCAAACAAACCAGATTTGCCTGCATGCCACCAGTGCCTGCATGCCACTTCTGATTTATATGACCCATAGACCAACCCTGAAAGAATTGACTCCAAAACAAACCAACCAGAATATCTGAAAATGAAGAGTAAATGGGATTCGAGAAATCATGGGTCTAACCTAAGAATGAAAGAAAAAAATATCTTTGCATCCAATTGTATAGTAGGCTCAGAAAGCAACTGGGTCATGTTATGACAGGAAATGAAAAAGATCCCAAGAAATACTTTGAAGTGAAACCCCTAAAATAAATAGTGTGAGCTTACAGAAAAAAAAAAAATGGCAAATGCATACTGCTTCTGTTAAAGCAGAGGGGAGGGAAGGAAAGAAAGAAAGTAATGTCCTAGAAATACTACGCACAGTAAAATCCACACAAGAAAGTCAGATCCAAATATCAAAGTAAGATGTGACATGGTCTTTAGGTCATTAAGAAACTAAAAGACTGATTTTGTGGCTTTTGGTATTCTCTTAACAATGCCACAGATTTGGCAGTTAGCAAAATGGCATAATCCCTGAGTTCTCAGTGTCTGAGGGAGGGTGTTTTTGTACTCCCTGGTGCTGGTGGGGGGAGGGCGGGAGAATGAGGCGGTAGTTGGTAGAAAGCTGAGTTTTACATCTGGGTTGACACAGGGTAAAACGGAGGCGTTAGCACTGGCGCAGGACTTAGAAGTGGAAAAGCTGATGAAGATGCTAGGCCTCTGTGCTCAGTGGAGCTGGCAGTATTAAGAGACATTACAAAGGGCGGGAGGCCCCCACCGATATTTGTGTTGTATCAGTTGATGTGCATTTATATTGCACCCAATTCATACATGTTAAATTTTCCCCGATAAGTACGTAATCTGCCTTCCACAATCTGTAGGATTGTGGAATTATGAAGTGTTTTCTTGCTTTCCTAACTTTTTTATTCTGTGGTCATGTAATTTCATAATTAAAGTGACCTTATAGTTAAAAATGGGACAGATTCTTCTAGACTTTAAAGTAAGTGACCAATGTTAATTATCACATTTACAACAGCCACACCTGTTATATTGTGTGGTTGCCAAGAACCATCTTAAACATAGAAAAATGCATCCGCTATCCCAATTTGGAAGAAGTGCCTCTGAAAGTGTACAGGGCAATGACTCACTGAGCCTCATCATGATAAGATGGGGCTTTCTGGAGGTGGGCTGAGTCCCGGGAAGGTCTTCAGCGCCCAAACCCCTCTCCCCACTCCTGGTAAACCACCAGAACTCTCCAGCCACTCCTCAGGCAAACCATATAATCCTTTCTCCTTTTTTAATACTGAAAATGTTTTGGAGCATATATTTCAATAAAATCTATTCCTGGTCTTTGGCAAGATGAGGAAAGGAGCCTGGCATGTGTTTTGGAAGATTTTCAAGAGGAGATTTTTTTTCTTTTAAATACAGTCACACAATAATATAAGGGAATATTTGTCCAGTGGGAAAGTATATTGAGACTTGTGATCGAATTCTGTGTGTCCTACTATACTCAATTTCAGAAATTTTAGTCACTATTTTCCTGTTATCAGTTAGTCCAAACGAATGTTTTTTTCCCTGTGTTGAAATAGGAACGAAATTATTGAGAAGTAAGTCTGCAGGAAATGGTATAAGGACTGTATAGATATTTTCATCTATCCTGGCAGAGTTACAGAGGCAAGAGGATTAAACTGCTTCTGAAGATGGCACCAAATTCGGTTCTAGCACTCTGTCTTAATTTGCATCAACCAGCCCCCACCTTTGTTGCAGTTTCAGTGGGCTCCTTTCTCCCTTAACACTCCTCCCTCCTGTCTTTCTATTTCCATTTGCATTTAATATTGCTGCTGAACTTGATTCCCATAACCTAATGGCAATCGATCAAAAGGAAGTAAATATGTGCATTAGTACAGGGCTTTGCTGAAGAACTTTGCAGAATCCTGCTGATGCTCCATTTCCTGGGGGGAGGGCACAGGTCTTGAAGCGCCCCAGTGTTTAAAATGCATGAGGTGAGCACATGCTGCCTCTGAAGAGGGATTGCACTTTGTCAGGAGGCCTATGCTTAAGGTCATTTCAGACAAAGACTGCTAAAAATAGACCTGAAGAACAGTATCTTTCATCTTTTTAATAAGTCAGTTTAGACAAAAACCTATTCACTGTGTGGAGAGGAAGCCCACACTCATCAGACTTTCCTGAGAAAGCTGATCCACACATAGAGACACTCTGGCTTGCTCACAGCAACACTCATGCTAATAGGGATTATCAACACTCAGGAAAACTCCATTTTCTCTGGATTTACTACTTGGAAAACATTAATACTAAAAGTAGCACTTCATTAAAAAAACATAGAATAGAAATATATCAAGGGATAAGAAACCGATTGCAGTAAATTGCATCAATCTGGAAACAAAAGTGAATTATTTATGACTCCTAAACACCTGAAGAAATAATAAACTAGAAGAAATAATAAGTGAATATAGGTATGAGTATGTTTCAAATCAAGTAATAATAAAATTCCTGAATGCATCCATTTAGTAGCATTTTCTTTATTTTATTTGTTACTTATTAAAGCAACTAAAGTCACAGAGGTGCTTACAAGCCAGAGCCTACTTTGCATGTCAAGCATCATGCCACAGAGTCCCTGCTATGTTTTCTTGTGGTTATCTTTGGGCCATCTAAAGTACCTCACCGAGCAACAAAATCGCCTGATTTACATGTTCCTAATCTTTGTTTCTCAGGTGCACTGTTGTGAAGGGACCTCAGAATAAATGTCAGAAATAATTAGTGGACAATTAGTGCAATGAAGAAGTTTTAAATGCTCTCTCTATCTACACATACACAGAATCTTTCATTTATTACTTTCCTCAGTTGTCAGTTAAGAATAGTTACGGTTTGTACACTGAGATTTATTGTTTTACAGTATTTAGTGTGCCTTACAATATCTAGCACATAACAATAAGAAAAAGATGCAGCATATAAAAACAAATTCTATTTCTGAAGCATCCTTTGTTGTAAATACATAGCCATTTTCCCACAGCGTCAAAGGACATACATTCATTGTAATATCCCAAATTTCTCTGTGCTTCGTCTCCACATCTGATGGACATGAGACCCTTCTTTCTAACTTAGTTGATTGCGCAGCATTTCCCAAATCAGCATGTCCTATGAATTCAAAGCAGATTTTACAAGGTTTTATGTACTAAATATGTTTGAACAGGTACTTTATGAAAGATGTGATCATTGATTGGCAGATAGGAAAAAGGAACGAGAAAATTGCCGTTTTGTGTAATAAAGTTTCATGTAACTATATCAATATTGGGTTTTACACTAAAAGGATAGCTAAATTTAGGACATTTATTACATATAATACAAACATTAATGAGTCATTTCCCCTCCATGAAAGCAGCCAAAACCCTAACTTCCTATCTTAGGGTACAATCTGCACAAACCAGCAGATTTCATATCTCAATTCTGCGAGTTTGAGTTCCTAAAAAAAAAAAAAAAGAAAGAAAGAAAAAAAAAGAAATCTCAGTTTAAGTTTGTCTTTCGGTGGAATTTTAAATAATTCCAAGAATGAAAATAGCTAACACCAAGCATCAGATATTAGTAGAACAGTTCCACTTTCAACAATGAAAGTAGACCTAAATTCAAATTTGCAGACACTGTGAAAGGAAAAGTGAAGAAGTATCTGCATTTTAACAAAATAAAGTGACCTGCATTGAACTGAGGACACACACACACACAGGCACACACACAGAAACACACACACTAACCTTGTAATAACTCTGTTCCACTTCCATTTTATGGTAACACTAATAATCTAGTTCTTTCAACACAGTAGTCCATTTTATGTTCAAAAGAGAAAGGAGAAAATTGTCATCTTGTTCACTGCTTTTAAAACTCAGCCTTAATAATACCGCTTGCTCTGCTGTTCTTGGCTCTCCTAGTCAAAACTTCTGTCATGCATGCATGTTCAGGTATAACCGCCACTGGTTCTGGCCTCTGTCTGGCCTCTGTTGCCTTACCTTTTGGTGTGTCATCCTATTGGCTTGCTGATGGAGCAAACTGATGAAGGCCTAGGGCACGTGACCCCGATTTTTTCAGGACCACTTTCAAAGCCACTTCCCGAGGATGACTTTGGAAATCAACCATAAGTGGTCGCAGTTTGTCTGCAGACCGATCTTAGCTAAATAGTTACAACAAAGGGGTAAACTGGGAGGCCATGTGGATAGAAATTAGTTTGATATTTTCACCTAATTACTAAGGATACATACATTTCTCGAGTATCTATAATAGCCTCCAGGAATGGAAGAAAACAGAGATGATGTTGTGTATTCTTCTTTTGAGGAGTTTAATAATTAGTTAGAAAAGATGTATAAATCTTTTTAAATGAAACATGAACCTTTTAAAAAATGTTGTAAATATGGTGTGTGGCAGAAACATTTAGAAAAGTTTCAAAATATTGTATATGATTGACTCTGAGTCCAAAAGGATTTCATGGGAAAATATAATAATCTTTACTTTGTCTAGTGAAATATGTAGCACTTGCAAGCAGATTGCATCTCAATTAAAATAGAATTCTTTAGGGCCATGCATACTCTAAAATCCAATATATTTATTTATCCATCAGGTAGGCTCGATCTAAGTTTTCTATCACTATGTCCAATCCTTAGAGATACATTTAACTTGGGAATTTTTAAAAGATGAATAAAAATTGCCCATGTTTGTGTGTGCAGGTCTTTGTGTATATGTGCATGTATAGTTTAATATACATCTAGTATAATATAGTAAAGTATATATTGGATTTTGGCATTAACTTTTCTATTCAATAAAATGGCTGGTACTTAAATCGTGTGGACAAAATCATCTCTATTATGGTACAATTTGAAACTCTTATCTGTATCCCAGGTCACCTGCCCTGGGATCTGCATTCATTCAGTGAATATTACTAAGTACTACTGGTCTGGTCTTTATTCCAGAAACTTCTAAAAAGACATTAGTGAAAAAAAATAGACAAAAATGTCTTCCCTCATACGTGTATGTTCTATACAGTCAGCTATAAACATAACTGATAAGTGAATTTTACGGTACACTAGATGGGGATAAGAGCGAAGAAGAAAACACAGCAGGGTAAGACATATCTGGAATGCTGGGTGTTTGGGGACCAGGTTGCAGTTTTGAATAAAGTATTCCTAGGACACCTCTTAGTTGAGGAGATAATATTTTTCAAAATCTCCAAAGAGGGGAAGGGGTGAGTCTCGCATGTGGGGAAGGGGCGTTTAGGGGACAGCATGAGGAAGCTCAGGGAAGAGTGTGGTGGGAGCAGAGTGAAACAAGGGAGGGCAAGTACGAGCAAAGCCAGAGACATGAAAGCAGTCCAGTCATCCAGGTCCTTGCAGGCCCCTGTCAGAGACTGGGCTTTGACTCAGAATGAAGCAGACGCCATAGGAAGGCTGGGAGTCCCGTGGTGTGACTTCCATTTTAGGTCCATCTGTTTACTGTGCCAATATCAGCGACGGGGCAAGGGTAAAGCTGGGGGACCACATAGCATGATCCACGCAGAAGGTGATCCGGGCACACGCTAAGAAGTGCAGAACACGAGATGTGGTCTGGTTCCAAACACACACTGGAGGAAGAGACAACAGCGTTTTCCAACAGTCTAGATGATATGAAAGTGAGAAAAATGAAATAAAAATGACAGCAAGGTTTTTCACCTTACGATAGGAAGGCTAGCACAGAGTTTTTCTCCATTAAGAGTGTGTGGTGAGGGCCCCAGAAGGAGCAGGAATTCAGCCGTGGAGACGCTGAACTGATGTCTGTGGGAACCTGGTGGAAAGTCCACCCAAGCTGATTGTACAAGTCCTGCTCCTGGAGAGAGGTCTGAGCTGAAGATAAAATCTGCGTACCATTGGTGTGGGGATGTTGTTCAGCGTGAGCGTGGGTGACGTCTTAAGGGGGGAGTGCAGAAGGAAGGAGCAGAGGAGGAAAGCCCACACTCTGAGGCACCAGCACTTGATAGATGAGAAAGAAGAGCGAGAACAAGCAAAGACTGAGGAGATGAGATCAACGGGCTTGCGGGGTGCAGGCCCCGATGGAGCCCCGGGAGCTTGTGAGAGATGTGCAGGCAGGGAGGGGAAAGCTGTTTTAGACAACGGCTGAGAATTGCCCATTGCACCCCACGGTGAGGAGATGAGGGTGACCTGGCAACAGCAGTGTAGGTGGAGAGCGTGGGGTGAGATGCGAGCCTGATGGGAATAGGTTCAGTAGAGAAGAGAGTGAGAGGAACTGGACACCAAAGGTGAGGGCAGTTCTTTTCAGGAATCCTGCAAAGGAGGGCCTCATCCACGGCTGGTAGGAAAAGTGGATGAGAGGACCTGGGTTTTCAGATGGTACAAATCAGAGCATGTTTGCACGTTGGTGGGAATGGCTGGGTAGAGAGAACACAGTGATATGGAAGAGAAAGTGGAGAGTTCCTGGAGCCATGTCCTTGGAAAGGTAGGGGCGGACGAGATCTCGTGAATAGTGGTCTGACTGACTCAGGACAGGAGCACAGATCTTTTCTCCATGATGGTAGACGCCGCAGGTGGGGACTAGAATGCGTGGCTACAGGGGGGGCTGGGTGGGTGCGTAGGGAGGTGGGTCAGTCGGCTTCCGAGAGTCTCTCAATTGCCTCGGTCAAACAGAAAACATGACCCTCAGCTGAGAACGGGGATGGGACCTGGGGGGTGGTGATTTGAATAGAGTGAGGTGTAAACCGGAAGTCAAGGCTTGTGGGAGAAGGGTGGAAGAGGGAAACAGTATATTATTACGATATTATTGTACCGAGAGCCAGCCAGCCTTTGGGATGCGTGGTATTTGTGTCACCACTCAGCATAGTGGTGTGTTTTCCTCTCGTATCACACACAGGAAGAGCTGTTCTTCACACACTTGAGACTTTTTCAAAACATGGGAGAGCACAGGACGATGGACTTAGGCAGGCAGGGATCACTGGACATGTAGATCCTTTTAATAAGAGAATGGTTGAAACAAACAGAAAAAAGCATTGTGGAGGGAAGAGATCAAGAAGGTAGAAGAAAGCTTAAACAAACACACGTAGGCTTTGGGATGTGAAAGCATCTACTAAGGCCTTCGGAGGAACTGAAGAGATGACATCACCACCCATAAAAGGAAACCATGAAAGGAGAGCGTCTCGTCCCTGGCCTAAATTTCCCATGCCATCCTGGGCAGGCAGTTCCTCAGTGGCTCACCTCATCCTCAGGTCTTGGCTGCCATCTTGCTCAGGAGCCTTCATTCTGCTGTTCCAGGATGTCCCAGGCTCTGTGTGGACACCCTCAGGGGAAGTCAGGGAAGCCTTATTATTATGCAAAGCAGCACACCTCAAATGGCCAGGGCCAGGAAATCTTGTCTCTCCTTCCCAGACATACCCATGAAGGTATTTTCCTCTGGCCTATGAATGCAAACTCAAGGCACAGTTTTTAAAATAACCATTTCCTTTGATCACTACAGCTACCGTGTTGCAATTAATTTTTCAATTGTCCACTTCCCTCATTAGAAGGCAAGGTCTCTGAAGGCAAGCACTGTGGTTTACTCACGATTGTTTCTCTGAAATGAAACCCATTTTGACTTTAACGCCATGTGTAAAAGTTAATTCCAGATGGGTTAGAGATCTAAATGTGAACGGAAAACAGTAAAACCTTTAAAAGAAAATATGAGGGTATCTCCATGACCTCGGCGTGAGTAAAGCGTTTTTAATAATAAGACCAAAAGCACTGAGCATACAGGAAAAATTAACAAAGTGGCCTTTATTATAATTAAGAATGTTCATCAATAGATACAATTGAGCAAGAGAGCAAGCCGCAGACTGGGAGAAGAGATTTGCAATACATACGGCACCAAGGGCTCATGTCCAGAATACATAAAGAAGTTCTACAAATCAATGAAAAAGACAGGCAATCCCACTGAAATGCAGCCGAGGGAATTGGACAGCCACTTCACAAAAGAGGCTACACAAACAGCCAATAAACATATGAAAAAGTGCCCACATCATCAGTCGCAGGGAAATGCGACTTCAGATCGCATGAGAGCCCACTGTGCGTCAACCAACCGGAACTGCTAAGACACAGGTAGGCCAGTGATGGCGGGCCCGGGAGGACAGGGAGCAGCTGAACTCTCACCAGTGCTGTGGCCGTGTCCACATGTGCACCCCTCGTGCCCCATTCTCACATGGGACACACACATACTCCAAGGGCAAAGCAACCAATGCATCTGGAGAGAAGGAATAAATAGAAACTGTGGCATACTGTAAAAATGGGATAGCTTCCTAACTGTTTGAAAATGCAAAAACTCCTCTCAAGTGTTAAAATCAGGACGCCTTTGGTGAGGGAGTGACTGGGGCATGGCAGGACCTGAGTGACAGTGGTACTTTCTTTCCTGATCTGGGTGGCAGTGACACAGATGTGTTCACTTTTGTGAAAATCCTTCACTTTGGACTCTTCAGTTGTTCACACTCTTAGGATTTGTGCCTTTTCAGTACGTGAGCTGTACTGCAATGCAATTCACTAACTCTGTGCATGTTCAATGGCAATTAAAATTCTAGGATTATTTTCTAAATAAAGAAATGACAACACCAGGAGCAGCCAACTGAGTGGAATGTTATGAACTTGGCAACCTATCAGTAAACAAGAGGCCCCCATATATTCTCCATCATGGGGAGACGGAGTGGGGCCTCCTGTGCTGTGAAGTGTACAGTCTGAATCTTTCTGCACTGTCATAGCCCCCTTTCTTAATGAGGTATTCTATGACTTCCCTTCACCCTTCCCATGCCCGTTATAAATACTGACATGAAAAGACTACTGCAGTGGTGAAGCTCCAACACCTAAGGCTGCCTGTGAGGTACAATGGGCCCTTGACCTTACAGTCGTTCCTAGTCACAGCACACCTTAGCATTAATCTGCCAACTACTCGGAGCTTTCTCCACTATGAAAAATGCCAAATGAGCCAAAATTCTCTTCTTTTCTCTGTTAATCACATTTGATTAATATCATTTGAAATATCATTAAACAATTTCAATGCCTGTGTGTGGATTAAAGCTACTCTAGAGCTTTCCTGACAAAAACAATGACAAATTATGTGCAAGTTTCAGTTTGCATGAGTGATGGACCTGCTATTCCACATTTGGGATTAACTATGACTTCACATTTACACGACTGTTTTGGATATACGAGTCTAACCATGAGCACACTGCCCTTTGCCCAAATCATTCTTAAATTCAATATTAAATGTTTGATGTGCAGCACAGACAAAGGAGAAGACAGAATCAAATCAGAACTCTAATTTTACACATTTGGATTTAGGTTTAGCTGGTTCTTTTTTAAAATTATTAGGTTATTAAAATATTTTATTTATTTTGTCCTCATTCCTATGATTAAGTGGACCAATATATACTGTCCCAAATTTTAGCTGTAGGTATCAGCCTGATTTACTTACACAAATATATTTGGAAGCCCCATCTTCTCTTACAGGCTCTCTTACCAGGGTGAATATGGAGGAGGCGTTTAGAAGGTCACATATGCTCAGTGGGAAAAACCCAATGACCAGAGGGTTGGTCTGTGTCCTCGCTGCTGGGAGGGTTCACCCGGCCCATCTCAGACAGATGGGTACTGACCACGTTCTCCAGGGAAAGACACTGTGTAACGTGCATACAATTTGTGACGTTCAGCCCGCACTACTTGTTGAGAATATGAGCGTGATAAAAATAACTGCAATCCGAGGGACAGTGGGAAATTCCATTGATTAGGTGCCCATTTGGTTGGAGCGCTGTTTCAGATTCTTTACGTATGTTGCCTTAAAGAAGCTTTTATTATAATTTCCTTATTACAGTTAACGAAACAGAGGCTGAAGTTGTCAGAGGCCAGTATTGAAATATTGTAACTATCAGACAATTATTTTTAAATAACAATGATTAGTAGGTTAAAGGCTCTAGTAGAAAGGAAGAGATGGGGAATTTTAGCAGAGAGATGGAGATTATGAGAAAGAGTCGAATAGAATGGCAAACAAATAAAAATTCTGTGATAACAGAGATGAATGTACTTAACAGACTCATCAGTAGACTCAGTATAGCTACTTAAAAATAATATTTTTCTATTTACTTTGTTCATGATACATTTTATCATACAAATATTTCATTTTTATGACAGAATATGCACATCTTTTCTTTATAGCTTCTGAGAGGCCAGTCTTTGTTTCATGAGATTGTTCAATCCTTAGATTACACCTGAGGTCACCTAGAGTTGCGCAAAGTGCACAGACGTGGATGACACAGCACTGAAAAGTACAGGTAGCTTACACTATCATCTGTAACTTCCAGATGCCACTCTGCAGAGTTGTGGTTGGGGAGAGTGCATGCAGACTCCCTCCCAGGTCACTCTATCTGTCCAGGGCATGGGGAGGGAGCCCCTGTTGTAACAAGACCAGGGGAGCTCTGCCCTGGCCCATAGGAAGTGGGGAGCTGAACTGCCAGGGCCACCTGAGCTTGTCTCTCCTCACTTAGGTCTTCTTTCAAAACCATGTTGTCCATTACTTTAATTCAAGCATTAAAACACTGGGAATTTATGTGTATATGGGGCAAAATCATGTTCACATTTTATCTTTTTCTAGATATGTAGCTATTTTTACCAGATCCATTTATTAAAGAGTCTATCATTTTCTCACTAAATAGAAATACCATCCATATTCTATAATAGCCTCTCATATTTTCCATTTATCTATTTGAATATCTCTATGCTAATGAGATTAATTTTATTATAATGGATTTATAGTTTTGTGGGTTTTTTTCCTGATATCTAGTAAGTCAAATCACTCTCTTCCTAGTCTTCATATTCATTATTATTCTTGGCTATTTTTGACATTTATTTTCTCATAAATTTTATAGTCATGTAATTCAAATAGAATTTTGTATAATAATGAAGATTATATATTACATTTGAAAACTGAATATTTTATGTATCAAACACCATTCATTCCAGGGTATCGTATGTCTTTCCATTTGTTCATATAACATGTTATATTGTTCAATTAGGTATTATATTTTTCTTAATATAGGTTCTGTTTCCTTCTAATACCTCATGGTTTTCTCATTATGAGGATTTCTTCTCATTTCTCCCTAAGTTCTCATTATTAAACCAGAAAAAACCTAATGGCTTTTATATATTTATGTTATATCTATTCACCTTACCAAATTCTTCTCTTAATTCCAATTGTTTAGAAAGAACTTTTTGGGTTTTCTAGTTATAAAATCATGTCATAAAAAAGGGGATATTTTTATCTTTTAGAAACTTCACACCACTCATTAAACACTTTATTTAATTACAATGACTAGATCCATGAAGGCAATATTTTGTTATAATGGTAATAATAAGAATACATGTCTAATTTCTAATTCTAATTAAAATAGATTTTGCACTTTACCATTTAGAATAATAATTCCAGTTGTTTTGTACAAATCAGTATTATTTTACTTAAGTGGTTCCCATCTACTCTTTTTTTAAAGTTTTAAAGAGGAATGGCTGAAGAGAAAACTTATTAAGCATTTTTTTGACATTTTATACTCATGTTCTTTTTTATGTTTGCATAGCGGATCTTATGTAACCAAACAGTGACTCATCTTTCTGCCTACACCCTGCCCACACCCACCCAGCTGAATGTGAGTGGCGGAAAAAGACACCCACCACCCACTGGAGGCCAACTCTTCAAGCTGCCCACCAGTAACTCTGTGCATGGTCCTGTCACTCCTCTTGCCACAAGCTCCACCCCTTCCTCCCCCATTTTTACACTTGGTTGAGGATATTCCTTTCTGTCTCTGAGGAAAGAGAAGCAATCTGGAGAGGATGTCCATCCACAGACTCCCCCTCGCCCCCCCCCACACATACACAAGACCTACCAGCCTCTCCACATTCTCTCCCGTCACTCTTAGCCAATCTGTCTTCCCTCTCACCTGTATTTAGAACCCTCTCCTCCAACCTGCTCAGGAGCATAGCTCCAGGAATGTTCCTTCCTTCTGATTAATTAATCTTCCCCATCAATATGCAAACATACTTCTATTTCTCTAATCATTAAAAAAACAAAAACCCTCTATCTACTTCCTGTCCCTTTACTGCCTATTTTCGCCCTTTCTAATTAATAGTAAGACTCCTCTGAGTCATCTGTACTTTCTTCTCCATTTCAGGGCTCCCTCCCAGTTTCTCAGTTTCTGAGCTCCAGTGCTCCAGTGAACGACTCTGGATTCTGGAATGCCTCCTTTCACTTCCCCCTAATTTATCTACACTGTCTTGAAAATCCCCTCCAATGTCACAGCTTTAAGTAACAAGTATAGCACAAGACTCCCAAACTTTTATTTCCAACCAGGAACTCTCCCTGCCAGCTCAGGTCTCATGTATCTAACCTTCTGTTTGAAATCATTTGGATGTCTAAGAGGCATCTCAAACTTGACATCTTCTAAATTAAGTTGTGACCTCTCCCCACCATCACCCAGACTAGCTGTACACACAGTCTTTTAGGCTCACTTTATGGTTATTTCTTTACCCAGGCTTATCAAGCCACAATCCTCAGAGTCATCTTGCCCCTTCTTTTTTGTCCTCACATCACAAGTGCAATCCATGAAAACACACTTTTGATTCTATCTTAAGAATATACCCAGGCCACATGATTTCCCATCATGTTTACTGTCACGACCCTGACCTAGGTCAACAGGAGCTCTTGCCTGGGTGGTTATTGCAAATGCTTCCTACTTCAACCCTGGCTCCCCTTGAACTCAATCTCAATGCAGCAGCCAGAGTGACTTTGCCAAAGGTCAGAAGATGCCAGCTCTGTGTTGAAAGCCCTCCAGTGGCTTCGTCATTGTTGCCCATGACACCTTACGGGACCTGGGCCCCTTGACCTGAGCACACTGTGGTACTCCTCTCAGTTTACTGTGACCCAGGCACACCTCTCTGTGCTGTTCCTCAAGATGTGGGCTCTCCCCTCTGCCTAGAATGGGGAGTCTCCACCAAACTCCGCTGCCCCACAGGATGCTCTCATCCATTCCTCGTAATCCCAGAGGTGCCTTCTCTGACAAATCCAGATAGATCACCCTCAACAGCCAATCCTGCCCAACAAACTTCTCTGTCTGCATTCTCTGTTTAGTTTTTCTCCATCACACTTATCACCATCTAACATGTTAGGTATATCTTATTGATTTGTTTGTTTTCATGGAGAATGTCATTGATTAAAAAAAAAGAGTTCAATAAATAAGAAAAACAATTTTGGCATATAATTCCTAATATTTTAATAATTTTTTCATCTGTATTCATACATCAGATCCATCTACATTTTCCCTTTATTCTTCTTTCTTTATCGGATCTTTAAAAGAGTTATGATGCCTTTGTAAAGTGAATTGGAGAGGCTTTCATCTTTTTCTAAGGCCTGGAATAATTTAACTTTGAAAAGCCCTCTTTCTTTAAGGTTTTATAAAATTCATGTTATATAAACCTCAGCTGGGAACCCATCTGTTCTCGGTGGCTTTTTCAATGGCACATCTTTAAGTGTCTTTTTCTAAACTCTCTTATGGTAACTGATGTATTTAAGTTTCCCTTTCCTTTCTTCTTGGGTGAGTTTTGGCAATACACATTTTACTGGGAAGTCATCCATTTCCTCTAAATTTTCAAATGTCTTGTCAGAAAGTTTCATATATATGTGTGTGTATATATATATATATATATTTCTGACTGCTTTAATCACTTCTGTGTCTATGGTGAGTCCCTGTTTCTCTCCCCTAATTTGGTATTATTTTTGCCTTCCCTTTTTTCCTTTAAAACAAGCTCATGAAGCATTAATATCATTAAACTGAATTAAATTAGATTTGAATTTATTTCTGCTACCCTTGATTTTTTTCATTAACTTTAGCTCTTGTTATGATATTTCCATTTCTTTTTTTGCTTTTATTCACTTTTTGTTTAAATTATTTTCTATATTCTTAGGATGAATGCAAGCTCCCTTTATTCTTTTGCTTTCGTTGAAAATAATGATGGCATTTCATATCAATTTTTTCCCCTTCTGGAGACTGTTTTCAGTTTGTCCTAGAGGTTTAGCTATGAAGAATGTACTTCTTCATTACTTTTTACATAGCGGCTATTTTAGATTTGATTTTCTCTTTGATCCAAGTGTTATCTGTCTAGGAACGTACTTCTTAATTCCCAAGGGACTCTGATTTGTTGCCTCTTTTTATTATTAATTATTTCTGATCTTATTAGTTTATATTCACAGAATGAATTTAATAAAATTTTTATTTAAAAAAATGTACTTAGGTTTTCTTTTGGTCCAAAAAAACTATTGATTTTGTAAATGTTCCATGAGCATGTCAATAACAAAAAAAATTCTCTAAGGAATTTAAGATTCAGTGTATACCAATTAAATCACACTTATTCACTGTATTATTTAATTTTAAATCACATTTATTTGTTTTATTATTTACTTCTCTTATGGAATATTTTTTTTTTTTTGTCTTTTAAATCTGTCGAAATCAGAGGCAGATTAGAATATCCCGCTGAACTTATATTATTAAGATTCTAGTTTTTGCTTTCTTTACTTAGACCTATAAAGTTTGGTACACATGAACAGCAGAATGTCCTCTTCTTTATTGTTTTGTGCCATTAATTTTAAAGTTGACATTCTCCCAGATCACCATTCTAGCTCTCATTTCTGTTTGCATTTGTAAAATATTATTGGATGCCCACTCTGAGCTCTCTATTCTAATGCATTAGTACTTCCTCAAGTTCTTTCAGACAGTCGGGGAGGCAGGTAAGTTTTCCAAATGACGGCATACCTTCACATTCACGGCACCCTCTTTCATTTTGAAAGATGATTGACATTTCTCATATATTATCTCAAGATGTGATTCCAGTATCTTCTAAAGGAGTCCCTTTGATCTATAGACTTAGAATGCTTCGATGCATTTCATATTCCCTTGCTTTTTTATTTCTCAAAACCTGTAATATTATTTTTTCTTTATCTAAGACATATCTGAGAAATTTTTCAGAAGTCCAGTAATTTCTTTTTTCCTTCTGGAATTCCATTATTCTCATAGTCTTCTCTTGGGCTTACTTTTCTGGTTTCTTATCTTCTGCCCATGATTTCCAAATCTACAATTTCGCTCTGTGTTTGGACGTATTTATTAGTCTCGGTTTTCCAGGTTTCTAATTCGGTGTTCAGTGGTAAGCATCTGTTTCAGCTCATCTAGAACATATTTAAGATTTAGCTTGAGAGAATCCTTTTTTTGCAGCTCTTAGCTCTTTGCTGTGGGTCTGTTTCACTAGGAGGGCTCACTCTTTGTTGTGGCTGTTCTTTCTCAGACTGTGGGGACCTCTTAGACATGGTATTTCACTTTGCTCGTTACTGCAACTCATATCTGGTTGTTGGAGCGCCACACGTGTGGGCAGTGCAAACTGGAGAAAGGCAAATTGACCCTTCTTTCCACAGTCTGCTAGTGCAGGGGCAGGCAGTCTGTAAGCCACCTCCTGGAATGCCTGGATCCCTACTCACGTGTCCTCATGTCTCTGACACTCAGGAGCAGTGTTTCTCAGCCGTAGGAGGCCAGGGCAGCTAGGTAGGCTCAGGCAGAGCCCAGCTGACCTCCTCCCCAGTGGTCTCCATCTCAGTCCCAGGATCACCGTTCTTGACTTCTGAGGTCTCCATCTTCCATGCTGTCCAAATTATTGTCCTCCCTATGGAGGAGACAGCACATGCCAATTTCTCTGCAAGTTTCCCACAGAACCCAAGTCTTCACCAGACGTGGTTCAGAGGGCAGGCCACTGCTGCCCTTCCACTCGGGATAACAGCCTGATGAAGTCTCTGGCAATGGAGGGGAGGGAGGCAAGTTTAGGTGGCGTTTCCTGGAACCCTCCCTCAGTGTCTCCCCTGATTGTCTCCTGTGAATGCCTTATGGGTTCTATTTAAAGTTATTACTCTTCTGTCCTGAGTGGAAATGGGTTTTCATCGCTTTCATGTACTGCCAACATGTTAAAGCACTAGTTTAAATTAATCTTCAAACTTCTTAGTACTTAAAAATTATCATCCATTTTATATGTTTACCCTCCACATATGTAGTTAAACATTATTAGATGAAACTATTTAAGTGAAACAAACAAACAAAAAATGGATTCTAAACTAAATTCCTCATCTGAAGAAATTTCTGGCCAGCACTGGTCATTATCCCATTTGGTTTCACATGACAACACCCTGTTGACACACTGCTCAATGCAGACATTCCCACGCACATCAGGACACGGCTCCAACTCAGAGGATCACTGGTGACAATCATGTGCGAAAAACAGATGCCACTGCACCACCTATTCTCTAAGATCATTTGCAGGTGGTCCTGAGGCAGTGAGCAGTTTCGGGGGTGGAGATGCTGGAAGACGGGCCTCTGCTGTGTCACTGAGCAGAACCGACTTTCTCTGGAAGCGCTGAGAACACAGGGGGGCAACTGGGTCCAGCGTGTACTGTGTTTTGGGGCTCTGGACTCCAGCGAGGCATGCCATTGTCACAGCAGCAGCCACCTTGAGGTTTGGCTGAGCTCCTGCACTTGTCTGGAACAGCCTACGTGCCTCAATATGTTTTCATCATCTTGGCTCTTTTCAATAAAAAAAATTGTCCTTGTTGAAAACATGCCCACAAAAACTAATCAACCTACTGATGTTAGCACAAAACATTCCGTATTCTGCCCCAGCATTTCTCCAGTGCATTAGGGGACTTTGCTTGTGTTGTTTTCTTTTTGTCTATGAACATTATACTTACACTGAACGCATTTAAGTGTCCATGTTTTCAATGGTTTTCTCTTTTGAATTCGGTATTTTGTGTTTCCAGATAACAAATGCATCCCTTGTACATGAAGCAGACCTTTCAATCTGACTTCCGTGATGGAGGCAGCAGGGCACAGCACCCCCACACACAAAGGACCGGTGTTGTCATGGTCTGCTGCTCTGACTACTGCTCTCAGTTTCAGCTTTACTAGGTGACAACCGAATCCCTAAATATTCTTGAACTGTGTTGTTATTTCAGCATTTCATACTTCTTCTCTAGGCCTTTGCTGAACAGATTAGTAAACAGAATGAGAGAAGGGATGAGCCTCTCCCAGGGGCAAGACGACACAGCAGGAGACTGGAACGTGGTCTCCCGCCTGTCTCTTTTGTCTGCGGCTACCACATGCTGCCCAGTTTTAGGATTAATTAAACAAAATTAAAAAACAAACAAACAGAAAAAACAGTGTACAGTGACATTCCCTTTAAAACCACTGCATTTTCGTAGCATCAACTAAGTGCTTTAATAGCTATAGTCCCATAAGAATTAACTTTATTTGGGAAAACCCAGGTGCTTACTGTTGACTAAATTCTGGTACCTGGACTAGTTGGCGAGGAATCCACGTGTGTCACCATCGACAGAGCACAGCCCCTTGTCCCTTTCCTTGTGGAAACTGGACTTAAAATAGAGAATTGTAGTTGCCAAAATGCAAACAGAGGGCTCCGTGAGCTGCACAAATTAAAAGTAGAAAACCTCACTAAGAGTGAAGGCATGTGGCCTCCTGGAGGGTCTCGCTGAGCACATTCCCAGTTCATTGCGAGGGACAGGGGCAGTGTGGGCTCCCGCTGCTCCGCGGAGGCACAGCCGCTGGCACGCTTCCCCAGGCAGAGGTCCCGGCCACCAGCAGCACTTCCTTCCCCGGATCTTCGCAGCTGGCCTGCTCCTTGGCAGGCTGGCAGTGTACGGTGCTGTCTCCAGGCTGGCGCTGGAAGGGGCGCTCCTCTCTGCTTCTCAGTAACACCCATGATGTGGGGCCCATGGCCACCACCAGGCTGTAAGAGAGGCACCACCAGGGCAGGGAGGGGAATACAGTCATCTTAGGAGCATTTCTCTGTAGCAAAAAGGGAGTTTTAAAAAGCTGATTTTCTATGTAGGTTTGTCCGGGTTGTGTTATTTTAATGTTTTCTTATCCGCCGTTTTCTTTTAGTGACAATAACATTTTCTGAATACACTGCATCATCCAGACTTCACTTGATTCCAATCAGGTGGATTTCTGTCCTCCCACCAACCGCAGGCAGGATGACCTCGGCGAGGGCAGCCACGCTGGGATTCGCTAGGGCTTTGCTGACTAAGAAACAGATAACCAAGGGGGTGGGTTACCGGGCTGTTATCCGAGAAGGAGCGCGATCTTTTACTGAAACACAGCAGAGGAGACAGTCTGTGGAGGAAGTCTGAAAGTGACTTAAAATGATCTGCCGGGGAGGGCGTGCGCTCATGAGAAACCAGGAAAGACGGGGGCAAAAGAATTATTTTTTTTAAAGCGTTCGAATAGATGTTAGTAGACTTTGACATGGGTGGAAGCGAAATGCAATAGTGGAAATAAACCGTCCGTGAATTCACCCCCAGCAGGAACAATGTCGTGGTCTGAAGGAGAGAGGCTGCACTGCCCACATCAAGTCAGAGAAAGAGGAAGGGCCCTGGGCGGCGCTGCACCCCCGAGGCTTCGCGCGGCCTGGGTTGCGGGCGTTCCCGCCCACCCACTGCTTGGATGTCCCGCACGCTTTTCTTCTGCACGGGCCTACAGGACATCAGTGTGACTCACTTGTGTCGGTGTAACCTTTTAAACAACATTTTTGTTTTATTAATAACTGCAAAAGACATACATGTAGAAACTCTAATAAATAGGATAGTCCAAGAGCATGTCCGTGGGCCATGCCTCCACCCAGCGACATCTGCCACCTCCACTTTTCTGTCCATCACATACAAGCGGAAAGCTGGAGAGCGTCAGTGCAGGGGCAGTGGCGTCGTGGGCGGTGATCACAGTGCTTTCCAGTGGTTGCTTTCCTGGCGACAAGGTTGTTTTATAGGTAACCAGAACTAACTGAAGCCCAGGGGATCTGAATAAGACCAGTTAAACCTGTGGGTCTCAGGTTTCTCCGTGGATGTTATGATACAGAGCCAGCACCATGGGGGATGTTTTTAGAGTGACGACGGTGCAATGGTGCCAGCTGAGAAACTGCCCTGCAAGCTGTGGGCACTGCGTTAGTCTACAAGGCTGGGGCTGCGCTGTGTGGGAAAGTGCCAGGGCCTGTCAGGGGGACGCGCTTCAGCATATGGATTTGGGGGACACAATTCAGTCCACCATGGGCATGGACTATTTACTGAACACTCATTTTGCTCCTGGTGCTGAACCTAAGGCTGTACTGTATATAAGGGACCTCATTTAATTTACAGAAAATTCTATAAAATCTATGTTTATGTTTATTTTATCAAGAAAACTGAAGCCTAGAGAAGTTAAATCATTGAAGCAGAATTACACAGCTGGTGGGAACGCAAAGACTGACCGTGGTTGGAACTCCAATTCTTCTGGCCTCAAATTGTCTTTATCTCAGTTATAAGGAAGACAGTTGAATAAGGAAACAAGAATATTTAAAACCCATCTGTACGCTAGGTCCCAATCAACATCCCACCAAGTTCTGTTGTATTAACAAACTGATTCTAAACTTTACATGCAGAGGCAAGAGATCCTGTGTAGCCAACACAATACTGAAGAAGAACCAAGTCTGAGGACTCACACTACTCGGCTGCAAGACTGACTGCAAAGCTGCCTCGATGGAGACAGTGTGGTTTTGGTGAAAGAATGAACAGACAAATCAATGGAGCAAAGCAGAGCACCCAGACAGAACCACACAACTGATCTCTGACAAAGGAGCAAAAGCAATTCAATGGAGGAAGTTAGTCAAAAAAAAAGAAAAAAAAAGAATCTAGACACAGACCTTATACCTCTCACAAACATTAACTCAAAATGGATCATAGACTTAAATGTAAAACACAAATCTGTAAAACTAAAGGTACCAGGAGAAAATGTAGGGCATGGTGATGACATTTTAAACACCCAAAGCATGACCCATGAAAGAAAAAAATGAGAAATGGGCCATTATTAAAATTACAAACGTGGACTTTGTGAAGGACACCATTAAGTGAATGAAAAGAAAAGCCACAGACTGGGAGAAAATATTTCCAAAATATATATCTGATAAAGGACTTTTTCCAAAATATACGAAGAACTCTTAAAAGTCAACAAAAGAAAAACAAACATGCAACTCAACTTAAAAGTGAGCAAAAGATAGGAACCTCCCCAAAGAAAATACACAGATGGCAAATAACCATATAAAAATATGTTCTACATCATATGTTATTAAGGAATTGCAAGTTAAAACAGCGATGAGATGCCACTTCAAGTGCATTAGAATGATGAAAATCCAAAAGACTGACAACCCCAAATGCTAGTAAAGATGTGCAGCAACAGGTATTCTCATTCTTTGCTGGTGGGAATGCAAAATGGCACAACCAAGAGGAGAGATGGGGGCCGACAGAGGATGTTCAGGGCAGTGAGACTACTCTGTGTGACACTATAATGGTGGGTACAGAGCATCATGCATTTGTCCAAAACCAAAGAATGTACAACACAAAGAATGAGCCCGAATGCACTTTGAATTTCAGTTAATAACAAAGTATCAATACTGGCTCATCAGTTGTTACAAATGCACCACACTAATGCAAGATGTTAATAATGGGAAAATGGGGCACCTGGGTGGAGGAGGGGCAGAGTTTCTTTATCGGAACACTCTGTACTTCCTTTGCACTACTTCTGTCAGTCTGAAAATGCCCTTAACAAAATAAAGTGTGTTAAAAGAAATAACATCACTTCTTTAATTCCTTCTGAATACTAGAATCTAGATATTATTTTTTATGCTCATCAATAATATGTTCTCTCATTTTGGTATTCACCTATTATTTTTTTTCATTGTTCTTTATTTTGAAGTAATAAAATATATCGTAATTTTACCTTTCCAAATTACTTATTTTACATTTTAAAGAAATCCTTTCTTGACCCTAAGTCATAATAATTCGCGATAATTTTCAAAAGTTTTTGCATGCTATTCTGGATGATTTCTTCAGATTAGTCTTCCAGTTCACTATTCCCTCTTCAGTTTTGTCTAATATGATGATAAATCTATTGAGTTTTTAATTTCAATTTACATGTTTTCTATCTAGAAATTCAATTTAGTTTTTTAAAGCTGTTTGACCATTTTAAAGTATCTTATTCCATTTATTTAAATGTAACAAATATGCTTGTTTTTATTCTATGTCTAATATTTCCATCCAAAAATTTTTTGTCCGTCAGTTTTTTCAGTTTCTACATTGTTTTTTTTTTCTCCTGCCTACACCTGTTTATATTCTTTAGAACCCTTTTCCTTGTGAGATAAGACAGTTTTGTAACTTTATCTGTAGGTATTCTTTGAGACTTGGGCTGAGTGCCAAATGCCTGGGTCCACTTGAGCCCTGGACTGCTTTCATCAAGTGACTGGCTGCATGCTTGTGGTGTTCCCAAGTAGCATAAACCAGGCTGCAAACCCAGTACAGATCAGTCTAGGTTCCAATTTTTCAGGAGAGATTGCTTTTCTTCTCTACTCAGAACCAAGGTTCCTCAGACCTCCTGGATCCTGGGGAAATTTGCAAACAGTTTGCTCTTATTCTGAGGGTCCTAATTTTAGGTAAGCAGTTGCCTTTGTAGGCTCTTCTTCTTGGTGGTGGGGAAACAGGTGTTGTCACCGGCCCTATGGAGACCTGACCTCAGATTCACTACACCAAGCATGGCCTCAGGGTGGTGCCAATTGTGTGCTTTGCCTCTCATCCTGAAATCTTGATCATGCCTACAGTTTGAGCTCAGATTGTATCTTCCTAACTTGATACTTTTTATAAATTTAAAAATAAATTTTAAATATTTTATTTCTAATTGTACTCATATGTTTAACAGCAGGATTAGTTAGGGATCTCATCTATCTTCATTACATGATTTACCAACTAACTTATCTAAGACTCTCCACGACAGGGCCTGAGTTCTTTAAACTCGTCTTCTTATGAACATTTGGCATGGATGCTGATGTCAGCCTGCTGGACCCTGCCCCCCACCCCGCCCCAGCTTTCTCCAGCGCTTTCTGTCTGTCATTCCAGTGGGCTTTTCCTCATGATGTCCTTCTGACTTTGAGTCCACTCAACCCAACAGACAATGTGTGTTCATCAGGCGGCTTGCCTTGGTCCTCCTCCTACACAGCTGTATACAGCGTCCTAATTTTTAGCCTGATCAAACCCTTCATGCTCCACCAAGCCTTCTCTACCAGCTGGAACCACACCGAACCCTCATCTCTGAAAGCTTTTTGAGTAGTCATGCCAGAGATTCAAAGGGATTAAACTCATCCTCCAGCTTTCCCACAACATTGCAACGTGCCTAAGGGCCACCGTCACAGCTGGCTTTATTCGTAGACCCTTTGCAGCCTCCTTGGGCCCCAGCATGTGCTGGGTCAATAACTAACAGGTGTGGTCCTTATCTGTTGAACGCATTTCTAACATGAAACAATCCTGCCTTTGACTTGAGATAATATGTTCCTTTTCAGTTCATTTCATGAGCAGATCACATGTTTTATTAAGGGTTCTAAACAGAGCAGTAATAAGCCAATTGTCCCTGATTTGCACCCTCTTGGGGACTGCCACCCTAGTTCTAGATTCATGAATTTGTTCAATGACTACAAATAATCAAGTTTCTTAATTCCCAGAAGGATTAATAATAAAATTAGTCCTCAAGTTGAAATTTCAATTATGTACATGAAATCTATATACCAGCCTAATTAATAAGCACTTATTCAGCTGAAGTTAGTCTTAAATTTAATAATTTTATTAGTATCCCAAAATTGCAGCAGCAAAGATTAATTGTGTTAATAATTAGAAAATTGAGCATTAACTTGTTTCAACAGACTTGCCTTCGTACTATTATATTTCACTTCATTTTAGCAAAGCAGTGTATGTGCAAATGGAAAATGATTCGTCTGTGGCCCAACTTACGATTTTTGAAAAAGAATGTAAGATTTTTGTGAAGATACTGAAATCACACTTTTACTGACTAGCCTCAAAGTAGTAGTAGATAGCATTGCAGAAACATCAAGCATTTCTTGTTAGAGCTTTTCCATCAGGCGACGTGAAACATACATTAAGCCACCAGAGTTCAAGAGACACAATTAGGAATGCAGGAGGTGCATCGTTCCTGTGAAAGGTGCTCTGTGCACAGGGGTGTGTGCTTCCTTCATGCCCGCCTTTTTCTAATCCACTTGGCAGCCCAGTGTCTGCGTAGCCATTTCTTCTGAAGTGATGCACACACAGGTCACCTCAGCGTCCAGGTCGCCATTTCCTCCGAGGTGACGCACACATAGGTCACCCCGCTGAGCTTGTCTCCCCCCAGCACAGCCCCCCTCAGCGTGATCCTTGTGGGGTTCCCCCCCTACTTGCTCCTTCCTCTGTTAGGTAGATAGACGGGCGCTGGGACACTGGGACATAGGATTCTGTGTAGAACGCCCCTGGCTTTTGTCTTGCCCAGTTAGCATGGTCACCGTAAGTCAACATTTGCAGGTGTTTGCTTCCTAGACGAAGGGGACCTGCACTTTGGGTTAAGCTGTCTATCACCTGTGTGTTATCCCTTAGGAATCACGCTGAGGCAGCAAAAACACCAGAAGAAGGAATGTAAATTAAAGGCCCAACGTCAATTTAAATGTCAGCTGACACTGCATGGGTAGGGTGGAAACAGAACTTGTTGTCACGTGACATCAGGACCGCGTGTCCGTAACTAACTCAGTCACTGTGCAGAGGAGGCGTAGTGGACAGAAGCCTTTCTCCGAGAGGACAGAGAGAGTTCAGGAAATAAAAGGGAGGTGGGCCCAGGCCTTTCCCATGAAAGTGTCTGTACTCCTGTCCTGAGCTGTCAGAGCCCAAGTAGAGTTTTTGTAGGTTTAATCGGAAACGTAGATACATTATATTCACACTTAATTAACCCATTTGGAAAATATTGATCAGAACGCCCCATTTTCCAAAAAGTATGTTTAATTAGTGTTTCAATCACTATATTATTAATTAACATGGTCTCCAGAAAATTAATCAGTCTCCTTTATGTTTTGAAGATGTCTGCTTGATTACTTTACAAACAATTAAAATGAGTTGCAATTTTATGTCAGTCTTTGAGCCGTATATGGATTGATGAATGTCTCAAGTCATCATACTTTAAAATGCAACCAAAGAGGTGATTATCATATACCTTCGAGTATAATTACAGGTGCTAATCGCCACGAAATCCTACAAGTTAATGTCACATATTAGCAGTTAATCATATCTTGTCAATGGATCCATGATGCATTTTCATGAACTCATGTGCGTAGTGAAGAGCACAGAGAGCCTGGGAGAGGAAAATGGGGTGGGGGTGGGAGGAGCTGAGGCATGTGCCACCCTGATCAGACACGCTCTGACTTGGAGCCTGGCCTAGAGTCTGGAGTCCGGCCGACCCAGCTCGTGCCGGGGGTCACCACACAGAGGAGCTGTTTCCCTTCTTGCATCATTATGCCCCGGAGGTCCCAGGAAAGTCAGCTCAACGGAACCACCTCCCAGCCCACGGCTCTTGTCTTCTGCCACCTCCTCCCAGGCCTGAACAGATAAAGGCTAAGACAGTAGGAGCAGTTTCTTGGTTGGTTTTCTTAGATTGGAGAGCTCTGGCAACCAACACACTGATCCCAAGCTCCACGACATAACTGTGTTATTCCAGGAGTTGTACATCAGAATTCTCTGAAAGAATTCTTCTGTGTCTGTTTTACACTTGATGTGTTATATATATCGCCTCCATTAAACCATGAGGTCCTGGTTGAAAACTTGTTGTCGAATCTCCTTCTCCACTAGGCTATGCCCAACTTATAATTTTTAATTGTTCCGAGGGGTTTGCTACTTTAAAAACAAGAAAAGGAGCAGCTTTGGTAGGTAAGAAGACCAAAGCTGAAATGACTCAAGGAAACCCGAGAGACTAGAATCACTCTTGTAAAGTTGAAGTAACGACTTACAAATACAAGCGTGAAGAGGGCATGAGGACGGCAGGGAGCAGGCATGTCAGCTACCGCCCGTGAGCACCCGTCACGCAGGCGCCACACTGGACACGCACCCAAACCCACTCGTGTGATTGTTGCCCCAGACAAGAGAAACTTAGTTTTTGATGATTTATGAATGAACATGTCATAGGTTTTCCTTGAATCAGACAATGAGAAACTGTAATTTAGAGTCACATCCTTAAGTTTCCCAAGGCCACTTTTATTCCTGAAGAAGGAGAAGAGGCAGCAACTGATTGCTAAGTGTGCTGAGTATTTACATTTCATTGTGCTAATCAAATTCTGGAAGCTTCCGTTGGAGTGAGTATGTGGACAGAACATGGAGAGAGGAGGCGAGCTGGGAGTTAGAGGGGCGCTGTGAGGGAGGAAGTGAGCTTGCGCTCTGGCCTTGCAGGAAGAGTAGACTTTTAATGGTGAAGGAAGCACTGGGAGCCTCGAGTCGACCACCTGCGGGAAGGACACGGCGTTCGTGGCAGTGCACACGGAACGCCTCTCACACTGTGTCCTAAGGTCCTTGCTGCATGCTAAGTAAAAATGCCATGGTCAACATGTCTGCGTGGTGCTGTGTCCCATTTTAGGAGCTGCATCGTTGGAGCTCCTATGGGAAGGATGCAAGAAGTACAGGGAAGAGCCCTGTTGAACAGTACCTAGTGGACTGGACAGCGTGTTTCTACATAACAGCTATGAGCGGCCCAAATGCGCCAGCCCTCCCCCCCCCCAGGGAATCTGCCTGACTCACGGCCCCTTACAGGCAACAGCCCTTCTCCATTCTGGCGGGGAGGGGAGGTGTCCCACAGGCCTGCCAGGTAGATGGAGTACGGATGGATCTCTCGCCCACACTGGGCCATCACATTGTCACTCTCTGAGCTTGTAATCTGGGACTGAGAGGATTCAGTCAGTCTGACCTAAAGGTTAGACCTGCAACAGGCAAACAAGCAGGGAGCCAGGAGGCAGCCAGGTCCTCCTATGTGGGCAGCAGAATAGCACAGCAGGAAAAGAGAAAGAGGGAAACAGAGAGAGAGTGGGCAGAGAGAGAGACAGGGGAAAGAGATATGGACGGAGAGGGCACAGAGAAACAGAGGAAGAGAGAGGAAGACAGAGAGAGGAACACTGAGAGGGAGACACGGACAGAGAGAGTGAGTCATGGGCGAAACGTGTTTGAGGAACACAGAATAAGAATGCGTTTCCTCCTGACTCCCCATCCGTAATAACGAGGTGGCCGTAAGGGGAGCCATCATTCCGTAGGTCACACACGCACACAGGGGGACGCACAGGCAGGACAGAAGGCTGGGAGCACTCACGCCCACACAGCTGAGTGTGCACTAGGGGCCGTCCTTACCCAGTGTCCCCCGCTGCTGCTGGGAGATGACACCCCTGTGCTGCTTTCTGACACGTACAGTGCTGGATAACTTAGGCTTCTTCATCCGTTCAGACTGACCTAGCTTTCTGTGTTCCTTCCTCTGTTCTGTCATGGGACACAATTTCATCCATCTGTCATATATGCACTGAAAGATTCTGCAAGACCCCTGGCAGCTGCCCAGCAGAACTCCAGGCTTACACATACCTCTGCATCAAAGAGGTGTGTTGTTAGAAGTCAGAGAAGGGGGACCCATCCTGTTTGTCAGGACTGTTGATACCTTGCTAGCCTAAGGGATTCCAGGATTTCACATACCCCTAAGGGATATGTTTACAACCCCTACCCCAAAGGAAGGGGATGTATTTACACATGTCCCTAAATCAAAGGGGTGAGTTTATACATGCCCCTAAATCAAAGAAATGCGATGCTAAATGCCAGAGGATTAGGCACCCCATGGAGAGAATGAGAGAGAAAAGAAGTGAAGGGGGAAGCAATTCTACCCCTAAAAATAAAAGCCTTCACACAATGTAAGGAGAGGCTGCTTCCCTCTCTTGGGTCAGCCTGCTCCATGTCTCAGAGTGTACTTTCTTTTACTAATAAACTTCTTGCTGTTCATGCTGTATAAATTTCTATCTCTTGGTTGAAGTCTTTCCTTCAAGAAGACAAGAACCAAGGTTTCAGAGTCATTTTCCCGGTTACAACACCCCTAAGCACAGATGAAGCACAGGGGTGGGGGCAGCCGACCCCCAGGATGGCTCCTGCCTGTCTGGGCTGCCCCGTCTCCTGCCTACTGTGGGGCCCGGGCCAGTCTCTTTGAGTCATCTGGGCTTCAAGAACTTGCCATGTCCACAGAGACAAGACAGTATGTACCTCGCATGTTGTAAAGGTCCAGCTTGTGCACGCGACACAGCAGTGCCAGCAGTGTCCCACTGACCGTGGCTGCGCTCCTTAGTAAGCAGGGCTTCTGAAGGTGCTTGTGAATGCACCCACACGAGGCCCCAGGGCAATGGCTGGAGCAAGGGTTCCACACGGCCCCTGGACGGCCACCATGACTTGGTGACGTTCCTGAATGGGTGATGCTCAGTGGTGCTGCCATTCACATGGGTTTTGGCCACAGAACTTGTCATGTGTTTGCAAGTGTGTCTGTCTTGGAGTCCCTGCAGAGGCTAGTTTAATTATCTCCTTTGTAACTCGCCAGGTCTCCAGCAGAGTCTGCTGGACAAGGTGTTCAGTATATTTTAGGCAGCAAAGGCAGAATGACTTCATAAATGAAGGGTCCTTCTCTTTGATAGTGAGTGGGTGATTTCTCCATGTGGCCTGGTTTAAAACCACCTGTTCCTCTTGCAGGCGAGATGGCAGAGCCGGCCAGGCTAGTCCCTTCACCTACCTCTGAAAGCACATTGGTTCTGGCTGTTTACGGAGAGGGTGGAAGCTCCACGGGCTGTGCTGAGCAAAAATGCAAGAATCTGCCTGCAGAACCAAGAACAGCAATGTGACAGGCCGCCTAATGGAGGCAGTGAAGGCAAGCGCCCTGGGCCGGGAAGTGCCTGGGCCGGGGGCTCGCTCTAACGGAAAGACCTCTTTCCTGAAGGCTTTTCTTTCTCCTGAATCTGGAAAAGTGCGGGGCTGTGACAAGGAGCCTGCCAGTCACTGGGTCAGAGGGTGAGTTGCAAAGACAAAGTGTGGGTCAGCGAGGTGTCAGCATGGAGAGACAGAAGTGAAGGCCGTTACCTGCAGTGAGCTCGTATCTGGAGAACAATTTAAAGCAACATATTTCTTAAATTCCAAAACCATGGAAGTCTGTGGTGAAAGGTTTCCATCACTGAGCAAGGAGCTGATAAACTGAGGCAGAACAAAACCAGGAAGGGCTGCTTCCCTATGCTGTGCTCACATGCAGAAGCCTCACTACTTACACTCAGTTCCTTGTGTTCTAGACGATTCTAGTAGAGTTTTACTGTTTCATTATTATTACTATTATTATTACCAGTGAGAGACAGAATATGCCTGCACATTAACTCGGAATCTGGTTTTTAGGAAAACACCCTGTTCTAATCTTACTCCAGACTTGAAAACCACATCCTGCCCTGTGATCGTCCACCTTTTAGGATTCATCCAGTGTTAGTCAGTCTCACCTCGTTCACCCCAGTTCTGTAGAAAGGCAGTTCTGAGTGTTCCTTATTTAGGAGCGTCTCAGGGAGCGTTGAACCTGCTTTGCCCTCCCTGGAAATAGCCCTACAAGTGCCAAAGCCATTTTCAGAAGTTGAAACATTTACAATTTTTTTCTCTATATGCCTCATCAGAAAGAACAGTGAAAATCTTGATATTCATGCCATTATTTCCAAATGTAATTGCCTCACTGTGTATGCTGTGCAGCAACGTCACGCACGTTGTGAGGGCTGCCCTGGGTTAACTGCATCCTGTTGCCAATTTTCACCCAGAGGACTCTGACAGAATGAATTGTACAGACAAGAAACAGCATTTTCAAGGGCCCGCAACAATCTGGACATCTGTTAGAAATCTCATTCTACTAAAAATAGAGAAACTCCTGGTTTCCTCTCATGCCTGTCCTGGCTTGGGTGGTACAGAGAAAACAGTGAGATTTGATCGAATCGCGTGGGTATGTTGCCCACCTCGCCGCAGCTATAGAACGTCCTGTCTGGAGCAGCCTCCCATGTGTCTGTGGCCCCAGGGTCCTGAGCTGTGTGAGGCTAAGCTGTTTCCAGGACGGGCATTAGTGTGCGGCCCCAAGAGCAACGCCACGGCTGGTCTCTCCTCTTCCTCTTCCTGGTTCTGTGACTTCAGGAAAGCCTGAGTTTCCTCCTGTATAAATCAGGGACAGTTATAAGTCTCATCCCTCAGGGTATTGCAAAATTTAAATGATGTAAGAAAGGAACTAATGGCATAACCTCTTTGTTCGACGACAAAAACACTCTATTTCATCTTCCCCGCTAACTCTCCATGAAGGCACATTTCACTCCTGCACAGTTCACTGCTTTCCTGCTGTTAAACTCACATGACATCCTGATGGCCTTCTCTTTAGTTCCCTCTTGCCTTCTCAAGGAGCTTATTGCTTCTCTCTCCTGAAATGCCAACCTCAACCACTAGCAGAAGCCCTACTCATGCACAGGAATCAACACTTAGTAGTTTTCAAACAAAGCAAAACAATAGATAGCCGACCAACGCCTAACTCTCCCTTGACTCACTCTCTTTCATTTCCCTTCTGTACTTACTGATTGTTCTGTGATTATTTTTGTCCTGTGTCACTTAGCTGTCTAAAATTTCATGATAAACCCATTTCAAACCCTTCACCAAGGCTGTACTTCTCCTTTCTGTGTATTTAGGGGGCCAGCTGTGCCTCTGGGGTTAGCCTGTCCTGAACCACTCAGTGTGGACTGGCTGCTTGTGCAGGTGCTCCACAGCCACGCCCAGACACCCCTTCAGTGTCACACTTGCGGACCCACTTTACCTTTCTCCTGGATGCTTCAGGTTTTCTCATTTCCACTGCTGTTTACATGTCTTTGGGGGTAGATTAGTTTCTCTAAGCACGACCCAAAGACAAAGCCTGGAAAATCAATTTTTTGAAACATTTTTAGCATTCACAATTAACAGTTGAGTATAGGACCTACCTTAGTAATTTTTTTTGTCTCTTTGTTTTGTTTGGTTTTGTTTATCGGATTATGAATTTGTTTTGATTTTGGGGTTATGAAGGAATTTATTCATTGTTTTGTAGCTTTCCGAGTTGTTATTAAGAAGTCCAAAGTCATTATAGTCTTTGATCGTCTACACATGACCTATTTTTAGTCTTTTTTTTTTCCTTTGCAAGTTTGGTGCATCCTCTTTTGGCTGAAATCTCACAACAGAATTCTTTGGTTTAAGTCTATTTTCATCTCTTATTGTGGGCTTTCATTGGATCCTTTTGGTCTAGAAATCCTCTGTTCTCGGAAATATTATTGAAGTGTTCCTTTGATATTTTCCTGCTCTGCAGTTCTCTGTTTTCTTTTGTCTAGTTTTCCTATTAACTGTGGGTTGGGCACCCTACACCTGTTCTCCAGGGTTTTACTTATTTATTTATTTTTAATCTTTTTTTCTCTTCTTGTCCCTTTCTTCAGTTTAGCTGTTCTTTTCGGTGGGTTTCCTCAGCATAACTTCCATATATTCTCTTGATTCATTATTTTATGTCATGATTTTAATTTCAAGAGAGTCTTTTGGTCTCTGCATATCTCATTTATATATATATATATATAATATTTATATATATAAAAAAATATATATATATAAAACATGTTCTTGCATCGTAGAGGCAAAATTTTCTTTAATCCTTGAAGATATTAATGATCTGTTTTTGTTTATTTATATGTTTGGAAATTTTCTTCTTCCTGTATAATCTCTGTTTCTTCCAAATGGCTTTCCGTTTTGGTTTGTTGTTGATTTTCTTTCTTTGTAATTTGTTTTTATTTGGGTCTCTATTATTTTCATGTTAGAGACTTCTCAGATGTCTAATAATTTTTCTTGTCCAATCATAGTTAAATGAATAATTAGCTAAAGAATTGTCCTGCAGCCAGATTTAGATTCTGTCTTGTTGGGACGAGAGTTACCACCATCGATTTGCTCTGACACTCCTGAGTGTGCTTCTGTTCTTGCGTTTCACGTTATCCTGGGTTTGTGTCTAATGAAGTCCCTCTACAGCTGTTTAATTGTTTCAGACGAGAGAAAAAGTAGAAGTCGTGCTCATGCCACCATCATTGTCTGGAAATCTCTTCACCTCTCACCCCACACAGTGGCATCTCCCTGCAGTAGTTTCCGTAGTGCCATGTCCAGCGAGTACCTTCCTTTCACCAGCTTCCTAAAGAGTAGGAACTACCCTAAAGTGTAGGGTACCTTCCTTTCACCAGCTTCCTTCCTTCTTGAAACACTTTCCTGTAGAGATGATTCACCTCTGAGTGCCTGGTCCTCACCATCCTAGGAACTACAGCCCTCTGCTCTACTCCTCAGATTGGAGCGTGTGACCCAAGGTCACCTCCCAGCCTTGGGGTCAGCCAGTGATTGCTCACAGTCATGTCTCTGTAACAGAGCCCTCTCCTTGCTGCCTCCTACCAACCCCTGCCATTGTCTGGTGGTGATTTTCAGCATGGTGATGGGGAGAATCCCGGGTCCTTAATGCATTTAGGAGTTCAATTCACACAATGGAGTGGGACCAAGAGCCACACCCACTGGCTCTGAGCTAAGCACCAAAACAAAATCTGAATGCAATTTCTTAGCAGATTACTGTTGTGTTTCTGGCACTGCTGCCCAAAAATAATGATAGCTTAGTATGTACTTTTAGAAAAATCTTCTTCTTTTTTTTTTTTTTATAAACGTCAATAAATTTGTTTATATGCCATAATACACTACTGTAGACTTTTATCAGGGCTCAACATCATAATTTCTCCTTGAAAGTCAGGAACACATCCAGTCTGTGGCATGTCTGCCACACCGGGAGCTCTTAACACAAGCTGTCTCTCACACGGACCCTCTGCTTATTTAAACCTTAAAAACATGCACCCGGACTCACCCATCCTAATAGTTCGACTTTACCTTTTACAATTCAGGGAGTTTTCTCTTTGGGGAAGAAGATTGAAGAAAATGAGCACTTGTGCTTTTTCTGTCACATGTCACCCTCACACATCTTTCCCAAACTGAAGTTGCCACAAACCTTGTAAAAATAGGAATAAAGTCTCTGTTCACTGACCCTTTATGGCAGGCCTCAAGTCTGTGCATTGTCGCTTTACACTAAGACTTCTCACTGCCCGCCACCCGGCAGCTGGTCACATGTAGCAGAAACTGTGTTCACACACTGTTCTTGTAACACACCGCCCTCTGTCCGTTCACCCTCAATTTGGATTTTTCACATTTTGGATGTTATCTCATTTTGGATTCTTTTAAGGCTTCTCATAGATCTCATGAGGTTATTATCCCCATTTTCAAGGAGGAAGGACTGTTGTCATAGAGCATAATCACATGGTGACAAAAGTGACAATGCTCAGAAAACTGACAATGCTCAGACGTGGCAAAGCAGGGATTCCAATCCAGGTGTGTGGGAATCCAACCCCTGCCCATGTGCATATATTGAGAAGGATATAAGGACGCACTCTGTTCTGTCCTCGTTTTGGGGAGTGGCCTTGGTCGGTGGGGTTCCAATATGCTGTCAAGTTTGAGAACCATAGCCCTGAAGCTTCGCAGTCATCGGAAGGCAGAGGGTCCAATTTAGGATGAGAATCACGATCACTACTCACGGAAGGAAGTACCAGGAATGAGGGCCCCTTGACATGACCACGCAACAGCAGCCTCAGCTGCTGATCAGCGTCCTCTGTGGCTGCAGACATGATGAGAGCATCAGAAATAAATGTCCACTTGGACTCTAGTCCAGCAGGAATGACTGAGGGTTACATGGAACAAGAAAATGAAAGAGTAACATTGAGGGTGACGGCCAGGTCTGAGAACAGAGTCCTGATTATCACTTTGGAGCTCCAGAAGCAGATCTCAAAGGAGGAGGGACGTGAAACCAACGTGCAGCCAACTGGACGTGACAGCGCCCACGGTCAGAAGGGAACCCCACGATTAGGAGCATGACACGGTCTCACTGCCTTGGCTGCTTTCAGTGGCTGCAGGACCACGCCGACGCCCACAGACCCGCACAGCTCGCTCAGCCAGGCACGTGACCGGCGGCCAGTTCTGCGTGTCCGGATGAAGGACTGCAAGAGCCTTGGGCAGGAGGACATGCACAGTGGCTAATCTGTTGGTTTCTGAAGAATCATCAGATGAAAGTCAATGGGGAACTGAAATTTTTTTGGGGAAAAAAACTTAAAAAAAATGATTCATCATGAATTTTCTGTTGAAAATATTTTGATGAAGAAGCCAGACTGGGTGGGGGTGGGGGGACTGTGTCCTCAGTGATCTGGGAGTCAGTGGGGTAACAGGGCCTGCCTTTGACGCCGTGTGCGTGCGCTGAGTCACTGGAACCAGCTGGGCCTGTGGGACGCCATCTCGCCCAGAGCCACGTAGCCAGTGTCCAGGTCACCTTGCGGGGTCTGCGGCAGAGCAGGCGGGCGACACGAGCCTGCCGGAGGAGAGGGGCAAATCCAGGCTGGAGCAGAAAGCAAGCCCAGTGCCAGACGCTTAGGGGCACATTTCAGCAGTGTTGGCCGAGTAAAATTAATCCCGTTAGAAACAAAAAGCCCTCAGAATTATTGCATATTAACTGTGTGGTTATGCTCATCTCTGCAGGTACCTTATTTCCTTTTTTAGGGAGAATTGCCCTAGCTCGTTGGCAAATTATTTTGACATTGAAAACCAAGCGTCTGCAGGTCTGCTGTGAAAACAGCTGTCCTGAGACATTAAGCAGAGCTGGGCTGGAAATAAAGGAATGTTTGAAAGAGATGTCACAGCACTGCACTTTTCTTTGAAGACAGTTTCTGAAGCCACTCTTATTGAAACGGGCCCACTCATCCGTTTAATGTTATATTGCAGAACGGATATCATATCTTATACAGGACAAGCCCACAAGAGGAATTCTACTGTCACTCTCGACAGTAACATAGGAGATCATGAACTAATGTAAGTGGGTAATTTTCACCCATTCCGTGTGGACGGCGAAGACCTTACCCCCAGGACGCCTGCCCGCCACTTCTGAAACCACAGCAAACACGTTCTTACTCTTTCCCAAAGTCCACTGGGGTCGATGACTTGCTTTCAAATATGTGACTGCTGTTTTTTGGGTTTTTTAAATAAAATGAAATTAGAAAAATCTCTATGCACTGCCTGTTTTGAAGTAAAAGAAATGCAGCTGCTGAAAGCAGCAGAGGCAGTGGGACCATGCGATGCTCGGGACCGCAGGGCCCGTGCGCTCCATCGCGTCCGGTTCGCCGCGCCGTTGGTTTGTCTGAGATTTTTAAATAGAGTAAAATAAATAGAGTAAAAATAATAGTAATTTGATGATTCTAATTAACTAAAGTTCTATGAATTAGAAGGTAAGAACTGCTTTACTAATAAAAAAAATGAGTGCTTTGTTTTGGAAATAGGATTATGTGTTATTTAAATTTTAGAAAGAAAAAAATGTCATTCAGCCATATTCACACAGATAGGAAATAAATGCCAGAAATCTGTATAGCACATTGCGGTTTTTAGCATTCTTATACGAGGGGTGCTACTGGAGATGACATTGCTTGTGTTATAAAAGCATTTTTGTACTGTACAGAAGATTTCCTCATGTTTTATGCTAAATGTATACAATGCCTCCTGCATTACAAAATTTGAAGTAGAAATAGAGTTAATCTTGATTCAGAAGTATTGAATGCTTTGTGTAAATTTAAAAATGATTTAGGAAAAATTAAATTTATTCCAAACAAATTAAAAACAGGATGACATACAATGACACACTCATTTGACAACAGAACTAAGAGTTTAGACACTGGGGAATTTATGTACAATTTTTCTTGAAGTAATCTGTAGTGTGTTTAAATTATATTTTGTAAGTTCAAAAGTGGCACCAATTTGATATAAGTTACATGAGAAAGAAAAGCCCCACTGTACTAATATTGTGCCTCTTCCTTATTTTTTATGCACATGTAGGTGATGTATAACTCCTGCATTAATTTCTGAAACATGATCACTGATATTTCACTGTCTGGTCAAAAAGCAGTCATACAAAAGCTAACCTATGCTAACATGGCCACCTTGGGGACACATGGGACTTAAATAGCTCAGGAGTAGGGCCAGAGCAAAACCAGGTGAGGAATGGTTTTTTCTTTAAGTGTGATTCTCAGCTGTCCTTCAGCTAGTTTTCTTACACTACCTGTCATTTATAATCAAACTGTCATTGCACGTGTGCACACCATTCAACTCATATCAAACTTGTTATACCTTCATCCTAGCTCAGTTTTACCAACTTCTCTTTTGACATTTTCTCCAGATATATCTATATCTATAACATCTCTATCTATCAGTACCAATGTCTATAACTATGCCCAGATCTATCTATCATCTATCATCTATCTGTCTATCTATTAATCATCTACTATCTATCTATCTATCATCTACCCACCTACTATCTGTCTACTCCTATACCTATTTTTATACCTACGAAGTCTGACAATTAAGTTTGTGAACTTGTTGCAACGATGTTGCTAACCTTTTTTTATATCAGAGGGATTATTCATTATGAATTTGTACCAACTGGACAGTTAACCAAGTTTACTATTTGGAAGTGCTGAAAAGGGTGCGTGAAAAAGTTAGACGAAAAATGACCTGAACTTTTCACCAACAATTCATGGCTCTTGCATCACGACAATGCACCAGCTCACACAGCACTGTCTGTGAGGGAGTTTTCAGCCAGTAAGCAAATAACTGTATTGGAACACCCTCCATATTCACCAGATCTGATCCCCAATGTCTTCTTTCTTTACCTGAAGATAAAGGAAATATTGAAAGGAAGACATTTTGATGACATCAAGGGTAATATGACAACAGCTCTGATGGCCATTCCAGAAAAATGGTTCCAAAATTGCTTTGAAGGGTGGACTAGGTGCTGGTGTTGGTGCATAGCTTCCCAAGGGGAGTACTTCGAAGGTGACCGTAGTGATATTCAGCAATGGCATATGTAGCACTTTTTCTAGGATCAGTTCGCAAACTTTATAGTCTAACCTCGTATACCTATATTTAAAAGGATCTTCATTGTAGTACAATTTATACTGACAAAATAAAATACTGTAAATATGTCAAAACAATGGATTTATTAAGGAATTAATAGTGCAATAATAATCAAACAGTGGTATACTATGTAGCCACTGTTTTCAAAGAAAATAACATGGAAAATTGATTATATAATATTAAGTAAGAACAAAAATAAAGTAGAAAACCAAACTGTGATCCAATATAAAATTTTCTTTAAAATTTGTCCATGTATATATCTGTATGTTTTTAGAAATATGTAAAAATTTGCAAAACTATATCCAACTATGAACAGTAGGTGTCCTGTGGTAAAAAGAAAATATGGGTAACTATTCTTTTCCTCTTTATACTATTTCTTTCTTCTCACAAGTTTTTGCAATAAATCTATTCCTCTTACAATCAGAAAAAAATATTAGTATATTATCTTAAATTATAGCAAAACTCAGCACACTGGTGGTGGGGAAGACTGCCTAGCTCTGACTTTAATTGTGCCCTGGTGTTTCAGGGTCTTCATGGATGTAGCTCTGTTGGGGCCCCTCTGCCTTGGACGGTGGCATTTGGAACTTCATCAGTGACAACCCATGTTAGAAGGGAGCCTTCCCCATACTCTTGTGTAGGAAATGACATCAAATGAACTTGACCCCCAGAGGGCCAGTCTGTACAAGGTTCTGTTCATTGCCACCTTTGCTCTTTCATATGCCTTTATGCTCTTTGAAAATATAGTCTAAATATTAATCTTCCAACTATAACTGAGAGCATAATTTACTCTTCAATTCATGAAGAATTCAAGGTCAATTTACCTACCATTCTAATCCCTTTAGTTTGCCAATTCAGGTACAGAATCTAAAGCAATTCTTTAGAATCTAAAGCATGCTAGTGAAACTATCATGCTAGTGAAACTCAAGTTTTGTCCTTTTTGTAAAAATCTCTCTTGTTTGCTTTCTTGCTAATTTGACTATCCTCTCTGTTTGTAGGCAAATCAATGAGGAGTCACTAGAAATATATGTGTAAAAATATATATTATGCACAGATATATAGACATAATCTAATTGTTATGCTGGATGCATGTCATTTGAAATCCCACACACCTACTTACTGAAAACACACAGCTGATTGGGCTAGGCTTAGAAACTTACAAGCCGCTTTGTAGAAATGCACCTTTCCCTTCTCCGTGTGCACGATGGAGTACCACCAAAATCAAAGGTCCAAGAGAAGAGAAACAAAGCATGAGCTTGGTCTCCTGTAACTTTGAGCCAATCTTTGAGTTTCTGTCCTGACCCCAGCAATGAGGACACCACTTGGAACAGGGCAGGCCAGAACCTGAGCGTGAAGACAGACGATAGGTGCCAGGAGAATTCCTGGGCTGGGCAGCCGGATTCCCCTCAGTCGCCTCCGTCGTAATGCATTTGGTTTTATGTGATGCTGGCTAAAGAAATTCGGTTGCTTCCATTTTTTCTTTCAACTCTTCTTTTGAATTTCCCCAAATTTGTAAAAGCTACATTGTTATCTTCCAACCCTGCTGAACAAATGGTTTCTCCAGTGGGATGTAAGAAGGCAGCCACAAATGGCACTCAGTGAAGGGCTTTTGAAAGTGGGATCATGAGATGCGGGCACGCTCAGTGTGGCCAAGAACTCCACGTGGGAGCCCCAAGGTGGAGTCACTTTATTCCAGGCTTGATATAAGGTGACCAGATATCATGAATGATGTATTTCTTAAATAAACTGGAATATTCAATTTAAAAATAGTTTCACCTCCCCCAGATTGTCACCTTAGCCACATACATCACAAGTGGACATCCATGAAGATGAGAAAGCCATGTCCCTACTCTTACAGTCATTCTACTTGCTCCCTCAAATTAGTAACGTTTCAGTTTGGCTTTTTTTTGGTTTGTTTCATTTTGAAGTGGAGCATAAGAGTTTATTGGGAATGTTGAATTAGAAGCAGATGGTATTTTCAGCTCAACTCTCCTCCCTTTCCTGTTATTCTGAGGAAACAATTCCAGATCCTGGGAGTGCCCAAGAGGGGACCTTCCCGGTGCTCAGTGAGGGGGCTTTGTCTGATGTGCACAACGGGCAGAAGCCAACATCACTTAAAACCAAATGCATTGCCCTCAGTCGCCTCCGTCGTAATGCACTTGGTTTTACGTGATGCTGGCTATAGAAATTCGGTTGCTTCCATTTTTTCTTTCAACTCTTCTTTTGAATTTTCCCAAATTTGTAAAAGCTACATTGTTATCTTCCAAGCATGCTGAACAAATGGTTTCTCCAGTGGGATGTAAGAAGCTTTTATGAAGCTAAATAGGTTTTGCAGGTTAGTGGTTAATGAAAATATTGCAGAATCACCATGGACATTTCTATCATAATTTCATTTACAGAATTTTTACAGTTTGAGTCATTTGTATTTTGTTTCTGAGATTTTAGTTAACCCCTAAAAGCCATCATTCTGTTCCTATTCAATTCAATAATATTTTAATGATTCAAATATTTTACATTATACTTTTTATTTAAAAGGGAGCAAGTTATAATACTGAAATTTTTTTGTAATGATGGTCTTCAGTACTATGCATACATAAATTTGTCTTTTTTTCTAGGTAATTGATATATTAATAATATGTTATACTGGGGAAGGGTGCCAAAACGCATACACATTTTAAGAGATGTTATCTATGTATTACTTTTTGAAGTTGAATTTAATTACAGTAGCAATGTGTAGTATGATGTTCGCTCAAAAGATGGCATTAATCAAATCAATGCTAGTATCACCATGCCACAGACAGGGCAGTCAAAAAAAATGGCTGAAGCATGGTTGTGGTTCGAGGAGCGCAAGACCATTTTGAAGTGGTATTTGAAATCCGAGTACTTTGCAGAAGTACCACGAGGCGTGAGTATGCAACAGAACCTCCAACACACCTAACAACTGCATGCATGCATGATAAGTTTTAGATGCATGGTACTGAGTGAAGAGATTGAAATGGCACGCACAGTGATCCGAGTGGACACTTTGGTCAATGTTGCTCAAGCAGTAGTTCACCATAATCAGAAGTGTCTGGACGCTGATGGTAACCACTTTGAGCACCTCTTGTAATTGCAGGAGTCAAACGTGACTTGTACTCATCTTTTGTTATTGGTATATATTGAGTATTACAATTTTCATACAGTTTTTTTCCTTTCTTAAAATGTATATACATTTTTTTGGCATATGAGATATGTGATACACTACTAAAATCAAACATTAAGTATTATATTTATTTGGCTTCTTTCTTGCCCTTGCTGTTACTCACTAAGTAAGTGAATTACGACATGCCACGTCTGTATGCATGAACACGTAGGGAGGACATGCTCTGCTGTCTATGTTTACTGGTGAATTAGACAAAATCCTACAGCATCTCCCCACCAATCACACCACATTACGTTTTTCTAGATCACACGTTTAGGGAATGGTAGAATGGCTGTACATTCCTGATTGTATGGTAAAAGTTTCCAAATCAAATTCCAAGGAAAACTTGTGACAATATTGACAGTGGCCACAGAGCTGAACCCGGGTTTGGGAGATTGGAGTTTTGTAAATAAAACCATTTCTCTCGTATGTTATTTGATGTATGCTGTATGTACTCCAGTAAATATCTGCTGACTGAATGAAGTCATCCACTTTTGTGACTCAGCCTAGGACATCTTTTGTCTGTGGAAATGTTTCTGCTCAGCTTGGTAGAGGAGGACATGTAATCGTACTGCAAATGCACAATGAAGCTGCTGGCAGCCCTTTCACAGTGACACTGGGTTTGGTTTCCCTGGCGTAGGTCACCCTGGAACGAAGCAAGTGGTCTCTAACTTGGAATCCCAGGTTCTCTCCCAGGTGACACTGCCTCCTAAGGGCACAGCCTTGATGATGTATTTGCCAGCATGTCCAGGTACCAGTAAACCCAGGAATCATGTCTTTGCATGCACGCAGTCTCTCAACAGCTTAGAGAGCTGGCAGGATGGAGACGGTTTGCTTTGTTTTGTTTTGCTCTAATAAGTTCATGAATAGGCCAGAACTTCCAAATTCCTACCTTAAGCCACAATCAATAGGTGAGACTCATACTGACCTCTTAGAAAAAATAAATAAATAAAGTAGGGTGTTTGCCTCCAGCTTGGCAAAGAAAGGTGTGTTTTGTTATATTTGGACTGCATTCTCTGGCAAGAATCTACTGCAGTTATGCTGTTTATAAAGAGGCCAAAATACTGGTGAGGCCAAATACCACACAGAGTAATCCCTAAGAAGACTCATTTGTTTATCTTTCCTAATAGTTCCTTATTTCTCAATCCAATAGTGCTGGGAAAAAGTCATAATTCTACAACCAAACTTCTCTGGTTACCAAACTCCCCTTTCTCCCCAGTGAGGGAAGGTGGACTCTCCATTCTGTCTATTTGGTCTAAAATGTGAGCATTGTGTGTTTAGGTTCCATCACAGGTACCATCGGGGAACACTCAGAAGAGAGCACGGCTTCAGGTGGATGGAATGTGGGATTCTTAAGGAAAGCGGGACTGGACTTCTCCTTAGTTTCTCTTGCTGAATTGCTCATAGGGCTTTGAGCAAAGCAAAAAATCTGAAACTGTTTTAACTCCCGTGTCTGAGTAGCTCAGCAAACAGAAGGGCATCTGTTTATGACACATCTCTGTGGAATGCCCCCTGGTGAACTTTCCCAGCACCCCCAAGCTCACCTGCCCAACTCGCTTTGCTGTCCACATTTTCTTTAAAAATAGACCTTGCATTTTAGTTCTCTCAAAATTTCTTTTAATGGAAGAATAGAGTTTCCTCTTTCATGAGGGCACCATAGGACTCTGAGTCTCTAAAGCTGCACAAATAAACTTTGAAGATCCTGCCGTGGTGGCCACACACCGCTTCCAGTCTCGGCACATACCCTGGCTCTCAGCGCCAGGGGCACTTCTTCATCTTAGAGACACAGCATGTGACCAGAGATGAAAACTCGTCTCTGCTAAGTCAGAGGAAACCAAAAAGGTCTGATTACAATGGGGTGTTTTCAGTATTTGCTTCTTGGGAGATTATGGTTCCATTTAACCAAACACCCGCTAGCAGATGTGGTCTGGCCATGCCCTCAAGAGCCATTGCGATACTGAAAGGACCAAACAGAAGATTAAAACAGTAGCTGTCAGATGTTCTCACAGATTTCAGAAGCAAAGCGAAGGGACTTAGGAGCTGTAAGATCTTTCAACTGTCAGCTATTTAGACAGTGAAATGTCACCCAGCAGATGTAAATTTGTTTAGCAAACCATGGGTTTAACTTCCAGTTTAAAAGTAGATTCTGATAGATTTTCCACACTTTCCATCCCTAGGATGTACAAGACAGGATCATAATATCAGTAATATTCCTCCGTTCCAGACCACATCTGCTATATTAGTTCAGTTACATAAGAACTAGCCTTTCTGAAAACAATATTTTGGTTCAATTACAGCCCAGCAAAGTTGGTTTCTTTATCTCCTTATTTCGTTTATCCTGATGCCCTAGAACATGTTCTTTTCACTGGCCTCTTCTCTGTTGGGTCTTCCTTTGCCTCTGAACTGTGGCTTCATGAGTAGGTCTGTGCACACAGACCAGTTTCTGCTCTGGGCTCACATGCTTGGAGATTATCTTGCTTTCTCGACTTGTATCCTTGTGGAATCACTGTGTATTACTTGATGAAATAAACCTTGTTCCTAACCCTGGTAGTGCAGGTGTTGAGTGTAAATAGCCACTGACTTGCTGGAACAGGAAGGAGAAAGTTTCCTTTTACTGCAAGGGTTCCCCTCCAATGGGTATTCTGATGAGGTGAAAAGTTGCCTGGATGAGGGCTTGGGGGAGAAGCAGATGGGGACTATTTGTGTTGGAGATTTAACTGTGAGTATCTTCAAGTACATTTATTTTGTGAGAACTTTTAAGTCTTTATGTCACGCTCATACCAAGTTAGTTCCCTTTATAGCCTTAAGTGTTGACGTCTCCAAAATGGCTCCTGTCCTGAGGTTTCACCTTAGCGCAAACCATTGCAAGCTTCACCCACTAAGCCAAGTCTATTTGACCTAATTTGGGAGATAGTTTGAGGAATAAGTCTGTACAAAACATTCCAACAGACACTGTGGCATTATAAAATTGACTCAAACTTTTCTGGAAGATCAGTGTTTGATTCTAATAGATTTAAAAGATTACAAATCAAGTTCACTCTGTAAGAGCATCACAGCAGAAGCAACTAGGGTAAAGCACGGGAAAGAAGGGATCGATTCTGTCCAGTGCTCAGGGAAGGGGTCTTGGCGTGGAAGGAGATGAAACCACATGTGTCTAGAAGGAAGGGTAGACAGGGCACCATGTACGGCAGGACACAGTTCAGTGGATGAGGACGTGATGCAAAGGCACCAGGGCTGAAGGCACAGGGCCATCTGAGAAAAGGCAGCGTGGTCCCCATGCCTCTGAAATGCACTATGGGTGGGACAAAGGATGTGACAAGAGCAGTAGCTGGGAGGGTAGGTTGGAGTCAAAGGGACCGTTACATAAAGCCAAGAGATTGCACCTGAATTTCACAGTGGGACTCATACCTAAAGATGAGTACTTTGCACCAGAAGTCCCAGGGGCATAACTGTGTGAGCGGCACATCCCACCCTTCTCCTGAGCTTGTCACCGTTACTGCCTCGTGTCTGAGTACAGAGCACTGTAACCCTCAGCAGTGACGGCGGGCCTTGTACTGGCTGCAGGCTCCAGGACAAACACTGAAAATTCATTTGTGTTTTACTGTTGCACAGAATCCAGCCCTGCGAGGCTTACCTTTAAGTGTGTGCAATGGAGGAGCAGTTACTCGGCATCATTCCTCCTCTTGCTTGTCATATTTGGGCTACTTCAAATATCAGATTCAGAAAGGAATGGATCCAAGTGCAAAGTGTAACTGGCTGGGTGGAAGGAAGCATGCTTTTTCTGGAACGAAACTGGAAAGCTGGTTGGCCGACAGGAGTGTGCTGAGTGAAGAGGCCGCTACAGTGAATGAGAGTGTGGCGTTATTTTCCTGATATAATTTGAGCCACATTTAAATCTAATTTAACAATTAACCTGCCTTCCGGCAATGTCTGTGCCTTTTAAATACCCCTTATATGTTGGAAGGTTCAACTTTTAAGAAATTAACTTTCTACCTGCCCCGTCTGAATAACAGGTAATTTGAAATGCAAGTACATCTTTTCTCAGGTGGAAGCCAGAAGAGATACTATTTGTTTTATTATTCAACTGGTGAGGACACAGGAGGCGAGACAAATTATAAAATTTACTTGGGATTGTGCAGCAGGTGGTGGTTAGAGGGAGATGCCTGAACCATTTTGACATTTTTTAGAACAATTTCTATGCTACGTGCCAGCCTGTGTCTACACAGAGGAAACCTACCACCCATCACGAGTATCTGCTTTGGAGACATCCAGGGGCATTTGTGTCTGTGTCTGGGGCCTGGCCATTGGCCTGGGCCCGTATTTCCAGAAGGAAAGGACAAGAGAAGCCATGGGTCACTGCACTGGCTGCTGTCCGACACCCAGCCCTGCACAGCATAGTCCATGGATGTGCCCCCCCCCAGTTGGCCGGATGGTTCTGCCCTGCATTCCAGAGGATGTGGACCAACTCCTCAACACTCCGACTGTGGTCCAGTGTGATGTCCGGCAGCCACACGTGTCGGTCGGCACATCTTAAGACAAACCTTTTCTGGAATATATTTCAACTCATCTGTGTTGAGGTTTCTCCCCCTCTGGTATTAGAGAACAAAGCAATGCAGCGAATGCCCCTAGTGTAAATGAGGGCCTGCTCTCACACCTGTCTCCACTGCCAACCTGAAGTGCTGCTCTTCAAAACTGGGAAATGTGAAAGGACCGTTCTCATTGAGGAGTTACTTTTAATCTATTAATAAAAATAAAGCAATCAGTGAAAACCAATAAAAAGAACCCAAACTCCCAAACCCAAATTCCTAAAGCTACTACTGTAAGGACGGAACACAGAGCCTTTTCACACCTTCAAAGTACATTAGAATGAACACAAATTAATGACTATCACACTTGTGCAAGGTAGGCTCCGACAGGTGCAACGCACAGAAACTTGCCCAAGGCTACCTGGGGACTGCCATCCGGGTCTCGGCCTCGCTGAGTCCCAGGCACAGGTGTGCGTGTTCTTTCTGAGCAGGGAACAGACCACGACCCCTCAGAGGTGATCATAACAGGAATAGCTGATGTTCCAGTTATCTCCCATAAACTCAGATAAAACCTGTCACCACAGAGGGGCGTTACGGGAATAAGCCTCTGACAGGGACATATCTGCCTGCGGTGATGCTAGACAGCATGACGCTGACAGTCTGGGTTTTAACAGCATGTGAAACGCAACTTCCTCAAGTGAATGCATGGAGTGTGGTTAGGCACACGTGTGGAAACTTCCGGACCACACGGGCCTGTGTGCTAAAACACTTGGATGCAGGTGGGTGTCCCTGATTGCCAGCCACACAGCACCTGCCAGCAGGTCTGTTAAGGGCACTGATGGTGGCAGCATTAAGCAGTCTGAAAAATGGATTATGAGGCAGGACACGGTGGCATTTCTTTGTTGTCATTTGCCGATTTCGTAACTCAGAGAAAGCAGCATGTTTTATGAACCCACCAAGAGACCATGACTGGAACAAGGTGGTTTATTAGGGGAGAAATAGGTGGGGTTTCTAGGGATTACTAGGAAAGGCCCACCCACGTCCCCACACACCTCCACGTTCCCAGCTGTGATGGCTTCCACAGCTGTGCAGGGCCTGGCTCCGGCCCACAGCCAGAAGGGAATCCTAGAGCCCCGGCTTTTAGCATCTGAAATTTCTCATAGTGTGCCAGCCATTTCATTGCACGTGTTTCTAAAAGGGAGAATTCCAATAAAACCAATTGGGGGAATCCCCCACCCTCCCTCCTTGTGTACACAGATGACTAGAGAGGGATGTAATTTTGAAGCAGCCACAACCTGTTCCGCCTGGCTTCTCCTGCCCAAACCATCCCACCATCCAAATTGGCACTGCCCCAGACTGGTAGAGATGCTGCCACTCCTGGGCCTTGGGGAGAAAGTGGGAATAGTGCCCACAGGGCCAGAATTCCTAACACTGGAGTAGAAAAGATAAGCCAGTTTTGTCTTAGTTCGCTCAGGCTGCTAGAACAGAACCCCAGAGACTGGGGGCTTATAAACAACAGGCCATCATTTCTCAGCGTCTGGAGGCAGGATGCCTGAGATCACGGTGGGGGCAGGTTCAGTGTCTGCTCAGGTCCCTCCTCCTGAGGTTCCTCCTCCTGAGATCCCCTCTCACTGTGACCTCACATGGAGGGAGAGGTGAGGGGGCTCTCAGGGGCTCTTTCAAAAGGTCTCTCATGCCATGGTGGAGGCTCCACCCTGCCGACCTGATCTAGCCCCAGAGGCCCCGCCTCCTGACACCACCACATATCATGGCACTTTCAGGTACAGGCGTACTTGGTCGTCCGTGGGTGTGGAGCATCGTTGGCTGAACGACCAGCAAACCAGCGATGGCCTCTGCTACCTGTCACACAGGCCAAGCTGAACAGCGGAGGAGCCAGTGGCAGGGCAGCCTGACATCTCCAGTCCGAGAGCAGAAATGTCTTGTCCTGTGCTGAGAGTGAAGATAGAAAGTGTATGCTATTGGAGTGGCCAGTGGTAAAACTGTCCCCAATGGGCATTTTTATAGCAAATTAAACCAAATTCTGAGGAGTATTCTTAGTTACTCTGCTATAGACTGTGTCCCCCTCAAATGTCGTATGTTGATACCTTAACCCCAAGGTGATGGTCTGGCTGTTAATGAGGTCACGAAGGTGGAACCCCCATGATGGGATGAGTGTCTATAATGAGGCCCAGAGACCCCTCGCTAGCCCCTCTGTCATGTGAGGTCGCAGTGAGAAGATGCATCCGTGAGCCAGGGGGCGGGGCCTCACCAGAGTCTGCCGTCACCTTGATCCTGGACGTCCAGCTCCTGGACTGTGAGCACACGAGTCCCCGGTTTGCAAGCCCCCAGCCATGGTACTTTGTTACAGTGGCCCAGCAGCCACACCAGCCATGTAAAGGCCTTACTTGTACGGAAGGCACTACCACTGCTTCCACACCCCAGGCACACAGGGCAGCGCAGGGGCCGAGGCAGGCCTGGCACCCCTGTCCTCTCAGGGCGCCTGCGCAGTTTGGAGCCGTCGCTTTCCAGGGACCCTGTTGGGAAGTCGTGCTGAGTCATTTAGAAATCTGCTGATGGTGCTGTTACCACCTGGGCCTCCCTGCCATGGCACCCAAATACAGCGGTGGGACATTGGAGTCAGAGCACAATGAGACACGTGCGTATTTCTGGGAAATCAGAGGCCAACTGCTAATCGAATGGTCGCCAAAAAATTTCAAGAGTTAATATTTGCACCAAAGCTTTTGCCTGTCATGTCATCTGTGGGTGCAGTTTATTGTGGCCAACGTGCCGCAGGGTAGACTCCATACCTCTGAGATGCACCCAGAGCTTACACCGATCTTGAAGGGGCCCATCTCGGTATCCCCATGTTAGCACAGGACAAATTCAGTCAACCTGGCTTAAATAAGTGAGCCCAAAACGAAGCCACATGGTGACTGCTTAAACTTTTCCCTCTGGACATTTGTTAAAATGGCTGTGCATAGTGACTTCTATTAGTCACATTTACCAACGTAGTTGGTAGTTGGGTAGTTGGGTAGTTGGGTAGTTTCTTTAGACTTACTAATAAATTCCTTGCACGTAAGAGGCATTTTGGTAAACAGGTATTGTTTTTCTCTTCTCTCTAGTCTGATTTTTCCCACACCTCTCTGTATTTATGGATGCTTGCTGCCACAAAAAGTGTACTGCATTCGTGCAAGAAGGTATGTTCCTCCATTTCTGAATTTAGCTGGCTGTGTGGCCATAAATAAGGATTGTGACATTTTTGGCTATAAATCCTCTCAACTGTGAAACACACACACACAAAAAATGTGAGATAAGATTATTGTTGATTTGGCTTTAACATTTACGGCATTTAATTGGGCCTATGTGCCTAGCACTTCACTATTTTTTAAATTTAATCATGATCATAGTTCTCTTCTGAGACTTTCCCAACTTTTTCTCATTCACCCTAAGTCACATGAGCCCAAACAGTAATATAGGCCTCGTCTAGCAATCTGCAAAGGGTTAACTAATAATTGAAGTGTGGCCTGGTGCTTCCAACGGTGCCCTGTCCTGTTAGACACTCCGTGTCAGGACTGTGTGTCGAGCACACGGCCGTAATAGACCAGGCCCCCACAACTGACTGAAGCCTAGCGAGACCCATTTTATACTTCACCCTATCATCTTTTTTGGTGAACTTAGGGCACACTAATCATGCCATGTGCTTTCCCAGACCACTCCTCTTCCCAGAACAGGATAAGTCAGCATTCAGCAATTTCCAGAGGAAACATCATCACTGAGAGAATCATTTTTTGCTGTGCAGACATGCTCAAGGGCACATTTTCAAATATGTGTTGGTCACTGGGTACATCTGGGCTCACATAATTATTTGTTTTCGTAAGAGTTCAGAATATGCCGAAGAAGTACTGTGAAGGCAGTATACATGTGATAGAATGTTTAATACAGAATGGCACATAGTTTTAATTTCACCATTATGAAAATGATGTTTTACCCATAGTGACTCACCCTTCGTGAAATATAAAGCTCATTCACCATATTTCAGTGTTTTAATCCTTGCAGGATTGTTCAGTGCACATCGTATGAGGCAGCGTGTGACCCACCAATAAAGCCAATGTGTGACAGCACACAATAGACCCAGTGCCAAACCATTATTAACAGCTAATATCCATATTAGCTGTAGTCTATACAGCTAATATTCTGTACAGCTGTATTCTGAATAGTAACTGTATTCTGTGAATTTGTGTAGTAGCCCTCTTTTCATTAAAAAAAAAAAAATGACGTATTTCTTCTGCACCTCTTGAGTTGCCTTGTTAAACTTTCATTTAAAATTCTGAATTCCAGCTGGATGACACTCAAGGAAATGAGCCTTCAGGATGAATACAATTGAAACATGAAGAGACTGAATCATACTATAAAGTGTTGAATATTACCAGGCTGCTTGACTACGCAGAAAACTATGGCTCAAAGAAATATAGAAAATTACCAAAAGGCAGGATACACATGCTTTTCTTAAATTTCAGTGTTCCTTATATTTGCCCACATTTAAACCTTGAGAACTCTACATTATCTTAATATAAAGTGATGAGGTTTTGGTCCTAATTTAGGATTGGTTTATATTGCATTGAGAAAATATGATTTTACTTAGATGTGACTATAACTTAAACAATACAGTCTGGTATAATTATAATCAGAGATGCTCTCATACTGAATGGGAGAACTCAATCTATTGATTATTCAGTTAAGAATATTAAAGAGATCTTTCAAGTTTTTGCTTAGAACACAGAATTAATACTTCTTCAGAGCATGGAGGTAGGGTGGGAAAGACATTTCCAGAACAGGAGTGTCTGAGCATGACTTGAAACAGGGGTGGTAGGCTTGCTATGTGGACAAGGAAAAGGAGGGCATTCCAGACAAGAGGGAATGGCTTGTGCGAGGGCTTGGTGGCTTGACACAGCACGCTGAGTTCTGGGAACAGAAAGGAACTGATGATATCAGAGCATAGGATGCAAGGGATGTGGAGATGAAGCTATAGATATCGAATGGTAGCCAATCAGATCACACTTTGAAGGAATTTGTGTAGGGATGACATGTATCATATCCACAGTCATCTGTTTCTATATCTTCCTGCTGTTTAACGTGGCAGCAATCTAAAATCAGTGTCCATACAGATGGTCATTGGCAGATCTGATAATAATCTTCAGAGGGCTAAAGTCAAAGTGCTTGATCCCTCCCTTTTGCGAATATTTGCGAATATTTGTGTGTACACTGGAGACTAGATATGAGGTATGATCAAATAATACGGTGAATGTTTAAATTTAAAAAAAATATTACAGTAAAAGACACATTGTCATTAATCCTCCTCAAAATACTCTCCCTCCCTGCAAACACACTTATCCCATTGTTCTTGCCACTTTCTGAAGCAGTTCTGGAAGTCCTCTTTTGTGAGTGTCTTTAGTTGTGCTGTCGTGGCTGCCTTGATGTCCTGAATCATTTTGACTTTGGAGAAGAGCCAGAAGTCGCACGATGTCAGATCCTATGAATAAGGTGGATGAGAACTCACCATAATGTTTTTATTTGACTGAAATTGACATATATCAGAAGTGATATGTGACACGGAGCATTGTCATGATGGAGGATGATTTATGGCACACTTTAAAACACACCTTCTCTCAACCATAGTTCGCACCCAACTACACCGAGCAAATTGAAACTTGTCACACACTGCTATTAATGTTTAGTGCGCCACTTCCTGTATTAAAGGTCCCTGCCTTTCCATCAGATGGCACTCAGCAGCAGCATTCACTGCATTTTGTGATCACAATGGAAAGGCTCCATCACACATGAAAGGTAAACGTTTTGAATCAATTCAGGACATTGAGGCAGCCATGACAGTGCAACTAAAGATATTCACGAAAGAGGACTTCCAGAACTGCTTCAGAAAGTGGCAAGAACAATGGGATGAGTGTGTTCGAAGTGAGGGGGAGTATTTTGAGGGGGATTAATGGCAATGTGTCTTCTAACTGTCATTTTTTTTTTTATTTGAACATTCACCATGTTGTTTGATCGCACCTCGTATTACTTCGGCGTGAGGAGAGCTTCCCCAGTCTCTCCCATGCACTGACACCTGTCTGTAGACCGGATGGCTGTACTGACAACCAGGAGAGTTCTTCCCAGACTATCGGCTCTGAGATCTTAACTATTTTCAAAATGAAATGTTATTGATCAGTTATTCTAAGTACCTTTATCAACTCTGGCCAGTGTTCCAAACGTTTAGCCAAATGAGTTAAGTGAGCAGCTTATTATAGCCACTCAGTCATTTCAACATGCATTTTGCAACCAACGGATACTGGAAGGTAGAAGTTCTTAAAATTAAGTGTCTATGATGCATTCCTTGTAGCCTTTTGTTTGTTGCTTTTGTTTATTTGTAAAATGGAGGATGACTCTCAGTCACTTAAAATACTGCTGCTTCGCTCAGCTTTGGTCTGAACTCTGCCTCCTCACAGGCCCCTTAATCTGCAAGCGAGAGGAGTTCCCACATTGTTCCTCCTTCCCTGCTGTGCACGGCTTTGTATGTTCTCCTCAGGCACATCTGCTTTCGCGGGAGATTGTAAATCTTGGTAAATAAAGCAACTCTTCCACATTAATCCAGGAACAGAGGAGAGCTGCACCCCAGGTACCAGCAGAGCCCTCAACCTGTAATTGAACGATATGCATTGTTTAGTAACAGATTCCTTCTAAGAAAGAATCATTGAGAGAAATATGTGGGAAATGGCCCAAGGGGTGTGTCGTCCATCCTGAAACCCGGAAGCTCTGTGTTAGATGTGACACGGCCGACCCTGTTAGGAGGGCCCATGGCACCCTGTTAGGAGGGCCCATGGCGGCAGCCCTCCTGAGCCCTACCAAGGCCTTTTCTACAATCTGTGCTTTCTTTGCACGTGCCCTGCGGGGCCTGAGGGCCCTGAGGGCATGATGGCAGCACCCGCAGCCTCTGGGCGGGGTTCCTGTGAAAGAAGCTTTTTGCATTGTGCGCCATCCTTTATGGGAGACCCACAAGGAAAGTGTTCCAACAAGCCAGAAATAGACGTGCCTGTGCTAGGTGAGTGACTTTATTTCCCTCATGTAATCTCAATATTTAACTGATCGTGTTTCTCACTTGCCTTCACTATCAACTTCCAGTCAAATCTGTGGATCTCTAATATCAGAGGTTGCCATTATGCCATTAAGGCATACATCTGTGTCCTTCCTTCAATACCATCTCCCCAGACCTCACTTTCCACTGTCCAAATATCACCGTGCACTTTTAAAATGATGCTTAATCCTTGTATAATGCATATATTTTATCTTAACTTTGTTATAAAACACTGTAGTTGATTTATTTAATAAATGCTATAATATGAATAATATATAATGAGAAATAGTAATATAAAATAAGTATGTTATTTTATATTATACTTATAAATAATATTTATTTTATTCTATATTATATTACTTTTATCATTTATACATATTAATAATATATTCACTGATATAATAGATAAAACACCATAATATTTGCTATGTAAAATAACCTTACCATTGAAATTGAATTCAAATAATTCTGAACCCATTTCCCTTTACTCTATAGATAATTAAGTTTAAGTAGAATGGGAAAATTTAACCAGATACCTGGCCATAATGACTATTTCCTGGGGGCCTTGCACATCCACCATAGGTCATTCTCCAAATTTCCAAATAAGAAAAGAAAAAATGGTACAATCCTTAACATTTGAAAATGGAGAGCATGAGAAAGGCACTCTGATCTTTTAAACATTTTTCAGAGGAGAGAAGGAAGGAAAGGAAGGAGGAAGGGAGGGAGGGAGGGAGAGAGGGGAGAAAGAAGGAAGGAAGGTTATAGGGAAGAAGGAAGGAAGGAAGGAAGGAAAGAAGGAAGGAAGAAAGATAGAGAGAAAAGAGGGAGGGAGGGAGAAAAGGAGGGAGGATGGATAGATGATAGATAGATAGATAGATAGATAGATAGATAGATAGATAGATAGATATGTTAAATAGATAGATTAGTATATATATTATATATATATTTTTTTTTTTTTTTTCATTCTTCCATGTCTGTTCTACCAGGCAGAATAAAGCAAGCACTCCACAATTTTAAGATCTTACACACATGACCACATTATGTTCAAATACATACTATAATTATAGGGTACATGAAATTAAAAATTTGGGGTATCTAATCCAAAATGAAAGAAACAGGAAGATGATAAATGTCTCAGGCTGTGTTTGAGATGTCCTCCAAAGCATGATGCATGGAAATCAGCATATATTTTCATCCTAAAATTTAGTTTACTCACCTAGCAAATCATACGGTTTGGTGTTTGGGGTCCTATGTTTGAGTCGCTTTGATGGTTCCCCATTCATCAAAAAGTGGAAATTACATTCAAGAGCATGAGAATGATGAAGACTCTAGTGGAATCTTCTTTTATGTGCTGGTGAACGCATTTCACTCACATCCATTTCCCACAGTATTCTCAGCTGCGCAAAATGTACAGAAGACTCTGCCCGGGGCCTTTGAGGCATTACCGGTGGGGAGACGATGCTACCGGATCCTCCAGTGACGGGAAGAGTCGGCCTGTGTGTATCCTCAGCCGTGCGCTCCTGAACCATGTCTGTAAATAGGTGGCACCAACCGACCCAGTGGGTGCATTGTGTTTTTGGTGACAGTCCACAAGTAAACATTGCAGGAGAAACTAAAGAACCATGGGAGAACCTTGCAACCCACTTGAACAGCCAAACTAACACATCAAAGATAGTAAAAGACAATGTGGAAAATGTAAAACAATGGGAAGCGTATCAACAAATGTTGGCTAAGTTTGAAAGTTCAAAGACATAGAGAATATTTGAATCAGAGTGGTGAATCATCAAAAGCAATCATTACATCTCGGTATCAGCAGCCACCAACGCCTCCAAGTCTGGTCCAAAAGCAGAGCTCTCTCAGCATGGACCACTAAAGCCCAAAGACCGTACATATGTCCGTTAGAATTAGATTACTATGTAGAGGAAATATGATGACTGATTGTGTTTGGATCTTTTAACTTTATGGGTCTAGATCACTTGTTTTACATTATGAAGTAAAATAAAGGTTTGATCCCAATTTTGGAAAATATGTTCTATGGAACATTCTTTTGAGTGAATACTACTTAAAAATAAATACTACTTTTGAAAAGTTCCATTGTTAATCACTTAGGAAATGCTGGGTAAAACAAATTTAAACCATTTTCCTTCCAGCAAGAATTCTCAGAGTTCTTCTTCTTCATGTGTTGACGTGCATCATGAATCTTTAAAAGGGAGGGAAAAAATTCATTGTTTCTCTAAGTTATTTCACCAAGTAACTCTGTTTGTCAAATTATATTACCATCTCTTGGGAACAATGATTCATACAAGCTTTTGAAAATAACTGCTTTAAAATTATAATAGCTCATACAGTCATACACCTTTTGAGCTGGAGGAAACTACAGAGATGGTTAATCCAAGTTCTTCATTTTAAAGCCCCAAATTACTAGATAAAAAAGATTGTAATCCTGGATTTTCCATATCAGTGTGGTCTTTTGCAAATTATTTAACTTCTGCTAACCCAACTTTTCTCCTGCCTTTGATAAGGCTGTGTTGGTGCTGTGAATACAGGGATAGATGGCGCCCTGGGAACGGTCCCAGGAGGCCACACGTCACTGTCAGAGCAATCCCCCTCCCCCTAAGTTTTCTCCACCACAGCAGAGTCCAGCGGGAGCCCAGGTCAGTTCACCCTGCAGTAAGCTTACAGCTCCGACTGTCAAAGTTGGCGTTGGTTTGTTTTCTTAGGGAGAGGTGCCACGCACTCCACTGAGCCACCTCCACCTGCCGTCTTTTACACAGGAGATGAAAGGGACTCTCTCCTGCAGTCCTGCAGGCCCAGGCCAATCTTACAGAGGCTAGCATGTCATGCCATGAGTGCCAGCCCTTTGCAGAGAAATATCTCTTTCTTATTAACTGGCACAGTTTCTTTAAATACTCAGATGAATATTCTTCATGTACAGTATGGTAAACCATTTTCCCTTGAGTTAAAGCATTGTAGGACCTGAATGCGTTTCAGGTGGCGTTAGTTATTAAGCCCTCTAGGGGAAAACCTATCCTTCTATTGTTTTAGGTCCTGTGGCTGGCCAAAAAATTACACTGACATTGACAGATTAACGGAAAAAAGCATACACACATATCTACTATTTTAATGTGCACACGGGAGTCTTCAGAGGGGAAGAAACCCTGAAGAAGCCATAGGCCCAGAAGCTTATCTCCCTGTTGCACAAAGAAGGACGAATTGTGGGGCTGTGATGAGACCAAGTGGCTCGGGTTAAGGACAGTAACTGTGGGGCAGGTCATAGGACTGTGGGGGACGAATGGAGGCTGGGGTTATTCCCGTAGGTGCGTGTGCCGTTCCATTCTGGCAGGAATGGTGTGCTCCTCCTGCCCGGGGGTGGGAAAGGGCACCATTCTCAGGGGCTACGTGGTGACCTGCTGTTAGGTAGAAAGAGGACGTCGGAGAGCCCTTCCTCAGTCATCAGGGCTCAGGGAGAGCCCTGCCTTCAGCTCTCAGTCATCAGAATGCCAATTCTGCACATTTGGGGTGGCGTGATTTGAATCCTTGACACTCATTGTTAATTTACAGCTGTTCCAAACCTGGGGTGAAGGGAGACCTTTAGGGGCCTTGGCCTATTTTGGGACAGGAACTGCCGTCCAGAGCGGGGTGGTGGAGCGTCCCAGGGCAGCTGAACTGCTCTTAGAGAGAGTGTGCGGGTAGCTAGGGAGCTTCCCGAAGCAGAGACATAAAACAAAGATCGTGAAACGATCCGATGGAGTAAAGGTGTGGATACATGGGACCACCCGTACGTAGCATGACACACAATTGCCTAGAATTGGCAGGAGACGGATTAGGTGATGAACGCCATACTATGTAAAGAGAAAGTCTAAAGGCATTCCCAAGAGTTACATTATTTTCGAAGTTTGGGTCAAGAGCTGATGTAACAATGTCTTAAGAGAGCCACAGATGTTTGCAGAATGTAACTAAAGTCAGATGAGCTCATGGTTTCTCATGAAGGAATATTCTCGACCATAGGCTGTGTTTTATAGTCTAATGATAAAGCCTTGAATCTGCCCTGCTGCAGGGAAAACAAATGAACAAGGAAACCCCACAGGTTTCGTTCTCATGCACACCTCATATTCAGTGAGGTTTGGACTACGGGCTATGGGGTGCTGTCTCTGTCAGCTCAGGCTGCGATAGCTATACACCAAGGATTAGGGACCAAGCCCAAATGCAGCAGAGATGGCTAGGGATTGAGGGCCGAGAAGCAGAGGGGAGGGTCCTGGATAGAACATTCCTGAGAGGACATATCGGGTGGGGAGCTCTTGATGAAGGCAACGGGGTGCCAGGCATAAAGGGTGGGAGCGGAGGAATGTGGTCTGATGTCAGGAGGAAGCTTCCTGCTAAACTGATTTAGCAGGATTCTTGCTGAAAGTATGCTCTGCAAGCCCAGCAAGGACGAGGCCAAGGTCAAGACCTAGGTGAGGGTGGACTCAGAGGAGCCTGACTCTCCTTTCCTTTGGTCAAGAAGAAAGTCTCTGTCGTGCCCGAGTTTGGGATGGTGACTTCAGCCTGAGGTCCCAGGCTGCCCTCTGATGCTGGAAAAGCTGACAGGTCCCCAGCACCCGCGTCCTTGATAAGGTTGCTGGGGCGGAGGGATTTCAATCCCAGGAACTCTCGGGATGTATCCAATTGCTTTAGGAACATTCGTGGTTTTTTTTTTTTTTTTTTTTTTTTTAATTTTTGTTTTGTTGTTTTCTGATTTCTGTCTTTTACCTGCATTGCTCTGAATAGGCTCATCTGCCCTTGGCACTGAGCCAGTTTTCCTGGGATCTTCCTACCTCCTCCTCCTGCTTTCCTGGGTCCGGCTTCTGGGTCTGTTGTCTGACCAGAGAGTCTTGTCAAATTTTAAAGACTGTAACCTTTTAACAGTCCTTTCTGCTGTCTTCTGCACATTTTCTAATTTCTCATCCGATTTCCCTGGAAATCTGATGCTTGACTTGGACACAATTCAACCCCCTCCCCTCCTAAGGCACCTGTTGAGTAAACGCTTCATGTTTAAATCTGCCCTTGGCCCACAAGTCTCTGCTTCTGTAAAAAAAAAAAAAAAAAATTGTAGAAAGCGTATACAACGTATGCTGCTGTGGACTGATATTTATTTCTTTAATCTTTTTGACTTGCAATAGAAAACTGCCTCCAAAGACATTTTGAAAATAGTTACATTTTAAAATAAAACTTTAAAAATACATTTGTTGCAGAAAAGGCACTGAAAAATCCAAAACCATCAGGAGAAAAGCACCCTCTGGTTTAAATCTATTGTGACTAAAGTAGCGTGCCTGAAAGGATTCTTTAAAGTAGATCTTGTACAATATGATGTCCCTTGACAGATCAGGTTGGAAAAGGCAGTGAACTCTGCTCATTTCCGGTCCCTCCCAGTCCTCGTGCTCAGTGGTTAACCCACGAGAGTTCATCAAGTTCTCCTGACCACTCTGAAAATTCCCATTTTACAGAAGAGGAAATGGAGACTATAAAATGGGACCCGAGGTGCTCCTGGTCACCGAGCAAACGAGATGAGACTCCACTGTCCAGTGAGAGAGTGCTCCTGAGGGCCGCTGCCAATGCTGTCCACCTGTACCTGGGAGACGCGGAGTTACAGTCGGATTCTGGAGACTGGGGTTGGGGAATGGGTGGTCCTGAGGTTTTCACGGTGGGCCCACAGAGCCTCCGGCCTCAGCTTATCTATGTGACATAGTGGCTTCCGCACAAATGGAAGGAAAAGTATCTGCGGTGCATAGCCATGTGAAAGGCCCTGAATGCCCCCCGACTGACTCTCCAGATGGGGAGTCTGAAGTTCAGAAAGGCTATGTGAGTGGCTTCCAGTCACACGGCCAAGCAGCGGTGGGGGAGGGGTTTGGTCCAGTGCACCAGGATGGTGCACGGTGGATTAAAATAACATTTGAGATCCATTTCGTTTCCACCAGGTACTCTTTCAGATTGTTTAGCTTCTGTTAAGAAAAAGTAAAGCTTCATGTGCAACGCATGTCTCCAGCTGCAGAGTCCCCTGGAAGCACCCTGGCGGCCCACCAGGAGGCAAAGGCCCCTCTCAGGGGCAGGTCCACCAACAGAAAGGGTCGATGGGCTCACAGTGGGCAGCTGGGCGCAGCGCCACTACTTACTGGGCTATGGTAGCGGGCAGGCGAAAATGCAACCCAAAGTTCATCCGTAAAATAATTGGAACCAAATGCAAAGTCAAGTCCTATTCTGACCTATTTAGAGAAAAACATGACTTCTCGGAGTTTCAGTGAACAACAAGGAATCTTGGAGAAGAATAGGCAGAGGTAAACTCCAAGATAATGAGAAACTCTATTTTGCCTGAGGGTTTTAGAATAAAACCTAGGGTTTTAATGGGCCCCAGATGTGAGTAGGGAGCCGGGGGCCCACTATGGATGAGGGCCCCACGGTCCCTGAAAGAAATATTTTGCTTCAAGTGTTGAACTGCAGGGAGCACAGCTGCGGGCTTGTGACAGATGATCAGCCCCTCTGCTCGTTCTGGTTCCTTCTGCTGCAAAGGCTTTGAGTCCTCTTGGCATCATTTCAAACCAACGAGGGAGTAGATCCAATGTTCACGCCGCTTCCTTGGGTCGACTTCAGAGAATGAGGCAGCGCTGGAGAGTCCAGCTGACCAGGGTCTTTTCCCCACGTCCAGTGGGGGAGGTGTGGTCAGAACAAAGTCATTCCTGCAGGTCGGTGGGGCCTTGACACCTACACCATCCGCTGCCCATTTTCCCGGACTCCTGCCCTATTGCAGGCAGCGGCCTTCATCCAACTCCAAATATGTCTCAGACTCACCCTGGAAACCAATTCCTAGTGAAGGCTACTGAGAAATGTTTAATGGCTTGTTCCTCCCAAAGTAATTTTCGTTCTCCTGAGAAGGTTCCCCCAAGCCACAAATCCTTCCTGACCTTCAGAGGACTAAATCTGTAAGAGCAGAATTTTACACAGTGAGACAGAATTTGAAGGGAGGGGAAAGACAGGACGTCTTGGCAAAGTCAGTCATGGTCCCCGGGGACCCATGTGTGTCCGTGAGGCTGCGCAGGCCTTTCCTTTGCTCACTGGTGAGGGGGCTTCACAGAGGGCATTCTCGCTGCAAGCTGCTGGACAACCAGCAGACTTTCTGTGTAAATGCAGTCAGAGACCTGCCCTGCCCTTGGCAGCTGATGCCAGCATGCGGCTTCTGTGTGAACCCTTTCAGGCAGAGTGGCTCTCACGCCGCATGGGAAAGAACTGTGTTCTGTAATCATCATAAACAACAGCCTCCCCACCCCTGCCCTCCTGTTCGCATGGCACTAAATCTCTGTGACTCACCGTTCCTAAGCAACAGGCAGCAAGGGTGTGACCGCCACCCCAAACATGCCAAGTGGCACTAGGACTGTTTTGAGTTAAAGGTACTTGAGGGACACCAGCTAGCCAGGGGGCTCTGGCCTCCCCTTGTCTTCCTGAAAGCAGGAGCTAGAACTCACATGAAAGCTGCCCTTCCTGTACCAGGAGAGAGGAAACCAGGAGAAACAAGTAAGCCTCAGTAAACTAACTCTTTCTCCTTAGCCCAAACCTGCCCGTCTTGTCCCATCCTCACAATTCAGCCCTCTTTGTCCAACCCAGCACCTAAGCGTTCGGCTCTGACTGACTCTTTGGTCTTCCTTTCCTACAGAGGCCCCCGTGTCACGTGACACTTACACGAAACACATTCAAATGCTTTTCTCTTGCTTACGTGTCTCATTATTGAGCCCCATCCAAGGACCTAGACAGATGAAAGGAAAGAGGAATGATTTCCCACCCCACAAACAGTTCAGGTTCAACCTTTCCCTCAGTTCTGCCCCAGAGGAGTCTGTGCTTCCAAATCATAGCACCGTGTTCTCTCGATTTTGCAGCAGCTCTGAGTGAAAGGGAGAGAAACCTTTTGATGTCGCTAGAGGCAGGATCTCTGCAGAGCTGAGCGCCCACTGGGAGAGCTGCATCCGGTCTAGATGTCTTACTCACAGCTGCCCTTTGTGTCCTCGTGAAACATCTCTTCATGACTTTGGTCCCTGCGCCAACCCTTGGGCTGCTCAGGCAGCACACGTTGGAGTCCTCCCCCGGCTCCCTGTCACCCACATCTAACCCATCAGCCAACTCTGTCTCACTACGTCCAGTCAGCAGCTCTCCCCATCCCCGCGGTTACTGATCTTGTCCACGCTGCACTCTAGCTGAGCTCTCAGTAAGCATTTGCCCCTGCTGTCTGAGCAGGGTATTCAGATTATGGTACTTCTGTCCCCAAAACAGCCCTGGCTCCCTCTCAGAGCCGCAGAATGGCTGCAGGACCCCGGTCATGAGACCTCATTCCACCAACACCCTCCCTTTGGACTTGTTCTCTGTCCATCTGGGACGCGTTCTTCTTGGATGCCCTTTGTTCATGACTTTGCTTAAATGTTTCTTCCTTGGGTCCTTCTCTTGTCCCTTATTTAAAATCGGCCCTGAGCCCAGCAGCAGCTCTCCTCCATCTGCTTTTCCCCAATAGCACTTACCTCCGTCTGACACATAATTATTCTATGTATCTATGTTATTATTTTTTTCTTTTTAAGATTTTGTTGGGGAAGGGGAACAGGACTTTATTGGGGAACAGTGTGTACTTCCAGGCCTTTTTACCAAGTCAAATTGTTGTCTTTTCAGTCTTAGTTGTGGAGGGAGCAGCTCAGCTCCAGGTCTAGTTGCCGTTGCTAGTTGAAGAGGGCACAGCCCACCATCCCTTGTAGGACTCGAGGAATTGAACCGGCAGCCCACTGGCCCATATGGGAATCGAACCGGCAGCCTTTGGAGTTAGGAGCACGGAGCTCCAACCTCCTGAGCCACTGGGCCGGCCCCTCTATGTCATTTCTGACTATATCTACCAAAATATAAACTCCAGAACAACAAGGATTTCTGGGTGCCTTGCAGTGCTTTATCCCCACTGCCTGGGGGAGCACGTGGCATCCAGCAGATAGTCAGTGCCTGTTTACCAACTGACTGGTTAATAAAAGGGCCGAACAAAGCCGCTGCCAGTTGCCCCATATGCCTGCTCTCCGGCTCCCGTCCGGCCCACCTGCAGCTCCTGAGTGACCAATGCTGCTCCCCAGGCAGCAGTGTGCACGCCTCACCCACCTGTGAGCACCCCACAGACACTACCCTAGAAGGGGGTGCAATAGTCAAATGAAAATGGACACTAAATGCAGGTCAGAGAGGCCGTCACTGGGTTTAGATGCTGGGCCCTTATTCTGGCTCTTCCAGAAAATAGGGTGCCTCTCTTCCAGAGAAACATATACTTCAGAGCCTCTGCAAGGTGTTTTCATACAAAATGCCCACCCTTTCACTAAAAAATTACTAGGTTTATCAAAAGATGGTACCAAAAGAGAAAAGAGATGACACAAATAGAGCCACAAACATTAAAAGAAAGAGTCTAGATGAAAAGCAAGACTAACATCTACAGACAGCAAGTGTGATCACCACTGGAGCCCCGAGGTCCCAAAGCCCACCTCCCACTTGACCACTTGACAGGCCTCTAGAGTTCCAGGGCTGTTGGCTCTGCTGGTACTTGTTATGTGGTAGAGGTGACACAGTGTCTAATCAGTCACGGAAACCAACTGCCAATATCTTATCGAGTGTTAAAATTCTTTTTATTCTTACATCCAAGACATTGTGGTCAATTTAATCTCATCCTTATATGGTATTGGGAAGATAAGTGGGCAGGGAACGAATTACTCTATCTTTTCCTTCCTTCTTATTTTTTTACTTGCCATGAATAAAAGAAGTCCGTATATATCAGTTCTCTTCCTTTGCAAACAGTCACTAGAACTGAGAGATTCAGGGCAGCGTGATGTCTTATTTGTCTCTGTGTCACACTGCCCAGCATGGTCGGGGCCGACAAATGCTTGTGAGCTTGACCGATCCTAACTGTCAACACACCCCACACCACGTACGCTTCCCGTGTGATGAGACTGTTTGTACTAGACCGATAGACAGATATAGCCAGATGATGATAGCTATAGACAGGTATAGGCAGAGGGATGACAGACAGACACAGATATAGGTGAGGAGGTGGGTGCGCAGAGCGATGGAGTACAACGCAGACACGTTCACCTGCCAGAGTTCGAAGGCTGTCAGACACTGTCATCATCCAGAGGAAAACTCTCACCTTTTTTAGAATGTGTCACGTATATTCACAATCCCACGCCTGACCACTGCCCTTCCTTGTCCCAGACACCTTCTATCAGGTCCCTGAACTTGACATTTTATAACCTCCTCATTCTTCAGGACACAGCTCAAGAAAAGTCTTTCTCTTCACCGGCAAGCAAAATTATTTATCTTTCGTCTGCTCCTTTAATATTCTGCAAATATTTCTATGATAGCAACGATCATATCTTAAATAGTCATTTACAATGATAAATTAAGTTTCATATTTTAGGAGATCTACTGAGTAAAGCATAATATTAATTTAACGACTTAACAGGTGAAATTCATGAAGTCTTTGACCAGTTTGCACAGTTTCCCAGGGTACCAAACAACTTCCTTTATGCGTTAAATACAAATGTTCCCGGAAAACCTCCAATTACCTGTGTCTATATAACTGTTTTCAATTCATTTGGTAACTATTCGTTAGTCATAAGTGGTGCTGTATTTTCTGTATTTGGGGCAGCCAGAAAGGCACGGGCTACGCCATTCACTTTTTACCTCAAGAAGCTTGGCGTGCAACATGTCCTCGTACATCTTTCCCGTGGACCATGAAAACCTGAAGACTATTTGCGTACCTGAGAACCCAGCTTGACCTATTTAAAGAAGAAAACTGCTTGGGGAAGATTTTTCTGTTGTTGGTGTAGTTTGTTTTATCTAAATAAGGTATTTCCGAATATGGGGAGTGAGACCCAACTTCCAAGCGCCAGGGATGACCCTGTGGGATGAGCCTCTTAGCAGGAGGCCGCTCTGACGTATGTTTGGGTGGGGGCTAGAAATCCCGCGCTGTGCAGAAGTCCTCCCTGGTCTCGCTGACACTAAGCTTGCACGCACGGCTAAGGAAGACCTTTGTCATGTGTCACCTGTGAGCCGCGGAGAGTTCATCTGCAAGCTCAAATTCGGGAGAGGTGAGAAGACGGAAAGCCAAAGACAAAGCAAAGCAGCCCAAGATTTTGAGACGAGTATCTGGCACACAAGGTATGCACAGCTGAGCAATCGGAAGTTACTCAGAGACAACGGCCCAGGCCAATAATGAAAGGTCTACATGCTCAATGGAGTCCAGGATCCACAGGACATTCCAGGACTCGACCCTGAGTGGGGCTGTGCCGTGGGGACCATGGCTCACAGACGGCCTTTCCAGAGCGCTTTTGTCCTCGGGCACATCTAGAAATAAGCTCGTCCACTCATGCTATTTAGCTGAGAGTGCAAACTATCTGGCCAGATCACCTGTCTTAAACCTGGGACTGACAGCCCTGGGGGAGGGCTTTTCTCCTCTGCCCTAGTCCAGCTCCACAGGTGCTCGCTTCCTGGAGAAAGAGGAGCGTGCACTGCCATTATCTGAGCAGTGTGTGTGCTTGGGCGTTATCTGTGCGTGGGGGGCTCCTGTGGTGCCGGGTGATGGGGACACCTGGACCCCGGTGGCCGCCTTCACAGAATATGGAGTCAGGCCGACTAGGAATGGCCCCCCAAATGGCTCTGTCTGTCCCCCCTGAGGCCACTGGCCAGTTCTGTCCAACTGTCAACCACACAGATTGGTGGGAGGCCACTTAAGAACTAAGTTGACTCAGGTAGCTAAGTGATTTAGAGGAAATAAACAGGGCATATTTCATTAGGATTTCAAATGGGCTGAGTCGTAGCACTAATGATCACCATCATCCTGGTTCACGTTTACCGAGCGTGTGTCCTGCTCCTGGCCTTTTCCAACTTTTTTACATTTATCAGCCCATCAGCTTCTCAACAACCTTGTACCCGTTTCTTAGCACTGCTGTAACCGAGTGCCACAGACTGGATGACTTAACGGCAGAAATGCGCTCTCTCAGGGTCCTGGGGCAGAAGGCCGAGACAGGTGGCAGCGGCTGGCTCCTCCTGAGGCCCGGGGACCTGTCCAGGCCTGTCCCAGCCCCTGGGGCTGCTGGCAATCCTTGGCATCACTTGGCTTGTGGACACATCTTCCCACGCTCTGCCTTCATCTTCACCTGGTGTCTCCCTGTGTGGGTGTCTGTGTCCAAATGTCCCCTTTTTATAAGGGGCATAGTCATATTGGTTTAACCCCCATCCCCACCCCCGCTGACACCATCGTAACTCAGATGACCTCTGTAAGGACAGTAGCTCCAAATAAGGCCACGTTCCGAGGACTTCAACATATGGGGGGGAGCAGAATTCAACCTATAAAAAGACGTAAGTTCTAAAAATGTCCTCAGTGTGCAGATGTGGAAACTGAGGCCCAGAGAAGTTACACAACTTTCTCCAGTTAACAGGGAATGAAGTGGCACAGCCCATCCAGCAGTCCAGCTGATCTGGGCTGAATTTACACACTTAACACTACTCTCTCCTGACTCCTAGTGTGGCTCAGGGGTGGATTTTAGGAAACTGGCCAAAAGAGGAAAGGTTAATCCTCGTTAAATTTCTAATCCTTTGAGATCAAAGTCAGAGAAAATAAGTTGAGGCTGTCGGAAGCTTTTGAGCTAAATGAGAAACTTTGTTCTCATTTAATATAATTTTTATGTTCTCCAACTGTACCGCATAGTAACTGCCTTAAAATAGTAACATTTCAACACAGATTTCTATTCTGGGGCTGTGTACAACTTGAGATTTCTTATATAATTGAAAATTGTCAAATTATAATGCTATGGCCTCTCTCTCTCTCTCTTTCTCTGTCTCTGCCTCCCTTCCTCCTCTCTTTTTTTCCTTCTAGTTTCCTTCTAGAATATCTTAAAATGTAAGAGTCTGGCCAATTTCGTATATGCTCGTTATGAGGCTTAGACATATTTAATATATGCACAAATTTGCAAACTGTTTCACTAATTCATTTATGCCATCTTGGGGTAAACACAAGATGAAATGAAACAATGGGAAACACGAGGGAGAAATTGTTTGAAAGTAGCAGCGCGAAGCTGTAGTTCTGTGTGCCTTCCAAGTAATTTATGTGAGGGACTCGGCAGAATCCCTCTGCGTAGATTTCCTCCTGAGGAGAAGCAAGCACATGCCAATTCTTCCCGAGTTTTGTATTGTTTTGAATGCTGTTCATTCAGTAATCCGCAGTTGGCCCACGGGGTCAAGAAGAAACGGACTTTCTCCAGTCCTGGGAGTGACTGCCAGTTGTCCCCGTCCTGTGACCTCCTTATCTGTGACTGCATTAAGCACATCTTACCTACTGGGAGCTCTTCCTCTGAAATGACACAAAGCTTTGTCTGCAGCAGCAAGCAGGCTTTGTTTTGCAAATAAACCGGGATACCTAGTGCCTGCCCTCCTTTTTATTCCCTCTGAAATGGGAGACTCTATTTTTAGGCTGTGTCTGAGAGCCACCCACTCGGTCTCTACCAGATGCCAGAGACAAATGACAGAGTTATTCTGAGGGATGAAAAAAGCAGTCCCAAAAGTCCGTGGGACAGAGATGCATTTGGAGCTCTGAAAGCTGATTTCAGATCTCAGGGTGACATTCATGGCACTGATCTCAACGCCTTCATTTTTTCAGCCTCTGAGGGGAAATGAAATGTTTCCACCATAAACTGTGTCTCTCATTGATAATTCTCAAATCCAGAGGCAGACCCTCACATGATGGATTCAGGCAAAGCTGCCATGGGGTACTAGAGCCTCTGTGTCCAGGTTCACTGTTCTGAGAATCTATTAATAGTTTTCACATAAGCAGTCCTGAGCTAAAAGGACAGGCGACCTCTGCACCACCCTCCAGTTGGTTATAATTTTGCTTTTACCCTGCCCCTACCCCATGTGTCCCTATCACATTCTAGCCCAGGTCACTTCCCTCGCCCCTGCCTTCTTTCTCCATCATTTCTTATCTGACTCCATACCATCACTCAGCAGGATTTAGCATGCTCATAGATGTCTTTGTCGCTTGCAGAGTGGAACCAGAGAGCAAAGTAAATCAGATCCTCCTTAGAAGCACATAAGAAGCAGATGATTTATCCTCACGTGCCATCTCCTCTGATCGGAGCAGCCATCTGATTCCCACTACTGACCTAGTTGCAGTGGCTCACAAAATGGGGACTCCATATAGGTGTGACTTAGTATTGTTTTAAAGTGTTATCACAATAAGTGTGCTTAGTAATGGAAATGTTGAAATATTTCATGGTGGTTCCCTGGAGACAATGGAGATCCACTTGCATATCCTTAACTACTAATCTTATTAAACACGGCTTTTCTAAGGACACCGGCAAAGGTACAGTATGGTCAGATTTACTGATCTCATCTTCTCTTTTTCAATAGGACATACATTGAGCCTGTCCTCTGCCTACAGGTAAGCCCCCGAACGGCATCAATCAGAATGTAAAGTCGTGTGCTAATGATGTCCTCATTAGCATACATGTTTTCATAAACCCCATTTTAGAGCGCAAACACATGGGTTAGCTGACTTGCTCGAAGACAGTCGAGCACACATGCCTAGCGTCAACTGAACAGTCAATTCCACCAGAAAGTGTCATGAAAGTCCTCTAAAGCGAGTGCACCCTATACTCAGGATTTAAGGAAGGCTTTGCCCCCCACCCCCCTCCAGCCTAACTCAGTGCACCCACAAAAGCCAGAAGCACGTCCTGCTCACCTCTTTCCTGGCTGACTGATGACTAGTTGACAGTGGAAAGAGAAGAAAAAAGGAAAAAAAAGGGTTAGAGCCAGCCTTAATTAAGTTTATGGTTTTGTCTGATCTTTAAATATGCATTTTGTTTTGTTTCATGTGAATAGAATGGACAATGTCTGCAAAAGAAAAAAAATCTCCATTCATCTTTCTCCCTAAATAAATCTTTCTGTGATTTTGTGTTTTGACCCCCACCTCAAAAAAGGAGAACCAAATAGGCATAAGACAAGTTTTCATCCTGTGTTTTAAACACGACAGTTCACATTTTTCACAATGAAAATGATCATCTTCCAAACATGGGTGATATTAAAGACTCAAAAAAAACTCATGCTTGACTTTGCCAAATTTTAGGATTAGAAGCTGTGTTGACTCACTCAGCCTCCTGGAGTTCTGCCCCCTGTTGCGCGTGCGCGTGGGGTCGCCTGAGTGTGGCCGGTCGCTCTTCACGCCGCGTCACACCTGTGGGCGGTCGTGACAGAAGTGAATCTGCCCATATTATGAGCAAACCAGCAAGAAACCCATGATTCCATCTTGACGCAATCGTCTTCGAAAAATGCTTTCAAGAGAAATGAATGTTTAAATGCATGTGTTTCCGACACACAGATTCCTGCAACTTTCATGGTTGCATGTCCCCCATCAACCACACCAAGGTTCATCCTGCAGCAGCTGCAAGCTTCTCAGTCCCACGTTCCAGCACAACAGTCTCTCTGCCATTAGCTTTTCTAGGTCAAACACATCTCATTGACCTGGAAACACGCTGGCCGTGAGAGGTCAGTCCCTTTCAATGGGCGCTATCGTTACAAGTTTTCTGGGTCATTATTTCCTGACCCTTGACCTGTGAGTCTGTGTGGTTGGGAGGGATAGGAACTCTGTTACCAGGTGATTTATGTAGAGTGTCCTCTGGGTCAAGAGAGAAATGATGCTCCCTTGTTAATCTTTGGAGTTTTAAGAATCCGATTTAAGTCTCACAATTGTTGGTGCAGTCGAGGCCGTGAGCTGATGGTTTCAATGGGTTCGCGGTGAATCAGCGCAGAGGTCAGAGCGGGTGCTGGCCTTGTCCTGAGGCATTGTGGAGTTCAGGGTCAACGTCAGCGCTTCCCAACCGCCCAAAGGACATGAGGACTTAAGGTGTGTGGTGCCCCCTAGATGCAGAGGGGTCTCACCTGGGCTTTCTTCTGGTGGGTGTTCTGTCCGCAAGAAGCAAAGAAGTCCCTTGAAAGTCTGCACATACAGCCTGGTGCTAGAAGTAAGAGTTACAGCATACAGGAGGGCTGTGTGTTGGTGTTGGGCTTCCCTTCTCTTCGCTTCCTGCCGCAGACATTTGTGGGCGGGCACTTCCTGCACCCAGGGCCTCCAGGTGTGGCCAGGAGCCCCTGGCAGGTGGGCCACCTGGCTTCTAAGGAACAGCCCTCCTTTGACCTTTGGCAGGGAGGTGCCTAAGCAGTAACTGCTCTTCTGTTCCAGGCACAACTTCAAGCTCAAGGCCACTGTCTACTTGTCTGCTTCTGAAACAGGCTTTATTGCTCTGCATCTTGTGCAGAGACTGAAAAGAATGTTATCAGCTATGAGGGGAAGTAGCTTTGTTGTTTTAATCTTGATAACCCCAAATGGACTGGCAACAGTGAGTGAAGCCTTCAATTACAGCTTTACTTAGATTTTCTATTTTAAATTGTTCTCGAAAACTCTTTTTCTCTCCCTCTCTCTCTGTGAGAATATTACTTCCTATATTGATCCATTCTTCCCTGAAACATAATACAGAGGTGATGGAGGTTAATCACAGGCCTGATATTATAAGAATTAATTAGTAAGTATCTGTAAAGGTCTTTGAAGATAAATTGATCCGTTTAAGTGCTAAGCACGCCTCAGTAATTATGCATAGTTACCTTTAATATGCTTTCAAGGTATACTTTACAGACGTCCGCGGGAGCTACGTAAGCCTGGGTCCTCACAGTTTCCCTCATATCATGATCCCTGTGTTGGAATGTAGGATACAGTCTTTCACACTGGTTTGTTGGAGGTTTTACATCAACTCTAATTCCATCTTTTAAGAGAGCTATGTGCCATAGACTTCGGGAAGAAAAGAGAAGCTCAGGCAGGCTGTATGCTTTCCTGAGAGAATTTCTTCAAATGAAATGGACTGAATGAAGCCTTCCTTAAGGAATAAACCGGAAAAGATGTGTGAAACTGGTTCCTCCTCCTCTTCTTGGTCCCGCTGAATAAGTTAATGAATGTGCAGGTAAGGCAGTGCCTGTTCACAAGCTTTATTTTAACATAATGAACAACTCTAAGCTCCTATTGCTCTGAGGTCTCGAAACATCAATAGCCGTCATTGGTTCTAAATAAAATATAGAATGGGATTTTGCCCATGGGTTTCAAGGTGTGGATTTTGGTGGGAAGGGGACACATAATGACGTTACTTGTCATCATTCAGAATTATTTTAGAGAGCTGTGGGCAAAGAAGGGCAAGGGACAAAGGGAATATTAGAAAAGAAGAGTGAACAAGGCTGGGTGACCACACGTTTCTTCCCTTCTTTATCCATTCATTAATCTGTTCAAGAAGCAATTATTGAGCACTTTGTATCTTGCACTAACTATGTGAGTTCCTGTAAACAAGAGGAAGGAGTCCCTGAAACTAAGGAATCAATGTTCTGGTCTTTGGGATTTCAGTGGTGTAGTTAAAATGATATATGATCATATGTAGACAGAAGAACTAGAAGAAAGCGATAAAGAAAAGGAAAAAAAGGAAGAAAGAGAGGGAATGAGTAAGGGAGAGAGGAAGGAGGAAGGAAGGAAGGAAGGGAAGGAGGGAGGAAGGGAGGGAGAGAGGAAGGAAGGACGGAAGGACGGAAGGAAGGAAAGAAGGAAGGAAAGAAGGAAGGGAGGAAGGAAGGAGGACTTCGCAGTGGACTAGTGATAACATTTGTGCCAAAAAGGAAGTAGGAAGGGCCTCTAGTTTGGTTAAGAAAATGCTGTGCAGGATTTGAATGTGTGAGATGTCAAAGGGGGACATTCTTACAGAAATATGAAGTTGACAGTAAAATATCGAAAAGCAGGTGGACTGTCAGGATTAGAGATCTTGCTCCAATGGGCATGGAAGCGAGAAATGTACATCTCCTTCATGAGTGAGAAAGCTATGGAGAGCGCAGCTGTAGGCGAAGGCTGTGAGGTGCTAAGCAGTGGGGACAGTGCACCCCAACCCATGGAAGACACGCTCTCTGGAGACAGGATGCGAGCACGGCACCCGCTAGCAGCTGAGGTCTCCTTCCACAACTGGAAGACACCGAGGCATATGTGATTGCAGACCCTCTTCCTCCATCTGAGAAAAAATGCAGTTTAATTTTTAAATGCATAACTCAAACTGACTTTAGCTGGCTAGTTGGGTTATACCGCTCTTAGCAAGGTGCTAAGAAGGTGCTTTCTAATACCTTACTTGGATAGCAGGCTATGTGTGTCCCATAATCAGACTCCTTTTGCCAGGAACCTCCTATGACTCTGGAACCAGGTGATGAGAAGGGACAGGGGAAGTCCATCATGACTAATGAAGAGACTAATTCGAACCCGATGACAGGGGTCCACAGCTTCACATATGAAGAATACCATATTGAAAATCTAAATAGAAGGGAAGTGTTTTTATCTAGTTCAAATATAGATTTTTTTTTTTTTTTTTTTTTTGTCAAAACCAGCAAACATATGCACTTTGAGGCCAATATATTTGCCAGGCATTGCTTATCTGTAAAATTGAAATTCAATCATCAGTTTAAAATAGACTTTAAAAGGGATTGGATAAGGTTGAAAAGCTTAGAAGGAATGAAATTTTATCAGCTATCCTCAGAAAAGACTTTCCTTCTCCTAGAAAATAAGTTGCTTCTGTTCTTACAAATGAGCCTTCGTAGAGGAGATATTTTTCATTTATACTGAAAGTGTTGAGGCTGTCTGCCTTTACATGTAATTATGTCTTAGTTTCTACACGTCTTAGAGAGCATTAAAACATTTTATGCTTTCGTGTGTGGATCAAATATCAATCAATCAAACATGCTCAGAAGAAATCCTTTATGTTAATGACTTGCTTAGAATATATAATTATTGCAGATCCAATGCAAAAAAAAAAAAAAAAAAAAATTCCACAAGAGCAAGAAACTTGCCTGACCTGTTGACTGATCTATGAGTGTTCTCAGCGCCTAGAGCAGTGTCAGGTACGTAGCAGACATTAAATAAATATTTTGAGATAATACATTAATAAATGATTGAAAAAATATTATCATGATCTGCCGATTGATTTTGACCTTTCTGTCTGAGTGTATATCTATATCCAATATTTCCTGTGATGACCAAAGCTTTTCTTAATCATTGATAATTTGACCAGGCCACAAAGGATAAACCCAGGGCAAAGAAAGCTTTTTCCAAATTGTGTAACCTTAAATTAATGAATGAAGGAATACATGGAATCTTGCTAATAACCTTTTTGTACGTTTAACAAATTCGCATGAAAGAAAATTTGAGTTGCCAATTGTGTCTCTGAACTGCATTTCGTGAGGCTTCTGAGAAGGTGTCTGGAGTCAGAGGTCAGCAGTCCAGTTTTAACTGCAGGCTGGGTTGAACCCCGTCAGCATCCGGCCTGAGTGACAGGAGGGTGAGGCGAGCCCTGTTGTCACCCAGGGGGGTCAGAGCTTGGCCCTAGGATACAAGAGCTTCATCACAGCCACTGCTCCTGTGAAACACCTTCCAAGGTCACTTAAAATACCTGATCTGTCGCCAAGACCAGAACAACGTGGAAGGTAAAGCCGCGTTGCCTCCCACAGTGAGAATGGGTTGAAAACACCACTGTAAACAACTGTCACCTCCGCCCTCCTGCACACCTGCCCAGCACAGCTATCCCCAACCTCACCTCTCGTAGTGCAAGTTGAGAAGAACAGCAGGTTTTCTCACAAATCTCATTTCTACACGTGGACCTAGATTTGGTAGTTCTCAGCAGAGCCAAGGAAAATGGTCTGGTTAAAGATTTAAAACAAAAGTATTCAGTCACTCCTGACACTGTTAGGTGGTTTGTGGATGTCCTCACTGCTCACTGATTTACTCAGAATGCTCCCTGCCCAGTGCGACTGGTTTCCTTAGAACCTGCGAGGCTGTGGGTGTCAGCATGGCTACGTGTGTAACAGTGGATTAGAGCTGTTTCCTTCCTGGGTTCAAGTCCATGCTCTGAGAAATGTGTGCCACACACGTGACGTGGGCCAGGGGACTAACCTCTATGGGCTTGAGCGGCGTTATTTATGAAGACAAACTGATCAATAAACAAGGCTGAGGAACAGGCAGTGTTTGCTCTGAATACGTTCCCTGCAGCTGGTGTCTGGAGGGTCAGCCACATGCCTGAGAAAAGTTTCTATCCTACATCATAAAACATCCACATAAGTTTGCTCTTCCAGTGGGAAAAAAGGCATCTAATAAGATATTAAATATACATGAGATATGCCATTTCTAGAGTGCTCTCTTTGGGGGCGTGCTTGGGTCTCCCTTACCTTTCAAGATTGAGCCAAGGCCCTTCTGAAATGTCCTTAGGTGCCAGTGCTTCTCAGACACCGTTAACATGAACCTGACCTAGAATTTATCTGCAGGCATATTTAATTAGGCACTGCCTCTTTATCCATTTTTTAAGCCTTTTAGCAGTGCATGTGATGTGACTACCATCCAGTACTTTTGTGTTTCTCTGTCCTGGAGGCGTGAGTAATGTAAAAACTCACTGGAGATTTATAAGTCCATTCAGACATGTTTGCTTACCATTCCTTACAGACTATACCCATTTATTAGTATGTCAGAAGGTCTCTTTAAGCAATAATTTTTCTCATCCACTGACTGTGACAAGACCCGCGGTTCCGTAGTTTCATAGTTTCCCTAAATCTGATCATATCATACGTGTCTAACGAACAAGACTGTTAGCTGCCAGCCTGTTGCATTTGAGAAGCTGTCCATATTACACTACTCTAAAAACATCCCTTACAATCACAGTGACATTCTCCTGCTTTGGGATGGGACCTTACGTTTGAGAGACTTTTTAAACAAAAAGTTCCTTGAACTTGCCTGTGAGTTTGCTTTGCCCTGCATGCATGCTGGGTAGCGCTGCTTCCTTCGGCAGCTCCTACGTGATGTGACAACTGGGCTGGAGAAGCCCCATGACAGGCAGGTGCCTTTCAGGTTCCTTAGGGACACTCACTCCTTAGGGACCAGGGAGTGACTCCTCCTTTCACAAGAAGGTTTCTACTCTTTCTTCCTACAGTACAGTTTTCCAAGACTACCGCCCACTGTAGGGTCTGTGATTGTGAAAGCGCTTTGAGAAAGCTAAAGGTGTACACAGCAGCTCCTAGACCTTGGTCAGCAGGGTCAAACAGTTTCTTCTGACACAGCTAAAGAGGCCTTTCACTAAATGCTTCACATATTCAATATAAATGTTAAAACTTTGCTGAACAAACTTTTTTTTTAATGAAAAAAATGATTTTGTTTTAAATTGTGAGTTGCTTCAGCTTTATTTGATATGAGAGCTAGAGAAGAAAGCATTTGAGGTTCAGAAAGCTAGGAGCTTTTAGCATTTCTTTCTTTCTTTTCCTTTTCTAATTAAAGGGGTAAAAAGAAGGGAAAACATTGGACTGTAGGTCGAAAGTGTTGTTTTATTAAGATATGAGCCCACGTGTCAGCACGGACTTTCACTCTAAGGTGACACTGGCGTGTGTGGGACAGAATGGGAAAGGCTTTTGGTGTCACCTTTTTCCTGTTACACACGTCACACGTGAGCGGAACACGTCACCCTGTGCTTGGCACAATAAACTATTTGGTATGCTTTAGTATCCTGGTCCACCCAAGGTCATTTTGTTTTTAATGTGTATCCCAAAGCTAAAAAAAAGCCTATTTTGATACTGGACTTTTTCGCATGGGTGGACTAGGCCTGACTCTTAGCTCGCTGGGTAGAAGAAAGACCCCCTCCCCCCATGTGTCCCCTGGAGGGGGTAGGTGAGCCAGCCCTGCTGATGCTGGGGAAAGGAGTGTCCCTAACCCAATCCTTGGGATGGCCTGTGTCTTGATAAGAGCAGGTAGAGCAGAGGGACGTGAGCACGAGAAATAAGGAGATGGCCTTCCCTACTCCTTCCTGACAGCTTACTCATCAGTCTTCTGGTTTACTGTTGCTACCTAAGCCTTTTATTCATATGGGCACATTGTACCACAAGAAAAATGTATCACATATTTTTGGGAAAAGAGCTAAACTATCAATAAAAGGTTCTATGATTCTTAGCTAAAAATAAGGCATTTACAAGAGCCTTATCTAGATAGAGTAAATTATAAATAACATGTGAATTATTGCAAATAGAAAACCCCGGGTATAGCATGACTTATATTTATGACAAAGTAAATTATGTGTTGGAACTATATTACCAAGTGGGAAATACAATTTCATTTATTCAAAGGAAGATTTTTAAAGACTATTTTGAAATGTAATCTTCTTCAGAGAGGTGTTACTGTTATCCCTGCTGCACGTGCATGGCCGCATGCATGTAACGTCACATTGGAAACCTAGCTCTGTTTGTCGTAAACTCATGTGACCCCCTCCCCGCTCAGGAGGCCCAGGGAGCACGTGGAGGAAGGGCAGGATCCCAACACGTGGATACTGCTCTTGCCACAGTCCTGGCATCCAAGGGCATCTGACGAGCTGCAACCACGGGAGGCTGCTTCTGCTCTTCAACGGGGCTTGTTTTCCAGACAGTCATCCTCTAACCTTCACGGCCGGTTCTCGTCGGTCTGAGAGTCAAACGTTCAAACTGTGGCCGCCCAGCAACTGTCTGGTCATGTGGGGATGTTCTACCCAAAGGCACAAAGAATGTGTTCAGGACAAGAGCTTCGCGTACAGGGACTTATGAAGCAAGTGGCGGTTGAGGGACATCTTTTGGGCTCTGTGCTCTTGGACTTCACAGTCCCCTCAGAAGTGGTGCTGTTGGCTGGGCTCTGTGGTTTGCAGGAAAGAATACTGCTTCCTTGGGCTGTTCTCAGATCTCAGGATCTTTCAAGTTGGGCAAAATCTTCCAATCCTCACTGTGGCCAGGAAGGTCCGTGTGTGACGGCTGAATCCCCACCATGTACGAGCAGTGTCACCACAACTCTGCACTGAAGTCTGCGAATGTCTTCACTCACAGGTAACAGAGACGGCGGTTTACGTTTGATTGCTTTTGACAGTCCTTATTCTTCCAAATTGCCTCTGTGAGCTTCCAACACGTCCCCAGAGCAGTGTTTTTCCCTTTCCTGACAGCATGGCATCTCAAATACTATCAGGAACCCTCACAAATCAGGCACAGAAACACTCTGAGTAATAATAATAATAATAATAACAATAATAATAATAAATGCATTTAACCCTTCATTCTGCATCTTTCAGCTAAAAGCAGATGATAGTTCCAGGACATTTTGCTTTCCAGGAGGACAGTGGTAGAATTAAGCAGCATTGTTAAAAATTAGAAATTGTGTCCATCTTTAAGTGAAGCACGTAATCTAAGATAGAATTTTAAACTTTGTACAGACACATACCTTCATAAAGCTTATTTAAAAATGACAACTGTAAACGAGTGCCTTCTTGAGGGAAGAAAAAAGATGCAGGGATGAAATTACTGAAGTTCTTAGAGATAAAATAAGTGACTGAAAGGTTATGAAGATTTTATAGCATCTGTGAGCTTTAAAGAGAGTAGCACTGAGCTTCACCAATTTTGACAGTTTGAATTCCCAGAGAGAGTGATTAGACTGATTCTCGGTACATAAATCTCAGTAGTTGACTATGAAACTGAGGGGCACATCAAGTCTGCTGACTATTTCTTAGGTTCCAATATTATAACTATATCTACATAGAGATATATGCATTAGAGATTCAAAAAAGAAAACCAGAAAATACAGCTATGTTCGAGTGGTTTCAAATTTAACAATAAAATTCAATCTATGCTTTGATTGTAAAATCATAAGCAATGATTCTAACCTCATTCAGGTTGCAGTTGCATTCTATAAAAAAGCATACTATAGTTAAAAAAGAATTTTCATATTTTGTGATATGTTCCTAGCAGGCAATAAAAACAAAATACACTATATTAAATTTTTATTCAATATACTTACATATTTTTGTATATGTAAAAAACAGCTGTGTAACAAAGAAAATAGAATTCAGAGAAGAATACTAATACTACTTAAGAAAAAAACTTATTTAAATAAGTTATTTCAAGAGACAATTTAATACATTAATTACAAAGCATTTTTATCTATCTATTGAGGAAACAATCTCAAGGTTTTTACTATGAAACAATTATTGTCCGAAGTACAGAAAAGCAATACTTTCCTCTCCAATTCTAGTATTTCAGGATATTTTCTGTTTGTTTAGTCCAAATTTTGTAAATCAACTTATTTTGAGGAGATTCTAAAGGTTTCTAGCAGTGTATAGCTCATTTCTTGGTAATTATTACTCATAAAGTTTCTTTAAAAGATACCAGCATATGGCATTTCTTAATATTTATGCCTGATACATAAATATATTTAAATACATATTTGCTGTGCTTGGTGGCAAACCTCCGAGACGGGGATGGATGATGCAGGTTGTGCCAGGCTGCGGTCCTAGGTGCAGGGAACCGTATGTCTGTTCACGTGCATCGTCCCCATCCCGAGTCTGCCTGGTGGCTCCCACTGACAAGAAGACATGAAAGCTGAGAGAAAGAAATGACAGTCCCAGCTGACAGAACAAGTCAGCGGTGTGCTCCGCCCCTGTTACTTTACTCTGAGCAAATCCCAAGAAGACAGGTAAGTAGTGACTCAAGACCACGCCCCGTGAGATGAGTATAAAGGAAGGGCCACTCGGATGGAAAAAGTGGGGCTCTGGAACTCTCTTTAGGTAGACAGACCTTTAGATCAGAGCAGCTCTATGATTGTCACATTTGCAGAAGCGTTCCAATGGAGACATACAGCTTTTGGCATAATATAAAGTGAAAGTTTTGAATACTCAGAAATAGAATGGGCTACCTCTAAAGGAGTTTCGTATTATTTAAATAATGAATATATATCAATTAAGCAGGTAAAGTAGTAAATACTGCCAAGCCGCAGTCTCAACTACAACATAAGAATAACACAGAGCTTTCAGGGTTGATGATAGAATGTATAAAATTCACGTATCAATTCATATGGATCCTAAATTGACATTTACTGTTCTTTGCTAGGTAGCTAACGATAAATTATATTAGCTCTACCCTTAGGGAGCTAAATGTTACAATGTATTAAGAAAGGATTGATCTAAAACAAACAACCAAATAAATATGTAATTGGAAATCTGATTACTGAAATAGAGAAAAATGACAAGATGTCATGATAGAGAAACATACCATTCAGCTTCCCTGAATACGTGACATTTGAACTGAGATCTGAGGAATAAAAGAATGAAAATGAAAGAATGAAAGGATGAAATGAAGATGGACAAACATGAGCATTTCCCAAACATAACATAACACAGAGAGGGAGAGGGTGTCCCATTCGTGAGGCCTCAAGGCCACGGCCAAGGTTCTACTCGGTAACTTCAGTGTGCTAGACAGCACTGAAGGAAAGTGGAGCAGAGAGAACTGATCAGAACTGGGTTTCTAAGAGAGAACTCTCACGAGGCTAACAGGGAATGGCCTGGCAGGTTACCCCAAGTCGATATGCAGGGACCACGGAGATGTGCTTCTAGAAGTCCAGCAAGGGGTGGTGGGAAGGTGGACTATGGCTGGGGAAGGGAGAGGAATGAAGTGAAAAGATCTGAGGATGTTTCAGATGTGAATGACCAGGCTACATAAGAGATAAGAAAGAGAACAATGCTGAGGATGACACCAAGTTCAGTCCTGGGCAACAAGGTGAGGGTGTGTCATTGGAAGAAGAGGGGGTACGGGAGGTCAGAACAGACTGCATTTGGGATCTCTATGGGGAAGAAGATCATGCACTCAAGCCTGGATGAGTTGGACTCGAGAAGTCTCTGCATGTCAAGTGCAGATGATACAAGGCAGGAAGTGTGAAAATATGGCGTTTGGAGTTCAGATGTGAGCTGGAGGTATAATTTTGAAGTTATTAATGCATGAATAATACTGAAGTCATGGCTGAGGTGAAGCTGCAGGTGGAGACAAGGTAGAGTTAAGAGAGAAGTTATCAAGGACTGAGTCTTAAAGATCATCAACTGTTCGGGGCTGGGGGGAGGGGATGGCTCGGCACAGGAAGCTACGTGGGACAGGAGCTCAGGAAGGGGGTCAGCCGCGTCAGTGCCTCCCTGGGGGAGCCAAATGAAGGACTGAAAAACAATTTTTGAATTTAGCAACACGGAAGTTGTTTTAAATTGTGATGATATAAAAAATAAATTTTTACACAGAATTTCATGTAAGGGCACTCTCTAAAAAGATTCAGAATGTAAAAATGATGCTTACTCTCCAGCATTGTATGCTTGTAATAAAAATCTACAGGGCTATAGTGGAAAACAAAAGTATCCAGGGAATTAATTTAGACACTATCTATTAATAGAGAAGAGTTTCCAGAAAGGATTAGTGTGACCTTTACCTCAAAAAATATACAACAGTAGGTTTTTTAATGGGATTCAGAATGTTTCACATTTAATATGTTAGGAACACATATCACATTGCCTTGTTTTCACTCATTAAATGTCAAGATATTAGTAATTTAAAATATAACATCTCACTTAGAGTTATTACATTTAATACAGAGGATGTTATGGTTTTCTTTGGTACTGTACAGTGAAAGAGCTTGTTCTTACAGTTTAGGGCAAGTCACTGGATAGAATGTAACCCAGGAGAGATGTTTGTAAAACTGTGCTCAGTGGACCTCCCATCTTCGAATCACTTCCAGTGCTCGGTTTCCTCGTCTACAAGCCCGAGGCCTGGTGGGGCTGGTGGTGTAGTGCCACCCTAACCCGAAGGCTTGAGAACCGGGGTGCCATTGGTGTACATCCTAGTCCAAGGGCAAGAGAAGATATTTGCAGCTCCAGCAGTCAGGCGGACGGAGCAGATTCACTCTTCTGCCTCTTTGTTCTAGTCAGGCCCCCAGGGGTTGGATGAGGCCCACCACCTTGGGGGCAGATGGCCTTCTTTACTCAGTCTACTGAATCAAATGTCAATCTCATCCAGAAACAGATGTGCCTGGAAATACTATCAAGCTAAAAATCTTGGCACCCCATAGCCCATCAAGTTGACGCGTAAAATTAACCGTCACATCCCCACCATGAAGATGACAAAGCACGCCCGGGTCTGAGGGCAGTTCGGGGAAAGGGTTACAGGTGGCTTCAGAGGCTCACCCAAGGGGGAAAGGCAAGTTTCATCCCTGAACTGAATCATTCCAACTGTGAGGAGCCCATGGAAATGCCGCACCTGTCTGTTTCTGATGAATCGTGGGCGGCACCATGCTCGATGCTGTGGGATTCATGCCAGAATCTCTGGTGTAGTGAAACACCTTTATGGGTGTGGATGAAGATCATTCAGTGACACAGAAACAAAATAGTCAAATACGAGAAGCTAGCCTGGACAGGTGAAAGGCAGTTCCACTAACCACACCTATACTTGCTTCCCCAACTCTTTTATAAGAGGAGATCGAAGTTTGTGCCAAACACTTGCCATATGCCATTGCAATCATTACATATATAAAAGCATGATTAAATTATGTGCTAGGTAAAGTTATTCTGTAGTGTGAGTTCAGGAAATTTCAATGATTCTTTTTTCAATATTATTTTAATACATCAGATTCAAGAACTTACTTTTGTATTGTGCTGGCTCGGACAGAATTTAACTTGAACATTACAGATAAAATGCTGATGTTCAGAGAGAGCAGCCAAAAAAAGTGGTGCCTTTCATGTGTATCTGTTTTTTACATTCATTACCCTCTGACTAGATCACATATTAGAGGTGTGGTTAATTTCAGTCTGACATTCTTGACTTTGTACTCCCGGAGACCCACTAGATGCCCAGCTGATCCAGTCCCAAACAGCCTCAAGCTATATGTGATTTTATGTAGTATTTTCTGGGTTTTGCATTTATTACTAGAGACTGCAAGGAGTCTTACCCCAGAGAGATTTAAGAGCCATTATGGCAAAAATTTATGAAAGGAGATGTAAGAGCTTTACCAGTGCAGAAGAGGAGTCTTCTTTCTATCAGCAGCAGGGCCACCGAGGGCTGGGCGAGGTGAGACCAGAAGCAGCCGCATGGAGCTGGGAGCTGCTAGCAGAGCATGGGAGTCAGAGTGCTGGACCACCACTCACTGAGGAACACCTTAAATGCCACCAGGGCACCAGTAAGCACAACGAAGCTAACGTCACTGATTCACACCCGGCTTCGCTCCGCAATGCGCATCATTCGCTACTCTGCCTCATGTAAAACTGTCTTTAAAGAATTTGAGTGTCCAACGGACCGTTTGGGTCTTCACTTGCTGTTTTGGACTTGGGCTGACGTTCGGTAAATACTGTCTCAGAAGACCTCACAGCCTGATACCTCTCCTGTGGAGCAGCCTGAACGACAGCTCACCTTACCATGCAAGTCAAACCTTGGAAGAAGCAGGCTGACACTGAGCGGCATGGGACACCCCACCTAGTACTTACTGTGCCCAACCTCATCACAACAAGGGAAGAAGCCAGAAGATAGGAGACGCTGGGATCGCGTCTCCCATCCAACAGCACAGCGCGATGCTGGCTCACACGTGTCACCTCTGAATTTCTTTAGTGTCTTACTTTACAGGACTCCCTGGGAGCTTGTCACTGCTCCAGGAGATCTTCATATTAGGTTATTTACTGGAGGCTTAAGCAGGGGAGTGCCACATGTCCCAAGAACTAAGTCGCTGCAGATTACAAGATGCATCCTGATTTCACACAAGTCGTGGTGTAAAAACATGTGCATATCTGAACTGATGGAGAAATTGAGACACAAGAAACTCATTCAGCAAAAAGATCCACAAAAAACAAATGAGCAGAAGTAACTTACTTCTGAGAGTCTTCTCCTTTGATGCATACAACGCACTACCTGAAAACCCACCGATGGGTAACAAGTAAAGTAAATTGCAGGGCAGCTTGGTAATGGGATGGTACGAGCTGCTACAATGAGTCAGGTCGATATACACTGGCCTCTGACTTGCTACGTACATAAATTATTTTGTTTTTTTTGTTTGTTTGTTTCCAGCTTTATTGTGGTATAACTGATATACAAAACGTGTACATAATTAATGTATAAAATATGATAAGTTTAGACATATAGTATATACATACATGTTATTATCACCACAATCCAGTGGACAGCAAAAGAGGTTTCAAAACAGTATTATTGTATTGTGGTCTCATTTTTATAACATTTGTCAGCCTTAGTGTATCACACACGTCTGGTGTAAGTCTGGGAGAATAAAAATCAGGTAGTCTGAGGTTGTTATTTCCGGAAGGTGGAATTTTTGGGGCGGTAGGCAGAGTTTATGTTCAAATTTATATTAGGCTGGTGCAAAAGTAGTTGTGGTTTCTGCAATTATGTTTAACCTTTTAAACCGCAATTACTGTTGCATGAACCTAATATTTCTCTGTGTGTGTGTGTGTGTGTGTAGGCTTTTTGCTTTTCATACTGAATATATGTTACTCTATAATTGGCAAGAATAGTAAAGGCATTTCAATTGTGAAAAAAAAATCTAAAATCGATATTTTTAAATTTGTTAGCCAACATCTAATTTATGTGGATAGAGTGGTGAGCAAAAGCAAACACTCTCCATGTTTCCTTAGTTACACATGGATGGGACATGTGGTGCAACCCAGACAAGTGTGAGGACAAAGGAGCCATGTGTTGTGCAAGCACGGAGAGGACCCGGCAGGAAGGTGTGGCTTCGGCGGGAGAGGGTGGGAGCCACAGATAACCTGGGGTGGGGCAACTAAGACGGCAGGATGACTGGGAATGACGGGACTCAATCTGGGGAGCCCGGGGTTCACAGACAGGATTTGGGGTTTGAAGTGGCTCTGAGACCTTCAAATGAGATTCTGTGTCCATCTGGAGCTCAGAGGATTGGCTTAAAGTGGGCAGATGAGCAGGACTCCTTGGGAGGGTGGCCTGCGGGGAGGAAAGGGTGGGTGAGAGGGGACTGGCACAGGGAGACAGTCAGAGTTGTCCACAGACGTCAGGGACAACAGCTGTGAGAAGAAATGATGCTGACATGGCCGGCGCTGCCGTGAGCAAAGCAGGAGACCTGAGCAATAGCATCCATGATCATGACACGGCAGGGCTTTTTGTGGGGTTTTGGGGGGTGGAGGTGAAGGTGGGGTGAGGAAATGGCGTCTGTGGATGAGGCAACTCTTTCTAGGGGTTAGATAAGAGAGGAAGTTGGAGCAAAGAGAGGTTCTTTTTTTTTGTCCTCTTAAAATGGGAGAGACTTTCGCGGGGAGCAGTGCCTTTTTTAAAGATGTCTCCCTGTGACGTGATCGGGAAAACAGGGCCAAGACCAGAGTCACTGCCATGAGCTGTGGAGGAAGCAGAAAGGCCAGGACAGTCTGCCAGCCTCCTTTGCAGGTGTGTCACACAGGCCTGTGGAGTGTGGCTTTGCCTCTCTGACTTGGGGTCACTCCTCCCACCCAGGTGGTTGCATCGACAGCACTGAACTCAGGAACCTGTCACCTTATCACGTTTTCTGAGGGTTTGCACAGCACTTCCCCACCTGCTAGCTGGCATGGGGCATGGCAACTGCAGACAGGAAACCAAACATCACACTTCCTGTTTTCTGAGGCACAGCTTCTGGTACGCTACATGTGTGGACACACTTTTCCAAACCTTTCAGCAAAGTTGTTGAGGGTCCGAGTTGAAAACACACATTAACGTGTCCTTTATCTGTTCAACAACACATACAAACACCTACTGAACACCAGGTACTGTGGGGTGTGGGTGGGGGCCATGGGGACACAGATGACTGGAGTTCAAGGTCTTCCATCAGCCCCAAAGGCCTGTGCCTTTAGGACGACCAGGCACCTTAGCAATGACCTGCTTTTCACCCTCAAGCCGCACTCAAAAAAAACACAGAAGCATATTTCCAACTGTCCAGAAATGTGGAGCAAATCCAGGAGAGTATTAAACCGTCTGTGAAGAGCACAGGGAGTTTCTTAAGGAAGGCTTCTCAGGTGTCCAGTGAGGGTGAAACCCACACGCTGCACCCTGAGAACAGGGAGGACATTTCCCTGTCGCATGCAAGGGACCCACTGTGCCTGTGAGTTGCTGCTCCCGTGCTCATCCCCTGCGGGGCTCCTCAGTCACAGGTTGCTGAGCCATCCCTAGGATGTCTGACCCAGTGGTTTTGATGACACCAGACAATGTGCATTTCTGACAAGCTATCTTGCTGAAAATGCTCATCCAGGGAACCGTACCTGACAGCCGTGAGCCTCGGGGATCTTCACCTTTTGCGGGGTTGATGCTGGCTCTGTGCCACCTGCAGCCTCCAGGTAGTGGATCTGCGGCCTTGTGCGTGGCCATGGTTCTGGGCCTGTAGGGAAGAATGCCTCCTGATGGACAGCAGGCAGCAGGCCTTGCATGCAGGCTACAGGATGCCAAAGCAGCCGTGATACTGAGGTTTAGATAAGAAATATGTACCCGGTCTTCTCCCCTGGTTCTGGCACAGAGCTCCTAAAACCCTAAGAATGTTCCAAGTGAAGAGAGAGATCAAGGTGTCTTTGTTATGGGAAGGAGGTGACTTTTGGAAAGCACCTGAGGGTGGGGGTGGTTCACAGTGGAGCCAACCCTGTGATCAGAGGATTGGAATTTTCTGTCCCACCCCCTCATCTCTGGGAGGAGAGAGGGGCTGGAAGTTGAATCCATTGCCAATGGCCCGCGATTTAATCAGTCATGCCTGTGTAATGAGGCCTCCGTAAAACCCCAAAAGGACAGGGTTTGGAGAGCTCTGGGGTTGGGGAACATGTGGAGATTAAGGGGGTGATGCTCCCAGAGAACGTGGAAGCTCCCCACCCCTCCCCCATACCTTGCCCTGTGCTTCTCTTCCATCTGGATGTTCCTGATTAGATCCTTTCATAATAAACCTGTGATCCAGTAAGTAAAGCGTTTCTCTGAGTTCCATGAGCACTCTGGTAAATTAATGGAACCCAGGGAGGGCGTTGTTGGAACCTCTCTGATCTAGAGTTGGTGGGGAGGGACCCTCACCCCCACGTTGAAATTAGGTGACAGGAACCCTTTTACCAGGGGAACTCATCTCTCTAAAGCAGAAGCCCGCAAACTGCAGCTCGTGGACCAAGTTTGTTTCTGTGAGTAAATAAATACAGTTTTATTGGAACGCAGCCACACTCGTTCATTTTCATGTTGTCTGAGGCTGAGAGAACGGTCTGAAAACTGAAACGATTTACTACAGATCCTTGAGGGGAAATGTTGTCTCTTGCTCTGAGCAGCTGGAGGCCTGAAACACGCTGTGTCCTCCATGGACATGGGATTAGCCGAACCCTTGCCCACATCCTCGAGTGTATTTCTGACTATTGCCATCGTCGTGCTGACGCCTTTCCAGGGAGCTGAGTCTGGTGTTGTTTAGAAAGTGCAGGTTGTTGTTGCTTATTAGAGTTAGAGATTGAAAGACGGCTATTTTTTAAATTGATTATAACTTTAAAAAAATATTTAGACAAAAAAGTTAGATATTCAGTTTTTTACTGTGATTATAGTTTTCCTTGCCCATAGACCCATTAACCACCCCGTTTGCCATCAGAGCACACAGAGACATTCCCAGCACCTCTGTTATACAGCAGACGTCAGCCTTATTACAAGCCCCGGAGGCCCCACGGTTTAATACCACAGAAGACACAAAGCTGATGACAGGCACATACATAAAAGCCTTCTGATGGGTCTTTGGACAAATTTATAACAAGCTGGGATATATTCCCATCCTCATGGCCAGTTCCCCCATCTGAGCTGGGTCATTCCCGCATTCCAGGAGTCCAGCATTTGCTTTCTTTGAGGACACTTGGGAACATTCAGCTACCTGCCGGTGGTGACTTGGAAAGAGTGGCCACACTTCCTCTTGCGTCTGTCTCCCTCACAGACAATCCGGCCTGAGGTTGGACTGCAGGAGGGAAGTGCAAGATGAAGAGCTCCAAGCCTGGAATTGGATGCTTTTTGTGCTTTTCTTTTCGTTCTCTTTCTGCCGGTTTTGCCTTCCCAGTTCCTGGTACAGGTGAACACATTGTAAGGACACTGTGCGATGAGCCCGTTATCCCTGTCTGTCACATAGTGAGGTGTTTGCCGTTTTCTATTAGCCCTTGGAAAACATTTACTCCGTGAGTCTCAGGATTCGTCCAGAGGTAAACTGCGGGAGCAATTGCAGAGGGCAATTAAAGGCAGGCATCCCGGCCCCCCAGCACCCGTTCCTGAGGAAGGCGGGCGGAAGGGGTATCTGAGGACAAGTGCTGTGCTGCAGGCAGGGCTGGCAGCAGGACACTTCACACCTGCATGTCCCTTCTGGTGTCTTCCGCTCGTCTTTGCCGATTCTTCTCTGTCTCTGCCATCGCGGGTAACATATAGTTTTGATATGACTCTAGGATACGGTGTCTAACTTTTAAGTGAGTGATTCAAGTGTGATGCAAATTAAATGAGAATTACAAATACACATGTTCTCTGACAGATGTTGATTCAGACCCAAGGATAGGGGTGTCACAGAGTTTGATGGAGAAAATCACGAGCTGTGTCTGTATTTTGATCCATTCTGCAAAAATTAATTTCATATTGTTATAATGTATAAGTGTACCTCAAATCACACATCCTCCACAAAATTAGCCTGTGTTCTTTGCCGGCTGTCAAACAGCAGATGCACGTGTCCTTTTTCCCTAATGCAAGCCGGCTAGGAACAAACTCGCAGGTAGAAATGGGCTGTTCTGACGTCACCAGGAACGCGCCTTCAGTGCAGGTGTAAATTAGGTTGCGGACGTTTGTGTTGGTTACAGTTATCTTCTGCAGACAGTTTTATGTCATAAATGCTACATTAACTGCTGTAGATTATGTTACCGATCATTATTGTTATTTTATACAAATAGACACTCATCAAAATCACTGTATCCTACATATAAAAATACATGCATGTAAAACATCAGAAACCTGGGTAGAAGAAAAGAAGTTTTGATGGAAAAAGCATATTTAATTCTCAGAGTTGTCTACAGTGCTCATTTATCTTGAGGTCTGGTTTTGCCTTAAGCAGAATAATGGAATCAAGTTATCATTTTCAAATTATTTAATTAATTAATTTTAGTGCGTTTACTTGTCTGACTTCTTTGTGTTCTAATGGAGAAAAAGATATTATTAGAATCTGAGCTAAAGAATCTTGAGTGAATCTTTCCGTAAGTGTCTGTGTCCCGTAGTTTCATAGAAAATACAGTTTTAACCAGTGGAATTTATAAATGCTTTTGCACAAATGTTCAATTGTCCACTATGTGATCTTAAATGGATGCATACTGCTAATAAAATGCTTTCTGCTGCACAGTCTTTAGTTTGAAGTCTGTTATTTGAAATTTATTCCAAACGTATTTTGACAATGATTACCAAGTACTGTGAGGGTCCTTTAAGAAGTGTTTCTTTGTGCTAAAAACTCAGTTTTCCTCCAAGTCAGAGCATGACTCTTCTCCGTCTAGTGATATAAGACATAAATCTCTCGTTAGATAGTGCAACTGCCACCTCTGTACTCCATGGGTTATGATTACAAACAAAATATTTGTTTAATGTCTGGAATTTGTCTTAGATTGAATTTAGACTTTTAACTAGGGTGTCAGAATTATCTATCACAATTCCTACCAGCAAACAATGTATGTCTGTGTGTCTATTAGTATTCAACTGCTATCATGTAAATGCTTAATAAACACTTTAAAATAAGTAGGTCAATGAAAATAGAGACAGTTTCTTTGGTTAAAGTATTTTAAACAGCAGAACCTTGCATCTTGGAATCCCTAATTTGCAACTGTCATTATCTACAGTTTGTCTTATTGTCCTGTTATAATTATTTTTTTCTTAAATGACTAATTCGTTCTTTAGCCTTCACAGAGGTGGTTTGAATTAGTGTTACGCCTTTTGCTTACAAATTTTGGGGCTCTGGTTTCTTTCACATCCAGTCCATAGATAATCCATGCTTGTCATGCCAGTTAACTTCCGGGTGTCTCGATATGAGAGCCAAATGTTTCTACTGAGGGTAGTTTTGAGGTTTGGGTTATACACTTGGTGTTGAATCCCACAGGCTCTGCACTGGTTTCCTGGAATGACATCTGTTTTGAGCTGTCAGCCAGAAAAAGAAAAAAAAAAATCAATCAAATAAAAAAATATACGAATGTAATCCGTGAAGTTATATCCATATACATGTGTGGATAAAAAGTGCCAGCTTTTTATTGTTGCTTTACGAGACAACAGAAAGATACCCCATCACTTCTAACTAAGTAACATAACACATTCAGCAAAAGTAAGTTGCTTAGAAGGATCCTTACTGAAGTCATGTGGCTGCGAGATGAAGAAGCTGACTGTGGGCTCCTCCACGTTGGCAGTTCTTAAAAGAATTATTATCTTTATGTTGTAATAGTCTGACTTTCTAACTTTGTGACCAAAGTGCAACAGGAGAAGACCACCTAAGGCATGACAGCATGGCGCAGCGACTGAGGACTGGGCCCTGCGACACTGGCTGAATCCAGGCTGACGTACACCGAAATAGCAGTTGCACAACACACGCCTCAGTACCAGGGGGACAGTTATTATGGTGAAACAAATTACTGCTTCTGCATTTTTATACAGTCCGTAACCTGTTAAAGTATATTGCAGATGGTATCATTATTATTGCCTTAACTCCACAAATGCAAACATATTTCAATTTATTTTTAGAAAGGAATTTGCTGTTATTATAACGCTAAAAATTAATTGGCATTAAAATGAAACTAAGCTGCTGCATAAAATTTAGGGCTTTGCACACCACACACACCCACCCACCCCATACACACACACACACACACACACACACACACTCACACGAGGGCACACATCATGCGTCTTCTTGGAGTAAGAGTTTGGAGATCAAAACATACTCTCAAAATTCTAAAGTCCACCATTAATTTGGGGGTCAAAACACACTCTTACAACTGTGTACTACATATCAGAGCAACGCATTTTACAGTTGTCAAAGAAGGAACAAAAATCTTGGTATCTAAAAGTTAAATGTATGGCAGACAAAACCTTTGCATGGAAAGACCAACATGCTTTGATTTCTTCTTCACCTGCAAAGAGACCAGATATGAAAAGAGGCAGGAAACTGTCCCTTTGTGCTGTGAAAAGAGAGGCGTCTTGTTCTGGTTAGGGCACCAAAAAACACGTCCAGCCTTTTTTCTCTTTCCCCACTTCCTTAGCATCATCAAATGCATGTTCTCTGTTTTAGTCATTTCGAGGCCGTCACTAACTCAACTGTCTTTTGTGCTCTGGCAAAGACAATGTATCTGGGTTTCCTTAGTGATATTCTAAACACATTTTTTCTGTCCTCCCATACAGAGTGCATAGTTTGGGTGGAATTCCTGTTGTGTGGGAGGCCAGCTAAGCCCCATTCACACACTCACACTCCCAGATGTGGCCCCAGGGGTTTCATCCTATCTGGATTTCAAGAGCCGACAACTGCTGCAGGAGGCCCTCTCCCACACTGGCCACAGCCTCAGTGGGCCTCTGTGTGCTCACTTACTGTTCACTCGGTGGGTTTCGGCTTTGTTTTTAAATCTTCCTCTGAGTAAGTTAAAGCTGTGAAGAAAAGCCTCCTCCAGGAAAAGGGAGCCTAGTGCCCACTGATCACTTTAATTGCATAACCGAGGGCCAGTGGGGAGGGGGCAGGAGGAAGAGAAAGGACTAGAACCGGTTTGTGTCCGGCTTGTCAGACTTATACCTGGTATTCAAAAGTCAAAAGGTGGGACTGGGAAGATGAGTGTCAGAAAGAAGGTCGCCATTCTTGCTGTTGGCATTCCATTTTGCCCCACAGATTGATGTTTTTAATCTATCCATGAAAAAGAGTACTAAACTCTCGGAAAACATAGTCTTTCAGATGTGCACAGGAAATGGCACACAATAACATTTTTATTTCTTTCTAAGAATGGTCACTGTGTGACAATGTCAGAGGGACACCTGCAGCATCTGCTTTTGTCAACAGGACCTTGAATAGGAACAAAACAGACGCAATCATTTCCCACCAGGATGTGACATTGCGCACCAGCCCTGGAGGTAGGCACATCTGGAAGATGACTATTTCGGCAGGAATTCTTTCCTCTAGTCCATGACTTAATCAGTTGGGGGTCCGGCAGGGGGTCGTGTCTGCTGTTAAAAGCTTGAATGTGCTTTGGTGTGGTGGGGAGAGAGGACGAGGGGAGGGGGCAGCAGGGCCGACGCTGAGCTGAGAAGTCAGAACTATGCCCAGCTGATTTAACCAAATGCCTAGGGGCAAGTATGATTCTCAAGCAGACTGGGGCTTCAAAATGAGTGCTGTAAGTGCTACTCACTGTACAGCGAGGGGACCCATCCCTCACAGGAAGAGATTAAGTTCTTTACCTTCTGGGCGCAGTCACTAAGGAAACACTGACTAAGTGAGTGAAACAGATCCGCCCCTTCGGAGCCAAGGCTCGTCAGTCACCAGGCAGTCACATGTACAAAGTGGACAGTCCCTAAGACCTGGAAAGCACGTCCATGTGGAGGAGCTCCTTGTTCACATTGGAGGTAAACAGCGTGCATCCTCACGTTTCCTAAGAAGGAATTAGAGCTACCGTCTGGCAGGAAGAGACTCAGATCCAGGGCTAGTTCAGGTCGCAGGGTCCTTCTGCTGTGCTGGAGCTACTGAGCTTCGACACACAAGGTCGTTAACCTTGCCAGAACCATGCCGATGAGAAGCAGGCGGTGAGTGTTGCCAGACCGAGATGCAGTGTAGACCAGCATGTACGCGCGAGCTGTATGCACTTGCATTTCCCAGTTTTCAATCAGAAGAAAAATGCCGAATTGTGTTTGACTTTGGCCAAAAATTTTTCCTGGGCCTAGAGACAGAACAATTAGCTCAGAAGATATATGTATCTCTTGGAACTGAAATGTCTCAGGGAGGTCCTAAATCTTCCATAAGCTACGTTGTTCTTTTTTTCGTATTTCCCAGAGATGGGTAGGCTTTATTTACATGGGTTGTCTTTCATTCTGGGGAGGCAATAAGATGAAAAACAAAGCTTGTTTAGCGCTCCAGTGATAATACAATTGATTGACTGTTAGGTTAGCTGTCAACATCAGAACTCTCCCACTGTCTGAGGAATGAAAACATCCTGAATAGTAATCCTCACCCAGTTCGGAGGTTAGAGGTGATTCAGTCTCCACGAATGTTCTCTGGTCTTATTTTAAGAAGGGCTCTGAGTCATGTGGAGTCGTGTCAAAATATGTGTTATGTTATTTTAAAAAGGCAGCTTGGAGGGAGGAAATTGAACCATCTTTTTTGAAAGAACTCTGCCCTTTAATGGAAGTGAAGGGTGGGTCATTTCCCACACAGCTCACTCTGTGTAATGGAGGCTATGACACATTTTTACCACAGATGTATTCTTCAAAGTGGTTTGATACAACCTTACTTAGTTAGAGAATTTTAAGTTTGCAACTGGAGTTGTTCTTGCTTAATATTTATTGTTAGATGTGGTTAAATGTGTGCTGATCATCAAATACAATTTACTATTGATCTATCATTATCTTGAGTGTGTAGCCATCTGGAGCGGTGGCTATACAGATATATGTCCTATTTTTATCAATACAAAAGAGATAATCTCAGTTTTCCCAACTCAGGAAAATCGGAATAGAGCCAATGTTGCCTGTCCTCCTGAGTTGTAGCAAAATATTTGAAAGCCCTTGGAGAAGTAACAAAACAGTGTGGCTTGGTGGGCCAGACAGCATCTAGGTCATGCTGGCTGTCGCACTGGTTGGTGGCCTTACGGCTCAGAATCGCTGCTACAGCCGAGAGGCCAATGGGATGCCCCCGGTGCGCGGTCTCATGGGGGGAACCCGCCCCTGCTCCCAGGCTTCCTGCGCCTGCGCGTGCCTTTCCATAGCACGCGGAGAAGGTGCTGACATTTCCACTTCATTTAGCCTAGGCCACTGCTGGGTCCATGGTCTAGCCAACGCCGGGCCGGTTGTCTGAGCATCCCCGGCTGGTCAGCTCCAGCATCACGTCAGCAAGCCCTCTCAGGAGATTCAGCACGGCCAACCTGTGGTCCACCCCGCTTGACCACGCGCCCTGAGAGGCACAGCCGTCCTTGTTCCCCAAGCTGATCGTGCAGATCTTTGCTGCCCATCACACCCCATCACAGATTCGGGATTCAAGTGTAATTACAGGCCCAGGAGAAAAGAGAAGTGAGGGGATGAGATCTAACAGGGATTAGCAGGCAGTTCCTGGAGGTGTGGGGGGGGAGGCACTCGAGGCTCACGGTGAGAAAGGGGACAAAGCTCCTCAGGCAGGGCGACGGCTGCTTCTGCTGGCCAGGAAGGAGGAGAAGCCTCCCAAAATCAGGGGCTTGAGACCCCCAGCCCCCCCTGAAATATGCTCACATGAACCCATGCCAAACTTCTAAATCCCCTTTCTTTTCAATAAACGTCTTCATTTTAATACAAGAGACGCTGTAGATTTGGGGATTCAATTTGGGCTGTAATTCATCCACTGTAGGATGAGACTTTGGGTTTACTTTTCAGCAATCCTGGTCCTCTGGCTACAAGGAGATAGGATTTCCCAGGCCAATCTAGATGCTTCTAGGTTCCTTATGGAGACCTTAATGTGGTCTGTACAACTTGTTTTCATCACAGTGGTCAAAATCAATAAATCCTCGGCCGCCCAGGACTCGTCCTCAATAGGTACTTAACTGACGTAAGTGAAGGCGACAACTGAAGTGACTACATGCGAAAGACTCCTTTAACCCTGGAAACGGGGTCATCAGTGCCCGGAAATCTCATCTTATCAGAAAGCCAATTTCCACACAACCTAGACACATCAGGAGCTTGTCCTGGAGATGCCGGCCCTGGGGAACCATGTTCCACGCCAGATTCTGCCTGGTTTAAATGGGAGAGCGTAGCAGCTCTGTCGGTGGTGTTTGGGAATTTGACTGCATGCAACAGTGGGAGCCGCTTGTGCCATATCTGCAAATCCTGGTGCCTGGTGCTGGGGCCTCAGTCCACAGAGTGGGATGGAGGAAGTAAGCTGAAGCTCCTAGAGACAGGCTGAAACCACATCCTTCTAGTCACCGGGGACCTTTGCTGCCTTTTTATTTGTGGGGAGGTGGGAGGTCCTGCAGAACAGGGGGCTCTGGCTGGATTGCTGATGGAATTAACACCTGAGGGCTTTCTCCTTAGGTTTTCTCACTGCTTCAGCGGCACTGAATCGTGGCTCTTTTGAAGTCATCTAGAAGCATTCTTAAAAACCAGCACGTGGTTATCAAATTTCAGTTGCTCTTCCACCAAAGTTTTCCAGAATCTTTCTCCATCAAATCATCACAACTTAACATTTGTAAAAGAATACACTCATAACACACGACACACGTGGGCCACGGGTGAGCTTCCCAGGTGAGAATCTCCATTGACCTTGCACGATGGGTAACATTTACTATCTGCCGGTACTTTAAGCATCCGTGTCCGTCTGCTGTTCTGACGTCAAGGGCATTCACCAAGCTGAGGAGTAGTAAGAAACGTACGCGATGTGGTCGCTCAGGTGACTGCCATGGTTTGAACTGGGTTGTAGGTTCTTCCCGGGCCTGTGGTTGGGAGAGCACTGAAATACGGGGATTGAGGATGAAGAAGGAGCTGAGGCTTCTCACGCCACACGTAGCCTGAGGACATGGGCGGAAAAGACACCAGGAAGGAGGAGGAGCCACGGGGAAGGGGGAGGAGCCACCGGGCAGAGAGTTGCCCCGCCAAGAAGGGGTGTGAGCTCTCGCTCTCCTGTGTTGGTCTTGTTTGGAGGTAGAACAACTGGCTTGGGACCATCTGGGAGCAAAGTACATTCATCAGTACATTGTGATGAAGATGCAGAGCTGCCCACTGGCGAGCTTCATGTCAATACAGCGGCGTTAGGGTCGTCTGCCGTGGCCCCGTTTTGACGAAGGGAGGGAGGGGACTCTGAAATCGTCTCTAAGACATGTCTTTCACACAGGTTTATGGAGCAGGCTTTTACTGGCCAGAAACTTTGCAAAGCAGGATCCCTTCTCCAGGAGCAGATTACACCAGACCTTAGATTGTTGGTTTAGAGAAAGGCAAAAAGCATAACATCTAAGTGAAAAAAAGACCCCGTACAGAAAGTCCCAAACTAATTGCTTAGAAAATGATTTTTTGGGTGTGAAAGGGCTGTGATGGAACATTAAAACTTTCTGGTGTCCAGCATTTGCAGCACGTGACCAAAATGTCTCTACTTTGATTCACCAGCTTCCCTCAATGGGACCCTCCCCATTAACTTTCACATGTGCTGAGGTTGCCCCGTTTCAGTGAGGTCCCAAGGTGACCGGTCCCATGCAGATGCACAGAGGAGAAGCTTGTGTGTTGGTTCAGAGCTGACCCAAACCTCCCCTAATGCCTCAGCTGAAAGTTAGATAGGTTGCACTTTTAAAGTGTCTTCAGGGAACACGGTCCCATCCAGCAGTCTCCGCGTTTCCTCTGGGACCCCGAGGAGGAGGAGGAAGCCTGGATCCCGGCACTCAGCTCCGCGTGCTGAGTCTGTATGGGAACCTTCCCACGCTTCCGGCTCTGCGGACCACACAGCCCCGGGTTCTGGTTCTCGTGACTTGGTGGTTTGCCCGGCTGTTAGTCCCACCGTGGCCCTCATGGTCCCTCTTCACCCCGAAGTCCAGATCTTTCTCTCACTGAGCCCGCAGCCCTCCCCGCAGACCTCCGGGCAGCTCGTGCTGTGCACTCAGTCGCTGCCTTCTCAGCCGCTCCTGCGTGGCTGTCACGCTGCGGAGGACACCAGGGTGTCTCAGGAAAGGTCACCCAGGCTGGCCCCCGTGCGCTCTGTTCACAGGGGCATTGCAAGTGGTGAGCGGAAGCCCCTGAGTCTGTTTCCTCTCACTGTCCCAAAGCGACAGCAAAGTGAGTTACCCCGTCCTTTCAGTTCCCCCCAACATGCTTCCCTTCCTGGTGGTCAGCCAGAGCACGTGTGTCTTCATGTCCTCATCTCCCACTTGTCCAAAATAGCTAACCCCACTTCCTCCCTTGTGCCAAATCTCCCTCCATTTCCAATCTTCTTCCTTCCTTAGGGGCTTATGCTTTACCCTTTCCTGGGACTCTAATGATTAAGCAGCTGCCAGAGGACATGTCTTATTAGAGTATGTGGGAAACACATTAGCTTATTATTTTCAAAATATATTTCTGTTTTGTCATTTGAAAAAAACAAACAGAATCCCTCCTAGCCTAGTGACATAGGACTCTTGGGGCAAATTTTGCATAAATGCTGATGATGTCTTGTTTCCATTTCCTCACTTCTTAACTCACTTCGGCCTGACTTGCACCCATTACTGCATGGACATAACCTGTGTCAGGCCACCAGGACTCCCATGCCGGCCAATCCAATGACAACTTTCGTGCATCTGACTTGAGTACTGAAGGGTTTATCACTACTGATCACTTGCCCTCCATGGTTTCAAGTAGACAGCTTACTCTGTCTTCTCGCATCACTGACCTAGCTTCTCAGTCTCCTTTCTGTCTCATCTCTGGGCTCGGCTCTCTTCTAGTCACTCCCATATTTTCAATTGTGAACTGAACAAACATGAGTGTAATGTACAGAAAGAGCCCAAACCACTTTCCTGAGATTAGGAAACACACATCCTCCTACACACCTACACATCTCCTCATGTGTTACACCATGGGTCACCTTCGGTCTCTGTGACTTACCACCCTGTCCCACCTGCCATCATCTCTCACCCCAAATACCCTGATAGCTACTACTAACTGCTATCTTTGCATCATTCTAACAGTCCTTTAATAACTTCTCCATATTGTAGCTAGAAAGTGTTTTCAAGATGAAAATTGTTATTATATGACCCTTTTTCTAAAATCCCTCTTTTTTTTACCCTTCCCTCTTAGAAACTAAGAGCCTGATTAAGGCCTAAAAGTCTCTCCATGGTCTCATTTTTGTCTCATATGGCTATGTCCTTTTAATAAATATCTCCTTCTTCTCTGTGTTTTGCATACTTTGGCTTTTTTTTTTCTTTTTTTTTTCGTTTTGGTTCCTTCAATGAGCCAGTTTTCGTCCTGTCAAAGACGTTTCCACATTGGATCCCTCTGTCTCACCCCTCTTTCGAACACCCGAAAGTCCCTTTTATCTGGAGAACTGCTAATCACCCTTCAGACCTGAGCTCCAATATCAGTTCCTCAAGGAAGATACCAGCCACCTTCTTGTCCAGCTCAGTCACTTGTCTTCCTTAAGTTCTTTCACGGCAGTAATTACAGCTCAGTGGAATTGTTCCTCCGTTAGTGCGGGGGTTCTCTGACATCAGCAGGCCTCAATCTCCGGAGGGCTGGGTTACACAGATTGCTGGGTCCTCTCCTGAGACAGGGAGATAAGTGGGCTCATGCAGCATTTGTCCTTTTGTGTGACTGGCTTATTTCACTTGGCGCACTGTCTTCCAGGCTCATCCGTGACGTAGCCTGTGTATGCACCACATTTTGTTTATCCACTCATCTGTCAATGGTCGCTTGGGTTGCTTCCAGGTTTTGGCTATTGTGGATAATACTGCTATGAACATGTGGCTAATACTGCTACAAATATCTCTTGATGCCATGGCTTTCCTTTTTTTCTTTCTTTTTTTTTTTTTTTTTCCTTTGAGTAAATACCCAGAACTAGAATTTCTGGATTGTATGGTAGTTCTACTTTTTTTTTTTACTTTTTGAATACCATCCTGTTTTCCACAGTGGCTGTACCACTTTACAGTCCCTCCAACAGTGCACAAGGATTCCAATCTCTCCACATTCTCACCAACATTTATAATATTGTTATTTTGATTGTAGGCGTCCTCATGGGAATGAGGTGCTAGCTCGCTGGTTTGGATTGCGTTTCCTACTGATTAGTGATGTTGAGCATTTTGTCAGGTGCATGTTGTCCATCTGTGGACATCTGAGGACACTCTTTGGAGAAATGTCTATTCAAGTCCTTTGTCCATTTTTAAAATCAATTATTTGTTTTTTGTTCTTGATGTTGATGATCCTCTGTGATAGTTTAAAAGTCCTAAAGTTAAAAATTAATTTAATGGACATTGTCTTTAGACAATTCCCAGTGTCTTCTCAGAAAGGTGGAAATTTTTCAAATTACAAGTTGTTCTATTAGCAATATGTGGTCACGTGGGAGTTTGCTAAATTCTTCCATCCTTTTTTGGGAGCTTAAAATAATAAATGAGTTCACAGCGGTGGAATAGTTTCAAGCACTGGAAGGCCAAGATTAAACTGTTCCTTATTTCCCCTCTGAGAAGGGAACATTTATCTCTAGTGGAACTATCAGAATCCCGGATAAAAATAAAAATGTGAATTTTTAAAATAGGGCTTGCTTTTTGAACTACTCTTCCAAAACGAATCATGCAGTTTGGCCTTTTTATTTGAACTATTCTGGTGCCGTCTCCCCTATGCAGTCACAAAGTTTATGGGAGCCTGCGTAGCTGGACTTGGGAACTTGGGGGGACCTTTCAGACTTGCTGACACCCAGCCTCATGTGCCCTGTGCTGAGTGGGTTAACAGTCCACTCTCAGCCCTCATTTACTGCACAGACACAGGGAGAATTCACAGAAATACGAATGCAACTGACCAATTGTGGGTTCAGCATGTCAGCCACTAACCCACAGGTGAGAAAGGAAAGTAAGAAGCATTTTCTCATCTGAGTAAAACCCCCGTAGTTAGGGGCGTTTCCCATACCTGTCATTCTCAATGGGGTGATTTTGCCTGACACACAGCACAGTGGCCACATCTAGAAGCATTTTGGTTGTTACCAACGGGGGGTGTCACTGGCATCTGGTGGGTAGGGGCTAGGATTCCCCCAGGACAAAGAAGCGTCAGGCCCAAGGTATAAGGAGCAGGAGGTGGGAAGCCTGCTCCGCGCTCAGACGAGTTCCCTGGAGCCTCCCCAAGAGGAAGAAGAATCCTGGTCACCTGCCTTCTTGGCCCAGGCCTGTGTCCTTGCAGCAAAGGCCGTCTCCAACATGGCTCCAACCACACAGAACGAGGACCTGTGACCCCAGCTCAATGGAAGGGCGGGTCCTGGGACCCAGTCTTGTCACTTCTTAGTCTGATGATTCCCACCAGATACCTTGGAGAGCTGTGCGTGCGAGGGAAGGTGACCCTGAGGGAGGCTGGGCCCCCACGTGTCTTCTGGCTGCAGTCACGTCCTCGTGTTGCACCTCGCCCAGCTCTGGGACCAGAGCAGTGACCACAGAGGGGACTATTTGTCTGAAGTAAGACCCAGGTCCGTGGTCCTGGAATGGCTCAGTGCACGAGTCCAATGGTCAGTAGCTGCAGAAACCTGAGGAAGCCGTCCTGTAGTTTGTGTGTGCAGTCCTCTGCTCTGCGCCGGCCTGGACGCCTTCTCTCTGTCATCTAGCCGAGCGGGCACAGGGGGCTGTCAGCTTGGCATCTGCTGTTTGGCAGGGAGGCCTCAGCTCGACCCACAACAAGGGGTTTTCTTGAGTCAGAGAGTATTTATTTCATCGCCAGCTTCTCCACACACTTGGCAGGAGATCATGGGTAAGTCACCCACTCTCTTTTCCTTTGTTCAGTAATGGGAAACCATTTTATTTATTTATCTATTTTCAACTGAACTTGTAATCACAGTTAGAATGTGCAGGGACTGCATGTGTAAGTTGTGGTTGCAAGTTTTAATGTTGTGAATGATATCAGAACCAAGGAACACAGGACAGCCCTGCCCACACCCCACCCCATCCCCAACCTGGGCAGCATGAGCGTGAGCGCAAAGCCAAGCTTAGGATCTATGCAAGTGAAAACGTACATCAGATGGGAAAGTTATAAGCACGTCTTAGACATATATGGCAATTAGAACACGTAAGCAGTCCATTTTCTTTTTTAAAACTAATATACTTTATTATTTAGAGCCATTTTAGGTTGACAGAAAACTTGAGTGGAAAGTATGGAGACCTTCCATGTGCCCTGTCTTTCCCTGGCTCAGTTTCCCTCACTGGTAACACCTTGCATTAGTGTGGAGCTTTGTTACAATGAATGAGCCAATATTACTGATCCTGTATTGTGATGGACCAAAGTCCGCAGTCTGCATTAGGATTATTCACTCTGTGGGTTGTGTAGTTCTGTAGGTTTTCACTAACATATCCACCGTTACCCCAGTCTCGTGAGTTCCCACTTTTATTTTGGTTACAAACCACGCTGATTCATGTTTGGATCCTGTTCATTTTCTTCTTCTGTGCTCTTTTCTTATATTTCCTTTCCCTCCTTCTGGCTGATAAACACCTATTAATTTTAAAGACTTTATCAAACATAATCTTCCTTCTGAAGCCAGTTCTGAGCCTTCCACGAAGAACTGGCCATTCCATTGTTTACACTCTTATGACCCAAACCGCATCTTCTAATCCGATAGCACTTTAGTAAACTTATTTGACTCCAATGACTAAATAGTAAGTTCTTCTTGATGGTAGAGACTATGCTTAATAGTCGTTTTATCCCTACTCCCAGAAAATATAGTAAATGCTTAATGATTCTTTGTTGAATGAATATATAAGTAAGTGAATGAAAGTGTATGCAACGTGTAACTGGGGAATACAAGTTGCACCATGTCTCAGTGGTTGTCCTATTTTATAGTAAAAACACATGACTTTATATGGGTAGTCTAACATCACTGAAATATTTGACAGAAGTAAGAATAAGTATACAGCACTAGTTAATGTTCTTCAGTAAATTAAGGGTAAAACAACAATTTCAAATATTTGGCTCCCGAGTATATTTTTCTGTCATTCAATATCTATTTTCCTCCCTGTTTGTTACGTATGAGGCAAGTATAAACTGAAAAGCACAACTGCTTTTTCTGAGTGAGGAAACCCAGATTTGTATCTCGACTTTACTTCTTACTTCGACTTCTTGGACAAGCACTTTACTTTAGGCCTTAGTTTATTGGTCTATAAAATAAAGAGCATAATTCAACCATAATGGTAGTTGTGTAAATTAAATGAAGTCATTTCTATACACTGATGCAGGAGATTCTCAATAAATGTTAATTTCTTACTCGTTTTCTTCTATCTCCTTAATAAATGTTCTTGAGTTTATCACAAATGTCCAATTACAAAAATCTATGACTTGCTGTTTCTGTTTATTTTCCTTTTTTTCTCTACTTTCAAAGAAAATACACAACCTTAACTGTAAACTTGTTTATGTGATAATTTATTAGATTGGTGGGGGTGGGCTGGGGTAATGTAAACAGGAATACCTTTCAGTCTTTCTTCTTTCGTATTTCCAGTTTTTGTCACACCTCCCTGGAGGCAAATCTTCTTTTGAAAAGTGCTACGAACGCAAGTGTGACTGACAAACGGTACACGTTAAGTATGAGAGACTCTGAAAGAGCTCTAGCATGCACGTCACTGCTGTCCCAGGGGAAACACAGCCTCACTAACGCATTTATGGTGCAGGAAGCAACAGAAGTGAATGTGTTTGTTGTCAATTCAGGAGACTCAACCAACAGAGTGGTGGCTGACGCTGTCTGTGCCCACCCAGACCCCTCAGCCCTCGCTCGTCCCCAGCAGCCTGTATCTCCCCCCGCGCTGTGCTCTGCGGCCCAAGGACCTTCTCCAGAGGCCTGTCCTGGCCGTGCCTGGCATCCATGCCCTCCTCCTGCTTCCTCCCGGGGCAGCCCCACCTCAGCTCTGATGTCCTGGGCACAGAAGCACATACTGCAGGTCCGGCTCTCACGCGCCTGCTGCCGGTCACTCTGGACTTAGTCACTTCCTTACAAGTCAGTTTCCCCTGGAAGTATTTGTGTAATAGATACATGCAGCAAACCCTCGTCTCAAGGTCTTCATCTGTGACAACCCAATCTAAGACAGGAGCATATCAAGAAAGGAAAGGAAAGTAATGTGTGCAGGAGCAAGAAGTTGCTACAACTGAAAAGAAGAGGTAATTCACGGATTCACCACCACAGGGCAGATAAAAATCTGGAACTTGAGACCTCTACATTCCACCGTGTTCAGTGTATCGGGTGTGGAGCTGGTTATGTGAGTGGTCTCGGACAGAGACGAAAGGAAGAGTCCTGGAGGAGATGTTCAGAACCACAGGTGGGTTTCACGAAATTTGGGCTCCAGAAGTGAAAATCTCATGCGAGAACAGGAAACCAGAATGAAGAGAATCAGATGATGCAAAAAAGTGCACTGCCAAAGATGGCAGGGTGGGGCACGTGGCTGGTGTGCATACGTCTCACAGTAGGTTTCTTTGGGTTTGGGACAATTTGCTTATAAAAGCTACGTAAGAAAAGGTGAACACTAAGAGCTTAATAAAAATGGTCATAGCGTGTTGCTCTGAAAATAAGCCTTAATGCATCTTTTGCAGCAAAACTTAATATAAGACCTGGTCTTACTTTTTGGGAAACACAGTAGTACCTCCTTTCATAATAGAATACATTTTTCCTGCTGTCCTGGGGAAACAAGTCTTTGTATAGAAGGTGAGAAAGGGGAAAAATCATTATAGTCCTGTTTCTGTCCATTTCTACAAGCGCCAATATATGCCCTCTAATTTCGAACCAAGGTTCAGTTCCGACACAAGGTCGCTGGACAATTAAGCTCACTAACTCATGCTAGAAAAAGTGCTACATACCTCATTGCTGAATATCACTACGGTCACCTTCGAAGTACCCCCCTTGGGAAGCTATGAACTGATGCCAGCACCTAGTCCACCCTTCAAAGCAGTTTTGGAACTCTTTTTCTGAAATGGCCATCAGAGCTGTCGTCGTATTACACTTGATGTCCTGAATGTCATCAAAGTGTCTTCCTTTCAATATTTCCTTTATCTTCCGGTAAAGAAAGAAGTCATTGGGGGCCAGATCAGGTGAGTAGGGAGGGTGTTCCAATACAGTTGTATGTTTACTGGGCTAAAAACTCCCTTACAGACAGTGCCGTGTGAGCTGGTACATTGTCGTGATGCAAGAGCCATGAATTGTTGGCGATAAGGTCAGGTAGTTTTCATCTAACTTTTTCAAGCAGCCTTTTCAGCTCTTCCAAATAGTAAACTCGGTTAACCGTGTGTCCAGCTGGTACAAATCTATACTGAATAATCCCTCTGATATCAATAAAGTTGATATCAACGTCGTTGTAACAAGTTCTCAAACTTAATTGTCAGGCCTCGTAAATTCAATCACTGGCTAGTAGGGGCCTAGAAAGAACAAAATCCCCATTTTATGGTGTTAAGGGGAAGTGTCATCTTCCAAACAAGGGAGCTGGGTTTGAGTACACGCTGTGTGTGGTACTGATGTCCAGTGGGGCTGGTTGCAGCGGTCCAAGGCCCTTTCAAGAAAACCCGACCAGCAGTGAGCAGGTGATATTTTCTGCAAACACTGAATGCTTTGAAACATTTTGAATCATAGCTTTGAAAATGAAAGTGTGCATTTATTTAATAAGATGCCTATTTCATTTATTGCAAAAGGTTAAATATTTTCAGTAGTAGAGATTGCTACCAAAAATATCTCCTAGGAAAAGGAAAGTTGTTCTTTTTACTTTTCTTCCATTTTTGCCACAGGAGGTTCATTTCTGAGACATCCTCTGGGCTGAGTGTAGGTAAGTCAATAGTGGATCCGTCTCTCTACTGAGTGATGGATGACAGCTGCCAACGAGGAATATTTTTAGTTTGAGGTCAGTTGCTTCTGTAGTCAAAAGCCCTAATTGCTCATTTATCCAGTCTTTTGGGAGAGAAAAAGGATGGAATGGGCTCAGAGATGCCTCAGTCTTGCAGGCTCTGTTTCCGGATGTTGGGGAACACACCGGAGCTGCTACTGCCGTGGGAGATGATATTTCTGTAGTTACTGTTATTATTAGTCCCCAATTTTGGGGTGCTCCTCTCTCAAGCAGCAGTTTCATTATTTAAAAAATGTTTTCAGTGTATCAGTTTTCCTCACCAGGGTGTTCTGGAAACACGTGAGCCTTTTTAGCTGCCACACTGGACAGACTCCCTGCCTATGCTCCCTGCCCCTGGTTGTGAGAGCAGGACGGGCTGAGAACAAATCTGCAGCAGTAAATACTATGGTTTATCTAACACTTCCACTGTGAAAACAATGACAGAAAATGGAGTTCACATAAAAGATCGGAGGTCAGAATCTATCCGAGCAGACACCCCACATGAGCTTTCATAATACACTTTTCATAGAGGGCTTATTTATGGGGACAGTGTGAGTCAGAGCAATTCATAACAGTGTTCTATGGAAAATTCCATCCTCCACTCACACAGCTGATACACAGCACTCACTTTTGATTCACGAGAGTCACAAACGTACCCCAACAGATATAATACAGTAGTTCACAGCTTTAACCTAAATTGACAGATAAATTTGTTTCTTCATAAAACAAGAAAAATGGGAGAGAATGAAATGGTTGCAGTTCGCAGCAGGACAGTCAACTGGCCGCAGCCGCTGCAGCCTCAGTCCAGCTGACCAGGGTTTTGTCCTCTCCTGCCTCGTGTATTCCTCTCCTACACGGCAGCTTCTTAGTCTTGTCTATAAATACCTTTCTAATTTGAATTGAGATGATGTACTCTCTGTGCTTGTTAGGTACGGCCTAACGCAGTTTGTACTCCCTTTAAACATCACCGACTCAGAGAGCATTTTTGCATTCCAGATGGAGCTAAAAATATTCACCCATTAAAATAGTAATCATCATTAAAATTAGCTCACTGATTCTGCTGATTAATTTTTCAGTAACAAGTGTGCTTTCTAAAAAGCTTTAATGAAACATTTTTTGACAAAGCTAGATTTAAACATTTTTAAACTATATAAAAAAGATATAAAGAAATAAAAATAGAAAATTTAAACCTACTGTAATTTTTAAAGAACTTTTCAAAAAACTTGCTAGCAAAGAAGAGAGCAGAGGATGGAAATGGTTGCTATAACTGGACTGTAGAACTGAGTCCTTTCCGTCTTCATTTTGGGCCGAGACTCTAATAACTTGAAAAGGTGCTAATTTTCGTCTGTAGAAAAGTACCACGTACAAGTGTGAGTAGTCAAGTGATCAGAGTCTCTCTTGTGACACCTAACTACCTATTCGCATGTGTGCTATTTTCATAATAGGTATGCTTCAGGTTCAGACGACGGTTGTAAACCTGTGACCGCACAGAGGTCCAACTTTACGGTCATGAATAAAACAAAGGGCAGCCATGGGCACCGATTTTTTGTCTTTAGTATCTTAATTTTAGTTGGAGTTAAAGACAAACGTAGTAAAATACAGTTTTGATTAACTATTGAAAATTGTGGGAGGGACAATTATGTGTTTTCATTTCAACCCTTTAAGGAACCATTAATTTTAAGAAAATAAGGTAATATAAATGTCTTGGTTTTAAAATGCAGAATTATGTTTTCAACTGAAAAAAAAGAATATTAATTATAAGACAGTAATTGGTTGAGAATACTTTAGAAGACAAAAATTAGGAGAAAGTTGTAATGTTTGGTCACGTTTAAAGTAATGTTGATCATTCAGTACTGAGTAAGGCAATTAAGTATTCCTTCACTGTATTTGATGTTTCTTATTAGCTGTAATGGCCACAGATCACAAAGTGATAGGGAATTCCAATATGACAACTGCCATGGAAATGCCTCTGACCTTTCTCAGACAACGGGCAGCAGCACATCTACAGAAAAACACACATTCATGTCAAAATGATCTGGTATATGGCAGGTGTGTAACAGCAGCAGTGAGCCCAGGGGTATCTGTATTTCTGTGAACACACATACACACACGCGCGCGCGCACACATGGCTTCTCTGTTTAAAAGACACAGATAATGAGTAGTTATATGTTTCTCTATTTCCAAATTTCCAAATATTAAGCTATAATGGAATCCAGCCAGCTTTAATATTGTCATTTAACCTCATCTTTTACGGAGCTTTAGTGAGGTATTTTCTAAAATTTTTAGAGAATATGTCATTCGAATCACATGTGTCTTATTACATAACCTCTTGGGCATGTTTTTTGTAAGAGATACTCAACCAAAACATTCATAAAAGGTCATTTATGAATTCTGTGATAGCATGCCTGAGATGTTCAGCATTTGAGAAAAGAAGATCGTCTTATTTGTCTCCTGTAATTTAAAATGTAAATCTTGTTTGACATAAGGTGGGATTCCATGAGTAATTATCAGAACAAAATAATCTCTGTGTGTGTGTAGAGATAATGATGATGATGATAGATACATGATAGATAGATAGATAGATAGATAGATAGATAGATAGATAGATAGATAGATAGATGGGTGGATGGATGAATGCATAGATGATGGATGGATAGATGGATGGCTCGATGATGGACAAATAGATGGAGATATAGATGATTGATAGATGGACAAATAGGTACAGTAAATAGACATTCAAAGTCCCTCAATTGTCATATATTTTCAAGTGTTGGTTCTTAATTAAATCCAGAAGCATATAAAAGTAAAGTGTTCGGGGCGGCCAAATGGCTCAGTTGGTTAGAGCACAAGCTCTCAATAACAAGGTTGCCAATTCAATTCCCGCATGGGATGGTGGGCTGCCCCCCCTGGAACTAAAGACTGAAAACAGAGACTGGACTTGGAGCTGAGCTGCGCCCTCCACAGCTAGATTGAAGCACAATGACTTGGAGCTGATGGGCCCTGGAGAAACACACTGTTCTTCAATATTCCCCAATAAAAAATTAAAAAAAAAAAAATTAAAGGGTTTGAATTATTTTAAATCTTGTGTGTGTGTGTGTGTGTGTGTGTGTGTGTGTGTGTGTGTGGTATTTCTCAGCATTCACCTTTGCCCTCTTACAATCATCCCTTTAGTTTCCAAAATAATTTTTAAAATTAAATTCAATGTTTCCAGCCCTGGGAAGGTATCCCGTCACACTTAGACCCAGACCTAAACCCCTGGCCACGGCTCACCTCTTCCACTTCTCATCGCAGGACTCCTCCCCTCACTAAGCTCCACCTGGTCTACACTCGTCTCCTTGGTCATCAGGATACCCACAGGGCCTTCCTTTATTCCTTCCCCCTGCCTGAAATGATCTTCCTCTGGTATTCGCAGGCCAGCTTTGCTTAGGGGACTGTCCTTTTAACGTGTGTGTGTGTGTGTGTGTGTGTGTGTGTGTGTGCATGTGTTACTGTGTGAGTGTACATGTGTGTGAGGTATGAGTATGCATGTATGAGTGCATGAGGTGTGAGTGTGCATTTGTGGAATGTGAATGTGCATGTGTGAGTGTGTGAGGTGTGATTGTACATGTGTGAGTGTGCATGTGTGAGTGTGCATGTGTGTGAGTGTGCATGTGTGTGTCATATGTGATTTGTGTGAGTGTGCATGTGAGTGTACATGTATGTGCATGTGTGTTCATGTGTGAGATATGAGTGTGCTTGTGTGTGCATGTGTGAGAGTATGTGTGTGAGGTGTGTGCGTTAGTGTGCATGTGTGGTGTGTGCATGTGCATGCATATGTGTGCATATGTGAGTGTGAGGTGTGAGTGTGTAAGTGTGAAGTGTGAGTGTGCATGTTTGTGCATGTGCATGCATTGTGAGTGCACGTGTGTGCATGTGTGAGTACATGTGTGGTGTGATTTGCATGTTTGAGTGTACATGCATTCGTGCATGTGACTGTGCATGTGTGAGGTGTGAGTGTGCATGTGTGTGTGTGTGAGGTGTGAGTGTGCATCAGGTGTGAATGTGCATTTGAGTGTGCATGTATTCGTGCATGTGTGATGTGTGAGTGTGCATATATGAATGTGTGTGCATGTGTGCAGAGCACACGCCCCTGCCTGACACATCTGTGTTGCAGGCCTAAGCCTGCAGAGACAGAGTAATTTTCTTTCCAAAGTGTCTGGCATGGCGTCCTATAGACGTGACCATTTAGTGACTGTCTGCTGAGGACGACGATCAGGTTGATGGCAAATTTCGGTGTGGAGTAGATAGAGCTTGCTGATTAGTTTCCGGAATTGTTCCCCAGTTTTTACAAAAATGGGACTTCGCTTATTTTTGGATCATTGGGTTCTGCGGTACATTTCAACGAGGAGTTTTCATTAAAATGGGAGCCCTAGTCTTCCCTGGGTATGCGTGTACCTTAGAAGGAGTCTTCAGCTACACCTTCTACTGCCCTGGGAGTGGCCCATTGTCACAGGGTGGAGGGAGAGGCTGCAACGTGTCTCCATGGAGCTGGGGCCCTGAATGTGCTTCAGGCGTTTGCATGCGTGTTTTAGAGCCTTTTTGTAATGTCTCCGTCCTGCGCCTCAGAAAAACATCCGCTTGGCACTTGGCAGAGCCCCTCTGACTAGAATCTCTCTCATTCAATCTTGCTGTAATGGATGTGATTAATCATTTCTTTAAAACGGGAAATGGAGAAGTCCTTTGTCAGCATCTTACCAGAGCTGCGTGAACCCGAGTACCCCACGTCTCTCCAGCTTCCGAAACGCACTCTGAGCGCGGAAATATTTCCAAGGCCCCACCCCTCTTACAGGCCCCTGGATAATAGCAGCTCCTGGCGAGTCACTTATACTGTGTTCGCACTGCTCCTCAGGCGAAACGTGGTGCCTGTTTCATTGAGCTGTGTCAAGCAAGTTAAAGAAGGAAAATATGCGACTGGGAGATCCTGCCCTAAAGAGGAAGGAATCAAAAAGAAAAAAAAAAGTTCAGTATTGCACGGGATGGAGGCAGATCTTTCCTCAGAAGCGGAATTCCATGGGAGGGAAAGGAATGTGGGTGCTCCCAGTGCAACCCCACTTTCCGAGACAGTTGCTGTGTCATGCAGTTGGGACTTCAGACAATTAAATGACTGATTGGAGCATCACAATAATAAAAAGAAAGACACTAAGTAAAACAAAATAAAGGCAGACATTGAGAAACACAAGGGAGACTTGGTTTGCAGGATCCAAAGTCCCAGTGTTCATAGACAAACTCTGTCTGGAAGACGGTCATCAGAACAGACTGGGGAATGTGGTCCGGCTCTGTGGAAACGAGAACGCTGTGTGTGGGACTTACAGAGTCCTGGGTGAGCTTTAGGGATGGAGGCTCCAGCATTTGAAGCCGTGGGAGGTGCTGCCATCGCCTACCGTGTTTGGAATTTCAGAGCCATCCCAGAGGCCAGGAAACCCAGCGGTGCATGCAAGGAGGTAAGATGGTCCTTGGTGCTCAGTTTCATATGGCAAGTGTAGTTTTTAAGTGACAGTGACACGATGACCCTCCCAATGGTATCGGGCAACCTTGCCTGATAGGATGTGCCCTCCACACAAACCCATCTCAACATCATTTATTTCTCCCAACATGACATCTGCTACAAGCCCTGCAGGGCCCCTGGGCATTGAACAAGAGCTAACAGTAGGACGGGGACAGGAAAAGCAGTGTGGATCGGCACCAACAGCCCTCTTGGAGGAGGGGGTGAGGGGCATGGAGACTGGCTGTGGTCCTTCATGCTTATGCTGCACTGAGGTGGTTTAAAAGGGGACCTGTAGGACATGCATGGGCAACGTGTGTTCTACACCACAGGACAGTGTAAAAAATCCCATTTCCTTAGTGGGATAAGATTCAAATTTCTGCTTGAAAAATGGATATAGAAAATGTTATGAATGATAAATTATTTCATTCTTTTGTTTTAAAATAATCCATATCATTTTACAGCAGGAAAGCTACACAAGAATGTTGTAGACATATGCTGACCACAGGTCGTTAGCGTTAAGCTTTCTCCCAGGGAAGAAAGTGAAGAGGAAAACCATTCAAGTATCAGTCGAAAGATGGCCCTGGATTTAGACCTGGTACCATCAGGTGTCAGAATCCACACGTGATTACATCAGGAACATCGCACTATCTTCAACTCATGTGCCCCTGAGTCTTCAGACCTTACTCTAGGAGTGCCACTCACAGCAAGTCAGTATCGCTACAAGAATGATGTACTCTGAACACATAGCTTTTTGGTTTTTTTTGTTGTTTTTTTCAAAATTCAATTAGTTTAATCCTTTTCTTTCAGGCAGTAAAATATCTAAAAATCACAAACAGATTTGACTCTATAATCATGATTACTAATGATCCCTGATTATAATAGGCATGTAATTTTCTTTGGAATAACATTATCGATTGCTTAAAAAAAAAATCAATTTCTGATGGTTCTGAGATTATTCCAGACAACTAGATGTTATGTATTTCTTCTCCCTGAAAGAATTTTATGGTGGGCCACCCTGGCTTCAGGAAAAGAACTTAATCTTTGCCTGTTGCAACTATATTTTGTAAAACTGTTAGAAATGTCTAAAATAGGATGAGTGGAAAGGGACTATGCAATATTTTTGTTTTCTTAAATTTTATCTTTGCTGAATTAGTGTGAATTTAGGAAGGACTATTGATTGGGACCTGCCCCTTCCCTGCCCAATGACTGTCAAAGAAAGGACACAAACATCCACAGGAAGTGATTCTTGGACCTGTAAAGTAAAATAATCTATTGTGTGTGAATGTGTGCTCTTCCTGGGCTCCAAGAATATTTGGGGAAGGACGAGTGTCTCAGTTGGCTGCTGTAACAAAACACCGTGGACTGGCAGGCTTATCAATAGCAGACATTTATTCCTCACAGTTCTAGAGGCTGGAAGTCCAAGGTCAAAGTGCCAGCATGCTTGGGTGAGGACACTCTTTGAGGTCAGACTTCTTGCTATGTCCTCAGATGGTGGGAGGGACGAGGGGGCTCTCTGGGGTCTCTTTTACAAGGGGTCTCATCCCATTGTGGGGGCTCCACTCTCATGACTTCATCCCCTCCCGAGGCCCCACTTCCTGACACCACCACACTGGGGGTTAGGTGTCAACATACAAATTTTGACAGGACACAGTCAGTTCACAGCAATGAGAATCAGAAAGTCAGAGGACAAGTAAAAGGCAAAAAGTTTTATAAGGGAAATTGTCAGTTAGCAAGAACTTGTATAAATACTGGGAGCAATGACTTGTCAATTTGGTACTAGGTGGCACTGGGAGTTTTGAGAACATGTGAATTTTACTTTCCAGTTTTGATAAAATCAAAATTTCCATTCAATTTAAACAATGTTCACTGTGTGCATTTTGTGCCAATAGCTGAAGGAGATCATCAGCCTTCCCTCCAGGCACTGGGATAGCTCAGCTGCCCAGGGCTGGGAGAATCGCACCCATGGTGGTGATAATGAAGTCACTTTGCACGTTCCATGGGGCTGCAATTCTCAGGATTGATTATGAAGCATAAGATATGGCAAAGGATAATGAACTCCCAGCTTCCTCAAATCTTCAGTTTGACATAGATGTTTCACAATTGAAGTCCCTTGTCAAGCCCTCAAATACCTCTCCTCCCCCTTAGAGATAACCAATACCCTGGATTTGTCATCCCATTCATACTTTATGCTACTTTGATATATGTGAATTCCTGTTTTCTACTGTGTTGTTTTGCCTATTTTAAAATTTACATGCTGTATATTCCGTTTCTTAAGTAGCTTTTCCCCACAAAGTTTTGAAATTTATTCTATTGCATGAGCGATCATTTTAACTGTTGTATGGCATTTTGCTGTACGAATATCCCACAGTTCCTTTTTTTTGTACCCCTATTTTCTGTATGCTCATTTGGATGGGTCCTAATAACAGTGATAGCAGAGGGATCTTTTTCATGCCAGACTTTTTAAAGAAGACAGACATATCTGAGATTTACTGGTTTGTATGCGGCCCCCCTTCCATTCAGGAAACAGGTACAGGCATTCGAGCCACCGTAGCTGGAGAGCAGCGAGCCCCACAGCGCTTGCTGCTGCAGGCTTGGTCTCAGCTGCAGCCACCAGCACACCTACCATGACATCTGGGCGCCACTGAGAGGGGAGATTCTTGCTGCAGCTTCCCATTTAAGCAGTCAAAAGTGCAGGGACAGTGGACCATTTGTACATATGAGCTCTCCAAAACTGCGATCTTTTTTTCAGGGAGCAACCAAGTGTGTGCTCCATTAAGATTAAAATACATCAGTGCAATATTTGAATGTGTTCAGTTAGAATGCAGGGAGGAATGAAATGCTTCCAAAGGGAAACAACAGGGTGGCAATGACAGTGGCGCCACCTGGGAACCTCCTGAGCCCTCTGGTCAGTGCTGGGCGCCGGATCTGGACGCAGGGTCTGGCTCTGGGGCTGGGGCTTCACTACAAGACATGTGGGATTTGCTCTTCTGTTTTCTCAGTGCTAGTTCCTGTTTGCAGAAGTCCGACCTCTTCTGGTTTAATCCTGATTTCCTGTGTTCTTCCTGCGTTACTTCCTCCTAGTGATCTTCCAACCCTTCAACATTTCCTTTCATATTTTTGCTCTTACATTTCATATAAGAAAGCTCTTTTGTGTTTATCTGGCTGTACCATTTATCTTTTCTTGCAATCCTTTCTTATTTCTAGGAGGCAACATTCCATTATATATATTTTTTTAATTTAAATTTATTGGGGTGACAATTGTTATTAAAATTACATAGATTTCAGGTGTGCAATTCTATATCACATCATCTATAAATTACATTGTGTGTTCACCACCCAGAGTCAGTTCTCCTTCCATCACCGTATATTTGATCCCCCTTACCCTCATCTCCCACCCCCAACCCATTATATTTTTATACATATTCATAGTTTTTTGTTAACAAGATTTCTTGTTTCTTTTCATTCTCCATTGCCTGACTTTACCATTTTTACAGTGTGCCTATTTAGTCTTTTATAAGGAAGTTTGAGGCTATCCTCAGATATCTACCAATTCAGCACCTCAGTAAAACTGTATGTCCACCTACAATTTCACTGGATCCTGCCAAATTGCTCTCCAATTTAGTGTCTGGACCAGAGCAGGGGTGCTACTGTGCCCAAACTCACCCCAGGGCAGAAACAGGCAGGATCGAAGACACAAAATGGCATGACCACACCTCCGTCTCGACCTTTCGTCTCAGGAACGACCCTTAAATATCTAATGCTTGGAAAACAGCCCCACTGGTCTCCAGAACCAGCCTTAGACAACTGATGCCTGGAGAACGGCCCCCTTAGGTCTCGGGAAGGAGCCTCAGACACCCGATGTCTGCAGAATGGCCCCTTTAATATCCTGTGTTTTGCGGGGTTCTTGACTGATGTAACTTCGCAGTGAAAGTCTCAGCATTTTAAATCACTGATAATACATTTGGTGTTTCTTGGATAAAATATATTCTTTTTTCTTGGATTTTTTTCATTGAAATAATATTTTAGAATTGTTTCATATATATATATGTGTGTGTATATATATATATATATATATATATATATATATATATATATGGTGTTAAAATATGCATACACATGGCTTGTATTCATTTTTTGTTATCGGTATATATTGATTACTACAATTTTAATAGTTTTCTTTTTCCTTTCTTAAAATGTGTATACATTTTTTGGTACCCTTTGTGTGTGTGTGTGTGTGTGTGTGTGTATTTATGTATGTATACATATACATGTATATATATAATATATATTATATATACACTACAATATATAATATACATTATGTATACACACATTTATATAATATATTATATAGATAGATAATATGTATATATTTAATCCAGCAAATATAAACCGGGCATTGGGCATTGGATTAACATGTTTTCTTTTGCTTTTGATTGTAGAATTGATCATTTTAGATCTTTTGAAAAGAAATCTGTGTGTGTGTGTGTGTGTGTGCGTGTGTGTGTTTCAGCCAAAGATCTTGTAATCTTCTCTTATTTGTACTCTGGGTAGACCTATTTATCCAATAATAGAAATGGGCCTCACTGTGAGCTCCAACAGACTTACTGCAACCTACAGATGCTGGTGGCTTTCTGTCCTTACAAAACATGAGCTCTCTCTTAAGAAATGTTCTCATGGGAAAGCAGAAATATATTTATTGTAATTTATAAGGGGCAGTTATGCAAAAGAATAACTTTGCAGGACTAGCATACTCATTTGAAAAACTAGAACTAATTAATAAGATGAATTCAACTTTCTTGAGAAAAATATTCCACAGTTAATTTTGAAAGCCTATGAAGGAATTTGTGTTATTTTAAAATAAAAAGTGATTGATTTTGAACCTAGATTTTTCAATTACATCAAATTGGAGACACATTTATCCTGATTCTCTTGCTCTGAGTCATATGGACATATTTATATGCCAAGACTCTTCTACTAAAGGCTTACGCTTAATTACTCAAACAGCACCACTTTCTTCAGACAAAACTTCAATTAAAAATCGTTTTCATTTTCATTATCTAAAGTATCTTTCTACCTATATCTGTATATATGTCTATATGTGTGTATATGTATCTATATACCTCATTTTTTTCATTATTTTATCTATATCAATATCTAACAAAGTTTAACTTGAATAAAGGAAGAAATTATATTGAGTAATTATTGTAGAAAATTATAGGAGAAAAAATGATTTTGTCAGTTTTGCTTTCTGTTTGGAGCTTGTTGGAAATGTACTTGCTAATTACTATGAAAACCCAATGTTTGCATATTTAACGATACTCTTTGTAGCTATGAAACTAGAGATTAGGCTTCTCCAAGAATATTTATTTGTGAAGACATTTCTGCTTTTCATAGAATACTCGACTCGTATTGGAAGCAGAGAAATCCTGGTGGGAAAGGGGTGTTCCACAGTAACCTGATGATGGAACAAGGAATCCCCCGACCACCATGTCATGTTACCATAACACCTATACTTATTTGCCTAGAAAGAGACTTTGTCCAGTGTCTGGTGGTTAATTCTCCCTGTCAACTTAGCTAGATCACAGGGTGCTCAGATATTCAATTGAACATGATTTCTGGGTGTGTCTGTGAGGATGTTTCTGGATGAGATCAACATTTGAACTCATGGACTGAGTAAAGTGACCCTCCCCGACGTGGGTGGGGAATCATGCAATTCCTCATGACCTGAAAAATGGAGGAAAGCTGGACTCATTCTTTCTGCCTGACTGATTGAGCTGGAACACTGGTCTTATCCCATGGAACTGGGGCTTACACCATCAGTCTCCCAAGTCTCCAATCTATAGATGACAGATAATGGGACACATCAGCCTCCATAATTGTGTGGGCCAATTTCTCATAATGAATCGTATAAATATATATCTTTTATCCAGTGAATCCTATTGGTTCTGTTTCTTTGGAGAACACTAATACTCTAAAGTTAGAGTTGAGGGTATTTGGAGGTTCATGAATGGATTCCAAGGAGTCTTGAAATTTGTATCAAAAAATATATGAGAAAGTATCCATATCTTTAAAAATATTTAATTCCCCTAAAATTAATAGCCACCACCTAATATATCTGAATATGCTGTTAGAAAGTGGTTAAACATATAAAGAGTATGCATTGATGTATTTGCTATCATTTATCCAGAATTATTTTCTCTTTCTTTGAATACTGTGTTTCCCCGAAAATAACACCAGGTCTTATATTAAGGTTGGCTCCAAAAGACGCATTAGGGCTTATGTTCAGGGGATGCCATGCTGAAAAATCATGCTAGGGCTTATTTTCCAGTTAGGTCTTATTTTCAGGGAAACACGGTATGCTATTTTTTTTTAACAAATGAGTATACTTGATGAAGATTACTTGATTAAGATAGAAAATCAACTCGGTATTCTTACTCAGTTGTTGTAAGAAATAGGTTTATTATAAAAGAGATTACTCAAAATAAGTGTATGTCTTTATATTTTATGAGCACACTTTTAATAGACTCTCTTTTCATTAGTGAGAGCAACTAAAAGATTATAAGAGAAATCAAGAGCATTAGAAAGACTGGAGAAGAGACATGCAAGACCGTAAACTTGTAATAAACTGTCCTTTAATGAGACAATTGTGCAAATACTTTAAAAATCATCATCATAATAATGGCAATAATAATAATTAGAATTTTTTTAGTCTGTAGTGTCTTTCTACTGAGGCATGTAAAGCATTTCTACAAAATGGGATAATATTCATGACAAAGGAATAGCCATAGCCATAACTGTCCACGGTACTTAAACACTAATGAGGAACTTTGGCAGTCCATGACTTATAAAAGCATTTCCTCTAAGTATTTTGCAATGACAGGAGCCTTATCAGTGACAGCTGGGAAGCAGAGAGAGTGACAGGAAGGTAAACGGGTTCACTAGAATAGGGGTAGAATTTTTCATTGGTGATTGGCAACTGTGCAAGTTATGATGCTGGGGAGTTGCTATCATAACAACCCTTTTACAAATACAATGTAAACATTTACTCCCCGGCAGTTCTGTGAGATGTTGACTATCCTGGAATTCACACAGTGTTGCAGCTCCCTGTATAACCTCGTCATATTCAGAAGCTCACCCACCATCCCTCCCTCATCTGCTTTGTGGCCACCTCTCTGCTTTGACTTCTCCAGCAACCAGCTAACTGGTCTCCCCAATGTGTCCTTCAAATTCTAGCTAGTGATATATCTAGAACACAAACTCCCAGTACTTAAAACCATCAGCAGCTCTCATGTGCATTCAGGGTGAGGCTCACCACCCTCCACGATCCTGCTTCTGTCTAGTGTCCGAGATGGTGGTGACAGGAACTGTAGCTCTGAGTCAGCCAGTGCCTGGCCTCACTACAAGAAGCAGATCTGGGACCCTGAGACCCCCTTAGCATCTTGAAGCCTCAACTCTGTCATCTATGAAATTGAGATAGAAATGAATCCTAGTTTGTTGCTATGCTCTGAGAAGTAAAGGAGAAGCCAGAGGCTTAAAGGGCCAAGGTGGAAGCCTTAACTTGGAATGTTTCATTTAGCTTGGCTTCCCAGAGGAGTCCATGTGTTTGAAGCGATCTGTGTGGGTAGGACTGGAGGCCACTCATCGGCCGAGTCACGTGGCTGAACTTCAAGGCTTGGACCTTGGCCCTGATCTGACCAAGGGAGAGACCAGGCTTCCTTCAGCCAAGCCCACAAAGGATTAGGGTGAAGACCATGCTTCTTTTCTGACCTACTGCTAGGACTGAGACCCTGAGCACTGGAGGGGAAAGGCTGCTTCTCCCTCATTCATCTGAGGGTCTCCAGGACCACTGACCAGGGGGTCATTTCTGACCCTGTGGGTGAAGTGCAGTCATGCCCAACTCCACGAATTTCCTTCAATAAATGCTGCTCAGACAAAAGACAGGATAACAAAAGAAAACCAAACAGAAGTTTACTTACATGTGAATCACACATATACGTGGGAGCACTCAGTGGTGGTGAGAACTTGGCTTATGGAGCATCTGAGCAAAAGCACAACACACTTTTAGAGAAGTGACAAGACAAAGGAAAAGGACTTTGTGTTTCCAGGGCCAGCAAATTGTGGGAAGGCAAATATATAGGGAACTAATGGGAAATAAGGACCAGTTTGTAAGGTTTGTTGTATGCATTCCTTTGGTGCTGCCTCTGGGCTGGTCGGGGTCTAGGGTTGTCGCTGCTGATTAATGTCCCCTCTGGGAGATACGGGAGGGGAACACCTTCATAAATGCTTGCCCTGCTCTTAGGCAAATAGGGGAGGGCAGGGAGCTTTTCTTGTATCTGCTTCCTCTCAGTTGTCTTCAGCCCAAATAATCCTTACACCCAAGTGGTATAACTGGTAGAGGGGAGGCGTTTTCTCCCATCCTCAATGTCTCTGACGCTTTCCTCCGTTTCACTGAACGCCTTGAGGTCAGCCTGTCCGGGTCCTCGCAATGGCTGCCACACTCATAAGTGCATGGGAAACACTCGGTAGAAGGAATAGGGCTGGTCGTGATTACCATTCTCTTGGCTGCAGTTCTATTTCCCCTCCTGGGTTTTCTTCTATCAGTCTGTCTCCTTTGAAGATTCTCTCTTCTCTCCTTCCTTCAATTGCAGTTTTCCCTGGGGCTTCACCCCTGACTCTCTTCTATTTCTGCCAAACTACCTCCCTCGCACCCGTGTCTGTAACGCTACCGGAACCCACACCTCTTTCTGAAGCTCCAGAGCAGTGAATTCATCCCCGAGGAGGCTGAGCTCCGCAGTGCCACGGCCCCGCTGAAGCCACGGGATCTCAGGTCAGACACGCGGGCTCGTGTCCTCCCGGCTCGCCAGCCCCTCCTTCCAACAATAATGACATCGCGCTCGGCTCTGACTCATCTTTCTGGGGCCATTTCCTTTCTGTTCGGCACTGCTGGAGCCCAGCTTCCCTAGCACAGTATTGGAACTGTTCCAACAGTGCAGGTGGGGCCTTCCCGCCTCTTCACACGAGTTGCATCTTCTGCAAGCAGTGTTCTTTTTACAATGCAAACTTTATCCTCCCCATCTGCTACGTAAAACCACCCCGACTGGACATCACACCACCTTCCTCCCCTTCCCAGCTGGAAGATGTCACCCAGCTCTAAGGACAGATGTCCTCCTTCCTCCGTAGCTCCCGCCCTTTAAGAGATGTTACTGCCAGGTGCCCTTGCCTCCTCAGGTTGCAGCAGGTGTCGCTTCTTGCAGGAAGCACTCCCTTTGAAGCCTCCTGGGCCCTCTCCATGCACAGGTCCCACCGAGGGAAGACCAGAGGAGCGAGTGAATGAGCAACACTGGCTTTCTGTGGCCAGTCCTTTTCAGATGTCTGTTTCTCTGTTGCTCTGGTCTGAAGGGTAGCAGAACACACTACCCCAAAATGTGCCGCCTCTACATGCAGCTGTTTTGATTTGGAGGCACCTGAAGGGCAGGGACGACCCACGGAGATGTTTTCTCTGAATCCCTCATCTGCCGAAACACAGACCCTCCAAAGGGACTCGGATGTTATAGATCCCCTCCCAGGAGGTTCCCCAACCAGGAAGACTTGTCACAGGAGAGGGACTAGAAGTTGGCACCAGGGGGTGCAGTGGAGGGAGGGGCCGGGTGGGGTCACCCAGGGCAGGGGAGCAGGCGGGGTTCAGGGAGGGACAAATTGAAAGACAGGATCAGTAAGGCTTTCAAGAAGGTACAAGCACAGGCACTGCAGATCCTGACACCCGGGGTCCAGACAGAGCATGTGTGCTTCTGCAGTAATAAAAAGTGAGATTTCTACATACATCACAGTGGTTCTCTTCAATGCCTTTTAGTTTTCAAGGGCATATGTGTTCGTTCGTTTTTTATTACTTTCTAAGGGAAGCGAGTAATTATTAAGTAGTATATTAACATTATTAAACTCATTAAAGACTTCTTTAAACTGCTATCCAAGGGGGTTTAATTACTAAAAAGTTTACAAAATAACACGCACAAAGATTATCACCAGAGCTTCAGTGGTTAGAATGCAGTCCCAGGAAGGTAATTCTGAAGTCTGAAGCGCAGACAGAATGCTCCTGGTAGGTTCTATGATGTGGGTGACTTTTGAACTGATGCCAACAGTACATTAAAAGTCTGCTTTGGCCTTTGACGGCAGTGCATTTTACTGTATTTTGGCTTAGGAATTGTGAAAATGGCACGCAAGATGATAAACAGAAAAGGCTATAAGTTCATCAGGAAAGGGAATGTAGGGGGAAAATCCTTTATTTAAAAACCCAGGCCTCAAAATTTCTTCCTATGTGAAATCTGTTTTCATATTCTTACATTTGGGTTTGAGGGCCTCAGTGACTATAGGGGATGTGCACAACTTTGAAATATTAATTACAGTCAGGATTTTTTTTAACACTAATGAAAGCCTTATGTATGTGAGATTTTGCAAAAATGTGAGGATCTCGCTCCCTCCCCACCCCTCAGCCCTCTTGGAAGATGTGCAAACACTTCTAAGTACAGAATGTACTTTCCTTCAGTGCAGTCAGTTTTTCCCAATGACCACTTACATAAACCTCAGTCATGTTGAGAACGGAGAATTCCTGCAGCAGTATAAATAGCTTGCAAGAGTTCGGCCTTTGACCCACAGCACCGAGGGGGTAGTGCCTCCAATCCCTGTGTCCTGCCAGTGGCCGGTAACCCACAGGCATTTGTGTTTCCTTTGGCTGGTCAGCAGTGGCAGCCCTGAGTCCCATGTTCACCAAAAAGTGCATTAGCCCGGGTGAGACTGCCCACAGAAGAGCCTCGTTCGTCTACGAATTAAGGTGTAGAAATGAGGAAGTGTTCCTACAGGTGCATTCACACCCAGTACCGCACGTTCTCACAGGCTGTGCATCTGTCCGCTCTCTGGTGGTAGGCAGGCCAGCACGTGGAAATGGCCCCAGGGGTGACCAAATATGCCTGCCATGTTTTGAAATATAAAACATGAATAAATTTATGTTTATTCAGCCTCAGAATAAACAAAGTTCCTAAAAATCCAGATAATACTTTCTGTTCTACCATTTTCTCCCGATCAGGAATAGGCTCATGAAAAACAGAAAACTGTCAGCCTCTGGCATCCATAGTGCGTCACCCATGTTTGCTTCTCCCCAAATCCACTTCTTACTGTTGTGGATGAATGTTTGAGCAAAGATCTGACGTCAAAATAATTCTCACTGTTTTTTTTTTTGTTGTTTTTTTTTTTTAAATTCAAGTTTATTGGGGTGACAATGGTCAATAAACTTACATAGGTTTCAGGTGTACAATTCTGTAATACATCATCTATACGTCATATTGTGTGTTCACCACCCAGAGTAAGATTTCCTTCCATCACCAGATATTTGATCCCTTTTGCCCTCGTCTACCACCCCCACCCCTCTTACCCTCTGGTAGCCACTAAACTATTGTCTGTGTCTATGAGATTTTGTTTCTTCATTTATTTGTCTTGTTCCTGTTGTTTTCAGTTTTATATATCACATATCAGTGAAATCATATGGTTCTCGACTTTTTCTGTCTGACTTATTTCTCTTAGCAAAATAATCTCAAGATGCATCCGTGTTGTTGCAAATGGCGCTATTTCATCTTTTCTTATGGCATAATGGTATTCCATTGTGGATATATACCACATCTTCTTTATCCAATCATCTATCGAAGGACACTTTGGTTGTTTCCAAAAAGGAACCCTCATACGGTGTTGTTGGGAATGCAGATTGGTTCAGCCTCTATGGAAAGCAATGTGAAGGTTCCTCAAAAAATTAAGAATAGAATAACCATATGACCCAGCAATCCCTCTACTGGGTATCTATCCAAAAAATCTGAAAACATTTATCCGTAAAAATACATGTGCAACAATGTTCATTGCAGCTTTATTTATGGTGGCCAAGACATGGAATTCCCAGTGCTTTGACCGGAGCAACTAGACAGGAAACAATGATTCTTCTGTTAGCATGATAAAGAATGGCGACTCATTACCACCCAGTTATGGTGACACCCTGACTTGGAATACTTGCTAATAAACATGGCTCTCTCACAGGTACTATGTTTACAACTGCAAAGGAAAGAAGGGCTTTGCTTACAGCTTCCTTGTCTAAGCATGGTCTGAGGGAAGAGGTGTGTGACCCAGGTGTCACCTTTATTTTCTCCACTGTAGTGCTTTGGACCCATGTAATAATTTCGTGCTTCAGTTTAATTCCAGGGGAGGGCCGATCTCTCTGCAAACAATCATGATGGTTTGCATTGTTAGAAAGAAAGCTTGTGGGTGGGAAGCATTTCTGTTTTTTAATGAGTTACCACATTCTTCAAATGAAACTGAAGATGGAATTGTAATGTTTTGTGTTCTTTCACCACAGGTCAGAATCTTGTCCCTTAGCTACCTTTGGATGATGCCTCAGCTCTTTAACACTCCAAATCACACTTGTAACTATATCACATTGCATATTTATTTGTAGTGCAACTCGATCCCATTTAGAATTGGAAGCGCATAAAACTGACAATTAGAAATTTGATGGTATCATTTATGCCTGGCTAACTAGGAGTCCTTTGCTTACAAAGTCCTTTGCTTCCCTCCATCCACTCCAATATTTAGTCTAACAGCACAGATGATTGGAAACACTAACAACCAACAAGGGACAGGAAAGAGAAGGCACAGTGTCAGAGAAAGTGGGTGTTCAGAGCAGAGAAGGGGCGGGAACCGACCGTCGTGCGCTGCCACCCTCCAGGTCTGCGTGAGGACGGTCTGTGGGGGCCCACAAAGGCTTCAGGGCGTGGTCTCCCCAGACAACCTGAAGGAGCAAGCCGCCCTCCCTGCCTTAGCACTCCCTGAGGCTCTGCCTCTCAGGCAATGGGTCTGCTTCATCACTGAAACGCTCAGGATCCCAAGGACGTGTGCCTTTGTAATCCCTCCTCTGACCCCAGTTACTTTCAGGCACGTTCCATCCCTAAAAGCGTAAGTGCCTGTGGCTCCCTCAGTTTCCTTGCAGCCTGCTCCTAGGAGGCCTGAATGGACGCTTCCCACTGCAGACAGTGTGCCACTGTTCCTTCTGCACCCAAGTGTGGTTACATCACTGTGTGTCACCATCTCCTCTTTTAAACTTGGGCCATGCCCATGTAGGGAAGCCCCTCTGCCTCTCTCTGACGGAAGGGAACCTACGAGATACTACAAGGAGTATGATCTCCTTTTTTCCTCCATGACCCGGAGGACTAAAATGGTCACTCCTTTCCCCACACGCACCAGAGTCTCCTGAAACCATAATATTCTGGCCTAGACAACGCACGTGTCATACTGACAGTTGGTTAGACTGCATTCACATGTGGTAGGTAAAGTGTAATCACTGCCTTTTCAAATGCTTTCTTCCCTTCTTCCACTTTTTCCTCCTAAGCTTATTGAGAAAATGTTCTCTCTTATCAGAGTCTAACATGGGAAAAAGTTAGCGTGATCCTATTATTGGGTTTTATCACACATTCCAGGTAAAACGTAAGTCCTTTGGCTCGGCACACTGCCCTTACCCCACACATTAATGGGACATCTAACATCTCTAGAGCACTGGGCACATACACTTTGCATGAATACAACAAGCAACAATGTATATTCTCCCCCAGACATATAGGTATTGAATAAATCATTTAAAACACCCTTCTAAAACAAACAGGAACATGGACTCTTCCTGTCCTGGATGTGTCAATCAAGATCCCCTCAGGGTCTACTGACAGTGAAGTCCATAGGTGGGTACATTCACTACACAAAGCCATTTACTTGTGTTTGGGGATTAAGGATGAGCACCTGCTGCGAGGACAGCAAGCTCCAGGCTCGCGTGGGACCTGTAACTTCTGGGTACAAAGATGCACTAGAGTCTCTCATTCAGGAACTTGACCTGAGACTACAGAGAAAAGTACATAGTTAGCAGTGGAAGCTGAAATGCTAACAAAGATGATATAGTTAACTTTTGAAAGTACAACTACCCGTTCTTGTCTTAAGAGATATTAATTTCCTACATGATCATTTTTTTCCCAAAAGGAAATTACTAAACTAAAATATTAACACCATTTTAAAAATGTGCCTTCTCTTTCAAAGTGTTTGGGATGGTTATCTTTGCATAATGTGACAAGAAAAATATAGAGAGCCTAAAAGAAAAAAAGACTGCTCTCTCTGGAGAGACAGCTAAGGAACAATTGGCTAACTGAAACAATTTTCCTCGACACTTAATGCCTCCCTTAAACAAAGGGTTTCCAAGCTGCTCCACAGCTCGACTCTGGATGAATTCAATGATGAATTTACTTGAGAAAGGTGCTCCATGCTTCACTATGTCCTCCAACAAAGAGAAATCGATTCTTCCATATCATTGTCTTCACATGTTAAGTGGTACCGCAAGTGATCCATTCATAACTCTCTGTGCATAAACCTCTAGATTATGGCAAGTTATTGAAATACTTCAGGCTATTTGTCATGTTCTTATCAGCAGTACCCAAAGAACTAATTTTATCAATTCTGGAGTAGAAATAGAAAAGCAGAACAAGGTGATATTTGTTCATCCACTTGCTACATAAAGTATGACGTGCCTTTGAACGGCTAAAATCTTCCAACACTGCTTATTTTGGGGTAGCGTGAGATCACAGAATTATGGCATCCCAGCTTCGGGACTGACCAGTGGTGGCCTCTGACCTTGGGTGGCTTGCCTGCCATGCTCCAGTCTGAAGTCTTTGAGTTTAAATGGATACTTGCGTCCAATAACACACATTTAATCATCTGTGACTTGACTGGGTCGTACCAAGTGCGTGGACTTGTGCACTGAATGCTTGCATCTCCTTTCCCAAATCCATGTGTTGAAACCTAAGCCCTAATCTGGCGGTATTAGGAGGCGGAGCCTTGGGGAGGTGATGAGGTCCTGAGGGTGGAGCCCGCATGATGAGATCAGAGCCCTGATAGAAGAGACACTAATAAAAGAGAGTCCCCTCACCGCTCCCTCCATGTGAGGTCACAGGAGAAGACATCGTCTATGAACCAGGAAGTGGGGCCTCACCAGACACCAGACCTGCCAGGGCTTTGATCTCAGACTTCGGCCGCCAGACTGAGAAATGAATGTCTGTGCTATATGGTATTTTGTTATACCAGCCTGAAGTGACTAAGACAAATTGTGTCGTCCCCGCCCCCAATATATGTTGAAATCCTCACATGCAACACTTGTAAATGTGAGCTTATTTGGACATAGGGTCTTTGCAGATATTCTCTAGTTGAGTCATATGGAGTATGAAGATATCCTTGAAAGAAGTGGGGGAGAGGCAGTGGGAGTGGGAGGAGAGGTGGGGGTGTGCCCCACGTGGGTGAGGGGCGGCTGTGTGACACGGTGTCAAAGGTCGGAACCCAGTCACAGAGAGAGTGTCGCCCTGGGGGACAGCTGGGAATTTCTTATGTCCCACAGTCCCAAAGAAGCTGAAACTTTTCAGAGCACACGAAGAGTCTGTAAAACCAACAGCACTTTATAGTAAACAACAACATGCTCTCAGCAAGAGTTAGAACGCATGGTTGAGAAACATGGCTCAGAAAGAGCCTTCATACTTCTCTCAACAATCAAATCGTTGCCATAACTACCAGATAGCGGGTCTACAAAGGATGATATACGTCACAGATTTGTACACACATACACAAAATCATCCACACATAAACTAAATCCACATCCTGTGAGTTTAGTGCTTAGAGTATGAAGTTAGTACCCTCACAATCGTTTTATTTGTTTGTGCCACGCGGCAAAGAGTCTGTGAGCCCTTCTGAACGTCCTGGAAGCCAACATGTAATTCTGGGAACACATGATTTTCACTTGTTTCTGAAGCAGCTCGCTTAAAAGGATCCATCTAAAATGTTGCCAACAACAGGAGCCATTTGTGCAAGTCTAGGAGAATTAGGAGAGCGAAGGGATAAAATCCCCAGAGTGTTTGTTTAGGGAGATAGCCTATGTTCATGTTTTAGGCTCTGACAAAATTTTAAGTGTTTAAATGGTTGAAAGAAACGGTAGAAATGGTTTCTCCGTTTCCGAATCTTTATTTCCACTAGACTCATAGGGCCCTGGCTCCCTCTTCCCTGAGCCTGTCCTCTGCCCTTGTCTGGCCAACTCTGAACTGTGTGACCCTTCACGTTTGGCGTGTTATAATTTTACCACCCTGTGCAGACATATTGTATTTGTGCTCCCCACACAGGTGCACAGGCCACCACCGTGTGCTGCTAGTAGCTCCATACCACTGGGCTTCACTGTGAGATGTAACAGTGTCACGCGGGGCGGCCTGCGGGGTCTCAGCTCCCACTCCCCACACAAGAACGCAGGATGTGGCGAGGCCAAAAAGGAACACCCACGGAGCCATAGGTAGGGGAGTCACACCACTATAGTCTCACTGGAGGCTGGATTCAAACGACGTGCGACCTGATGTCCGCTTTTCTGCCAACCGACCGACTCCACTCCCCAGCGCATCTGCGGCAGCTATATCAGTGGCCAATTGGCTAACTGGCTACAGCTGACGGCCAACTAGCCACAGCTGACGGCCATCTGCTACCCGAGCCAGCACCCTTCCACGTGAGGCTGAGAGCCTGGAAACTGCTCTCCGGGGCTTTGTCCCCACAGACAGCTTTGCTGTATCCTACGCAGAATGGAGACACAACTCAAGTGTTTGTGGACACAGCTGGGGATAAATGGAGCTTCTGCCCCTCACAAGGCAGCCTCTTCTTATAGCACCCTACTAAGAAATGCAATCTTCCTCACTGACCCCAGGGCTCTTTGAGTGCGAAGAAAGCGAAAAACTTTCTTTTCAGTTCCCAGCTAAACACACGATGCAGGAGGCAAGTTCCATACGCAGAACTCAGCCCCCCGCTGTCCCTTCTTCTTCGGTCGGCACCAGGCATGCACACTGCCTGCGGGCCTCAGAGCCGGGTCGGTTTAGTTCATTAATGTTAAGATGAATTCAAAGCAGTATTTTCACCTCATTGCAAAAGCTAACTTCTCATGAACTATATTGCTCTGTGTATATGCTAAGCAATGCCTCACCTATAATTGGGCTGGAGAGTGAGCTACTTCACGTTTGGGAATCTTCTAGATGAATGAAGTTTCCCACTAGTATGTTAGAACTTTTTGAAAAGTTAAATTTTATTTCCCTAGTAGCCCTTTAAAAACATATATTAAAGTTCCCTCTGTCTTCTCTCTTAATCGCATAATTTATTGCTCAGATGATCCCATTTCTGCCCTGCCGTTAACAGTGAGATCAGTGGACTAAGACATGGCAAGGAATCACAGTCATGCTCAGTGCAGTTTGTTGTCTCATTAAGACCTTTCAGATTGTATACGAAATGATAAAAGCCAAATCATGTTTATGCCAGCAAACCCCAGTACTCAGAAAATGACTATATTTATATGTACAGCCACCTTTCCTTCAGGCCAGTTACCCCACCCACCCCGTTCTCACAGGAAACTGTGCTTCTGCCTGTCTCCAACACCCTGCACATGCCATCATTTGGTGCACCCAACCACTGTCTCCACCGGGACACTGGAAGTCTTCTGTAAACTGTACCTTAGCTGGGTGTCTCTTCTCTCCTGTGAGACCAAGACCTCCGACTGGGAAGATGCAGACCCACCCATGCCTGAGCCCACAGCAAAGTCTTCTCAGTGTGGTTAGAGTCGTAATACAAAATTTCAATTTTCTTTCCCTTTTCCTTCCTTCCTTCCTTCCTCCCTTCCTCCTTTCTTCCCTTCCTTCCTTCCTTCCTTCCTTCCTTCCTTCCTTCCTTCCTTCCTTCCTTCCTTCCTTCCTTTTTAAGCAAAAGGAGTGGAGAATGCCTGAATTTGCAAAAACTGGAAGAGTGGTTGTGTTGAGTGTACCAGGGACTCTATACTTACTGAGCTTGTATTTTATTAATAATTGGGTTTATGTTACCAACGTCAGTGGTGTGCTGCTGTAGTCCAGCTGCCCCTGGAGTTTTGAGGTGTAGAGAGGGTTTCTGCTTGGCCATGGATGGCACATAAGTCTGAACTTGACTGGCAGCTCTGAGCCAGTGGGTGGAGCCTGCCTACAGCACTATGTTGAGACAGACTTTGTGGCCATATCTAGGTTCATAAAGATGGCTGACTCTTGCTGGCCACGTCTGCCCTGTGCACAGGATGGGGTTTGTAGCTTATACAGCATGGCTTTCCCTATTCCAGTCCTCTACACAGGAGCCACCAATCACCAGGACCGTAGAGTTCTTCTGTCTCCTTTGTATCTGTCACTTCAATGAGTGTGCACCCACATCAAATTGTAAGGTTGTCAATGCGCCAAGGTCTATCAGGCCCCCTGTTGATACTCTTTCCTTGTCCCAATTCACTCTGATCCATTCCTTCCAATATTCTATGGGTGGAATTGAGGTTATTCACCATGTGGAAATTGTGTTTGTAATAGACCGATTTATGAACACAGAGGTGATTGTAAATCTGGGTGGTGGTTACATGAGTGCTTACTGTGCAGTTCTTGCATCTCTTTAGCATGTTGGATATTCCATAACAGAGTGTTGGGGAAGGAATTGTGTGCGTGGTAATAATTAATAATTGATGATCTGTGCATGAGAGAATTGCCTAAAAATAAAGTGTCTTTACTGTCATGGATATGATACAACTTAATACCCTATACTGGTTCCCTGGGTCCCTTTTTTTGCTTACCTCTACATTTTTGTTTTCTCAATATGAAAACAGTCCAATAAGTGGCATAGAGTGAATGTATTTTTAAGGGCTTTTGAAAAATAGTGGGTGGCTTTCTAGTGGACTTGTTTATTTTGTCGTTTATTTATTTATTTATTTATTATGTTGGGAGTTGGGGCAATAAAACACAAGGGATTTTTTCCCAAAATACAAATCCAAATAAACCAACATTCCACTTTGGTAGAAGGAAGTGCCAACCACAATATAATGCTCTAAGAAGCAGACCTAATCCAATTAATTTTGTATAAACCTGGGAGAAATTACAAAATCAATGGGAGGCATCTGGCAGATATTTGGAATTCAAGTCTATCTCTAATGGCTGAATCATACTTTTAAAAATGAATGTACTGTGGTAGTGACCCAGGGTTAGAACGGGGCCTGGAAAGCTGATGAAAGACCTGCTGAGATAGAATCAGGAGAAGGAAGTGGGTGGTGATTTTTTATTTTTTTTTCTCATTAAAGAATCATATGAGTGTTTACCCAACTTTTATTTTGGAAGTGAAGGAAATAATTTCACTAAATTTATTTGATGTGGTTCACAGAAAACATGAATACTTTACAAATATTCGCACAGTAACTCAACTGAAATGGGCAGTTTAAATCGCTTGTTGTCTTACCTTAGGGCTCTGGAAGCTTCCTGCTCGTGTCAGAAAGGAAAACAAAACCAACATGTACACCAACACAAGAGAGTGTTTTAAAAATCGGCCCCGCTGGGAAAGGCAAATAGAGTTTGGCACCAGCTCCCCCAGAAGCTTACTCCCAACAGTGCCCAGAGTCCTGGAAACGCTGACTGTGTGAGAAATGCCAAGAGAATCATGGCCCTTTGACTTGTTAAAACAGCAGAATTCTATTTAATGGATTATTCTGCACGGTTGGGCAGACAACGGCTGTAGGCTGTCTGTCTGCAGTGGTGAGTGTGCAGGCCAGGAAATTAATTGAAGATGTGACTGATGTGAGCAAGAGTGCAGAAGACCCATCCATGGAAGAGAGCCAAGGTTCTGAGAATGTACCCGGCCCACCCCTTAGCCGACCGGTCTGCAGGACGCGGCCAAGATTGCATTGGCTGCTCTCGTTCTGAAGAAAGAAATGGAAGTCTAGCTTCCTGAGATCCGCACAGAAGCCACCGCAAGAGCAGCCCTCTGCTCAGCGCCAGCCTTTATAAAACGTAGAGGCAGCAGCTCCCCTAAAGAGTGGGGGTGGGGGACTGCTTTCCTGGGCATGCCACGTCTACAAGCAGTCATTTGCTACCTCCCTCAGGACAAGTCAGCTCAAACTCAAGCCTGGTTGTGGGAAACTGTCACAGAATTGGCGTGGCTTTCAACAGGACCCCACAGCAGCAGTTCGGATTCTGGGGCCGCACTTGCAGAACGCCTTCCTAAGTTTAGGGCTATGGGGTCACTGCTACGTGTGAGGAGGTGACGAGGGCGAGACCCACCTTTCTAACTGTTATCTGTAGCATGTGATGAGAATAAATGCTGATTTGTTGATCTGGGTGTGATGGTGGGAGTGTGGACAGTCCTCAGGCTGTCACCGACAGTGTGACCTGGCCAAGTCCCCCACTCTGTGGGCTGCAGGTGTGGCGATGGCCCGCCTCCCACACTGTTGGACTGCTGTGGGGGCGAGGAAGAGTGCCTGAGGCAGCAGGAGGGCTCGGCACATTCTGCTGTCTTCATCACGATGTACCAGAGTGTTCTCTTTGCACATGTTATCTCTGAGTTCTAAAACCAGAAGTAGTTACTTCTACCCTCCCCACCGATGACACAGCTGAGGCGCTGTGGACTTGAGTGGCCAAAGGCCTCAGGCTAGTCCAAGGCGGAGTCAGCATTTGAACCCAAGTGTGTCTGGCAGTTGGGGTGCCCCACTCCTGCTGTGAGCTCTGTGAGCCCGTTGTTCAGAACATCCTTCAGGCCTGGGCAGATGGGGACAGTTGTCAGCCTCATTCTGGCTCCAAATCCTTTTGCTTCCCACTGTTCTATAGCTGGCATCGTCATACCAGTCTTAGATTCTCTCCATTGAGTTTTTGTTTTCTTTTCCATTTCCATCTTGGGCCACATATGCCAACCAATGATATAGAAAAGTCACAAAAATGCTTTGGGACAAAGTTATATTAACACATAAAAACCAGTGCTGCTCATAGACTTGCTCTCATGCCCAGTTCAGCAAAGATGGTGTAAGGCAGGGCTAGCCCATGCGAGACCACACTCCTGATCTCTTCTGGATTTTTAAGAGAGCTCAGTTGTCTGTTTTCATTTGTATAATGGGGAGAGGTGGACACTCCTGCCATACATTTTTATAGGGAAAAAATTCTTAGTGGTAAAAACATATAGTTTTAAAAGTTTTCACTTAAGAGTTGACTGTCAGCTATTCCTGAACTGAAGTTAGACGCAAAGGCTGGTGATACAACCTGTGAGATTCAGAGAGAACTGCCTTGTCCCCCACCCTTGGGGCACAGGGAGCAGAAACACTGTGTTCATTTTGTCCTAAAAGTTCCATCATGAGAATCACGAGGACCACTCCATATAGACACATTCCAAAGATTTGCTTTACATACAGGTGGGCAAAATGACTGAGCGTAGAAGTTTAGGTAGCTGAAAAAGTCAGCAGCCTTCATGTTCTTCCTGATCTCTAGCTCCAATCTGTACACACAGAGAGCTGCAAAATATGATTTTGATAGTTCACATCCAGGACAAAGGAGAGTAACTTGAGTGAGAACACACAAAAGCTTAATGACTCTGTGCTTTTATTTCCTTGGGGTGGGGGGCAGGCGGGAGGTGGCATTGATTTATTCATTCTCAAGCTGGACTATATTTCCACATTAAAATAAAATTTGCCTTCCGATTTAAAGGGAGTTTTTATTATGAGAAAAACATATTCAAAAAGAAAAAAACTATATATTTTTTTTCACTACACATGTAAAACGTCATAGAACAGCATAAGACATATTTGGGCAAAGGCCACTGCATTCCATCAAAAAAGCTATCTTGGTAATCCAGTGTTCACTTTGGCGGAGACCAACGATGCTTCATGATGACCTCTGTCTGTCAGTGATCTCGTATGCTAGCAAGCATAAATAGAATTTGGCTAGCACTTGGAAAATGTCATGTATTTCCTGTGTGTTATTATGGGAAAAAATAAACATATATATGTCTACATTCTCCAAGAGATGAATAGGAAATTACGATATGGTATTTTTTCAGCCATCCTCCCTTTATTGAAAATCTTTTTTTTTTCCCTTTATTTTCCCAAAGCAAAGGAAGAATTTTAGCACAAAGTGCCTCTTGTTTTTAGTTCTCTGTGGTTGTGATGTCACACAGCTCTTCAGTTGAGTCTCAGAATCAGGCCTGAATGATGATTTTGCCACTCTTCCTTGCAAATCCAGACTTAGGGAGTTCACACAGCCCCCTCGGGGCGCCCCCGTGGCACACTGAGGTAGGGCCTTGAACTCGACCTCCTGACTGCAGCAGGGCTCCTGGCTCTTCCAGAGAGCTGCACTCTTGCTGCTCACATTGTGGTCTGCCAGTAAGCAGCATTAACAACCCCTGGCACCTGCTGAGGTGATCAGTGTCAGTGCCCCTCCCCCCGAACTGAAGCTGCCCCCGCACAGAACACCATACACACACCGGGAAGGGTCCAGTCCTCCCTATGCCATCTTTGCTGAGCTCAGGGGCATTTTCTCAGCTGGCCAAGAGGCCCCGCCCCAGCCTTCCAGCATCGACCTGGGGCCTAGGGCCTGGGGCCAGTGCCAGGAAAAGTCAGGTCTGTAACTCCTGACTGTCGGGCACCACTTTTTCAGCTCAAGGTGCTGAGTTAATTGCTCATCTGCTCCAGTATCTAAGTACTGCCGCTATGCAGTCAAATGCAGCAATCCGGACCAAATCTCAGCAAAGCTCTGAAGTTTTCCGAAAGTTGATAAAAATACTACCCCACTTAGTCATAGATCTAATAGCTGCAGGGCTGTGAAAATAATTGTTACAGCTTCTGCTCAGCACAAGAGCTTCCCACACGAGGAGGGGACCACTAGCCCTTTCAACTTCCTGTGGCAAGAAGAAACAATTTCAAAGTTATACATCTTTCCTAGGTTAGCTGAGGACCGTAGGTATGAGGCAGAGATGGCGTTCTACTTTCTCACTCCATCCACATCAAGTCACTGCTTCATATTTCCTTGTTCTGCAGGGGCAGACTTTCTCTTCGTGCCTGCAGGACACACGCCTCTGATTTAGACTATTTTTTTAATAAACAGCTTTGGGACACAGCAAAAGGTGTCCTTTGTCCAGAAATACTAATTCAGTCTGCTAGAAATTAAAATGTTATTTTAGTTTATAGAAAATGAGATTAATTTTAATAAAACACAATTTACCTATAATGCGTATTCATAGATTGAATTTTAATGATCAAAATTGGCTTAGGTGAGATTTTCCTTACTTATTCTTTACTTTTTAAACTGTGTCATTTTATTTCAAATCCAAAATAACTCAGTGAAATATTCCCAAACTCTTAAAACCTAGTTCTAGCTTCTGACGTGTTATTACAAAGATAGTTAATTATTATCGAGGAGCTCCCTGGTGGTCAAGCCCCCAAAGATACATGCATGCAAGTATTACGGTTTAAAGAAGGTATTTGCTTTTTTCTAAAAAATGCAAAACAAAAAGTGTTACCTTTTTGTAGATGTGCAATGTTATCAAACCCCCCACTTACCTGGAAGTTCTGACATATTAGTGTTTAGCATCAACCATATTATGGCATGAAAATACAATACAGCCAAACAATGGGATCACGTGTTCCTAGAGAGTTTCCAAAAACAAGGACGGGGACGCCTAGGGCAATCATCATACATGATCCTGAAGCGGCAGACACCCTTTCCCTCTGTAGGACACACATGGCTACATTCTGATACAATCAGAGATCAGAAAATAGGATCTTCATTTTACTTCTGTTGTAAATGGATATTTGAATTAAACTCTGTTCTGCGGAGACCAGATGTCTATAGGAGAATTTTAATGGACAATGAATTCATCTTTTCCTATTTTCTGTTATCAAACATTTACATTTAAAATTGTTCACACTATCTCAGATAAATCTTTAATGACATGTTAATAAATGGCTGAAAATAAACAGTCACTCTTAGCTTTCATGGAGACACTAGTATTCATTTATTGTAAAAAGCAACATTTAATAGAGCCAAGATGGGCAAGTAGGTAGGGTGGTAGTCTTCTGCCCACCGTAGATTCACTGTGCAATAGATGGGAAGCAGTGCTTTTGGCAAATTGTGGCCTTGATTCCCTAATGGACCACCTCTCCCTGCCTCTGGAATCTACAGTGGACTTCAAAGCCTGGTCCCACAGAGCCCTGAACCCTCTGGCAGTCACAGCCCCTTCAGTTTGGATGCCTTTGATCCCACAGTGTAGTCACAAGGGCTTTGAAGTAAGAAGAGGAAGTGAATTAGAGAGCAGATCCCTTTGTTTCCCTGGCTGGCGATGGATCTGCAGATGACACCCCTGGGCACGCCACCAGAGGTTCTCATCCTGGGCACACTTCATAATTGCCTGGGCAGCTCTAAAAGCATACCGGCCCCTACCTGTTCTGATTTAATCGGTCTAAGGTGTGGCAATTTAAAAAAAGCTCTCCATGTGATGCTAGAATCCCAGTGCTTGGACTTCCCATTTGGAATGATACACATCTTCAAGAGACCAATAAATATATCCTCCCATCTTGCGTAAATATAAAGGGAGGATGTGGTGCAATAAAACCCAAAAGCAACAACAACAAAAAGAAAACAAGAAAAAGAGAGAGTGAGAATGAGAGCATTATATGGTTTAAATTTAAGGTGGAAACCCTGACACATTAGTAATCTTAATAAGGAGACACCAGGTAAGCAAGTGGAGTGAGTTAATCCTTCTATGGTACTCATATCAGAGCATGTTACCACCAAGAGGTGACATATTGCGCTTCAGGGTGTGAGCCTTCAAACATGCAGATGTGACCAAAGGGAACGAACGCGATCAGTGGAATGGACGGGATCAGTGGAATGGATGTAAACCCGTCTAGAGAGACACTGAGAATCCTAAAGGGATATCTGGAAGAAAACAATAAAAAGTTGATACTATGTATATGTAATTATTTGTCTGCATATCACAATTCGATTTTAAGAAAGCTGTGTAACATTATGTTGTTACTGCTTGATTTAGTTACTTGAAATAATGACTTTGTTTCTAAAGTTCCAATAGAAGAGTCCCATCCAAAGATATGCAAAGACTCCATGAGCTCATGGAAGTGCCAACAGTCCTCCAGTCATTCCTGTGGACATCGCCTGCATCTCCCGAAGAGGGGCTAGAGGAAGGACATCTCAGCAGACACTGCAAGATGAGACACCCAAGCTCACCAGTCTCATCCACAGTGGTGTACAATGGTATGCTTTCTGAAGGCACCGAACCGTCCCACACCGGGTGTCCTGCCGTCATCTGATAACTGCTTCCACACGAAGCATCCAGGTAGCTCCTGCCTTGCACAGGTCATTCGTGTTTGCCCCATAGCCTGGCACAGGGGACCAACTTCCATTGATTCCTGTAACTCAAATTTATAAACAGCCAGATGATCAGGGCTATGTTTGGACACCTGATGTTAATACAATAGGTAATACAGAAGAAATAGCAAAAACCAAAATGTTAAAATATATACCCCCAAAGCTAAAAGTTTCCCCCATTTATTGCCGACTTCATTCTTTCTTCTTCTATTCCCTTTGGACACAAGTGTTCTCTTTTTACATTTTCTTTGGTCTTTAAATGACCCAGAGGGTTGATTCTAACAAAAGGCAAAAATCACCTTTCATGTGTGGTTTACATTTGTGTAACAGGTTGGGATAAGTTATCTGAGAGTGTAGGGAGGCCTTTTGATTTCAAGACAGAGGAACATATTCAACACACCAGTTCTGGTCTGCTGCCCTTCCTCCCACTGGTCTCAGAAGGCCCGTGTCCTTCTCGTGCTTCCTGGTAACTCACAGACATTTCTTCCTGGGGCCTGCCTGGATCACAGCCCTTTATCCTGGCATTCCACCTTCTAGAACATAAGCCAGGATCTCTCAAGGAAATGAGTCCGTGTTTGTGGCATTTTGGCTTCAGCTTCTGTGGCTAGTTGAATGTGTGTGAGAAGTGTCACTTTGGAGAAAACTTGGCATAAGTGCAGCTCCTCACACAGGAAAGGGTTTACTCCTCAGTCTCACATTCCCTGAACCCATATTTTCCTTCCCCTTCTCCCCTGTCAAAGCCTATTGATTTCTTGGGATATCTTGGAATGCTTATCAAAGTTAGGGTCACAAATAAAAAAATTCCCAATTTAGGATAATACTATTAACCAGTTCAGTAAAATTAGATGAGAACAGAAAACGTCTTGGGAGAAATTAAAAATAGTATATATCACCTGGTCTTGATTCCTGTGAGGTGCCAAATATCTAACAAACGCTAAATATATAAGAAACGAGGGAAGGCACTGGTTGACTGTTAAGTATGAATGCTATACACCTTTATTCCTTTCAGAAAAAGCTCTACACCTGTCTGTTTGCTTTCAGACATTCTGTTCTGGGCTATTGTCTCTGGTTCAAACACTACTCCATTCCTTCACCCATCTAGCCAAATCGCATCACTGCCTGTGGCTGGCCACAAGTGTAGAGTCTTCTGGAATGCCATTCTTATGCACGCTGGACATACCAGCCACTGCCTTCTTCAATGCTGTTTATTTATTTTCTCACATAATCATATACTGTGTGTATTGCTATTTAAACAAATCTCAGGGTATAGTTTGTAAATTACTTGGTGACAACATATTATCAAACATCATCTTTCACAGCATGGGACATGGGACACATACAGATTACTCAGTAAACATGTGTTAAACAAATTCGTACTTGCAATTAAGATGCACGTGTGCACGTGTGCGTATGTGTGTGCGTGTGTGTAAGTGAGAGAGAGAAAGAGAGAGAGAGAGAGAGAGAGAGAGAGACATTGACAAATAAAACTAAATCTAGACTTAAGTGAAGAGGGACTTTTGCAGAAAAGATCGTTGTGGTAGGGAGAACACGTGGGCCTTGGCCTGCAAGCACGTCAGAATCAAGCAGGCAGGGGCGTTCCGTTTTCGGGAGGGCTAAGCAGGGTTATGGGACTCTGTGGGGCCAGCAGACAGCAGACTAAGGGGTTCATGGGAAACTTTCATCTCTGTGAGCAGCCGCTTCTGGATTGTCAGGATGACAGTTAAGGCGGGGAAGAGGGTTTCTGCCCCTTTGTGCTTGCTCAGGCTTGCCAGCTCGCCAGTTCTGGGCCCTATAGGAAGAGAGATGCCCAACTAGGGTTCGGTCAGGCCACGTCAGTGGGTGAGTTATGGGTTATGTGAACACGCAGCCCATGGACCTGAGTACCAAGCACTGACGCCATGGAAACAAATACTCCCTGGTAAAATACCATAGCAAAGCCAGCAGGTGTACAGGTAACATGTTTACATATGTCAACCTGTGATTCAGCCAAAGCCTACCACAGTTTTATTTTAAAATCCGTAATTATTGCATGTGGACAATTTTCAATATGCTATGCCATTTTCATAAATTATTATAAATATTTGTAATGATCTAGCTTATATATATGTATAAAATATATATAGCCATTTTTAGTGTTGTAGTTATAGTTAATATTTTTTGAAGCAATAGTATATTTTTCAGTGTTAAGCTATGGGTAAGTGACTTTCTGAAAGAAGGACTCAGTGTCTATAGGGCACATTTGAACCATTTTAATAACTCTCACTGCAACAGAATCGGTCACCATCCAAGTACATGCTGTAAAAATACACGTTACAGAAAAGGAGTCATTTGTGTTACCCATGAGCTCTCTGCCCCCTCCCGTGGGAAGCAGCTGACCTTTGGAAGAACACATTTTTCCTTTAACATTACCCAACGTTTTGAACAGTAGTTTCAGCTGAACAATCAGAAGACATAAAGTGTGAGACTCTGTGCTTGTACAGATGTTTATATATTTATCTCAATACAAAAGAACACCATCAAGGCTTAGATGGCACTGTCCTTGAAAACTGTGCAGACATGCTCAGCGAACACTGGCTTTTCTGCCTTTCCAAAAAAGAACTACCTTGTCCTCAATAGCTAGAATACAGTTCATGACTGCTGCTGAAACTGCATTTCATGTTAGTGAAATGCACAAGTGGTGTTAATAAGACACTCAAAATATTTAAGATTACAAATTATTTCAAAGATAAAGAAGACCCTGGTCAGACATTTTTTCAGTCCCTAAGCTGCAGCACCTCCCCACGCTTCCCTGATGCTGATAAACACCGACAAATTCTAGGTTATATTCCTTTTCTGCTGTCAGCCTGCCTGTTGTCAGGTGATTTCAGAGACAGAGCTGTGGAACTGAGGAGGGTGGAGGGACAGCTTTTCTTTCCCTACAGGTCTCCACACGGATAATCAAGTATAAATGTGGTCATCGGGGTGGGCCCTAATCCATAGGAACGGTGTCCCTATAAGAAGAGGAGTTCAGGTCAAAGACACACACAGAGGGCTGAGCATGTAGGGACAGGGAGAAGACGGCTGTCAGCAAGCCCAGGAGAGAGGCCTCAGCAGGATTCAGCTCTGCCAAAACCCTAATAAATGGATGTCCAGCCTCCAGAGCTGCCCGAGTATTGCATTCTGTTCCTGAATCCCCCAGTGTGTGGTCCTTTGTTAAAGAAGCCCAGCAAATGGGGGTTGAGCAAATTGGGAGGGGTGACAAGCAGAGCAGCCAGCCCTTTTCCCCCAAACCCCAGGGGCTCCAGTCTCCACTACATTAGGGGGGAAGGGTGACATTGGAGTGTGATGAAAACCACATATGAGATGGGAACTTGCAAATGAACCCATTTAAAAGTGACCAGAAAACCATTAAATGATGACAAAAAGGATTTAGCAAAATGCAGTGGAAAGCCATCACTGGAAAAATTATCTTAATACCCTCCACGATCTGAGACTGAAAAATAAACCATAATAATGTTATCTTAATATATCCCCCCCGCCAAAAAAAAAAAAAAAAAAAGGTAAAAGAAAATAAGGAGAGTGGCTGAGAGCCCCGCGGTACTCTTTGGTGCTGTCACTGCCAGAAAGTGCGGCTGCACAGGTGGCCGTGTCCTAACCCTAGGGAGCCCAGGCACGCGCATCAGGAGAGTCCCGTGGTGTTTCTTATTTTGAGGACTTTAGTGCATATTGGATTGGGTTTGCTTAGTTTTTGTTGTGTTTCACACACGCAGGATGTGTCATTTGTTCGCAGGACTGATTGGGTGATTCCGACTCCGACCTTCTGGAAGGCAGGGCGGTGGGTGCTGAGGCCCTGTCCTGGGGCGCCCGCCCGCTTCCTCCCTGGCGCTTCTCAGGCCGGCCTTTCCCGTCTGGCATCTCCCTCCTCAGCGGCCCTGCGCTTGGACCTGCTTGATCAGTGTCACCGACACCTGCGATGCTGTGGTCCGCGTGGTGCGGGAGTCAGCCCTTCTGCTGCCTGTCGGGTGCCGGGTTTTGTGGGTTTTGTTGCCCTCTCTACAAGGTTCGTCAACAGCTTTTGTTTATTCCATTACTAGTTTTTGGAACTCAGTTGATTCCTTGTGAAAGCGGTCAGTGGTTCCTGGTATGAGACAGAAGGTAAGCGCCACCCTCCCTGGCTGACACGGTCATCGGAGTTCTCCATGAGACAATGAGATGTGCTGGGGATCTGAAGAGATGCGAATAACCCGGACAGCACAGCAGCACCACCCCCAGCACCCCCGCCAGCTCCTCCACAGCGAGGCCTGTGAGGCCGCCCTCCTCCTGACATGCTGCCTGTGGCTTCACCATGTCCTCAGTCCTCGCGGCTGGCAGGCCAGTTGTGTTCTTCCGGAGGGAAACTCCATTTCTCTCTTCCTGTTTTGTGCGGAGCGGCGCTCTCCGACCTAGCTTTTAATAGAACTTCTCCCAAATTCCCTCGTTGGAAAGAGCGATTTGCTATTCTAAGCATAAGCGTTAGGAAATTGTGGGTGAAGCGATGCTTCCCTGACATTTGCCAGGGATGTGTCTCTAACACGAGTCTCTCGCTGTCCCTGCCCGTAAAGGCCTCCAGGGAAAAGTTTCATTTTATATCTGGAACCAATTTAGAATGGACGTGGGACTGGAACACACATCTCCTAGCTTAGCCAGTTATTTTCTTCTTTCTAATAACATAAATCCATTATTATTCCAATTAAGAGCAAAATGAATTCTCAAGGGCTATCTGACAACTCCCAACTCCTAAAAATGTAACTCTATTCTAGCCAATTTTAGGTCAAACAAATAAAGTTAACTGTGTTAATGATTTTAAAAAAATGGGTAGGGGAGTCCTATATTGGGTTGTGTTCGAGGATTTTTTATTTTTTTATTTTTATTTTTTGTCTAGTTCATGTCCATTGTTATAATGTATTGGAGAAATATATGTGTACAAAGTCCAGGGCAATTACTGAATTTTGTTGATAATAGAGAAGGAAAAAATGCTTTTGTGAACAAATTTATTTTAAAAGAATCTGATATTCTGTCTTTTAGTTGATGTTTCTTATAAAAAAGAGGTTGAAAATACAAGAAGCAAGAAAACACAAATTTTACATAATTTTCTTTTCTTCAAAGAATTCCTAAGTTATACAGGTAGAAAAATGTATTCCTCACCCTTCTCCTTTTTAGTTTTTATCTATTTCTTTATTCTCCCACCGCAGAACGAAATATTATACTTACCCAGGATCTTCCTGTTACTAATTTAGAATTTAGCTCTTTCCCCATTGAACCTAAATGTGGAATCTTGAGAACAGTAACTCATTTGAAGGATGAGTTATTGGTAGTAAACAAAAGGGAGCCTCATTATCATTACTGAAGCTCAGGAGGTGGATGTCCCCTTCATGCACAGACACCTAACACTTGGCTTCCTGGTGATCAGCTGCTCTCCTTTCTCAGCCATGTCTTCTGTGACCTGCACACAAGACACAACTACACAGTAGCCATCAGGCCGGGCACTGGGCAGATGCTCCCAGATTGTGTCTAAACAGGAACACCAAGATGAGAAGCTCACCTCTCTGGGCATACACAGTTTCCCCCAAAATCCTGCTTGGGATTTCTGTATTCACACCATGATGGTGTCACTCTCCATTTCTCTTTACTTCCTACAGTAATACTGGCAGCCAAGAAAAACAAAAGGACAACATTCTTACAGTTAAGCATCACCCTGCCCCCGCTTATTATTTCGATGCTATTCTTACTAAAGCCTTGAAAACCCTACCAGTGTAAGGCCCCTGCTGGAAATCAAATGCACCTTTTGTCCAGGCCACCTGCTGGTTCCCCAGCTGAGGGAAATGGGGTGGCGATGGAATTCTGTAGTGCAGCCAAGCTGAGCATGATTTGACAGAATGTCCCCAGACACGCCCACTCAGGAGCCCCATGTGCCACACCTTTGCCACTTGCCACATGCTGCTGTGCTGCCCTCAGAGGAGAACCGAGGGTCCAATCAGCCTAGCTCCCTCCCCATAAGCCTTCACAGTGTCCTGTAGACGCTGCCCTAGCTCCAGTCTACTCGGCTGTTTCAAAACCTCTGTTTGAAAGATGGAATCTGTTTCTCGGGAAATTCTCTGAAGATTGAAAACGGTAGTCCTCTGAGAGATGCGTTTTAGCAGGGACCACAAGAAAGAGAGGAACCTATAGATTTTAAGTGGGATAATGGAAGACGGAAATGTTTTTTATTTCCAGTGAACAGAGAAATAATGATAGACCTTGAGAGATGGGTGTTAATATCCACTAATGATGTGTAAAGCGGTTAAGTGGCCTACAGAGATTAAAGCCCCCACCAGTTTACCCACTGCCCAAAATGCACAAATGACACAGAATCTTCAGATGTAAAAGGGATTTTCATCGTTTTTGCATTCTGATTGTTTTTTGTTTTTACTCTTTCAACTGGAAAATTATTCCCATTGAAAATTTTCAATCGTTACACATAAAAGGATGGCTAGCAAGGACTGTTCAGTACTTGGGAGCTATGAAAATCTCCTTTCGCTCTCCAAACATCTGTCCCCCCCACGGGGTTCTGGCTCTCTCTACTGTACTTGCTTTCCAGTGAAAACACAGGAAAGGGGCAATTTCCCACCGACTGGACTCTGTGGTGCAAAGCTGTAATCTTGGGAAGGAGTGAGTAAACACATTACTGAACAGCAGCATGAATGAACGGGCACGATAGCCTGGTTGTTTCATTGAAAACAGGGAATTAGATGACTGTGTTCATGTAGATTTGGGTTTATGCACCTCCTACACACACACACACACTATTAAGCCCCAAATTATAGTGGCTCTAACCATCTGATCAATAGATATAAACACACCAACAAAAACACAGTTTAAACTTCATCATAATCATGGTCAATGCATGCATACATGAAAACTTTCCATTAATGGAGCTAAAGAGGAAGTAATATTGACCTTGCCATGTATCAGGCACAAAATTTACCTCTTTTAATTTTTTGGTCAGTACACACACACACACACACACACACACATCTTTAAGAATAAAATAACTCTATTTTTGTAGAGGAAAGATATTAAGTTCAAAGGAGTGAGTCACTTATCCAAGGTCACATAGATTTACATAAATGTATGTGTATATTGTATCGGTATAGTACATGCTGATGGGATGGACAGATGGTGAACTGAATTCATACATTTTGTACTACAAAGGACTGATTATATTTTGCTCTGATATGGTGACTATTCTAAGCTTCCATTCTTTATACTTTGCCAATCAGTACATTAGCTAGAAAATCTATCTAATAATGCCTGTCCTGTTTTCTAGATGTTTTAATATAGCCACATGTTAATTTTACAATTTAAAAATATTTAAAAATACCACTTGTTGTTAGGTAATGGGTATTAACTTTACAGCTATTAGTTTTATTGTTACTCAATAAGGTATTTCTGCAGTTAATTCATATTATGACCCTCTAAATTTAGAAAATCCTAACCTTACTATATGATGAAGGTGAAGCATATATTGTGTTATCCTTGCAGCAGAATGTGTAACAAAAGGATTAAAAATGAGACCACATATGTTTGATTGCCCTTTTAATAATCTATCTAAAAAAGAATTAATATCGGTTTCATTAGGTGTTTTTTTTAATGCTATGACCAAAGCCAATTAATGCTTCAGAACTTAAACAAACAATGAAATTGTTGGCAAAACAGCATTGAAAGAGAGAACTGTCAGTATTTCAGACTCCGTGCATGCTAGCTGATTAAATTATTAAGAAGGAGACTGCTTAAAGGACATTTGAAATACGTATTGTGGTAAAATTGGGAATTCATAATGAACAAAATACTTCATGTAATGACATATTGAATTGAAGAAGACTAACTGATGAATAAAAAGAAGGAAAGGAAACCTGAGGTGAGTTTCATGAAAGGAGGCTGTCGCGCTGGGAGAGTGCCTGGGGTTGCCTGGGCGCTGGGACCTGTAATGATGTAAAGCACACGCATCTTTTCCATCAATTCCCTTTCTCATCTCCTTTCTCCTGGACCATCATCCTGAAACCTGGTCCTTCTTCTCAGTAAAATGACCCAGGGACCTATCTCATGCTGCAATGGAACGGGAGAAATAGGTGTTAATATCCGCTAATACCCAGACTCACTGAGAACCCCATTTGTGGCAGGTGTTCTATGCATATTGTCCCATTTAGCAACATAACCAATCTGAAATAAGGTAATAGTCTCCCCACTTTACACATGAGCCAGTCCAGGCAGACTTCATTTAAATACTTTCCGTAAATTATAGCCAAGTAAACACTAGAGAAAACCCTTGAAACCAGTTCCATTTTTTCTCCAGTGCTTAGGCTCTTTCCATCACATCACTCAATTCAACATAAAGAATTTAATATATAATTGCTCAGAAAGAGTCTCATGAAAAGGACAATATTTAACCAAAGGGAAAGAATCTTTCAGAATGGAAGCTGAGTCTTTATGACAGCAGTTTGTTTGGGAGAGCTGCTTGGACTGTCAGAGACTTTGAAGCACTTTTCATGCAAATCACCTGTCGTTTGTCTCCTTTTACGCTCCATCAGTTCTCAAAAAGTGTGCCCTTGAAACTCCTTTAAACCCTTTACATTAATAGAGGATCCCAAAGATGTTTTGTTAGTATGAATTATATGTACTGTGTTGGAAATTAAAACTGAAAATTTAAAAAATATTTATTTAATAATGCATTTTAAAATCACAATAATAAAACCATTACAAGTTAACGTGAATAACACTTCAATAACTATAACTATTCTCCAAATTATAAAGAAATTTAGTTAGAAGACAGGCACCATTTCACATGTTTGCAAATCTCTTAAGTGATAGTAGATAGCTGGATTTTTCCATCTGTTTCATTATTCTGCCTGTTGAATGTGTTGTTTTTGTTGTATATAGATTAAATCCCTGCCCCCAGAGATATATAATTGGAATACAAGAAGTATTTCAATAGCTAATTCATGTATTTATGGATAATCTTCTTTGATGCTAAGAAGTCTTTTGACCATTCAACAAATGGTCTCTAAAAAGATTTGTTCTGTTGTGGAAACTGAAACCATATCAATGCATTTTTCATACTCTTTTACATGAAAACTGCTGGGCCTTGATTGTGTGACATCATGCATTGGTCATTTGTAAAATATTGGCTCACTGATTTATGAAGATCTTCCAAATGGTGAAATGTTTCATTATACAATTTCAAAAAGATCACGTGTTAATATGAACACTGATTTCATCAGAAAAGTCTTTGAGTGTTGAGAAAGTCTCAAGTTCACGGTACCATATCCAAATTATCCAGGATTTTAATTTTCACATGAAAGCTCTAATTTTCTCATTGGCCACAAACACTGTCAGTTTCCTTTCTTGAAGTGACAGGCTCATTTCATTCAGTTTCAAGGAAGTGTCTATCAAACACCCAAGTCTGAATATCTGTACTTTCATCTCTGAGTCATTCTCCAAGTAAAACTGATGTCACATGGGAGATATGTCCAATCGAGCTTGCAACTCACTTGCACAGATCGTTTCCCCGAGACACCCAGTGCTTTGTGGAACAGCGGAAGTGCTTTATGTGCACTTCCCATTTTTCATTCCAAAAGAATGAAAAAACATACTCAGAGATAAAGACTTAATAACATTAATGTTTTGTCCTGCTTCAGCAGGGACCTTCTTAGCTGCAGCTGGCTTTTCTTCCTCTCTGAGTGTGTGGTGGTGGAGGACACCGTGACCACAGTTTGCTGTCACTGTCTTGATTTTTTTCTACCATTGCTTTTGAATTTTAGTGAACAGTTATAAAAACACTGTGACGGGTGCTCAATGTCTGCTTTTTAATGAATGAATGAATACAAAATATGTTTGTGGGGACCTCTTGCAGAGTTGCTATGGGACATCAAGAAAAAAAATTGTAAATAGCAAAAAATACACACATTAAAAATACTTGAAAGTTGTCGTGTCTAGTCCATTCTAATCTCTTTCAGTAAAATTCAGGAAATATCTGGAATCAAAATGCCTTTTATTTTTAATGTGTTCCCTTACTCACTCCCTCTTTCTGCACTTGCCTGTGCAGGTCCTACTAATTGATTAAGTCAAAGGGGTGTGATCAGCAAGAATGACGAGCCACCTGTGGGGTTAAGGTTAGGTGGTGTCATCAAGGAAAGACTTAAACTGAGGTGACCGAGGCAGATTTGTTTTTTTTGGCATTTGATGTGGAAAATCATGGAGAAATGGTAATATGATCCAGCCTCTGTTTCATGGTGCTTACTCAGGTGGTGGTGTGTTTGATGGATTAGAGAACATTAAATATATTCCATACATAAAAGGATGAAGGTCTGAGTAAATGAAAAAAAAAAGATATTTTAACTTAGAAAATGATTATGTTGACCACTGAAAACAGAAATACTGCTGTAATACTTTTCCTAGCAGACATAATGAGGAGTGCCTTTAGGGTATTGGACTTACCGGGCTGCTCTACTCACATCTGACAGAGCTCTGATGGTTCCTTTTTGGTACAGAAGTAAAAGAAACACAAGTAACAGTTACTGGTCACAGAGAACAGATTCACCCAGAGGACAGGTGTCTTTTCAGCAAATACCTCGGTTTATTTACTAGCCAGTGAGCAGCGCATCCCTTCCCATTCTCAGCTCCTGCACAAGGGCCTGTCCTTTCAGGATGTGCGTTTTGTGCTGTGGGCCCCCGATTCGATTCCTGTTTGTTGGTAGCCTGGTGCTGTCTGCACCCAGAGCTCTCCTGATTAGCACAACACTCACAGCAGGGCTGCAGCCTCGGCTCTGTGGGGTTCAGAATCATCGCAGCAGCTATTTTTAAAATGCTGTAATTAAACATAGTCTTGCAGTAGGACTGCTGATTGTCCCAGTGCTGTTCGCTTTTAGACATTCATCAATTCGCTGTTTAGATTACATGCATAGTACACTCACGATTATGATATTTAAAATATCTAGTGTTTATTACTTGGCACGCAGCAGGCACTGGGCTACACACTTTAAAGCCACTGTCTTATAAAACTTGGATGTTCACATAAACCCCAGGAGGTTGCAGATGAGAAAAATTGATATGTAGAGCTTAGGTGATTTACCTGAGGAAGTGATGGAGCTGGAACCACACTCAATCTTAAATCCAACAACCATGTGCATTCTTCTTGAGAAGACGTTTCTGCTGTTTATAACTAAGCATGTGAGTAAAATGCAGATGAGGTAAGGTGTACATCTCAAGAACACAGTGTACATATTTTCACACAATTTTATTTTCAATAAAGTTAAACAATTACACTTACATGTACTCAGTGGGTTAAATTAGTATCATTCATAGAGAAAAGAGATTATTTAGACAGTTCCTGAGGACTTGCTATGTATTAGAAGTAACTTTCACCTCTCAGGGCAGAGCCAGGGTTTGAACTCAGATGTTTCGACACCAAGTCTCTGTTGTGAAAATGTTATTAGTGTAAGCCACTTTAAGAACTGATTTTATTCTAGTGAACCTGGAGAATGAGTGCATTTCTTGTTTTACCTTGAACGTGTCAGAAGAGAAGAACAGGACAAGGGTTTTGTGTCACATGAAGTATTTGATAGTAAAATATGAGTCTCTTCTTTTGCTTAGTGTAGAGAATGAGAACCCACACCTTTGGGTGATTCCTCACCTCCGGCCTAAATTGTTTTCTTTTCTCTGTTTTTGGAAAAACAAAAGAATTTTTTTCTGATAATCCCGAGAATAATTCTGAAAGTCCTTAGAAATGAAAATTAAAATGAGGTTAAGGGCCTCACGCCCACCTGAGTTTTCTTGTTTTTATATCAACTCTCACCTCTGCAAACCTGTGACATTTCCTGTGTCTCTCCTGTGCAGTGGAACTAACACACTGCCCCACACACAGTTTGCTCCCGAGGACAGGGCCTTTGTGTTTACTCCTGCTCATACCGCAGCTCCCGACAGCTAGAATGGTACCTGGAAACTCGTTTTCCTATGTTTTCCCAACTGGACAACGTTCTCTTGGTGGTATAAAGATGGAAGGCAGGAATTAGTAAGGCTAGAAAATGATAAACCACAAAATAAAAAGACATTTGTTCAAGACCATCAATTTTACTCAAAAAATTGGGAAAATAATTATTTTTATTGTAAAGAGGGATCACATTATTGAAAAATAGGATGCAAAATGTACGACATGAGGATTTAGTGAACTAGAACAGACTTCACAACACAAGGACTTAAGGACACTGACAGGAACATCCGGCTTCCTGACATTTATGCTTTTGTGAGATCCGCAGCCGTATGGTCAGGAGACAGCACAGAAAGATCCCACTCCATGGAAAAGGAAGACTGGCCGTGTGCTCAGCCTTCCATGTCATCAAGTCCTTGAGAAATCAGCATAATAGGTAGTCTCCATGGACACTTAACACTAATTTTATTAGATGGGAACTTTGAGTATTAAAGAGACCCTAAAAGAAATTGTTATGTTCAGGCCACTTGCTATTCATCCTTACATAAACTAAAATACCAGTGTATTGAACTACAGTGTGGTAACATTTTAAAAAGTTACCTCTAAAATTAATGTTTTAATTGTGGAATTCATACTCTTTATGGTAGGATTGAAAACTATTGTGACACCACTTCTGGTAGTATCAGCTTTCTATTACTGTATAACAAATTACCACAAGTTTAGCAGTTTAAAATGACATCCATCTGAGGTATCAGCGCAGTTTCACAAAGCCCAGAGTTTTCCAATGGGAAAGCCACCGGAAGGTCCCAAGTCGTCTTAAGGTCAGGGCATAGCACATTGTAGGGACGTTTACGGGCTTGTCCAGCTGGCCTTTGCAGTGTGTGCAAATGACCCATGTTCTTTGAGTGAGAAGTTAGCAGCTCAGTCAATGGTCACTATACGTCTGGAATAATCCCAGAAGCCCTCTGAAGTACAGAAAATGTTTCCATCCAATTACTGTTGAGGAAAACTAAATTCAGATTAAGGAACTCACTGGGTGCCTGATGATGCGTCATCACTCACAGTGAGGAAAGAGGCCTCAAATTGAATGTTTGATTTTGCTTAAGCTAGGCTTTTCATCTTGTTCACCAGAGAACATAAACATCATTGCTAAATATTACAAATAAGCAAATGAAGTACACTGAGATCTTCAGGAAGAAAGCAAAGAGTGAGAAATAGAATTCTCTTCTCATTGGCTAAAATTATGCAAGTTGTGGTGCCATTACAGAACGTGGTCTTTGTTGGACGCCTCCTTCTTCTCTAAAAGGAACAAACTGGTTCAGGAATTGGAGAAAATGCTGCCTGTCATACAAAGGATGCAGCCACAGCTCTAAATTTCCAAGAAAGTAACCAGCAAAACGTGGGGTGGTCGACTGACAGAGGCCTCCTCCCAGGCCTGCTCACGGTCCCACTCCTTTGGACGCTGATTTTATCCCACATGTCACTTCTGTTGTTAACAGTGCCCTCAATAACAAGTCGGTTAGAGAAGTACGTTATGTACAGTTGTGCTTCGTATACTCAATACATTACTTATACTTCTTTTCAGATAAATTATTTGCATTTTGCTACACTCTTCATCTCCAGTAGAAATACTTGTGGACTCAGAGTATTCTCAGAAAACAAGGAGGCTCGTTCAGGGTACACAAGAGAGTTTAGACCATTCTCCACTTTGGACATCAGACAGAAATGTCCACTTAACTTGCTTTGATTAAAAGCCAGGTGTGTTTCTTTCAATATCTGGATCCTCCAGACCACGGCTGGGAGCTGGACAGCAAGGAGGGACTCTCCCCAGAGTCTCGGAGCAACATGATCCTACCAACACCTTGATTTCAGAGTTCTACCTTCCAGAATTGGGAAAGCATGAAATTCTGTTGTTTTAAACTACCCAATTTGTGGCAACTTGTTTTGGCAGCCCTGGGAAATTAATACATACGCTACGGAAGTTAGAAGGGATTTTAGCTTCAGAGTCTTTACACAGAGTACTCAAGAAGATATCATGAAAGAAAAGGAAAAAAGGCAAACTAGATCATGAAAAATAGAAAAACTGCACAGCTTCATTCCTCAAACTTTGTAATTAAGCCAGGTGGAAAATTTTTGAAGCAATCTGCTGCCTCCGAACGTTCCCTTCTCCTCCCCCATCAGGTCAGGGAAATCCTCAGAAAAAGAATATTTTAAATATAGTGCAAGTCTTACTTGGTCTCCTTTGGAAGAAGCATCTAAAGACTTCAAAACAGAGACTGATTGAAGATGGAGACATCTATTATATTAACTCAAATGACTGCCCTTCTAAAGAAAAATAGCCTTGGTGTGGGAGTTGTAGAAATTCAGTAAAATATTCAAACATCGTTGAGAGAATCAGTGACATTTTAACAAGTTGTATTTCTCACTTAAGAAGTAGAAAATACACATTTTATTTTGAAGAATATCTGGACTAAAGCTGGTCTTTGAAGGGATGATATCCTGTTTGTCCTTAAAGTGCTCACACTGACAACTGTTGCTAAACATAATTTACTGTTTAAGTAGTCAACTGCCCCTCTTGAACTAAAGGCTAGTATATGAATGGAAAAAAAAGTGCGACAATTCCACGTTCTGTCTCCAAAGGCGTCGGACAGAGTGTTTTACATTAGGTGCTAATTCGTTCCATTTAAAGTGAATTAAATATGGTTATTACTAAAAAACAAAACGGTGCTGGGCGCATTCATTATCTAAGCCACTCCCGAAACCAATGCACAGTTGCTGCTATCGTGTGTTAGATTTCTAGTCACCCCCCAAACATAGGCCCAGTTCTTCCAGCAGAAAGTTTTTTCTGGGAGGGAAGTGCTGCCCCGTGAGCACTTCTCCATTCTAGTGTCTTCATTTATTATTTAGTAAGTGTAAAATTTAGCAGGACAACCTGAGCCAAAACATTCAATTCATTTACATGAAAGTGGCTCCTTTATAACTTTATTCCTTCTCAGAAAATTACAGGAAGCAAAAATAAATAAATCCCTTAGAAATGAAGTAGCTGACACATCACATTCTTTAAAGCTGTGAAACCTTCAAAGTAGATGACTTACGATTTTTCATTCTCAACAATGCTTTTTGCCAGAACGCTGCTCCATTTGGAAAGGAAGCTTAACAGAGCAGACACTCGTGTTTAACAGCGGCGTACTACTAATTCATTTCAAAATCAGTTCAGATTTGCTAGCAAGAGGGGAGTACAAGAAGACAATTTTCAAGTCGTCTTTTTTCCTAAAATCGTCCATTTTTTATTTAAGTCCAAAAGGTCATACAAAATCACAGTAATTCCCAAAGGGTCTCTAAATATGAAAGCTAGCATAGTGTAATAAAAATATAAATGCTTTGCCACAAGCCTTCATCACTTTCAAACACAGCACTCTGCATTCTCATCCAAATTGATACAATAGGTAAACCAAAGCAAGTAAAAAAGTTGTTTAATGTATGTAATTACCCCTCATTTTAATCAGCGGTTCTTAATATGTAGTTTAAAAGGAGAAACAGAGGGGCATGATTGAAACCACACGATTGGTTAACACACAGCCACTGGAATACTATGGGTGCCGGACGACTGATAGGCTTTTCTAAATCACAGACTATGACTAATACGATAAATTATGCTAGTAGTAATGCTGAAAATGGCTTTATTGACCTTAGGGAAAAGCATTTAACGACAGTGTGGGCAAGTAGGCTGCTCTAAGATCAATTCCAGAGGAAGCACGTCAGCAGCAAAGTTGTTGGGGAATATCCTTATCTGTGAATGCAGTCTATTTCCAAACCACATAGACTTACTTACACCTTAGGAGATTCAAGATGTTGAGCTGGCAAAAACAAATGTTTGCCTTACAAATGCAGAAATGGAGTCAAAATCACCAAAATGACAGGCATATGTAGATGTGGGAAATTAAGAGTTCCAGAATAAATTTAATTTTAAATTAAATGAATGATTCTACTTTGGCAAAGATGGAGTAACAGGGGCCAGACGTATTCTTCTTTATGAAACAATTTAAGAACTGAAGAGAATATATGAACACTGGACATCAGGAAATAAAGGAAAGTGGTCCCTGAAAAAAGGGAGACAAATAAGGTGAGCCCTATGGTTGCCCCAGTTTTCTTCATGGTGTGAGTCTGTGAGGCAGAGCAATGAAGAGCCCAGAGCAGAGAGCAGTCCACGGAGAGAGTCTGGACGTCTGGGGGGACCCTCCCAGGAATCTCCAGCTGAGTACTGATGAGCTCATTCATGTATGAAAACTATGCAAAAGGAAGAGAGGAAACAATCCTTAGAGCGGGGCCAGGAATAGTGCATGTCCCACCAGTGAGAGTGGGAAACTTTATGGACATCAGACTGCGTTTTCAAAAGGTATTGCAGAGCAAGATTACACTGGACTAAGGCTGCCTAAGAGAATTCAGAATAAGATCTCTAGCGGATCCAACTCTTTCCATGTAACCCACCTACATTCTAGAACAAATGTCAAGAGTATTATAGGAATAAAATAATACCTAGGACCCAGTAAGGTAAAATTCACAATGCCTGTCATCCAATAAAAAAATACTGGGCATGCAGAGGAGCAGGCAGATATGACCCATGTTGGGGGGAGCAATTTATCAACAGAAATAGACACAGAAACGACACTGATGATGGGCTAGGACATGAAAACAACACACAACTGCAGTTGTGCTCCACACTCTCAAGAAGATGCAGGAGAGGTTGAGAATGCTAACTAGAGACCCAGGAATTATAAAAAAAAATAAACCAAACTGATGATCTGGAGATTGAAACTATGAGTGCGATATTACTCTGAAACAAAACTAAGGAAATAAAACTACTAACCAGTATCCCTCATTGACATAGATGTAAGACTTCTTAATGGAATTTTAGCAAATTGAATCCAAAATAATACAAAAGAGATAATACCTCATGATCAAGTAGGGTTTATTCCAGGAATTCAATTTGGTTGGACATTTGAATAAATCGATCTATGCAACTCACATATTGCATACTTACATATTAACAGATGTACACTATGCAACTTACATATTAACAGATGTAAAAGAAAATCCATAGATAGGATCATCTCGATAGACGTAAAATTCAATACTCATTCCTGATAAAACTTCTCAGCAAATAGCAATAAGAAGGAATTTCTTCACACTAATAAGGAAATCTGTGAAATGTCTAGAGTTAATATCACACTTACTGGTGAAAGACTGATTCCCTAAGAATAGAAGCAAGAGCAGGATTCTGCCTGCCCCCACTCCACACACTTCTGTTCAACATTATGTGGTGGTCATGGCAGTAGATGAGGAAGAAAAAGAAAAAGCAGCCAGATTGGAAATAAAGAGGTGAAATGATCTTCCTTCATAAATAACATTAGGACCATCTACATAGAAATCCTATTAAATATACAACAAAAAATCTGGAGGGACTAATGAATGAGTTTAGTGAGGTTGCAGGACATAATATATAAAAACCAATTATACTTAGAAGCTAAAACTACAAAACTTAGGGAAAAACAAAGGACAAAAGCTTCACGACATTAGATTTGGCAATGATTTCTTAGAGGTGATTCTAAAGACACACACACAAAAGAAAAAAAAATAGACAAATTGGGCTTCATAAAAATTGAAACCTTTTGTTCATCAGGGCATACTATCAATAGAGTGAAAAGGCAACCCACTACATGGGAGAAATATTTGAAAATCATAGATCTGATAAGGGATTGATATCAAGAATACATAGAGAACTCCCAAAACTCAACAACCAAGAACCAAACAACCTCATTCAAAAATGGACTAAGGACTTGAATAGACATTTCTTCAAAGAAGACATATAAATGGCCAATAAGCACATGGACTACATCACTCAACATCACTAATCAGTAGGGAAATGCATTTCAGAACTGCGGTGAAGTATCACTGCAGACCCATTCGCCTGGCTACTATCAAAACACCCAGAGAGTTACAACTGTTGGTGAGGATGTGGAGAAGTGGAACTCTTGTGCACTGTTGGTGTGGATGTAAAATGGTACAGCCTCTGTGGAAACAGTAGGACAGTTCTCCAACAATTTAAAAACAGGAATTATTAAAAAAAAAATAAACTGAACTGATATTCTAGACTATAAAAATAGAATTGCCATACAGTCTAGCAATTCAACTTCTGGATATATATGCAACATCAGGAAGCAGGTCTGGAAGAGATAGCTGCACCCCCATGTTCATAGCAGCATTATTCACAATAGCTAAAACATGGAAGCAACCCAAGTGTCCCGCACAGATAAATGGATAAACAAATGTGGTCTATAGACTACAGTGGAATATTACTCAGCTATAAAAGGGAAAAAAAGCCTGACACAGGCTATAACATGGATGAACTTGCAGGACATTATGCCAAGTGAAATAAGTCAGTCACAAAAAGACAAACACTGTTTGAATCTATATATATGAGGTACTTAAATTCATCAAAATCATAGAGAAAGAAACTAGAATGGAATTTGCCAGGAGCTGTGGGAGGGAGCAGTGGAGAGTTGTTTAATAAGCACAGAGGTTCAGTTTTACAAGACCCAAAGAGCTATGCACATGGCTGGTGGAGATGGTTGCATCATAGTATGAGTGTACTTGATTACCATTGAGCTGTAGGTTAGAAATGGTTAGGATGGGAAATTTTATGTTATGTTTATTATACCACAACAAAAAATTGGGGAAAAAATGTACCTCTGTATACTAGGAATGAACATTCAAAAATTGAAAAAACAAAAACAAAAAACAAAGAAACAAACAAACAAACAAACAAACATTGCAGAAGAATAAAAAATATGAAATACTTAGAGACAGACCTAATAAAATATATGTAAGTCCTGTACACTGGAACAAAACTTTACTGAAACAAATTAAAGAAGACTTAAACAAATGGAGAGATGTACTATGTTCCAAGATTGGAAGATTCAATATTATGAAGATAGCAATCTCCACAAATTCATCTATAGAAATTCATGTATTCTCAATCAAAAGCCCTGCAGGCTTGTTTTTTGTTTTTTTGTTTGTTTATTTGTTTGTTTTTTTTTTTGGTCTTGTTTTGTTTTTTCTTTTGTAGAAACTGACAAGCTGATTCTAAAATTTATGTGAAATTGCAAAGACCTGTAGTACCCAAAACAACTTTGAAAAAAGGGCAAAAAAATGAAGGACTTATACTACCTGACCTCAAAAATTATTATACAGCTACAGTAATCAAGAAAGTGTGGTTTTGGCATCAAGATAGGTTAATAGACTCATGAATCAGATGGCAGAGTCCAAAGAGAGACCCACACGTATATAGCCAATTGAATTTTGACAAAGATACAAGGGCAATTCAGGGGAAAGGATAGTCTTTCAACAGATGGTATTGTAGCAATTGGATATTCATATGGGGAAGAAAAAAAATAAAATTAGTCAAGGATTAACCAGAAATGTGTCACAGGTCTAAATGTAAACTTTAAAGTGTAAATTTCTAGACTATAACAAAGGAGAAAAATCTTTGTTTCCTTGGGTTAAGTAAAGATTTCTTAGATATGAGTTAAAAAAACTGATCCCCCCCCAAAAAAAAAAATCAAAAACTGATGTTAGACTTCAGCAAAATTCAGAACTTATGCTTTTTGAAAGGTACTATTAAGACGGCACATGAGCACATGAAAGATGGTCAACATCGGTCATCATTATAGAAATGAGAATTGAGACCACAATGAGATTCCACTATAAGCTTGTAAGAAGGTATAAGGTTAAAAAGACTGACCATCCACATGGTGTCAGGACTGGGGTAAGGCAGGAAGTAGGGGTAGGAGTGTGGGAGGGTAAGACCACAAAGACAGCAGGTCTCGGGGGACCCATGGCTTATAGTTGCCATGGGCACACTAGAGCTGAGAAGAAAGCTGCAGTCACAAAGTGGGATGCTTACAGTGGAGATTATTGAGGGGCTGTGATTATTGGTAACGACAAGGTGTCTGGCGCAGACTCAGAGGTGAATGGCTAGGGCAGGCTGAGCACAGCAGTTTAAAACATGAGAAGCTAAAATTCTAAGGTTATTTCTATGTGTATGGAAATCAATAGTAATTAGGGCTAGAATAGCACTGAAGGTAGTGATAGGGAGTCAGAACCTGGAAACATGGAGACCTGAGGAGGGGAGACCCACAAGCTGCTGACGGTAGGAGGCAGGTAATTACAACACTTAGGTGTGTGTGAGTGTGAGTGTGTGAGTGTGTGAGTGTGTGTGTGTGTGTGTGAGTGTGTGTGTGTGTGTGTGTGTGTGTGTGTGTCTGTCTAAGGAAAGCAAGAGGTGCTGGGGCTAAAGTAGAGAATATTACCAACAAAAAAGTGTCCTTATTAATTTACATTCAAATATGATTGAAAAGCCAATATACAAACAAAGGGATGTTAATAAATAGCCATTTTAATTTACACATCAAAACTGTATTACCTTATGGGTTTAAGACACAAGGTCAATATGTAATTTATCCCCAAATCTTGAGAAATAATTGATGGAAACTGAAGTTATGGAAATGCTACACAGGCAGCATGGACTTTCACATAATAATCCATTTGGGGATTGTCATATACTTTATTAATTCATGTCAAGAAAGCTGGACCCAAATCTACTTTCAGTGTACTAAACAACTAGCTTCCCAGTTATTACAATTGGAAGAATATTTCTCATCAGCAATGACTGGCTAGAACCTGAACCCTCTACAATAATAGGTATTATAAGATTGAGAGCCAAGGGTGTGCTCAGCTAGCATGTTAGAGGACTACAGAGAAAATCCTAGAAGTGGCATTCTTCTGGGGAAGACAAACACTGTCTGAACATACATTTGCTCATACTGCTTGGAGAGGTCATTCTGTCCTAATAGAAGATCTCCTAAGCTCCAGCTGAGGTCCCATCTTCTCTGAGAAGCAGCCTTCCTTTCCTGGCTGCCCCACCCTCTGTTCTCTATATGAATACCTGGGCCATTTATTGACTGTATTGTTTTTTGGAACCCTACTGTATCATAGCTCATATTAGTATAGAAACCAGTACTTAATACTAATAGTGGTACTTACTGAGCACTTACTATATGCCAGGCCTTGCCCTAACCGTTTTACATTATTCAATATTTAATTCTTATAATAATCTTCCTATTATTATTATTACCATTATTTCTAATTTACAGAAGAAAATAATTTAAAAGAAAAAACTGACTTAGTCAAAATTGTTCATGATTGGGATTCTAATATATAAGAATAATTTTTAAAATGAAGATGTGAAGAATTTGCAAATATATAGTATGAAGGAAACTTTCACCCCTACTGAGGGGAATGCAAATTGGCACCATCATTTTAGAAAACAGTTGGGCATTCTCCAGAAATGTCAAAGATTCTGTCTTGACTGAGCTATTCTACTCTTGGAATGTACTCTAGAAAGACTCTTGACCTTGCACAGCCAGATAAACATTGAAGAATATTTATTCCAGCAAGGTTAATACTGAACAAAAGAAGAAGACAACTCAATAGTACAAAAACTGTGGAATATTCATGTAACGGACCACTACACAGCAATGATGACTGAACAGGAAGCAACGTGGCTGAATATTACAAACATAATACTGAAGGAAAGAATTAAGAGGTGAAAGAATACATACAGTATAATTCCATTTGCCTAACGGCCAAAACCAGGCAAAAGTAAGGCATGCTTATGTAGGAAGTGAGCAGAAGGGAAGCTCAGGTGCGTGAGATAGATGCTGGGTGGAGTGTCCTCTGGCTCCAGTCACGCTCTGCACCTTGACCTGGTCATTAGAGTGCTCCCATTATGTACATTTCCATGGCATGACATTGTACAAATAAGACGTGGTGCCCAGAATACACCCCCATCTGGAATATGGTGCAATGCCATATACTTGTCAACATCTGGCTGATTTAATTAAAGACAAGACAAACTGATGGTGATCAGTGGTTAACTGCCAAGGAAAAGTTGATTGTGAAATAAAAGCTACAATCTTAGAATCTTCGAGGGGAAAGGGATCTTTAAACTTTCTAGTTGAAGTCTCTACTTAATTATGAATCCCTCTACCTGGACAGCCATCATGTAACCCAGATGGGAAAATGACAAAACATTAGGTAAGCCAATCTCCATTATGGAACAGGCCTAAGATTTAGAAGATACAATTCCTTATCTTAAATTAATTATTTCTCTGTAATTTCTCCACATCGATAGAAATTCTTCTTAAGGTATAGGGCGGAAAAGCTGTTACTACAATGAATTTTTACCTATAGATTATTTATTCTCTTGCCTCAAATTTGGACAAGAGGAGAGTTTAAAGTGTGGAATACTGTATTGCAAAAGACTGAAATCAGATTATGATTCCATACTTTTAATAGAGATAAATTAAATATATATTTTTTACTAACACTGTGTTATAGACTCAATACTCACTGCCAAATTCTCATGTTGAAACCCTCATTCTCAATGTGATCCTGTTGGGATTTGGGGCCTATGGGAAATCGTTCTGTCAAGAAAGTGGAGCCCTTGTGAATGGGTTCAGTGCCTTTATAGAAGACACCCCAGAGATATTTGTCACTGTCTTTGTCTCTGTCTGGCTTTCTGCCTCTCTGTATCTCTGTCTATCTCTGTCACTCTCCTCCCTGTGAGGACATAGTGAGGTCACAGTCTGCAAATCAGATAGAGTCCTCAGTAGGAACCAAATGTGCCTACACCTTGCTCTTGGACGTCTCAGACTCTAAGACTGGAAGAAATAAATGTTTGATATTTAATCCACCCAGTATATGGTATTTTGTTACCGCAGCCTGAGCTAAGGCAGTCTGAACAGCATAATGTTCAAATGAATACACAGCTGGTGTCAAAGATTTTAAGCACTTGATTTATAATTCATTGTATAAAATGACTCAAACTTGCGCTTCCCATTCTGTGGTGCTATGAAAGCAAAGTAATATAACAAAGCAAGAGAAAAGGACAAAGAGAAACACACAAGCCTTGGTTGCATCTTTTGATCTACCTTTAGAATCTGTGTTTTTTGTTTGTTCTCTTTTGTTCTATTTTACCTGGCTTGGGTGGTATATAAAATCATCTCTGGATCTCCATATAAAGATAAACTCAAAACCCATTACTAGAATGGACATGGACACCCATTAAATTATTACTGAGCAACAGATGGATACTCAATAATCTCTGTTGTATGTGAAGAAGTGTTTCTCTTTTGAAAACTCTGGTTGCTTCATGCATTGACTTCATAGAGAAAAACAATCCATTCATTCCCACATGCACGCATTTCCTAAGGCTGCTATAACAAATTATCACTGGGTGCCTTAAACCAGGAGACATCGATTCTCTCACAGTTCCGGAAGCCAGAATCCAAAATCAAGGCCCAATAGGCTTCGTTCCCTCTTAAGGGTTCAGAGAAAGAATCTGATCCTAGCCCTTGTCCTGGCTTCTGGTCATTGCTGGCCATCCTGGCATCTCCTGGTTTGTACATGCATGGTTGTAACCTCCACCTCTGTCTTCACATTGCCTCCCTATGTCTCCTCTGTGCATACACAGAGAGAGTCCATATATTTTAGTTTATGGCTTTAAATTCTGGCTTTATTTATACAATAGAATCAATGTCATACAAAACCTTATTTATAAGTCTGAAGTACAGATGTCTCTTATACAACAGGACATCCAACTCTAGCAAAGGTCTGTAAGAAGAAGGGTTTTCTTCCTACTGGGCTGGATGGAAGAGTGACTGTGACATCAAAATCTCCCCACCTCTTTTTAAGTCTGTTTCTCTCTACTGGTGTGTTAATTAGCAAAGGTTTCTGTGTTGTTCAATGCTGTACCCTCAGTAGTGCTGACATGGAATTGCAGCCTCACCCCTGTGTTTTAATGAATGTCTGGATGAACACCTAATGGGTCCTGTCCCTCCAATAGGGGTAGAGAGAAGAGTCGAGGCAGGTTCCCCAATAGCTTGTGGAGCTTCATGCACACCTGTGAGAGAGGGTGTGGCTGGGAGTCAGAGTGTTGGGGGTGGAGGGGCTTCTTCGAAGGTGCTGCTAAATTGCCTAGAGAGTTCTCAGCAAAGATCCCAAATCTCCAAAGTTGCAGTAACTTGTTAGAATACCTCTTCCCATTCTAAACAATTATTCACTTTCGTACCAATTTTTTGTATTCACGACTTTGCTCTTCTTTTTAAAGAGGATTCTAAGAACTGTATAAATTTTAGGCTCCTCAAAACCTGGCTCAGCCCCAAATGAGAGGTAAGTAATATTTTTCTGGAGAACTCTGTTCCTCTTGTTATTGCTTCCCCACTTTTTACTTTCCAGACTTCATGTCTTTCTCCTTTCCTGCCTTCTCCCCATCTCACAGTGCTGCCTGGATGCCCAGTAACTTAGGTCTTCAACACCGTGTGCAGCAATCTGAGTAGGAACGTCTCTTACTGACAATAAATGACTCAATCTGGTGAGTATTTATCTCCCTCCCAGCTCTACAAAACCATGCACATTTTCGGGAGTCTCTCCCTTGGTGTTGTTGTGGCCTCCAGGTCCCAAGTCCCACTCTGAATAGAAGCCTAGAGGTGGCTCTTCTCCTCCCTCTCAGTTACTAGGGTATGAGTATATGGCCTATGGGTGCCAATCTCAGGCCTGAAACCAGGATTTTTTATTTTTATTTTTATTTATTTTAAAGAAGAGACACAAGGAGCCAGTGCCAGTTGAGAATTATTCTCAAGTGACTGCAATATGAGGGTCTATTATGGAGGAAGTTACCAGGGCCAATCTCTAGACCTAACAGACTACCTCTTGGGTGAGTTGATTTCCTCTGCTTCTTCACTCATTCTCCCAATCTCCTGTAATTTCTATTAACTACCTGTTATCCTTCTAACAAATTCCTTTTCTGCTTAAGTTAAAAGGATTCTCTTTCTTTTTCTTGCTTGCAAAAATTTGGCCAAAACCCTTCTTTGACACGCGAGAGAACATGTAGCCCAATCTCTCTCGCTCTGCAGCAGGAGAGGGCAAGGCTGCCGAGAGAGGCTGAGGAACTGCCCACTCGGCAGAGCTTAGCTTGGTACTGATGTTCCAGGGACTCCAAGTCAAGGTCACGCTGCCATTCAGACAAACCCAAGAATGAATCATCTCTAGAGTAAGTCAACTATTTTATAAAACAGAAGCCTGTTTATTGTGAATACTGTATGGAAAGCCTGGCTTCTCTGGCCATCTGCTCAAACACTCAAGGGCACTGGAGAGCCCTGCTGAGCACCGCTCACACTGGCAGTAACAATACAGAAATGCTTCCCAAACCTTCTCTCCACATGTCTTTACTCTTCTTCTTCCCATCCCCTGACTGTCCCCCACCTCCCAGGATTTGGGGGATGAAAACAGAGGAAGAGAGGATGAACTGTTTTCTCAATGATGGGAGGCAGATGGATTATCAGTCATACACACATCACCAAAGCAACCCACGAGGAACATGTGCAAGATGGTTTAAGGAGAGTACTGACTAAGGGGACACAACATCCTTGAACTCAGAATGGAGAAAGGAGAACAGAAGTTGGTAGCAGAGACAGTGGTCAAGTGTTTGGTGTAGCCACATAACAACTGGAAGGAAACAACACAGCAAAAATCTGGAGTGCCACCCCAACGATGCCAAGAGAAAAGTGTGCTCTAAGAAGGGAATGACCAACAGGGTCAACCCCGCTGGAAGGTCAGGAGTAGGAGGACAAAAACAGGGGGACAGATACGGAATCTGCTATGGATCACATGCTGTGTCCCCCCAAAATCCATATGCTGACTCCTAACCCTCAGTGTGGTGGTGTCAGGAGGCATGGCCTCGGGAGGTCATGAGGTCATGAGGGTGGAGCCCCGACAATGGGATCAGTGCCCTTATAAAGAGCCCCCTGAAAGCCCCATCATCCCCTCCAGGTGAGGACACAGTGGGAAGATACCTTCTATGAACCAGGAAGTGGGTTCTCACCAGACATTGAATCTGCTAGGGCCTCGATCTCAGACTCCCAGCCTTCAGAAACGTGAGAAACAAATGCCTGTTGTTTGTAAGCCCCCCAGACTATGGTATTCTGTTCTAGCAGCCCGCACAGACCAAGACAGACACCAAGATGGTCTGAGGATCTTATCAAGAAACTGTTGTTTGGCACAGAAACAGTAGAAGATTGGCGCGAGTTGGGTAGGCGATGGGAACGTGAAGGATAAGAAGGCATATGGCTGCTCCTTCTACGAAATCTACCACTGAAGAAGTGGTGGAGATGGTGGGGTTAAGCAAACAACACTCACGGCGAGAGAGTCTTCTTCCACGCAATGCCACTCACCTGTGAGGACAGCCAAGAGTCAACCCACTGTGTTCACACTTCAACATGGGGGGAGACAGGTTGGCAGTTCCTCAAAAGGATAAAAATAGAATTGCCACATGACTCAGCAATTATGGATGTGCATACAACCCATCTTGTGGATGTGCACCCACAAGAACTGAAAACAGGTGTTCCACTAAAGCCTACATGAACACGTATGTCAGCATTATTCACAGCAGTAAAACGTCTGCCTGTGGATGAAGGGACAAACAAGCGCAGGATCTGCATACAATGCAGTATACTTGAGCCATAAAAAGGAGAGAGGTTCTGATACCTGCTACGACATGGATGACCCTTGAAAACACTATGCTGAGTGAAAAAAGTGAGACACAAACAGTTACATATTCCATTTATATGAAATGTCCAAAATAGGCACATCCATAGAGACAGAAAGTTAGTGGCTGCCAGGGGCTGTGGGAAGGGTGCAGGGGGAGTGAATATTTAATTGGTGCAGGGTTTTCTTCCGGGTGGTGAAATGTTCTGAACTAGATAAAGGTGATGATTGCACAACAGTGGGAATGTACTAAATGTCACTGGTGTCTTACACTTTAAGAAGATTAAAATGGAGAATTTTATATATGAATTCTAATACTATGAAGAAACCAATCAGTTGCTTTTTAAAAATTATGTTGACCATTAAATCTTGAGATTACCTAGTGATGGACATGTTTTTTGGTCTAAATATTTCAAAACTATAGATTCTTAAACAGTCTCTAGAAAACCTTGTAACCTGAGAAACGTTAGTCTGATGAATTTCTAAATCATACACATGAGTTTCCAACTGATTTTTTTAAATCATTATATAGTTGGTAGTCTCTGAACTGGGAACAAGGGAATATTGAATATTTTAAATCATAATTCTAGAGACTTGTTCTGTGAGAATCAGAGTCTAAACCATTCTATTAAATGTGAAGCGGCCCGTGTGACTCTAAAGCAGGGGTGTCCAAACTGCTGCCCGCGGGCCAACTGCGGTCTGCAATCCATTGTTAATTGGCCCGCAGCAAATTCCAAAAATATATTTAGTTTACTTACATAAACCAGGTGAGGCAATACGTACTTCACCTCGAGTGAGTGGCCCGGCTGTTTGTGTATTTTACCGCATACGGCCCTTGGTGAAAAACGTTGAAAACAGTTTGGACAGCCTTGCTCTAAATATTGTATTTGTAAGGAGAGCACTGGCTTGTGCCCACGCTCACGATCGGCGGGATCTATCACGTATGACCCACCTGCGCTGAAGAAGGGTCTGAAACATGTGGGATACCCTCGTGAGCACACTGACCTCTCGTGATCACTTATGCTGTATAATCTCAGGGGTGTTCATTTCCTCTCCCCCAAATACACGCTCACAGCTAAAATCCGCTGTTAAAGACTGTTGGCAACTGCTAACGTCTTCCAGGATTCTCTAATAAGGGGTAACTTTTTCTGGAGAGGGTGGCACCTTATGGCCTGTAAGCACCATCTGCCTAACTCCCTGAGGGTGGGGGCTCAAGGGACTCTGCCCACTGCACGGTCCCTAACAGGAGTGGCCCCAATGCCCTCCCCTGACTCCCAGGGACATTGGGTGGCTTGAACATCGCCCTTGGACACTCCCACCCCAGGCAGGCCTGTGGTCTGACTTTCAGTGCTGGAGCCTGGAAAGGGTCTGCTTGGACAATGTCCCGCCTCCTATTTCTGACTGGTTTTCCCTCCTTTCCCTCATCTGGGAGAAAGAAAATCTTGAGTGCCGGTACACCTGAAGCCCCTTCCTTTGGCACAATGACATGTCCCTTCGGGTACCGGTGTGGGAGGAAGAGCTGAATCTCTGCAGAAGCTTGTCTGTCAACAAGTCACCCCAGGGAGCCCAGCTCAGCGCCAGCGGGGAGCGAGGAAGATACCACAGAGCGGGGCTGATGAAGGCTCCTCCCAGGGCTCGCCCACTCTCAGCCTGGCTGGTTCTGGGGAGAACATCCTCCAGGGCCTGGCTGAGGATGATGACTCACGTCAGCGGGTATTGTTAGGAATCCGGTAACTCACATTCAGCTCAGAGAGGCAGAGTCCAGTCCAAAGGAGCCCCGAGCCCTGACACACACGCTGTAATTATGCCCGGGTTTCTTGGTCTGCGAATGGCGTCATCTCCTTACGCAGAGGGAAACAGACGAAGACCGGTGCCACCACAAGGCGCTTGATGAGCCGCTGAAGCAATCAACGCCAGAACTGCATTACGTTCATCTTCGCAGCATCACACCTGCTATTCCAAGCTCGTCTTGTAATACTTGGTGAAATATTGCAAAGTCATTCCTGGGCATTTTAAGGATTAGTTTAAAATATCAGCACTGGTCTGAGAGGCAGGGTCTATAAAGTTAAAACACATTTTTACACAGATTGACACCAGAGGTGCTCATATATTCACACCTTGCCTTTCAGACCATAAGAATGGAACAAAATGGGACAACAGGTGCTTTCCTGGGGAAGGTGCTAACGCAACTTGGGACTCTTTTCCCTGACAGCTGGGGAGCTCCCAAACACCCCTGACTGTGTACATATATGCACTTGTAGGAATGTGTGGGTTTTGTGTGTTTCGTATTTGTGTGATTGTGTGTGTGTGGGTGTTTACTGCACTGACTAATGTGTGGGTATGTGTGTGTATGTATATACTGTGTGTATGTGTGTGTATTTGTACATGTGTTAGCAGGCGTGTGTATTTGTGTATCTCTATGTGTGTTTATGTGTATGTGTATGTTTGTGTGTGTGTATTTATCTGTGTGTGTTTGGTTGTGTATTTGTGTGTAGGTCTGTGTGGTATAGGTTTTCGTGTTTGGGTATGTATGTGTGTGTTTGAATGTATACTTGGTTGTGTGTATTGTGTGTAGCTGGGTGTGTGACAGTTACTAAATACCCGTTCCAGTTAAGTACACATTGGTCCACCCAGCATCCTGTGGATGAGTGAGTGAGTGGCTTGCAGAGTTTTCAAAGCTGAGAAATGGAATCTTTGTTTCAGTGTCAGGACAAGGAAATGCTGCTGTCTAGTGCTCGGGGAGTAATGGCTCAGTTCGGTGTGGGCTTATGATGGTGGTGAGAATTTCTCATCTTCCAGTAATGATCAAAGGCCAAACAAAACAAATAACATGCAGATGTCAAAAAAAAAAAAACCCACAAAAAAACAGAAAACCTTCAAACATTTTGGTTGACCTCCCGATCATAGGATCATACGTCTCTCACCCTTGCTGCTCTCCTCCTACATCTCCCCCTGAATCCAGGTGGCTTTCTGCCTGTGGGCAGAAGCTCTGCCCATCCTCCCCACTCGAATGAGTCTGCGCTGACTAATCCTCTCCCAGGTCGGAGGGTTTAGCACACTTCTCCAAGTGGAGCTGAGATGGCCCAGGGCTCTCCCAGTGGCATTTCACAGCCTTTTCCCTCTCCCACCATCAGTATTATTAAAACAGATGGTGCCTTTCCACTCCAGCAGGGAGCTACAACAACCAATTTTAGAGAGTAAATTGGAAAGTTGATGTTTCCTTTTAAATAAGCCAAGGATAACTGATCCAGTGCAGCCAAGAAAGAAAACCAGACCTCAGATTTCACCCTGAATTCCAACCACTCCAGCCCTTTACCAAAAAAGAAAGAAGAAAACACCACGTAGGATTCTGACACGGAAACTCTGACCGCATTCCTCCATGTTTCAGTGTGGGTGAAAAGCCGACATAGCACATTGGTGCTCTGATGGCACTTTTGGCCTGGCCACAAATGGGGAAGTATTAGATAATTCACGCAAAGTCTCATTTTGATGTAATTCCCAGTCACATTTCCAGACTCAAAATATCTGACTAACCTGGAAAAGCAGCTGAACCCTGGGGTCATAATTTTGTCCAAAATAGTCACTCTTTAAGAACTACTAAATATTAAAATGAATTGCCAAAACATCATTGTGCTGTTACAATCAAATGCTCCCCCTTCCATACAAATGGGATAAGAAAAAAAAACAAAAACAAACAAGTGTACTAATAAGTATTTGCCCTCTGATTTTCATAGGTGTAATGTCCAAACAGCCTATATACTTAACGTCACCACTGCCCGTCTCCGCACACCCCACTGACTGTCCACTGCTGCAAGGTTTCCAGGGATGTGTGGTGTCGCCCACCATCAGAACGTCCAGGGCTTCACGTCCGTGTTTTACCAGTCATTGTCACAGAGCTCATGATTACAGGGGAAAAAAAAAATACTGCCATGTTGCACAATTTTAACCTTACATCATACATTAAATGCAGTAATCAATGCGATACATTGTTTTTGTACAGGAATAACAACATTTGAAAGAAAATCTTTAACTATGCTTGTCAGTCGAGGGTACTCTGTGTCCAGAGTACCATAAAACACTGTTGTATTCCAACTCAATGATTCAGTACCTCTGGGCACCCACCCCTTCCATCACACAGTAATCAAGGTAACAACACACTTTTGTAGCTGGAACATTCTGTAAGGTTAAAATGATGCAATCTATGAATTACAAAGCCCCAGACTGTCACACAGAGATGGACTTCAGATTTTCTCACCATTGTCTCTGTAGTATCCATCACCGTGCCTCACAGAGTTCAGCTGCCCACGAAGCACTGAGGCACAAATGATGAGAACCACTATGGCTTTAAAAGTTATCCTCCCCTGTGCCCCAGGTATTTTTCTAGAGAAATGAGGAGAGAAAAACTAAAACCTGCCATTCAGGTTTTAAAGCTCACCCATAATTATGATACCTAGTCATCACAACTTTTAACATTTTGCAATATATCCTTCTAATCAAATTATCTTTTCACTTACCAAACAGATTATTCTGTTTCATAATTCACATTTCATAGTAGGATCAAGCTATATTACAAAAAAAAAAAAAAAAAAAAAATGAATGTGATCTTGGTAACATTTGCATTTTGTTAGAAAGATTAACACCTGGTTTGGGCCTTTGTTTCGATGGTGAGTCTTTGTTTTTATCCAGGAACCAGTCAGACAGGACCTTTACATTTCTAGGAAGTGCCTCTTGTTCTGTTACATGTCCCATCCTGATTCCATAGAAGTCTCATGTCTTGGTCAGCTCAGGCTGCTATAACAAAACACCACTGGTTGGGTGGTTCAACAACAGACATTTGTTTCCCACAATCTGGAGGCTGGAGTCCAAGCTCAAGGTGCTGGCTGATCTGGCTCCTGGTGAGGCCTCTTTCCTGGCTTATAAAGAGCCACCTTCTCACTATGTCCTCACATGGCACATTGAGAGAGCTCAGGTGTCTCTCCTCTTATAATGGCATTTTCCCATCATAGGACCTCTACGTCTAGGACCCTGTCTAACCCTAATAGCTTCCAACAGGTCACCTCCAAATACCATCCCACTGGGGATTAGGTTTCAACAGATGGGTTTTGAGGGCCACAGACATTCAGCCCACAGCACCTTAGCACGGTGGACCATAAAATACAAATGTGTTCATTGGCTCTGAATTCATTGAAAAGAGGAATCATCAACTCTCCACATCTAACACGAAACAGGGAGGCAAATACATAACAAAATAATTTCTACAGAAGAGCACAGTCTTTTAGACATAAACTTTGTGTTTAGTATGTTCCCTGACACTTAATTGATTCTCAACAAAGATATCTTTTTCTGAATCAGTAAATGAATAGTGCTGAATCTCAGTGAACCTAACAGGAGGTCATCTATAAAGTCCAATTAAGCTAATTAAATGATTTAACTTTGTGAATAGAGTTTAATGTTTTTTTGTTTTTGTACTAAAAAGTATCTGCCAAAAATTGACAATGTTGTTTTAGCATGATTGATATTGGACAATCCTTGCTGACAATAAGTGGCCATTAACTTCATTTACTTCTTGAAGTCAGTCCTTCTACAGATTCTAAGATTGTATCTTCAGCATAGAGGAAAATATTTATCTTCCCATTTCTTATGTTTATAAATGGTTTTGCTACAAGTTTGGTGACGTATTGAAAATGTGAGTAGGCTAAGAACATGACTGTCTGCACTCAAAAACATTATATTCTCCTTCAAAAGAGTTGAAGATGTGTGAATCACGGTTATTCAACAGTTCACTTATTTTCATCAGTACATTTTTAAAAGAAACAATCCCTAAGTTTTTATTATGTTTTTCCAAATGCCTGGTGATTCAGGATTGCTCATTTTAATAATTCTAAAAAAGGGCTTATGACAAAAAAAGAAAATCAATATTGAATTATGAATTGTGGCAGAAGGAACGTTAAGCTATAAATTTAATAAATTAAGAGTATTTTGTCCTTTCCACTAGCTAAGTTATTTGGCCCTGAAAGACTTATTGTGTCTTTCTAGACTTCATTTTTATGTGAAAATGAGAGTTTGTAGTATTATTATTTTAATTGTTAACATCCATGATTCTCAAACACTCAAGTTTGCTGTTAATTGTGCCAGGTGGTAAAGTCAAATGGTTGGGGAAGGTCTAAGAATGCTTCATATACAGTCAGGGCCAGTATTTCTAGTGCCAGAGACCAGCCATTTCCTCTTCTTCCTGTGACTATGGCAGGGCCATATTTCTCAGGCTTCCTTGTGGTCGTGTGACAAATTTACAACTGCTCAAAGGTGATCAGAAGTGAAGCACACTCCTTTTGTGCCCTTTATTTAGGAAACGACACTCTTCCTGCACAGTCCTCACTGTTCTCTTCCCCATAAGCTCCGTGATGCCCAGGAGCATGGCAGCGCTGAGCCTTGAAGTAGGTGGAGCCATAAGATGGAAGGCCCTGGGTCTCTGAATCACCACCTGGAGGAGAGCCACCTACCAACTAGGAACACCTGTTTCTGCACAGTCCCTGAGAAAGAAACAGACCTCTGTCACTTTGGAGCCCTCCATGTTTGTGTGCATGCTTGTCACAGCAGCTAGGAGTACCCTAGCTCTTGCACTCTGTTCCTAAAGAACTGTGTGGACTGGGTTTGTCACATTTAAAAATGATTTCAAATCAAGCATAGACACCTAGAAAGGAGACTTAGACAAGGATGTCCAACAAGTTGGCAATTTTAGCTTTATTGGAGTTCATGGTTGACCCTGAAAGGTTTGGCCTTTTTTACTACTTCCTCTTTTTCCTTTCTCTCTTCTAATCTTGTAAATGTGGCGGGGCTGTCATGCAGATACCATATAAATTATCTCTGAGCCTACATTTATATGTTGATTGTTCTACCAAGTTTAACACTTCCTGTTAGTTCATTATTCAGAGAGCTGTCTTCTGACCCATGTCTGAGAAAGCCTAGGAGATTTGATTTATACTCCCTATTTCAATGTCAGTGCACAGTCAAAGAAGAAAAAAAATATGTGAAGAAAGGGAGGTGCTTTGTTTGCTAGAAGACTGAGGCTGAGGGTGACTTAAATGATGCCCTACCCTTCACTCAGGGATCCTGTCTATGAGTGCTGCGCATGATACTAAACTTCTGCTAGTTTTCCTCTTGTTTATCTCTCTCTTGTCTGTCTAATTTATAGGTTCCAGCCAGAGAACCTGAGATGGCTAGAGGAAAAAGAAAAATTTCCCATCCTACAACATATTTGAGGAGGTATGCTATCTGCCTTTAAAACCAAGGAGACTTTCTAATTCGTGAGGTCATGGATGTATTTACTCAGCAGGTGGTCACTGTACACTCTGTGCCACGTGGCAGCCACTGCTCAGATCCTGGGATTTGAGTGCTGACCAAGACAGGTGGGGCTGGGTCTTCACAGAGCGCCAACTGAGACCCGGAGAGAAGGGCCTCTTACCGGAAGCCTATCCAAGATAACCGCAGTGTTTCCAGTAGCAATCTGGAGGGGACTTGGACATGGTTGGTGCAAATCTTGGCAGACACTGAGAGAGGTGTCGGTTCAGGCCAAGAGGACGGGATCAGACTCCATAGCACAAAGACCCTGCCTCCTGCCAGGCAAGACAGGACTGAGCTGAGAATCACTTTCTAACAGCCCGGCTTCCCCGTGGTTCCTGGCCCCACACCACCCTCCTGCCTTTCACAAAAGTTCTCAGACCCCGCTGCCTTTTCACTTCCTCCTCCAGTCTTTTCTCCTGCTGGTGATTTGGAGGGAGAACGTGTCTGGAAGAGAAAGAAAAACCCTTTTATAAAAGAATGATCAAATTCCACTCTGATGGCAAGATGTCCCTGGTTGCTGCCAAACTCCCTCTCGCAGACCACAGCAGCCCAGCAGGGGCACTCCCTGAGGAAGCATGAGCCAGATCCCCCGATGTCAGGTCTCTGTGTCCCTGCCGCAGCACTCTGCACTGTCACTCTCTAACACTGCCAGTGACAAAGGAAGACACTTCTACCAGAATCTCCTGCTGGTATTTCTAGGAGGAGGTGAGGGACCTGGGAAAGATGTGATGTCTAAAGGAGACACAGCCGATGGAGAAACATGAAAGATATGCTTCTAGTGTCTAGTAACTGAGGATTTCACCAGCACTGAATTGTATTTGTTAAACAGCCCATCAACCGTGTGATGTTTTTGTACTTACATCATGCCCTCCAAGGAAAATATTTAAGATTGGACAAATTTAGGAGCTGCTGTTGGAAACAAAAATAGCTAATCTATTAGGTAATGGTCGTAGATATTAATAGTAAGCACTGTGCTTTCGACATCTACTTCTATAAACAATCCCGTTTCCTTTGTGGCGATACCAAAAGCAACCTCTGTGTAATTCCCTTCCTAATTCTTTTTTCAATATTAGTTTTTACTTTAAAATCTCATTTACTTTATTATCTACATACTGACTCTTAATCACCAAATCTAGTCACAGAGATTTAAAAAAAAATGAGGAGAGGAATGGGACCTGTCCATGTGCTGACACACCTCTGGTCTGCGAACTGCTTATTATAAATAAGCCAACGTAGGGTACCCACTCTCCCAGCCGTCTTCCTTCTCTTCTTCCTCTTCGTTTTTGTTCCTGAGTAGTCACAGTCACACACAATTCATTCACAGAACATTTACTCTCGAAGTTCGAGTCATCACCAGCACCAGCCTGAGAAAATAATTTAGGACCTGGACAACATAACATTCCATTGCTGTCATTTCCTCCCATAGTTTCACTGGAAAGGACAGAAAATAACATAAACACCATGACTGACAAAGGTATGAGTTACAGGTTCTATGGACAACGTGAACCCATACTGTGTGTGTGTGTGTCTGTGTGTGTGTGCGCGCGCGCGCGCGTATGTGTGTGTGTGTGTGTGTGTGTGTGTGTGTATTTTCCCATCAGAACATGTTCCACCAAAGCAGTCTGTCTGATGGGAGTTCCAAAGGTTATTTGGAGTGGAACACGGAGCAAATAAAAGAAATCTGGGTCACCCTAAATGCTAAGCTCTCCAGGACAATGAAATATACTTGAAACTGGAAAGTAAATTTCAAATAGAAAACTGGTCTTTGACTGAGAACCAAAAGTGTATTTCCTGTGATCACAATGGACTTATAAGTTAAGTGCAGCCCCAGCTCACACTGGTAAATATGGCAATCCAAAAATATGGTCTGCCTGGTGACTGAGTCAGCTTTGCAGGGAGGATTAAACATGCAACAGCCAGTAAAACTGACCCCAACTCTTCTTTCTTTAGCCAGAAATAAGGTTGGGGATGAGCAGCTCTGTAGTGTGAGTGATCGGCTGACACATGTCTGCTCTCCCTCGTACTTGTGCTGGGCGCAGTGCAAGTGGTGCAGGAGTGAGGAAGGCAGACGAGATCTCTGCCCTCAGTGAGCTGGCTGCTTAGAGGGCATGAGAGCGAGAATTAGTAGTGACAAAGGAGAAAGCACGAGGGTGCTGGAACTGGCTAAGTGCATAGAGCGTGAACTCAGACAGCTCCCCTTCAGCTCCCCTTCATGCTTGCGCTTCCCACAGAGAAAACAGGCCTGTTCCCAGGATTCCTTGACATGGTTGAGCAAATGTGATGATGCCTGTGAACTGCTCACACACTATGCCTGGCACACACACGTGTCAGCAATGTCTATTTTTACAAGATTATTTCCTGGGTGATAACTTTTACATTTAAGTCCCCATTCTCTGAATTGTATGCTATCCAAGCAAATTATAGCTTTAAATTCTCCACAACATGCATACTTTCTCTGTCCATGGCAGTGATTTGCAGATAATAGTGTTAGCTCTTTGTTCACTATTTACATTACATTCCAGCTAGAGCATGACATGGGATGGAAGGCAATCCAAAATGAGGTGGTTTTTTATCTTTGCTTTCCAAGGAAGAAATCAACCAAATGAGTAAAGAATGACAAGCCCTGCCTGGGGTTATACTTAACCTCTTGTCTCAGGGTCTGCTTCTGGGGAGCCCAAATTAAAACAATGAACATTCTTTTCTCCATTCTTTGAACTATTCATGTTTCTAAAGGAGCATGAATTCAAGGAACACCGGATGCTGTTATATTTACATGAATCAGCGATTCTAACTAATATTCATTAGTAGCTTACTTAACGCCAGATGCAATTCTTAGGAGCCATAAGAGGACCAAAGGATTTTCCTGTATTACACGAGTTCACAAATTTTACCAAGCTAGTGATGAAGTAAAACCAACTTTATTTTGATGTAACTCTTCAAGCATGGTTTAACTACATACTTGAGGACATGCAACTTTCTTTCTCATTGGATTAGACTGTCAATTCTAGTCAACATGGCTTTGGGGTTCGGAGGGGAGGTTACAATCTATGAAAAGGAAATCAGATGGGATACACATTCTTTAACTTGGAAATAGAGGAACCCTGCTACTGCAATGAAAAAATAAACCATAACTGAAAATGTATGCACAAAGAGAATGTGAGTAAATCACATATATCTGTACTAAACCAGAAGGAAAAATGGTCAGCTTCTCATTGTGTAGGTAAGAAATCATTTCAGAATTGCATGATTTTAACTTATTTTCAATATTGGCTAAATGTAATGATGCATTTTATTTCAGGCTGTGTCTGAAAACAGGAATTGGTTCAACTTTGTTCGTCCCCAGAATTGGCTGACACTCCTTTGCATACTGTTCCTTTCAGCTCAAAATTATTTGAGGCAAATGCTCCCCTTCCTGGCAACTCCTCTCTCTACCAACAATACCTCCTCATTTATTCCAATCTTACTTCTCATTGATCTTATCTTGTTGGCTCCAAATTTGTATTCACATAGCCTATATGTGTCCTCTAATTCTGACTCTTTATAGCATTTCTTATTTCTTAGAGCTCTGGGATAAGAAATAAGCATTTCTTATTTCTCAATGACCACCCTGGTCATTGGCCCATCTTAGTCAATCTCTTTTGTGGGTCCCCATGATCAGGAATTGGGAAGAAAGGATGCTGGTACATTTTAACGATAAGTGGTCACTGGAGTTAAGAAAAGTTGGGAAAAGGTTGGCTACATATTTTAGTCTTATCAAATTGCTTACACAGGATCAACTAATTCATTTACTTATTATTTTTCTGTGGTGAGAGACGAATGTAATTAGAACTTGGAACCCTCGGAGGCTGTGGCTCTTGGAGTCACGGGAGGCCTGCCATGGCGGGCTGTGGATTATAAACGTACATCGAGACCAAATAGAGAAGCAGTATATTGACAAAGGAGGAAATACACACAGGGGATAGCAGAGGCTCAAGAGGGGAGAGTAGGAACGGGAACTGCCGGTCCCTACCCTGGGCTGTTTTTCCATATACACCAAGATGGTGAACAATGCAGTGACTCTGGGGCTTAGCGGACATACTGCTACTGGCTGTCCGCTAGAAGCGCACGTGTAAGCGAATGAAGGGACAAGCCGGCAAATCTACAGAGAGTGAGGCGAAGCTGCACCTGGGCCTTCCCGTGGGGAGGGAGTGTTCTCCTCACACGCTACTTAGTTCTTCCTCCCACCATCATATTCCGTCTCAAGGCTTAAGCCTGAGTGTAAGCTAGGCTCTCACTAGCTCTGAGACATGTTTTCCACTGTGGTTTTGACACTTAGAAAGATTCAAAAGAGAAATTATAAGGACTGGTTTGGCCAAAGGCAAGAAATAATATCTCAGGGTGACGAAAGGAAATATTTATTTTTTAAAAAGTAAGACTTCCTCACTTACCAAAATAAATGTTTTAGAATTAAAACAACAAAACAAAACAAAAAAGACACGAAACACACACACACACACACACACGCAACGATTTCATGCATTCTCAGGCCTGGGAACTAACATAGTATTTTACATATATTACTATATTGTTATAAAGTTATTGTGAAAATGCAGTTTTCTTAAATAAGGGAAATTGCTAATTTTCTAAATCCATCTTTGTAGTATTTGGTGGCTGTGTACTCTGACTTTCATATGCCTCATACATAATAATTAAAATATGTGACAACACATTAATACTATTCTAGCTTGTACTAATAAAGATGTGGGGCATCCTAGTATTACATGAATAACTGAATATAAAATGACCCTTTGTGTCTGTAGAGTAGACAGCTATTTCATTAGTTTTTGTTGCTTCTGAAGGAAATAGATAATTGTTTAATTGAGGCTTTCCAAACATTATTGCTAGAGCAATAAACAGATTTTGCTAACCATTATGCTAATATAAATGAAATAGGAATGGAATGACATAAAATATTTTAGAATTTCATTAGTCATTGGGGCATAGTAGAGATAAGTAACGAATTAATACTTCAGATATTCTAGTAGTTTTAATAATTTTAGCTTCTAATTGGAGTAAGGTACATATGTAGATTTCTAGGTCCAGCACTGTGAATATAATGATAAGTGGAAGACCCTCTTGCAAGAAATATTATGAAATTATGGATAAATGTATCAGAACATATTTAATTCATTTAAAATAATATGAAATGTATATATAGACGATAACACTGAGGTATTTCTCAGCCTGAGCTCTAGGGAAGAAAAAAACAAGGTCAGTAGAATTTGTAGTCATAAGCCTGCACCTAGAATGTTTTGAGAACATGTATCTATACTACTCATAAGGTCCACGAACCACAAAACTAAGACATGAACAGAAGAATTATTCCCAGGCCAGTGAGTTGCCTCGGGCTCTTGGAAAAAGTAAATCAAAACCCTGTATGGGAGATGCTCACAGCCCAGACCACGAGGCTCCCCACTAAGAGAGGTAGCCTCCCCACCATGAGTTACACAACACAGCATCCATGAGGGTCAGCGCTAAACCAAATCACGTCTTCAACTCAGTGATTTGAAATTAAAAAATGGAAATCTGAAAATGTATTCTTAAAGAAATACAGTTAAAGTGCCATAAATATGATCAAAGCACTAAGGAAAAAAAAGACACAATGAAAAAAGAATTGTGAAATCTGCTAGAACTTAAAGAAGAAAACAAAATACAGTCTTTAAAATTAAAAATGAATGATGGCCTTAAAAGAAGGTATGAAATAAAGAGAGATGTGGAAAAACACAGCTGGGACATAATGTAGAATCATGCCAAAAATATAAGCAGGAGGACCATGACAGAAATGAACATGCATGTGACAGAATGAAAGTGTTCAACATCCAGCCAATAAGAGTCTGGAAAAGCACAACAGAGAGAATGGGGGTGGGAACAAACACCAAAACCAAACAGAACATCTTCATAAAAAGTAGAATGATAAAGAAGAAAAAAGGCATACCACCTACAGAGTGACAATTTCTAGTGTAAACATAGATTGCTTAGTAGAAGAAATCCAAAATAATAACAACCACAATAATAATTTAGAAGTTACAATTTTTTTGTAAATAATCCATTGACCAAGGAATACTATTATAGTAATAATAAGAGAATAATTACAAAACAATATAAGAACCTCCTAAAGAAGTCTTGTATAATATAGCAAATTTGCATTTGGAGAAAAATAAGTTGCCATAAATGCAAATATTAGAAAACAAGACTTGCAAAATGTTCAATGGAAAAAGTTTTAAGTTACCATAAGTAAACCCCCAAATCCAGAATGTTTAGCATAATAAGTATGAAAGCACAATTAATTAGAAAATGGAGTATCACTAGAGAGTCAGGAAATAGTTTTTTTCTTTATAAAGGTTAAAAAATAGAGAAACCTTTGAAAACTTTAAAGAATAAAAATAAAGGTATATGTAAATAACAAGAGAAATTAAATAATATTATGTAACTCATATACTTAAAGATAAAAATATACTTTACGTGAATAAGTTATACTGATAAATTTAAAATTTTACGTAAAATAGACAACTTCAAAAATTACACAAACTATAAGAGAAGAAATAGAAATTGAAATGGGATTTCAAACCAATGTAATTAAATGAGTAGATAAAAACTTACCCATAAATAAAATACAAGGATCAGATGGATATAAGCAATATTTTCCAAGCCCTCAAGAAATGTATCCCCATTTTATATAAACTGTACAAGTAAGAGAAAAAAAAGGTAGAAAATCTCCCCAACTCATAAATTAAGACTAAAATGACATTGATTTCAAACAAGGAAGGATGGTAGGTACAAGGAAATTTCTAGACCAACCTCACTTTGAAATATGAATGTAAAAAAACTTATATAAAGTATTAACACACTGATTCCAGAAATGGTTAAAAAATGATAATACAATATGAGTCATTTGGATTACTTCAAAATATGTATGGGTCAACAGTAGATATGCTATCAATTCTTCACTCTCATAGAATGCTCTTAGTTAAAGAGACATAGCCCACATTTATCAAATAAGATTGACTTACTTAAATATTTGTGGTCCCAGTGGCCAGAAAACATATGGAAAACCTAGACAGAAGCAATCGTCCAATAAGTGGAGACTCACAATGTTTGAAATGTTGTAACCAAACTTGGAGATGGGACTATTCATAAATGACAGCCCCTGCCTGTGACACATGACACTGTGTCCTTAAAAAGGGCTTAATACTAGAGTGCTGGGGGTAAGAAGAATAACCCTGGATATCCACAGCTCCAGGTCTAACACTGAATAGTTTCAGTCTTGGGGAAGGCCCACAATTCCCTTGGAAAAGTATCCCTGTAATTCTGTAAGATGACACAATTATTTCCTTAATGGATAAGTACACCTATCTACCCCGAGTTATTAAATATAGAGACAAAGTGAATTAACATGTGGAATCAATTTCGATAAAAATTTTTAAAAACCATGAGTATGTTAAGTGTTTAAATTCATCTGTTAGCATATTACTATATATAATAGGTTGATATTTTAATTGCAATTTAAAATGATGTAAGTGAAAAAAATTTAATTTGTTAAGTTTTGAAATCTTGTTAAATTTGTAAAGGCTATTGAAACAGAGAAGATAAATTAAAAATCGGCATCTTTATTAGTTTATTATTTTTAATATGTACTTGTGAGCTTAGGAATGCAAATTTATCAGGTAATTGAGGTGATAAAAATGAATTAAATATATTACATTTATAGACATGGTTTGAAATCCTCACAGGTGTTAATTAATTAAGCTATAAATATACTTTTAGATTATGGTTAAAAGTTTGACTTTTTCAGTTCAATAAATTGATGGTTATATATTTAAACGAATGTAATACCTGAATGAGCTTTACTTTGATGGAAAAGCTACCCTTGCACACAATCCCTCAATCTTGAACCACTCCCCCAGAACAACAACAGCAACAAAACCACCTTTCACATCAAAGCTCATTAATAGATTCAGAAGACTGAAATATGATCATCTTTTACGATAAAAAGAATTCTTGATAATACATGGAGGGAGGAGGGGTGTTCTCAGAAGTTTTAAGGAAGACTAGAAGAGATCGCTTTCCTTAATTCATAGATGTTACATTCCAAAGTCTACAGTAATCGTAAAGCTTAATGGTGAAACCTTAGAATCATTTCTGCTGTAAGTCAGGAACAATACAAGTCATCAAGTCCATTACCAGAACTCTTATTTAACATCACCTGGAGTTTCAAGATAATGCAATAATACACACAAACGAAATAACAGTTATACACACTGGGAAAGAATAGTAAAATCTTAATATTTTACCAAATCTATAATTTTATATTTACAAAATTAAAAATGTTACAGAAAAAATATTAGAACTAGTAAGATAATTTTATCCATTGTGGCAATGTACAAAATCAGTGTGTATTAGTGAATAGCATTTGCAAACACTAGTACAACTACTGGAAAACATCATTTGAAAAGATAATCTACTAGCACAAAAATATATAAGAATACATATAACTAAGTGAAAGGCTTTTAGGTAGAATGAAAAATATTGAGAGGTATAAAAAAAGATCTAAGTGAACAAGGCGTAAATCCTATACACATCCAGTAAGAATGATTTTGTAAAGATACTATTAATAACTGTCCCAAATAGCTATAATTTCAATGGTATTCCAACCAGAATTCCAATCTGTTTCATAAAAGACACATGCAAATGTACACATGGAATATCCATGTAAAATACAGGAAAATAATTTTAAAACTCTAATATTTGCATAGCATTTACAAAGTGCCAGACACTTTGCTAAGTTCTTTAAACACGATAACTCCTTTGATCCCATATAACTCTATAATGATAATGATATCATTATATCATGCAGGGATAATGATATCACCTGCATTTAGAGGAACTGATTGGTTAAGCCACTTGGCCAAGGTCAGAGCATCAAGGTCAGAGCAAGAGTCTAAACTCTTTACCACACTGCTTCTCTAACAAAGAAATAAAAATACACAGTTAGGAACATTTGAAAGAGCAATGGAAGACTCATTTTAGAGTATCAATACTTAGTAAAATGCTATGGGAAACAAACATCTTGGGGGAGCGACAGAAAAATAGACCAATGGACTGCAAAGTAAAATGATGAAAGGAACTCACTTAGGCACTGGGACTCCTCACATACACATAAGGGCTAAAATATGTGAAGATGTGCTACAAGTTAAGGGAGGGACAATTCACAAGTTCTTGTGGGGGGCGGGCTATTCATCGAAATCCCCATTAGATTAGATCTCCACCTCACAATGCACAGATAAATAAAATCCAAATAGACTGAGGGTCAGGGTCTCAATATAAATATAGAAGTTATAATAATTTTGAAGTAAAAGTAGGAAAACATCTCTGTGACATTTGGGGAAGGAGAATTTTACTTTAGGTAAATCTTAGGAACCAACTACTATAAGGGGGGGAAGGTTGATAAATATGATTTGATTAAAATTCAAAACACCTCTATGAAGAAAAGATATAATAAACAAACTAAATAAATCCCACACTAGACAAAGATATCTAGCCTACATAAGCAAGAAACGATTATTATAAAGATTATATTGAATACCAACAAATATATAGAAAAAAAACAATAGAAGAAAGGAAAATAGATGAAAAGGAGAGTCACAGAATTAAAAAATCGAATTGCTAACAAGTTCATAGAAGGCGGTGGTCAGCTTCCTTAGCAATCAGAGAAACATACATAAGCCTGTAATGAAATATAATTAAATGCCCACAATGCAGGCACAGATTAATAAATCTGGTAACACTTTGGCTCAAGTGGAGGAAACGGCTGTACATTCTTTCAGGGAGTGAAAACTGGTACAATAACTTCAGACAGCAACTTTGCAATACCTGGTAATCCTGAAATGCACACATTCTAAACCAGCCATTCTTTAGAGTAGTCCTGGACCTTAGCAAATAATCTCGTACATGGTCATTAGTTTACATGTACACAACTATTCTTTGTAGTGGTATTTGAAAAAGTGCAAAAGTAGAAACTATTTGTCACTTATAAGGTGAACATATAATAGTTTGGTTTATTTACACAGTAGCATTTCAGTCTATATTTACATAGCCAAATCTCACAATTATGAAATACAGTGTTGAAAACAAAGTTGCAAAAAGATATAAACAAGAATAAAATGTATATAAATTTTTGAAACACTGCTGTGTATATTATTTATAGGTGCTTATCCATGTACTGGAAAAACAGACAAAATCTAGGTAAGGTAAAAATTTAATCCCAAACAGCGGTTGATTCTGAGATGCAAAGGGGAGTGAAAGGATCATGTGAAGTTTCACTTGTATCTTTTCAATTTCATTTCTTAAGAAAGATACAAAGATATGAAAAAAAGAGAGGGATAGAGAGAGAGATAGTATGAGTGCATGTGTGAAAGAAATGAAGCAAACTGTATCTTGGTGGAAGATACATAAGCATGTCGGATACCACTTTCCACATTTTTGGCGTGTTCAGAATGATTCAGTAATTACATAAAATTATGTGAAAGGTTTATATCAATATAGTCTAGGATAACATAAAATAAATACTTTAGAAAACATGTGAGGTTGTATGTGGGTGTGTGTACAAATAAGTAAAAAAGAATATATTCTGTAGTACTGATTATACAAAATGTCCCTTAAAAAGAAGAGTTTCTAGATTATTTTGATCCAAATTTAACATAAAATAATCTGATCTGATAGTAATTGCAAAGATCTTGGTGTGTTGGTGTAATCATTTTAACAAATGCAATTGCTGCTGTCATTTCTATGGTGTGCCTGAAAGATATTTTTTCGAAAAAATGGATAAAGAAAGAAATATGAAATCCAGATGTATATAATGTGCACATAATTTAAAATAACTACAGCCTGCAAAATCATATTTGGGATAATTTAATTAAAATACCACTGAATTTTATTGAAAAGAGAATGTATCATGATGGAAGATTGATTGAAACATTCAAAGAAAATATTTACTTAAAATATTAAGTATTTTATATATATATTTATACATGAAAAGGAGAGAGAATGGGGGAGGGAGGGCAGGAGAGAGAGGGTTATTTGGAAAACTAAATATGCTGTCTTATATTTTTAAAAACCTCCATGAATGCATAGTTAGCAGGAAGGAAGGGCAACCTCCAGAGACCCCCCCCAGCATGATGAGAGAGCAAAGAGTTCCATGAGATAGGGAGGCACTGAACCAACAGCTGCTGCTCTAAGTACCAGGTGACCCCAGTGATCTGCAAAGGCATGGGACAAGCATGGGGACAAGAGACAGCCTAGGGCTTCTGCAAAGTGAGAAGGGAGGTCAGCACCCCTTCTCCTCAGTCCCCAGGGCAATTCCACCGTGGGAACCTGAAGAGTGAGATCTTTAGTGGGTAAATAAAACACAAATGGAAATAGAGACTGCAGGGACAGTTGCTTCTCCAGTCTCGGCTGTGGTGGCAGGGGGGACAAAAGCCCCATCACCTCTAGCTGGCCCTTGGTAGTGTGAGGAGCTAGATAGACTCCACACTGTGTGTCAGGCTGAAAGGAAAATGTGATTTTAATGTAAAGTCGCCCCAAGATAGAACCATGTTTCATGTAGGCACCTGGAAGAAGCAACCATGAATTCTCCAGAGAGGAAAGTACCCTAAAGCTCCACATTGAAATATAAAGTGTTGGACTCCAAGCCCTGAAATATTTTAATTTTCCAACATGAATATATCAAATAAGTTTAGAAGGCATGAAAATATGAATGTCAAAAAATATAGCAAAACTTAAGAGACTGCTACAATGATGAAAAAAAACCTAGAGAAATTTTACAAATAAAAAAGTCACTAAGATTAAAAACTGAATATAGTAATTGACTTCAAAACCAAGTGTGTGTGTCGGTCTAAACAAACAAACTTAGTGAACTGGTAAGTATATCTGAAAATAAAGAAGGAAGGAAGGAAGGAAGGAAGGAAGGAAGGAAGGAAGGAAGGAAGGAAGGAAGGAAGGAAGGAAGGAAGGAAGGAAAGAAGGAAAGAAGGAAGAATTATCTGAATGTAGACCAGAAAAATGAAAAATATCATATTATAATACAAGAAGGAAAGGTACAGAAACATAGACAATGGACTGAGAATGTCTAACATACATCAAATTGGAGAGAATCAGAACATGGGAAGACTCAAGATTCCAAGAAATAACTGCTGATCATTGTTCGAAATGCAAATCCAGTGAGCCTGCTGAACTCCTATCTATAATTATGTAAGCAAACCATACAGCACCAAAGGTAGTGAAGGTATTTTATACTCTAGAGTAATATACCATGTTTCCCTGAAAATAAGACCTAACCTGAAAATAAGCCCTAGCATGATTTTTCAGGATACATCCCCTGAACATAAGCCATAATGTGTCTTTTGGAGCAAAAATTAATATAAGACCTGGTCTTATTTTTGGGGAAACACGGTAAAAGACAAGTTATCCACAGAAGAATGACAACTAAATGGATAGAAGACTTCTAATAAATAACAGCTAATGCCAGAATGCAGTGGCTGCTGAGAAGAAAAAAAAAACAATTGTAAACCTGGAATTTTATATTCAGTGAACTCAAGAATGAGAACAGAATAAAAATATTTTCCTTGAAACAAAAACTGAGTTTATCACCAACAAACTCTCATTATAGAAACATTTAGAGAATATACTGAAGAAAAAAGCAAAATGAGGGATCCGGTCAAGATGATGCAGTAGGTAAACAAACGCTGTGTCTACCTCCTCTCACAACCACATCAAAATTACAACTAAACTACAAAACAACCATCACTGAGAATGCCGACAATTTTGCTGAACCAAAGCCCTACAACTAAGGACATACAGAAGAAGCCACCTCGACACTGGTAGGAGGAAGGGAGACATGGAACGGGCTGGTCCCATACCCTCAGGTGACCACTAAAAATTGGGAGGAATATCTTGGCTGTGAAAGTTCCCCCCAGAGGAGTGAGAAGTCCCAGCCCCTCCCCCACCCAGGGTTCCAGTGCCAGTGAGAGAAGTCCCCATAATTTCTGGTTGTGAAAACCATCAGAGAATGTGGCTGAGTGAGATGAAAGGTGGTTGGAGTGCCAGGCACTCCTTATAAGAACTTACCTACCAATGGAATCACTCACTTTGAGCTCCAGCATAGGGCAGTGGCTGGAGAGGCGGCAGGGACATATGGTCGGGAACTGAGTTGTCTAACTTGGAACTGGGGCTGAAGGGACACCTTTCTCTTGGATGGAAGAACTGGTGGAAGCCATTGTTTCTTTGCTGAGCCCTCCCTCTTCCCTGCGTGCAACACAGGTGGCTGCCATATCTGAGTCTCTATCGCTAACACCATTCGTTTGTCATGCCCTGGTGATTCGAGACCCCGCCCTGCCCAACTTTCAGGCACACCCAAGCTGCTTCCAGTGGCTTTTCTGTATAAACTGCAAATTTTCCTAGGGTCTCTCAAAGTCTTGCTGAACCCAGACAAGCAGCACCTGGCTTGAGCACGTCCTGTACCTCTGACTGAGCAGCCCTAAGCCAGCACTAGCAGTCAGCCATGGTTCACAGCTTGGCTTTGTGAGGTGCTTTCAAACACAGCATGGGCGGCAGCCATCTGCAGATTACTTTGTGGCTCCTGCTGGGTAGCCTCGGGTGGGGTACAGCTGTGGTTGAACTTGCCCTGCAGCAGATCCCCATCAAGGTGGTCCTGGGGCTTCAAAATGAGCTGGAACATCATTCAGCTGCCTCCAAGTACAACACACCCAAGTGGCAGATTGGGTAGGCACCAGAGCCCTGCTGAGGCACATCCTGTTCTGTAGGGTCAGCCCCAGCACAACTCCTCCACTACAGTCACGGTTAGTCCTCACAACCAGTGAGCCCAAGGGTCAGTCCCTCCCACTGACTTGCAAACAACAACCAAAGCTCAACTACAAGAGGAGGGCAAAAACAACCCACACGAGGGACACACCTGGAGTGCGTAGCTCAGGTGACCAGGAAGAATGCAACACTGAACCCCAGAGCACACCTATTATATTAAGGCCACTCTGCTAAGACTGGAAGACATAGCAGCCCTACCTAATACATAGAAATAAGCACAGGGAGGCAACCAAAATAGGGAGACAAGAAACATGTCCCAAATAAAAGAATAGAACACATCTCCAGGAAAAGAAACAAACAAAATAGAGACAAACAATCTAACAGATGCAAAGTTCCAAATACTGGTTATAAGGGTGCTCACTGATCTCAGGGAGAACTTTAACAAATAGACAGGAAACATAAAAATGGACATAGAAAACATGAAAAAGAACCAGTCAGAAATAAAGAATACAATAATGGAAATGAAGAATATATTATGGGGAATCAACAGTAGATTAGAGGAAGCAAAGGATCAAATCAGTGATTTAGAAGATAAGGTAGCAAAAAACACCCAATCAGAGCAGCAAGAAGAAAAAAGAATACAAACAAATTGAGGAGAGTTTAAGGGACCTCTAAGACAATATCAAGCATACAAATATTCACATCATAGGGGCACCAGAAAGAGAAAAAAGTGAGCAAGGAATCGAAAATCTATTTGAAGAAATAATGAAAGAAAGGTTCTCTAACCTGGTGAGTGAAATAGAAATAGAAGCCCAGGAAGCACAGAGAGTCCCAAGCAAGATGAACCAAAAGAGGCCAACACCAAGACACATCAAAAACAACAACAACAACAACAACAACAACAACAAAGTCAAAGGTTAAAGACAAAGAGAAAATCTTAAAAGCAGCAAGAGAAAAACAGTTAGTTACCTAAGAGGCAGCCCCCATAAGACTATCAGCTGATGTCTCAACAGAAACTTGACAGGCCATAAGGGATTGGCAGGAAATATTCAAAGTGATGAAAAGCAAGGATCTATAACCAAGATACTCTACCCAGCAAAGCTATCGTTTAGAATCGAAGAACAGATAAAGATCTTCCCAGACAAGATAAAGCTGAAGGAGTTCATCACCACCAAACTAGTATTACAAGGAATCTTAGAGGAACTTCTTTAAGATGAAAACATAAAAAATATGAAAAATAAAATGGAAATAACTACATACCTATCAACAATTACTTTCAATATAAATGGATTAAATGCTCCAATCAGAAGATAGGAGAACTGAATGGATAAGAAAACAAGACCCTAACATATGCTGCCCACAAGAGATGAACTTCAGATTGAAAGATCCACAGAGACTGAAAGTAAAGGGATGGAAAAAGATATTTCATGAAAATGGAAACAAACAAACAAAAAAGCTAAGTAGTAATACTTATATCACACAAAACAGACTTTAAAACAAAGACTATAACAAGAGACAAAGAAGGACCTAGTAATCCCATTACTGGGTATTTATCCCAACAAACCCAAAATGCCACTTTGAAGGAGCGTGCTTATCCATATGTTCATTGCAGCATTATTTACAACAGCCAAGATATGAAGGCAACTTGGGTGTCCCTGAATGGATAAATAGATAAAGAAGAATGGCATATATATATGTGTGTGTGTGTGTATATATATATATATATATATATATATATATATATATATATATATATATATATATATGACGGTATACTACTCAGCTATAGGAAATCTTGCCATCTGCGACAGCATGGATGGACCTAGAGGGTACTGTGCTGGGTGTAGTAAGCCAGACAGTGAAAAACAAGCGTCATATGATCTCACTTATAAGTGAAATCTAAAGAACAAAATAAACAAACAAAATAGAAGCAAACTTATAGATGCAGAGAACATTCTGATGGTTGCCAGATGGGAGTGGGGTTGGTGGTGAGTTAAAAAGGTGAAGGAATTAAGAAATTCAAATTGGTTGTTACGCAGTATTCATGGGGATATAGGGCATAGCAGAAGGAATAGAGTAAATAATATTATATAACTATGTATGGTGCCAGGTGAGTACTAGATCTAACAGGGTGATAGATGGGAGGGGATTGGGGCAGGGTGAAAAGGGTGAAGGGATTTTGGTACTTACAAAACAGTCATGGGGATGTAAAGCATAGGGAATATAATCAATAATATGGTAATAACTATGTATAGTGCCAGGTGGATACTTGTCAGGGGATCACTTCCTAAATTATGTAAATGTCTAACCACTATGCTGTATACTTGAAACTAATATAAAATAATATTGAATGTCAACTCTAATTGAAAAAAATTAAGAGGGAGGGAAGATCAATAATATTGTGATTGTGTGGTACAATGTCAGATGGTTGTTGACTTATTATGGTCATTACTTCTTTAGCATAGGGAATATAATCAATAATGTGGTAATAACTCTGCATAGTGCTAGGTGGGCATTGTTAAATAACTATGATGTATACCTGAAACTAATATAATACTGTATGTTAGCTATATTAAAAAAAATTAACAAGATAAATAATAACAACTGTTGGAGAGGCTGTGAAGAAAAAGGAATCTTCATATACTGTTGGTGGAAATGCAGATTGGGTGTAGCCATCATGGAAGGCAGTGTGGAGGTTCTTCAAAAAATTAAGGATAGAATTACCATATGACACAGCAAACCCTCTCCTGGGTATTTACCCAAAACATCTGAAAGCATTTATTCACGAAAATATATGTGCTCCCATGTTCATTGTAGCTTTATTTATGGTGGCCAAGACATGGAAACAACGAAAATGTCCTTTGATAGATGAATGGATTAGATGTGGTATATATACACAATGCAATACTATTCTGCCATAAGAAAAGATGAAATAGTGCCATTTGCGACAACATGGATGGATCTTGAGATTATTATGCTAAGCCAAATACATCAGACAAAAAATGTTGAGAACCATATGACATCACTGATATGTGGGATATAAAACTGAAAACAACAAAGGAACAAGATAAACAAATAAAAAAACAAAAACTCATAGACACACAAGTTTAGTGGTTACCAGAAGGTTAGGGGGGAGGGGGTGGTAGAAGAGGGTAAACAGGATCAAATATGTGGTGATGGAAGGAGAACTGACTCTGGGTGGTGAACACACAATGTGATATATAGATGATGTATTACAGAATTGTACACTTGAAACCTATGTAACTTTAGGAACCATTCTCACCTCAATAAGCTATTTAAAAAAACAAACAAACCAGAAAAAAAACAACAAAAAATATTCACAGGGATGTAAAGTACAGCATAGGGAATACAGTCAATAATATTGTGATACCTATCTATGGTGCCAGGTGGGTACCAGATTTATAGGGGTACTTTGTAAGGTACATAAATGTCTAATCACTATGCTGTACACCTGAAACTAATATAATATTGTATGTCAACAGTAACTGAAAAATAAAAAAAATTAAATTAAAAAAAATCTTTAAAAAATAAAACCAAAATGATTCCACATGGACAATGTGAATACAGGAGGTGTGAAGAACAACAAAGTTAAGAATAAGTTTAAATAGTTTAAAAATACATTGCTAGTATAAAACAATAAAATATCTAATTTATGACATGAGAATAAGAACAAACTATTTGAAAAGAGAGCAGGTGAGTTGCAAAAACTGACCACAGTTAGAGTAATTTAAGGTTCTTGAAGTATTTTAGAGTTTGAATTAATAGTGCTTACATTTTTATTTCATTAAGAAAAATGCACATGTTAAAATTTCTGTGGTAACCTTAAACAAATAGAAATTGAATTTATAACTTTTAAAAGAGTAGAGAAAATATGAAGAAAACAAGTTTCTGTACCAATCCATACAATGGCTTCATAAAGAAAAATAAAACATAGAAAAGGCAGAAATGAGATGGTAGAAATAAATCTAAACATACAGTGAACACCATGAATCGGAAAGAACTGAATTACCCATATCAAAATCAAGAGTATCAGGCTTGATTAAAAATATTTAGCCACATGCTTGTTACAAAAGATACACAGACACACATAAAATAAATTTGAAAAAAATTGTACCATACAAAACAACCCAGTTAGGAAGTGATAAAAATATAAATAAGCAAACAACTAGATATTCAAAATCATTCTGACAAAATGCTATCTCAAGAACAAATGAAAGCATAGGTGAACCTGTACCACTAAACAAGTTAACTCAGTAACTCACAATATTTCCACTAAGAAAATAATCTGAGAATTTTGTGAAATCTACCAAACATAAAGAAAATATAATTCCTCTTACAGAAATCTTTCCAGAAAATAGAAAAATAGGAAATGTTGTTAAAATAGTTTGTGAGGCAAATGATGCCTTATCACAACCAGAAAAACACAATACAAGTAAGGAAAATTAGTGTCCAATCTCATAAGTATGTCAAAAAACAATGTAAGATCAGCAAGTTTTTCAGCATAAGAAAAATAATTAATGTAATTTACCACATCAGTAAATGGACAGAAGAAAAATGATAACCTTATAAACGCAGAAAAAGTATGTGATAAAATTAAACAATTATTCATCATAAAAATGGTTGCAAATTTAGAATACAAGAGAGTCTCTTTAACATCATAAACACTATCTACAAACAAACTAACAAACAAAAACACCCTGTAACAAACTTGGGTTTCATAGTGAAATATAAATATTTGCTTTACAGTCAGGTAATCTGTGCACACACTAGGGTGTTTACCTTTCTCTTCATCACTGTCCATACATTGCAGCAACATCAGAAAAATCAAAATTATAGGGATTAAAATTGAAGATATATACAGAGGATGCCAAAAACATGTATACACATTTTAAGAAAGGAAAACTGTATTAAAATTGTAATAATATATACTGATAACAAAAGATGAATATAAGTCACATTTGACTTCTGCAATTACAAGAGGTGCTCAAAGTGGTTACCATCAGCGTCCAGACACACTTTTGATTACGGCAAACTACTGCTTGAGCAACGCTGACCAAAGTGTCCACTTGTATACATTTTTAGCATCCCTGGTACACACACACACACACACACACACACACACACACACACACACACACACCAATGGACATCTTGTAAGATGCTCAGGTTAATTAATAATCAGTGAAATACAGATACCATCCCAGTGAAATATAATACTACAGCCACCATCTTGGGAATTGAAAAATAAATCTGACAATATAAAGTCCTACTCATTGGTGGGAGTATAAATCGGCACAACTACTTTTAGGAAACAATTTGGATTTCCTCAACTTAGAGATGTGCTTAGAGAAATGAGATTTATGTTTCTATTATATATCATAAGGATAACTTGCACATATGTGCTAAAAGGCATTTAACCTTTGTTTGTGTGACAAAAAATTGAAAACAATCCTAACATCCACTGATAGGAAAAATGAACAAATAAATTGTGTTATAATTCTACAATGGGCCATTATGGAAATACGAGTAAATGAACTGGGCACAGGTATCAATGAAGTAACTACCCCAAATACGACACAGGATTTTTAGAAAGGGAGTCACAAAACGGAAAATACTGCATGATTTCGATTTTTAAACTTCATATACATGCAAAACTAAATAGTATATTATGTTGGGATACACATGAGGTGAACCTTTAATGCGAAGCGAAATAATAACACACAGCCTTTAGGATACATTTGTTACCTCCAGAGAAGATGTTTAGGCATCTTATTGGTCTTCAAAGATCCTGGTAAGATTCTTTTTCTAATGATTGGTGGTAGATACACAAGCATCTGGCCTAATTTTCTTCTTTAAGTTATATCTCTATTATGCATACTTTCTACTGTGATATATTTGAAATATATGACATATTTCAGAGTTAATAAAATATAATAAATAAATAAGTCTGGAAAATTGTCTTTCAAAAAATGTGAAACAACATTTAAGAATTCAATGTTTAAGCCTTGAAATATTTGTTTTAAACATATACTGAAATGTGGGCTAACTGAAAGAAGTGTTTTGGTGCTATAATATAGTGTGGAATTAAAAGGCATATTGAATAGTATAATATAGAGAGATATCTCAATTAAATGTATATTTTTGTATGTCAAAAGGTGATGCTACTAAAAAACATAGCCCATTTCTCCTGACTCATCCTGGTCAACTAGGGAATGAAGTCTAGAGGGTACTTTGATAACTTCTTGTCATTTAGAGCTGAGTGGACAGAATATTTCTTCTTATGGAGGTCACTTGTTACAACACTAACATCATACACAATCAGGCCAGAGCAAATATGTGAACACTCATCCTCCCATCACGCCAGTCAGAAAAGGAATGGGGCAGAGTGGGTTGGTTAGCTGCTGGCCGTCAGACACCCAGTGTGGGCTGGCATTAGTCGCTGCTTTTACAACAATCTGTGATGCAAATCAACATGAAGGCAATAAGGATTTTAAGATTCCACATCGTCCACTCCATAGGAGGGAACTCAGATTTGTGATGCTCCATATCTGTGGCTGCATCATCTTTCTAATATTCTTTGAGGATGAGAACTGAGCTCATTTCTAAACTACAAAGATGAAATAGGAGAACAACCTGGACATTGAAAATGGCACGGCATCAAAAACATACACAATAGTGCCCGCCAAGTTTGTGTGACTATGTGTATGCCAATATTCAGAAATTCACGTTTGGCCTATTATAAACATCCTCTGTTCGTTGGAATATTTTATTATCTGGAAGGGTAAGAGTATTAGGCTACCAGGGGCTGCTGTGCGGTCAGGACTTCTGAAAAGAGAGCTACACAGGAAAGTCTAGCTCTGTACTGGAAATACTTGGAATGCAGACTCAAGGCTCCAATCACCCAGAGCTGGCAACTCCAGTCCTCTTCTATTTAGCTTTTGAAATGCTGGTGCATGCATGTATCCTATTAGTCGACAAAATTACAGATGATAATAAAAGCTTATGAAATACTTTATGAAATAATAATTTATGCCATAAAATAGGAAATCATGAAATTTATGAAATTTAACAATGTGTGTGTGTGTGTGTGTGTGTGTGTGTGTGTTTCATCTTCAGCATGTGCCCCAAGCTTCCATGATCACTAATGACAGTTACAGTTTGATGTCACAGGAAAAACAGGCCTTTGAGATTATACTGCCTGCTGGGCTCTTGAGAACTAGTGGAATCTTTTGAAAATGAAATAAACTGACAGCGGTTTAGGCATCTGTGCAAAGTGAATAAAATCTTTAATAATTTGGGAACAAAATACTTTTAACAGATACTTTAAAATACCAGTTCAATCTTTTTAAAAGTGTGTAATGGGATATCTGGATGCAAAGAAGGTATGCAATCAATGGATAAAAACAGCATTTCATGTACTGTTATTTAGTGACAGCAAGGATATGATCACAAAATATGGTGAAAGTTTAATGTAAAAAAATGTATTACAATGAAAGACACATTGCCATTAATCCCCCTCAAAATACTCCCCCTCGCTTCAAACACTTATCCCATTGTTCTTGCCACTTTCTGAAGCAGTTCTGGAAGTCCTCTTTCGTGAGTGTCTTTAGTTGTGCTGTCATGGCTGCCTCGATGTCCTGAATCATTTTGACTTTGGGGAAGAGCCAGAAGTCACACGGTGCCAGATCCGGTGAATAAGGTGGATGAGGACACACCATCATGTTTCTTTTTTTTTTTTTTTTGACAGAAATTGCCACATCACCAGAAGTGATGTGTGACACAGAGCGTTGTCATGATGGAGGATGATTTACGGCACACTTTAAAACACACCTTCTCTCAACCGTAGCTCACACCCAACTGCCTGCACTGAACAAGTTGAAACTTGTCACGCACTGTTACTAAGGTTTGACATGCCGCTTCCCATATTGAAGATCCCTGCCTTTCCGCTGGATGGCACTCGGTGGCAGCATTCACTGTATTTTCTGATCACACTTCATAGTTTTATATAACTTGTGCTGTTTTTAAAATAGACTATTTTTAGAGCAGTTTTAAGTTCACAGCAAAACTGAGGGAAGGTAAAGAGCTTTCCCATATGTTTCGGTAACCTCCATACGCAGAGCTTCCCCCACTGTCTGCATCCCCATCAGATGGGACATCTGCTACAATCAATGAATGAGCCTACATTGACACTCAAAGTCCATAGCTTACATTAGGGTCACTCGGGGTGCTTACAAATAGATTTTTGTGAGCCATAGTTTTGCACAAATATCTAAAGGCAGGTGTCCACCACTGTGCTCTCACACATAGTAATCTCACTGCTCTGAAATCTCCTATGCTCGGTGTATTCCTCCGTTCACCCACCCTCATCCCTGGCGACCACTGATCTTTTCCTGTCCCCATAGCTGTGCCTTCTCCAGAATGTCATAGAGTTGGGACCACACAGCATGAAGCATTTTCGGATTGGCTTCTGTCACTTAGTTATATGCATTTACGTTTCTTCCTTGTCTTTTCATGGCTTAATAGCTCATTTCTTTTTAACACTAAACAATATTCCATTGTTTGGATATATCACAATTTTGTGGGATTCTTTATTTTTAATCCATCATGTGCTGAAGAAAGTCTTGGTTGCTTCAAGGTTTTGGTGATTATGAGTAAAGCTGCTATAACATCTTTCTGCAGTTTTTGTGTGCACATTAGTTTTCAACTCCCTTGAGTAAATACCAAGATCACATTGTAGGAGTATATGGTAAAATTATGCTTAGTGTTGTAAAAAGTTGCCAAACTGTCTTCCAAAGTGGTTGCCCCATTCTTCATGCCCACCAGCAGTGCCTGGGTGTTCCTGTTGCTTCATATCCTCACCAGCATTCCGTGGTGTCAATGTCCCAGATTCTGGTATGTAGTGCTATCTCATTGTTGTTTTGGTTTACATTTTCCTAATGACACTGAGCATATGTTCATATGTTTATTTGCCATCTGTATATGTTTCTTGGTAAGGTGACTTTTGCTATTTTAAACACCTTTGTGATGCTGAAATATTCATGCTCCTTTCTATCAGCAATAATTCTTTACCATTTCACTGGAAATAGATACAGACTTATCTTTAAAACACTTTGCTGGTCTTGAACTCTGATAAAACATGTACTGAAATCACAAAATTAGTTATAACGTTTAAAATGTTTATTTAAAGCTCACACTTTTCCACTGAAGAAGTGTCTGAAATGATAAGCATCTTATACTATTACAACTTCTTTATTTGACCGTTTCATACTATGGCAACAATTGTGAGTGTAGATTACAATTCAAAATCAAGTCGACTACTCAAGAATGTGATTAGATACTGTATTAAGACCAAATTCAACGAAAAGATTAAATTCAGTTTTAAAAAATATGCATTGACCTTCATCCAAGCATTGTAACATATTACTGTGTTCAAGTTCAAACAGCACTTTAGACATCATTCAACTTAAAAATCTAGGAAAGAAGAAATCTAGAAAAAAAGAAACAGGGGTGGCTAGTTAGATCAGTTGGTTAGAGCCCAGAGTTCTTAACAATGTTGCTGGTTCAATCCCAACATGGGCCACTGTGAGCTGTGCCCTCCACAACTAGATTGAAACAACTACTCGACTTGGAGCTGATGAGGCCTGGAAAAACGAACTTAAAGTAAATAAATAAATAAATAAATAAATAAATAAATAAACAAAAATGAAAAAGAAACAGAACCAAAAATATAAGATTAAAAAACAAACAAGCAAAAAACCCCTGGTCACTTTTTTTTTTATTTAAATTTATTGGGGTGACAATTGTTATTAAAATTACATAGATTTCAGGTCACTTTTAAACCAACTACTGCATATAATACATTAATTGAGATACAATTTAAAAAATTAGAAGTAGTTCTTCGCATAATTTTGATACAGAAAAATAATATTGTTTACACATTGTAGAAACCATCTGGACTGGAATTTTCATCAAGGGAAAGGTGAACTGATACCACACAAGACAGCTTTCACTGTGACCATTTCATTTCCAACATTGTAAGCTTGATACAATAATCTAATTTAGATACAGAAGTTGGCAGACCAGCTAAACCTACAGGAGACATCATTGTCTACTCTGATGGAGGTCCTGGAGGGAGACCCAAATGTTTTTAAAAGAGGATATAAAGAAAAAGAATTCTTTAGTTTTTCATGAATATGCATACATGTGTTGACCTGAGTAAGCCTCTTCTAGAACCTCTGAGATGTTGCAGGTAAGTTGCCCCTCACTGAGATATCAAATCAAAATAGCAAACATTTACTAAACAGAAATACTATGGTGACATTGAATGCTAATATGGATTAATATTTTCCAAACAGAAGAGTAACGATTCTTCACCAACCAGTGTGTCAGTAGCATTTTCAGTAGTATTTCAGTGATGCACAGGCTGGGTCCCGGGGTGAAACAGGTTAACCCTGGGAAAAAGCAATCACTAGCCCTATCAGGCTGGTGACAGTGGAAAGGAAGGGCAGGCACCAGAACCATTGTCAGAAAAGAGTCAACACCCTGGGAACTTTTCAGATGGCCCTTCTGGGAGAGGAAGGAGGACGGGTTCTGCGGGACCCAGACTTCCCACCTTGCTGACCAAGCATGGCAGCACTCCCACGCCTGCCTTTTTCTCAGACCACATCCCCACACAAATGGAATTCTGTCAGTCTTAAAATTGTGTGATGAGTGCATAAAAAGAACCAACTTACTTCCAAAAATTGGCTCCATTCTTCAAACTACCATTATCATAATCTTTACGTACTTAGTATCCTTCTCATAAAAGGTAGTGGACACCATGAAGGTATGCGTAAAGTAACATACTGGGGGTGCCAAAAACATGTATACAAGTAGACACTTTGGTCAACGTTGCTCAAGCAGTAGTTCTGTCATCAGAAGTGTCTGGATGCTGATGGTAACCACTTTGAGCACCTCTTGTCATTGCAGAAGTCAAACGTGACTTGCATTCATCTTTTGTTATCGGTCTATATTGAGTATTATAATTTTAATAGTTTTTTCCTTTCTTAAAATGTGTATACATATTTTGGCACCCTCTGTATACTTTAGTTTTTACCAAATAGAAAACTCAGATAACCTATAATACTCCTGCCCTCTGAAACATGACGCACAACTAATTACCATCCCAAATATTTCTTAACTCCATCCTCCTTCATTGTTTCTGCCATTGTCTTAAACGTGGCCATCTCTTTTTCTAGAATACTGCACTCTCTCCGGGGACATACAATCTAATATGAAATCTTTATGATAAAGGTGCTTAGTCTCACTCAAGTACTAAGGGCCAGTCCTTATTTCAAGAAAGATAGGTAAGTTGTCCTCTCCTTTTCAGATACAGTGATCTCCTATCTAGCATCTGTCCGTGCTCTGTTTCCTTCTGATATCCGGACTCCATCTTGTTTCCATTTGAAACCTTCTGGTTTCCTGAGTGAAACTGAATGGAAACTTGCTTGATGTCCCAGGGTTACTACGACTACGACTCTGTGTTAATAGGGTCAAATCTCCCTTTCAGAAAGAAGAGCCTTACGCACTGTCGCTGGCCACAGTGGAGATCAGAGAAGACATCATGATGCTGCTAAGTCCCTTCTCCCGACTCCAGCTAGTCTGCACTGGGCCTGGACCACCGGTCGGCTTCATGCACCCTCTCCAGACAAAATATTCCTCATGGAATGCTGCCCTGAATGCCTGCTGGCCCTGAAATGAAGCCCGTTGCTACAAGCCTTGCACCCTGTCGGGGTGAATGCCCTTCCAGCTGCTGCGAGAGGAGTGGCGCCTCAGGAAACCAGCAGTTATGCCCAAGGTACTGCAGCCCCACGTGGGCTGCTGACAGAAATGGGAGCAATCCAAGGAAAACAGTCTCGGGGAGAAGATGACTCGTTCAGTAGTGGGACTTTCACTCTGATTTATGATGAATATTCATCTTAACAGCTATGAAAATACACTCTGAGCCAAGTGTCCAAGCACCCAAAAGCTGGTTACACGACAGCCCGGTGTGCCTGACAGAAACTGATCTAATTCTGCTTATTTTTCTTGTTCCAGTTTCCCTGAAAGTTGTATGTGTGGAAACACATAAACTATGTTTTCCACTTCTTAAAATCTTATTTTAAGTTTTGTTTTGGATGTGCTATAAACAAAATATCTGGACAACTGACCAAAAGGTTTATCTTCATTCAGATAAAAATATTGCATTTGATTGATCCAATAGATACCAAAGAACTGAATTCCTAAAAAGTCATTTATAAAATCACCAAGATGCAAAATGACTGACTGTGTTTTCAACTTTTAAAAACTATCGTTTGTTTTCTTTTTACTGTGGTTTGTTTTTATTGGTGAGGGAAGGATGAGAGTCAGTGGTAGGGAGGGTCATCCAAAAGAGAAGTGGGGAAGTGACTGGATTGAAATAATTCAAAAGTGTTTTCATAAGGCACATAGACAATGAGCAGTGTAACCAGATGTAAGGGGTTATTAACATTAAGAACCTTCTGGAATAAAATGTAGTGGTGCTTTTTGCAATATCCCCAGATGATTGAAAATGTAGATCTGGCCTCATCTCTAAGTCCAGTGAATATCAAAAGGAAAACAGGAGACTGTAATTCATGTTGCAGTGCCCAGTGTTGGCAAAAGAATGCCAGTCCAATCCCTTCAGTCCTAACCACAAAGAGGGCAGGAAATGAAACACGTACTCCAAGGTGGACATGTCCCAGACCACCAAAGGTTTTAAAGGTGGTTACCAGCCCCTCCTACCAGAAGTGGAACCCTAGCATGAGCTTCAGTATTTATTGCTCAGTTACTCTCCTACTTAGATTATAAATTGAATCAGACAGTTTTGAATTATGCAAGTTATTAAAAATGTGTGTTTATATCTACACCTTTCCCCAAGAGAGAAATCTGGAAAAGTATAGATTAGAGCCAATTTTTGTATTCCCTTTTGTATCCTCTTCAATATATGAGAGCTATTTAGCAGCAGAGAAAATGGGTTATATGTGTACAAAAACAAATCCACACAAAGGAAAAAAGGAGAAATTTCTAAGCTAGAAAAAAATAAAGGTAGAAAGAAGAGAGATAAAACAATAACAGTATAATGTTGTATACATAATAAAGTGATACAAAGTTCTCAATGTAGTATATTGGTAACTTTTAGTTTTAGTTTTAGTTTTAGTTTTAGTTTTAGTTTCTGGCAGGATTTACATGAAGACTCTTGTGAATTATTTTTATTAATCGCATGGTAGAATACAATTCCACCCTCAATCATAGGTATTCACAGGAAAGTAGAATTCAAAACAAAAAAAACAATCAAAAATGATTTGAAAGTGTTCTGTTCTACAGTGAGTTCGTGTTATGTTGTCACGCAGCAGCCTAACCACCTGTCCCCTCGTGACTATCCCTAAAAAAAGAAGAATCTGTGAGACTGATCCTTTTAGGGACTTTGCTCTACCTTTGTGCTTACACCTTATGTCTCTCTGTTTGGCCCCAAAAGATGGCTGGTCAGCCAATGACAGGTAAGATTCCCCACGGGGGGAGCAACCCAAGCCAGGCGGAACTGTGTGGGGACCAGCAGGAGAACTCACGGGGTCGGTAGAGGTGGGCACAGCCCCCACCTTCCCCCAGCTAAGGAGAGCTTCTGCCTCTGTGGCTATATTCCTTCCCACAACCTGCTTGGGAAGAGATTCAATGATGTGATAATATCCGTTCTCCTTCCATTCTTATCAAGAAGTTTCAGCATAAAGGTTTTGTCCCTGGGGAAGGCACATACTATAATTATTAAGACATGATGGGACTTCCGATTCCGGCTGTTTGCAGGCAAGGGTGACTGGTTTGAATCAGTTTTCTGGTATGATGTACGAGACTCACAGACCGTGGAGAAAACAAGGCTACTTTCTTGTGCATACATCAATAAAAGCCACAAGGCAGCCCGATTCGGGGCTCTCAGGTCCTTTGAGGCTGGGAGACCCTTGGCCCCCCGTTTCATAACTTTCTTGATTTCTGTTTCTTTCTTAACCCTTCGCCGCCCCTTCTCGTTCACTCGCTGCCTGTGTTGCACTGGAAGCGACAGTGTTATGTTTGTATAACCTTATATATCATATCATATGACTCATAGTCTAATGTGAAGGACAATACCTTAAAAATGTCATTATTTTGAAAACTGTTTTGTAAGTTAATGCTCACCAAATCATGGTGATTTTCTGATAAAATTTACTCCCTTACAGAATACAAAGGTTAAATACATGTGCACATACCCCCCCACCCCTACCACACACACACACACACACACACACACACACACACACACACACGGACACACTATAGTGCACAAGACATTGAATTCTAGATTCAATGTTCTCATTTTGGCTTACAATTATGTTACCACCAGACTGACTAAAATTGAAAGGACACACTGCATCAACACGGATGGGGTGCCACTGGAACCCTCAAAATTTGGCAGTAGTAACTAAACTGATCACATGTATACCTTCTGATTCAGTAAATTCACTCCCAGACATGGAGTCAATAGATGGGTCAGCTGACATCTGCCAAAAGACAGGACATTAAAGCAGCATTGTTCCTGACAGGCCACAATGGAACTAAACTAGACACCCATCCCAGGACAGGGATAAATGGACTGTTATGTGTTAACACAGGGAATGCACCATAGTCGGGGAGAAAGCACACTGTGTCACTTGCAACAGGATGAGCCTGACTCACCTAATGTTGGGATAAAGGGCCAGACACAAAAGCACATGTTCTATTTATATGAAATTCCAAAACAGACAAACTTATTCTATTGTCTAGAAGTCAGAATAGTGGTTATCTGGTGGTGGGAGTTATCGATTGGGATATAGGATGAGGAAGCTGCTGGAAGCCTGGAAATGTCCTGTCTCAGCATGAGTCATGGTTACGGGACACACATGCCTGTAAAAAGTCATCAAGAAAGACCTTATGACTTGCATATATTTATAAGTCAGTTAAATACACACATAGAAAAAAATCAATGCCTGAAGGAATTAAAACAAAATAATAACAGAGGCTGCTTTTGTGTAGAACTGAGATCAGGGTCCATTTCTTTCTTTGTACTTCTTTTTGTTTCTCTCAGTTTCCAAACGGAACTCATACCATCCTACTTTTATAATCAGAAACAACCAATCAACATTCTTGTAACAGAGAAGTCGCCATCAGACATGAAGGCAAGAATAAAACCTGTATTTCACATGGTTTATAAAAAGAACTTGGCCAGTTCAAGGTTCAGTTCAACATGTTTTTGTTCATCTCACACTTGTTGTTCTTAAGTTTTAATTTAGGAAAAGAGCATTTGTAAGGAATGGCTTACTATTTAGTCTACAGAATAAAAAAATTTGTTCTAGTGCAGTGTTGTCTTTCTGTTGGAGGTGTTTTGTATTTTTAACACGTTCACAAAAACTGTCCAAAGATTTAACTCTTACAGCTTCAGGGAGAGATGTCTTCCCCAAAGATAAGAAATTCGGCTGTGCTGTCTCTCTGTACGTCACTGTGGTTTGTTAAAATTGGAAACAGCTGTGCAGAGGAAATGGCTCTCTAATTAGAACAATGTGGGAAGCAAATCAAGAGAGGTTGGAAGGGTGATTGAACAGTGCTTGAGCAAAGTTCTAAGACTTCAGGTTAAGTTCTGTGTTTATAGGCTGATGTTGGGTACACATCTGTTTCCCCCTACTGTCTATTACTCGGGTTCAGAACAATTGATTCCCACTCAGACGTGCCTCCCGAAAATAATTTTGCCTTAGTCTGTTATGTTGTATTTTTTAATTGGCATGTTTTACTGAGATAATTATGGTTTCACATGCAGTTGTAGGAAACACTCTCCTAATTGTTAACATTTTGCAAAACGAGAGTAAATATTACAGTCAGGATGCTGACATGGATACCGCCCAACTGTCTTACTGGGATTATCCCGGGTTTACTGGTACTCCTGTGCATGTGCTGAGTTCTTTACAATTCTATTCTGTGCGCAGGTTAGGGCGTGCACGACCACAATCAAGAACTGAACATACGGATCCCCCATAGGGCCCACCCATCCTTAACCGTTGACAACCAGTACTCTGTTCTCATTTCTAAAATTTTGTCATTTCAAACTGTTATTTAAATGGAATAATATAGTATGCAACATTTGGGGATTGACTTTTTCCACTTACTTGGCATGATTCCCTGGAGATTCATGCAAGGTATATTGCCCTTATCACTACTTTGTACTGCTAAGTAATCGTCCACAGAATGCATGCTGTTGTTTATTTAAACATCCATGTAATGAAATACAGCTGAGCCATTTCCAGTTTTTTGGCTGTTACAAATAACATTGCTCTGTAGTTTTGTATTCTGTTTTATCTGTGAAAATAAGTTTTCATTTATCTGGTCTGACAATTAAGTTCACGGACTTGTTGCAACAATGTTGTTAACCATTTTTTTTATATCAAAGAGATTATTCATTATGAATTTGTACCAACTGGACAAACAGTTAACCAAGTTGACTATTTGAAAGTGCTGAAAAGGCTGCGTGAAAAAGTTAGACGAAATTGACCTGAACTTTTGGCCAACAATTCATGGCTCTTATGTCACGACAATGCACCAGCTCACACAGCACTGTCTGTGAGGGAGTTTTTAGCCAGTAAACAAATAACTGTATTAAAACACCCTCCCTACTCACCTGATCTAGCTCCCAATGACTTCTTTCTTTACCCAAAGATAAAGGAAATACTAAAAGGAAGATATTGTAATGACATTCAGGACATCAAGGGTAATACGAAGACAGCTCTGATGGCCATTCCAGAAAGAGTTCCAAAATTGCTTTGAAGGGTGAACTAGGTGCTGGCATCAGTGCATAGCTTCCCAAGCAAAGTGCTTTGAAGGTGACCTTAGTGTCATTCAGCAATGAGGTATGTAGCACTTCTTCTAGGATGAGTTCGCAAACTTAATTGTCAGACTGTGTATGCCTGAGTGCATTTATTGGGTTGATGGTATTTGCATGTTTAGGTTTATACGAAATTGCCAAATGATTTCAGAGTGGTTGTGCCACATCACATTGCCACCAGCCATATAGGAGTGATCTGGTTTTTCACCAGCATTGGTACTTCCTCACCAGCATTGGTATTGTCACTTTTTTCTTTTTTATTAATTTCATCTGTTCTAATAGGTGTATAGTGATATCTCATTTTGGTCTTAGCTGTATCCCACCTATTTGACATTTGTGTTTTCATATTTGTCAGATCCATTTATTTTTAAATTTCCTTTGAGATTTCCTTGTTAACCTGTGATTACTTACATGTGTGTTGTTTAATTATCATTTATAGAAATTTTCTTTTATATCCCCTTTAATAATTTCTAGTTTGATTCCATTATGGTCAGAGAACATATTCTGTATGACTTCAGTTCTTTTAAGTATGTTGAGGTTGGTTTTATGGTTCATTATATAATCCATTTTGGTCAATGCTCCACAAGCCTTTGAAAAAAAGTGTATATTCTACTGTTGTTGTGTGAAGTGTTCTATATATGAGTGTTCTATAAATGTCCATAGGTCCTGTTAGATGATGGTGGTGTTGAGTTTTTCTATACCCATGATGATTTTGCTCTCTAGTCATTCTATTAGCTCCTGATAAAGAGTTTCTGAAGTTCCAACTATTAGGTTGGTGCAAAAGTAATTGCGTTTTTTGCAATTTTTTTTTTTTAACCTTTTAAATCGTAATTACTTTGGCACCAACCTAATATAATTGTGGACTTGTCTATTTCCCTTTTCAGTTCCATAAATTTTTGCTTCATGTATTTTGAGGTTCTGTTGTTTGGTGCACACACGTTCAGAATTGCTATGTCTTACTTGTAAATTGATCCTTTTATCATTATGTAATGCCTTTCTTTACCTCTAATAATTTTCCTTTCTTGAAGTCTACTTTTTCAGATCTAATATAGACACTCCTACTTTTCTTGATAATATTTACACACTATATCTTGTACCATCTTTTTGCTTTCATCCTACTTATGTCATTGAATTTGAAGGGAGTTTCTTGTGGACAGCATATAGTTTGGTTATTCCTTTTTATTCACTCTGCCAGTATCTGATTAGTATATGTATATGATTTACATTTAAGGTAATTATTGAAATATTAGCACTCATATCTCTCACTTCATTAATTATTCTCTGTTAGTTTCTTCTCATTCTTGTTCATTTTCTTTACCCTTCTTTTGTTGCCTTCTTGCAGTCTATTTGAACATTGTATTACAATTATTTCTTGATCTTTAGGTGTTTGAATATATTTCTTTGTATAGTTTTTATAGCAATTTATGTGATTATAACAATATACATATTTGATATATCAGTCTTCTTGTATCAACATTTTACCATTTCAACTTAAGTCCAGAGCTTTACTACCAATTAAGTATTTTCCCCACTTTTGGATATCATTGCCTGAGGATCAGATGTGTTATAGCTTCTGTTTCAATCATGAAATATGATTTATAAAAAACTCATGAAAAGAAATATGGTCTATTATATCTGCCTGTATTTCTCATCTTATCATTGTTCTTCCTTCCTTTCTGACGCTTCAGGGTGCTTTGTTTTGTCACATTGTTTCTTATTTAAAAAACCTCTTTTAGACAACCTTTATGGGTAGGTTTGTGAGATAAAATATCTTATACTTTTCCTTCATCTGAAATGTCTTATTTCTCTTTCATCCTTGAATGGCAGTTTCACTGGGTATAGTTTATTCAGTTGACATGCCTTTTATTTCAATACTTTAAAAATATTGTGCAATTTCCTTCTCCGTAGTTTCCCATGAAAAATCCACTGTCATTCAAACCTGTATTTCCCTATTGTTAATGTGTCATTTTCTATACGGCGGCTTTCCAGATTTTTTCTTTGTCTTTACTTTTCAGAAATTTAACTGTCATCTTGGCATGTATTTCTTTGAATTTACTGTGTTTAGAGTTAGCTCACCTTCTTGAGTCTGTAGGTTTGAATCTTTCACCAAATTTGAGAAGTTTTCAGCCATTATTTCGTTGAATAAATTTTCAGCCCTACTCTCTTTCTGTAATTATATAGTCACTGGATATTTTGCCAGTGTCCTGCATGTCTCTGAGCCTCTGTTTTGATTTTTCCCAGTCTAATTGCTCTTTGTTGTTCAGATTAAATTCATTTGATCATTGGTCAAGTTCATTGATCCCACCCTCTGTCATCCATACTACTATTAAACTTATCAAGCAAGTGTCCTTCATGTTACTGTAATTTTCAGTTCTATAATTTTTTTAAAAATTTCCATTTATTATTTTTCCATAGCTTCTATTTCTTTGCTGAAGTTCTGTTTTGCACATTTTTCAAAAGAATTATTAATTGGTTACCCAAGCATTTATTGATGGCTGCTTTAAATCATCGTCAGGTACTAATAGCAACATCTAATTTATCTTGGTGTTGGAGTCAACTGCTTGTCTTTCCCATTCAAGTGGGGTTTTCTTGGTCCTTGGCATGATGGGATATTTTCCACTGTACACTGGACATTTTGTCTATTCTGTTAGGATACTCTGTATCCTATTTAAATCTTTTCTCTTAGTAGGTAGATATCCTAGTTAGGTTATCACACAGGTCCTTACCTACTTTTGTGGGCTATGGTTCCAATGACTGTTTAATTTTCAGAGCATTTGTAGCGTGATTTTGGTAGAATTGCTTTTCTCATGTTGCCATGTTGTATCTCCAGCACATCAGTTTGCCTTCCTCTTACAACATTTCAGAGTTCCCTTTTAGTTGCCTCTTGCACAATTTCCAGGAATTATAGTTGTACTCAGTGGGAAGAAGCAGGGTGAAACAAGTCTATGTCATCTTGTCCAGAATGAAAGTCCTAGTTGTTTGTTTTTAAATGATAATTAATAGTTTGTATAGCTTGAGTAAAATCAAACAGCTACTGATTTTATTTCATGCATACCATAAAATGCTGAGAACCTGTGGTCTTGGGACTTAACAAGTATAATAAAGAAACTATGATGCCCCTTTTCAGAATCCCAAAATCTTAAATTTTGAAGTTATTTTCTTTTATTCTACACAACTTATTTTTCACTTAATTGAGTGCTGGCTATGATGCACATAAAACACAAAATAAATGGGAATGAGTTTATTTTGTTGCTGCTCCCCCTTTTCCATATACTTCTTCATATATTAAATATGACATGGAATCTCAAGTAAGTGACAATCCCCTGTGCTTTATCAAGTGGTTCTCAAGGTTTGCTTTCTGGATCAGCAGCATTAGTACTACCTGGGCATTTGTTAGAAATTCAAATTCTCAGGCCCTATCCCAGACTTATTGAATCAGAAATTCTGTGATGCATATCCCACAGATCAATGTTTTAATAGTGAATCTAGTTGACTGATGCTGCAAAAGTTTGATAATCACTGCCCTAGGTAATAGTTGAACCTAATTTCCAAATTTTGCTATATTTTACTCTGTAAAAAGTCCTCAAATAGGCTTATTATTTAGGTGAGGCTACTATCGTAACAGATTATTTCTAGAATTAAAGATGCTTAATTCCTGCAGAGAAATGTGAACTATCTCAAGCTGGAATGTCTAGTTCACTGGACATGAGGACGTCATACTCTCTTTATTTTATATGCATATATTCCTTTAGCAAGTATGTACTGAGGGTTATTATAGGCAGAGCATTGTTCTAGGCTCCCAATACTGTCATAGAAAAATAGATGCAACCTCTGCCCACATAAAGTTTGTATGGCTTGGTGTGCAGACTTGTAAACATTTTTTAAGTTTTACAAGTATAACTGAGTTACTGTAAGTGTTTCTACTGCTTTTACAAAAGTGTTTTAAATTTAAAATGGATTCTGTATGAAAATACACAAGTCTAAGAAAATTATTGAGAACTTTTAGGATGGCGGATTACATAAATGCTATGCCTACTGCATCCCAGAATCACACCAAAATTACAAATAAATTATGAAATAATCAACCTCAAAAATCATCTGAGCACTAGCTGAAAAGAACCACTATAACTAAGGATATAAAGAAGAGGCCACATCAAGAATAGTAGGAGGGGAAAAAATGCAAAACAGGCTGACCCCAAACCCACAGAAAGGTTGAATGCTGGGAGAAACACTTCAGGGGCAGAGGTCCCCGTGGAGGAGGGAGGGGCCACCCAGTCCCACACCGGGCTCCCCAGCCCAGGGATCCTGTACCAGGAAGAGGAGTTCCCATGGCATCTGGCAGTGAAAATCAGTGAGGACTATGTCTGCCCCTCCTGGTTAGGTGGGAGGTGGCTTGAAACCCAGAAGCCTTCTTATAGAGCCGGCACATGAGCTCACTCATTGGCAGGCACTCCCTTGGTCTCTGGTGGAGGGGGTGGCAGCTCAGGAGGCCCAGGGACATGAGGGGAAGGACTGAATTGAGTGGCTTTTGTGCTGGAACTGGAGGGACAGGAGCCTCCATATGTATGGCTTACAGAAGGGCACCATCTTTTCAGGGTTTAGTCCTCCCCCAAAAGGTCACTCTGGGACTGCAATGGTCTGGTGGAATCCATGCATGAACAGCACCTTGGTGAGGCCCCGATTCCCCGCTCCAACTCAGAGTAGATGCTACATCGCCTGGGAAACTCTTGACTATTGGGCTGCTGGCCCTGTCTCATAGGATGCACATTAAAATGTGGGGGAAGGCCTGTAGCAGCCTGGGAAATGTTTGCTGGAGGACAGTGACACAAGATCTGTGTCTCAGCTTAGCCAGGTAGTTGCAGGCCTGAGATGGGCAGTGGCAGGCCATGGTGTTCTCAGGGTATTTTTGCGAAGTGGTTGTGGGCCTCGCACCAGTACCAGAGCCACGTCTGCACTGAATTTGTAGAAACCACCAACCACACCCATAGCTCCCTGGAGCCCCCAGCCCACCCACCTAGAGCTGCACTGCCAGGGACACTCTGGGAGCCTGGGTGGCCAGCCCTGCCCTCACAAGCCATAGTGGAGGTTTTTTTTTTTTACAGCAGCAGACAACCTACAATGCCCAGGAAGATTTTGGTGGTGGACAGTGACTCAAAAATTACACTGCAGCCACTGTGGCAGCTCTCGGGAATTTGTGAGCCTGAGGTGATGGTGAGCTCCCGTATTCTGGGGATGCTATACAAAGTGGTCACAGGCCAGGCACTGGCGTAAGAAGTGAATCTGCATTAACATTGTAAAAACCACCAGTCACATTTCATGACTCCCTGAACTCCACCCCACCCAGCTAGTGCTGCATCACCAAGGGAGCTCTCAATACCAGATCAAACAGTCCAACACACACCTAAGGAGCCCCTTTTCAACAGCTGGGTGTTATGGGCAGCTGGTGAATGGCAATAGGCCTAGGGGATCCTGGGCCTTTTACTAAACTACCTCAAGTCCACTATTGGTGGCAGCCAGCCTCAGTTCACAGCGAGGTAGCCCCACACATGCCCCCAGGTAGCATAGGCAGGAGCCAACCACATATAGCTTTGTGGCTCCTATCAGGTAACAGGCAAGGCTGAAATTATCCTGCACAGGAGACCTGCCCAAGAGAGACCAGAAACAACATACCCAGAGGCCAGCTTTAGACCACACCAGAGCACTACCTGGTTAGCCCCACAGTGGCAAACCCAAAGGGGGGATCTCAACAGGCACAAGAGCCCACAAGGGTGAAGGCTGCTCTGAGGGTTCAGCCCCCACACAGCAGCTCATATAGTGTGGTCTCAGCCAATTCTCACAGTCAGCCTGGGAGTCAATCCCACCCACTGACACACCAAAGGTAATCAAGGTTCAACTACAACAGGAGAACACACACAACACACAAGGGACACTCATGGAACACACACACAGGAGATTAGGGAGATTGCACACTTTGACTACACAGGACAAATACTACTGAGGCCAGCCAACAAAGACTGAGAGATATAGGAGATCTACCTAATACATAGAAGCAAACAGAGAGGCAGCCAGAATGAGGAAACAAACAAACAAAACATGCCCCAAATAAAAGAATAGGAGAAACCTCCAGAAATGGAACTAAATGAAATAAAGGCAACAAACCTACCAGAGACAGAGTTTAAACACTGATTATAAGAATGCTTAAGGAACTTAGGGACAATTTCAACAATGAAATAGCAAGCATAAAGAAGGACACAGAAACCATAAAATGGAACCAGTCAGAAATAAAGAATACAATAACTGAAATGAAGAATACACTAGAAGGAATCAACAGCAGATTAGATGAAGCAGAGGATCGAATCAGCAAAGTAGATGACAATTGGAACAACAAAAAGAAAAAGGAATAAAAAATAATGAAGATAGTTTAAGGGAACTGTGGGACAACATCAAGCATAACAACATTCACATCATAGGAATACCAGAAGAAAAAGAGAGGTAACCAAGGATTGAGAATCTATCTGAAGAAATAATGACTGAAAACTTCCCTAATCTGGCAAAGGAAATTGATATACAAGCTCAGGAAGAGCAGATATTCCCAAATAAGATGAACTCAAACAGGCCCACACCAAGACACATCATAATTAAAATGGCAAAGGTTAAAGACAAAGAGAGAATCCTAAAAGCAGCAAGTGAAAGACAACTAGTTACTCACAAGGGAGTTCCCATAAAACTATAAGCTGAGTTCTCAACAGAAACTTTGCAGGCCAGAAGGGAGTAGCAGGAAATATTCAAAGTGATGAAAACCGAAGACCTACAACCAAGACTATTCTACTCAACAAGACTATCATTTAAAATTGAAAGGGAGATAAAGAGCTTCCCAGATAAGAAAAACCTAAAGGAATTCATTATCACAAATCCACTATTACAGGAAATGTTAAAAGAACTTCTTTAAGCAGAAGAAAGGAGAAAACAAATAAACTAACAAAGATCAAAAATATGGATAATTAAATGGCCATAGCTATGTAACCATTAATAATCACTTTAAATGTAAATGGATTAAATGCTCCAATCAAATGACATAAGATAGCTGAGTGGATAAGAAAACAAGACTCATACATATGCTGTTTACAAGAGACCCACCTCAGATAGAAATACACACAAAGACTAAAAATAAAGGGATGGAAAAAGATATTTCATGCAAATGGTAATGAGAAAAAAGCTGGGGTTGCAATACTTACATCGGAAAAAAATAGATGTTTTAAATGAAGACTTAACAAAAGACAAAAAAGAACATTATGTAATAATAAAATGATCAATCCAACAAAAGGACATAACCCTAGTAAACATCTGTGCCCAATATAGGAACACCTAAATATATAAAACAAATATTGGCAGACATAAAGGCAGAGATCAACAGTAACACAATCATAGCAGGGGACTTTAACACTACGTTGATATGAAAGGATAGATCCTCCAGACAGAAAAAAACAATATGGAAACAGCAGCCTTAAATGACACACTAGACCACATAGA